>NC_083716.1:31003125-31605312 GCF_028564815.1 Eubalaena glacialis | reverse complement strand
AACAAATACTATTAATCATCAGAGTGTCCTGCATCAGGCTGAAATGGCCAGACTTTTATAGCTCACTTGCCCTCAGTCGCCATGTCCTGGCAGCCCTGGAAGGATGTGACCTTGGGCAAGAGAGTTCCCAGGAGATGAGGTTGACCCTGAAGCAGCTGAGAGCTGGAGGCTGGATAGTAGCTGCCCTCCCTGTAGCTGGGCAGTGAGTTCTTCCTCAAAGGAGGATGTAGGCTGTACATCTCCATGTCTAACATACTCTTCTTTGCTCTTCTTGTTAAAAATTGACATCATAATTATTCACAGATCTTTATTTTTCTTTATAAATTTTGGAAGGTTTTTTCTTGTGTTCCTTTTGGAATTTTGGTTGGAATGGCACAGAATGTATGCAATTCAATGTGAGGAGAATTGACATCCACTGGGTAGTGGTGTACCAAGTAGATGACATTTGGGTGGTGGCCAAATAGATGATGCTCTGGAGAAGGAACTGCAGAAGTAACAGGCCAAGGAGGCAGCCAGTGTAGTCAGGGGATTGTTAAATACAGAGGGGATCAAGCAAATAATTATATATATGTTGAAGTCAATATGAAAAAAAAATATATGGGAGCCTGGTTTCACTGTCAAAAGGGGATTTACAAATATAGTGCAGGGAAAGTCTTACAAGTACTCAGAGGTGCTGGACTGGCATCGACTGCATCAGTGTAAACTCACGGTTTTTAAATATATTTAGTGATAGATTTAGAAATAGAGATAAATATATGCATATACATACATATATTTCCTAGCTCTGACAGCTGAAAGAACCTAGGCGCCACGATACCCCCATAGCAGTAAATGCACTGAGAGCCCAGATCTAGATTTCTGATTCCAGAGCTGAGGCAGAGAAAATACAAAATGAGCCTAGAACAACTAGTTGTACCAGAAAGTAAGGAAATGTTTATAGAATGGTGGGGAAATGCCAACAGGACAAAAAGTGAGCTTGAAGGGACTCCCACTGGCCAAATCTGGGACAATTTGAGCATGAAAATAAACAGCTATAGCAAAACATTACAACCTATTGAATGAGATAGGAGTCCATATTGAAATAAATAAGTGAATAAATGAATAAATAAATAAATAAATAGAAGGGAAAACTCTTCCTTATATTAGAATGTTAACTAGTAAATACAGAAGAAATGATGAACTGAGAAAATCACCATTTAATCATCATCATTGTGATGAGTGATTCAGGCAGCAATTAATGGATGTTAAGGCTGGTGGGCGAGGTGAGGAACAGAATATTGGCATAATCTCAGAATATCTCCCTATAAAATATTTATCATGTACAAAGGAAATAATGTGATCTTAATGGTGGAAAAGACCACCTGACTAGATGAGCAAAGTTCTCATCACAGTGGTGTGAAGAGTTGACAGCATGAGCCCCCAGGGAGGTGCAAAGAAGAGCCAGCCCCATTTCTGTGGTTTTCTTGTAAAAATGTATGTCCTAAGTCTAGTCATGAGGAACAGTAAATGGACCCAGTTGAGGATCATCCTATGGAATGAAAGCCCTGTTCTTTTTAAAACTGTCAAGGTCATAAAAAACAAGGAAAGACTGAGAAATTGTTCCAGATTCAAGGAGACTGAAATACATGACAATTAAATTCAACGTAAGTTCCTAGATGGGATTTTGGACCAGAAAGGAAAAAAGACATTGTTGGGACAGAGAGTGAAATTTTAATGGAGTCTGTGTTGTATCAATGTTGATTTCCTGACTTGGAAGTTTATGTAATGGTTATGAAGGAGAGCACCTTTGTTTTGTGGATATACGCACTGGATGTTTAGGGCTGATAGGGTATCAAGTCTATAGATTTTTGTAAGATTGTTCATAAAAAGACTCAACCAAAACAATGAGACCATATATATATATATACAAACACAGTGGAAGCAGATGTGGTAAGATATTACAATTAGGGAATCTAAGTGAAGAGGATATGGGAGTTCTTGCAACTTCTCTGTAATTTGAAATTATTTCAAAATACTTATGATACATATTCATATTCATATCTATTTATTTATTTGGCCATGCTGCACAGCTTGTGGGATCCTAGTTCCCCAACCAGGGATCGAACCTGGGTCCCTGCAGTGAAAGCGCCGAGTCCTAACCACTGGACCGCCAGGGAATTCCCATACAGATTCATATTTAAAATAAACATAAAAACATATGTCTACACAAAAGTCTGTGCACAAATATTCATAGCAGCATTATCTATAATACCCAAAAAGTGAAAACAATCAAAATATCCATTAACTGGAATGGATAGGCAAAACATCGTATATCTGTACAATGAAATAGTATTTGGCAATAAAAAGGAAGTAGGTGTTGATACATGCTACAACGTGGATGAACCTTGAAAATACTGTGTTCGGTGAAAGCAACCAGTCACAAAAGACCACAAGTTGTAGGATTCCATTCATGTGAAATGTCTACAATACGAAAATTCATAGAAACCAAAAGTAAATTAGCTGTTGCCAGGGGCTGAGGAGAGCGGGGGGAATGAGGAGTGACTGTTACTTATTTGGGCTTCCAATTCCATACCTCAAATTAGAGTATCTATACCTTACTTTAGAGTTGATCTCTGAAGTCTCTAGGATCCTCTTAATCTATATGTCTGAGACTCGTAAAGAGATTGTGTTGAGGAAGTAATACCCTTGACTTGATGATTTTTAAACAACTTATATGGGGTTATTGGAAAATATATTAATTATTAACTCATTTTAGAGGAGCATGTTGTTCATTTATTTGAAACTTTATGAAACATACGTCCAAAAACCATAGGAACTTGGTTAAAAGCTAGCAAAGACTCAAACGCACCACCTAGCGGTGAAGACAGGAAGTTTCAGATTGGTGATACAAGACGTCTTGCCATCACACGTGCAGGACGGCTGTCCATAGCAATCTTTTATCTTGTATTTGTCCTGTCCCCCTCATCACTCAGGATAGTTTCACGTACACAGAAATCCAATACTTCCTGACTTAATAGTTTGTTCATGTTCATTTGACGTACTTTTAAGCCAATGAAATATTGGTGACTTCTGAGAACTGTGGGAAAATCATTGGTTTTAAGATTTGCGGGGCTGAAGGTGCCTTTCTATTCATACATCTCAAACCCCTCCTACCCAAGAGGCCCACCTAGTCCATCTCTTTGTGGATGGACACGCCACTCCACAAGCGCCTGGTTCAGAGAACCAGGACCACTGCCTTTGAAAAGACAAAAATCTATACTCCAATGGGATCCTTGATGTCAAGTATTCAACGACTTTGTTTTACCTACTACAGTAATTAAAATTAAGTCTTCAAATTTAAATTTCAATATCTAAAAGCAGGAATGCACCATCCTTAATCTTAAACCCCAAAAGCAGGAAAGAGGTCAGAATCCTAGGGTACTGGGCCTATTGGTAAAGAGGGATCTATGCTGTTTTTTCTTTTGGTTTTGCATTCCGCTCCCGCTCCTCCCGCCCCCGCACTTTCTCCTTTCCTTTTTCACTCCATCTTTTTCCTCTCTTTTCTCTTTCTCTCCCAAATAACAGTCAAGTAATTAAGATCAGCACCATGTTTAAATGGAACAGGTAGTGCCCTGCACAGGGTGATTTAATTATCCCAGGTTTTCACCTGAAAATCCCCTTCGCCATCGAAAATATTTCTCTTCGAGTTCTTTCCTGAAATATTAAGCCATTTTCCAACACTCTGCCTTAATTATTGTTAATTAAGCCTTCTTTCGAAATATCATTCTCACTTTAGCACAGTTTTTTAAAACCCCTTTCCACACAACACAGAAGGGGTTCTGAATATACCAATTTTAGAATTTTGCCTGTGATCAGCCTTGCTAATAGAAATCTCCTGGTTTTTAAATATTAACTTAAAACGTTTGATTTCAATTTTTTACTGGGTTTACGAATGCCCGCTGCCTTTCAATGACTTAAAATGTAGCCTCACCTTTGAAAACTCTAGGGCTCAGTGCCTCCACGGGCATCCAGGCATTTATTCTTAATTCTGCTTCTTAAATAGGCTCCTGGGAGGAGCGGTTTCGATCTAGAAGTTCAGGGAAGCAGTTACCACAGAACTTGCAACAGTTGGTGTCAGGCGATAGGCAGGTTGGAAGTGATAAATGGGGCTGGTTTAAGAAACAAAAAGCCCCGGGAAGGGAAAGGAAGGGACAGCCGTGGCCTTGGGGGCTGTCAGTACGGGGTCGGCGGCGCCCAGCTCCGGCCGCGGGAAGGCGCCTTCCTGGGAGGCCAGAGGCGGCGGCGGCCGCGGAGACCGCAAGCCAAGAGATCGCGCAGTGTTGGGTGCGGGGCGGGCGCGCGCCCAAGCCGCCCCCGGGCCACGCCGGGGCCACCGCGAGGTGAGGCCGGCCCTGCCCCCGCGCCGCCCCCGGCGGGAGGTGCGACGCCCAGGCCGCGGGTGCGTGCGCGGCCCCGGGCGACGCGGCTGGGCGTGCGCGGGGCCGCGGCGGAGGTAGGGCCGGGCGGGCGGCAGAAGATGGCGAGGGTGTGTAGGCGGCAGCAATGCTCCGTTGAGAGACGCGGCTTTCGGCAAGAACTGGATTCTTGGCGCCACAAGCTCATTCACTGTGTAGGTGAGACCCTCCCCCGGCTGCCTCCAGCTCTCGGGCCACCCCGCCGCCGGCCGCCCGGAACGAGGGAGGGAGCCGGGAGAGAGCAATTGCTGCTCCGGCCCGCCCGCCCTCTTAGGCTTGGGCGTCCCCCTCCCCCACCCCCCGGAGTGCGGGCGCGCACGACCTCTGGGCGGGCTCTCCGTGCTCGGGCCCCTCCCCTCCGCTCGCCCTCGCCGGGGCGGGCTCTCGGGCGGGAGCGCGTGCCCCTTCTCTCTTCCCTCTTTTCCTCCCTCCCTCCAGGCCCGGCGGCCGGGCGCCGCAGCTGGCTTATTGTGGAGGCTCGCCGCGCGCCGCTGCCATTGGACCGGTGGCGGCGCCGCCGCCGGTGCCGCAGAGCCCAACGCGAGAGCTGGGGGGCGTGCTTGGCCGCGGCTCGACCCCCTGCTCCGCTCTGGCCGGCGCCTTCCGCATCGCACGCCGCCCCTCCCCCACGTGCCGCGGCGGCGCGCGCCCGTGTCCCCGCGTGCACGGGCGGCGGGCGGGCGCTCGGGCGTGTGCGAGGCGTGAGGTGGAGATGGGGGCGGAGGGAGCCGGAGCTGTCACAGGCCCCGGGTCCGCCTGACCGAGCCAAGTGGGGTGTCATGGCCGCGGGGGGCAGCGGCTGCACTTCCTCTGCGGGCGGCGGCGGCGGCAGCGGCCGGGGAGTTAATCCTCGACGCTCGGGTCGGTGTGTGTGTATTTGTGTTTGGTGTGTGCGCGGCGGGAGGAAGGGGGGTGGGACCGGGTCCGACCGGGAAGCCGGAGCAGGGGTCGCTCTTGTCCTCTCCTGGGGGATTTTCCGGAGCCGCCGCCTCGCCGAGAGCCTCGTCCGCCGCCCGCACTTCAGGCCGCCTCGGGTGGCTTTTTCCGTGCGGCCAGGAGGGAGTGTGGACGGGGTCGCCCCGGGAGGGGCCAGGCGGCCGAGCTGCGCCTCTCACACTGTGTGTTTTGTCTGTTTTTCTCTCCCAAGGTCCCGTTTCCCTCTGTGCGGCGGCCGGCGGGACCATAAGGGCTTAACTCATATATTTAACCCCCCTCCAAAAAGTAAGTGGCCCGTGTGGTGTCTCCGCTCCGCCCGCCGCCCCCTAGCCCCAGTCCGTCCTGTGTTTGACTCTCCTGTGCTCCAGCATTGTTATTTCCCCATCTTTGCTTCGGTGCTGCTGATGTGTGGGGAAATGTCTCTTGTCGTTCTCCGTCCCCCACGCCCAGTCCTCGGGGAGGCCCAGAATTCCAAACCGCCCCCCACCCCCCACCCCCCGTGGGGAATGATCTTGGTCTTCCCAACAGAATCTAGGAGATTCTTTACGTTCGCTTGGGCCCCTCATCCCCTCCTTCCCGACAAGGTTTCGTTGGAAGGAATTATGCAAATCCTGCTTTCTGGTGTCCATTCAGCGGCAATTTCATGCGGTGAGAAGTTCTCTTTGTTGTGCGAGGGGGAGAACAGACACTGATTTAATAGACATATCTGTTGGGGGGAAGGGTAGAGGGGGTGTGGAGAAGCTCAGTTTGGAAGAATTACAGCACTTGGTTAGCTCAGTGTCTTTGTGTTTGAGCTTTCTGGCTTGACAGGAGGGTATGCCCTTTACAATGTCCCACAAGGGATGTTTTCTATAATAGATTAAAAAACAAAACTGAAACTTTAAACAAGTGAAAAATAAGGTAACCTTTAGTTAGAGAATATAAACCTTTCCATTTCTGTGGGGTTTCATTATGAAAATGTATGTGAATTTTGTTAAGGGTTTAGACTGTACTATCAAAATTAATATAGGCAACAATGCTTTACAGTATCTGATATCACTTTGGTTGTCCACAGGTTAAAAGTATATTTTAAAACATATACTTGTGTAAATAATAAAGGTATGAATCTGTTTTTTGGTATAATATGTTTTGTGGATATATTTGAAAATTTCCCTCCTGCCAATCCAAGCCCAGCTCTGCCGTCCAGGAATCAGCCTTTTGGTTATTAGTTATCATTTACTCTGCTCTGTCTCTGCTTGTTTTATTCTTTGAAACCTATCTTAGGTTTGCTAAAATGTTACATCAGCTTTAACACTTTTTGAATTATGTGTTATTTGTAACTATCATATAAGAGACCTTATAAGGCATGTAGAGGTTTTGAGAATCATGAAATTAATGAGTTTTCAGAATTGTGAGTTAATACAAAATCCTGAAATTATTTCGAAGAATTTTTAGTTCTTGTATTTGTTTCACTTTTTTAATGATTGGTCTTTTTTTTCAGTAGGGCTTTTTAGTTTTTAAAAGATTTTGAAATTGAAAACTATAACCCTATAGATTTCTTAAATTACTGTTGCTTTAGTTTAGTTGGTTGTTTATCTTATTCTGATTCTTTTTGCTTTGAATCCTTGCCTTTTGCCTCAGGCCCCCTTTTTATCAGTCATTGCTTAGTGTTAGTGGCGAGTTACTGCTGCTTGACAAGACGTTTTTGTTTTTTGATTTTGGGGGTTTTTTAACTAATAAAATCCTTCTGTTAGTATCTGAATTGAATATCAAGTTTTAGATTCTTTTTTTGAGGGAGAATTTTAATCTAGTAATCAGTTTTTTTTAAAAGCATTCTGTTAACTCCAAATCTCCACTTTCGAGGTAGTAAAGTTCAGGAGATTATTTAGAGTCCAGAGTGCAGATCAGTATTTTAGTCTGAGCAGTAATATATAGTTGATAGTCTCCCAACTAAAATCAATTGCGTCTCATATTTTCTCTTCTATTGTATGTAATTTTGTTCTTTAGGAAAAGAGTTCTAAGTAAGTCAAATGTAGTGTTAACTTTCTATATATAAGAGCGGTGGCAATGATTCTTATTTATATATAATCCAAAAGGCAACTCTGTTTGTCACTAGCAAATGTAGTAATTCCTCTTTTATTTTAATGGATTGGTTCTGAACAGTTAACCTTCTATTTGATTCTCTTCATTGATTATCTTAATACTAGGGTCATTTGGTTCCTAAGTAATACTTAATTTATAGCAGTCTTTGGATTGAAAGTGAATTCTCACTCATTTCCAAAATCTAATACTCCCTTCTACTTTTTTTTTTTTGGAGGGGGGTGCGGGTCAGGACTATAGAGGTGGAAGTGAAGGTGTTTGTGTTTCCATTATTAGGTTTTAGTCGAATTGGAGTTAGCAGGTTTAGACAGTGATTATGATCAAGATGGGTATTTGGTAACCAGGTGATTATTGAGTCCTCTGGGACTAGAATGATATTCCATTCTGGGAAGATGGAGGTTCTCTCTGTTGCCTAATATGATGTAACCTATTGCTTGGCTGCTCCTCATCTTTGCTATATTCTCGAAAAGCTCTTCCCAACATAGGGGAAGTTGTGATTATTTCAGCTTAGCTCTAACTTGGTGGAAAAAAGATAGCAGGATGAGTCTCTGACTTAACAGAGAGTTATTTCAAATTGCCCTAATTCCCTCAAATATGCTTATAGCTGGAGCAGTTCTAGGAAGCATCTGAATAATACCATTTTTTTTAGCCTTATG
The DNA here is from genome assembly GCF_028564815.1 of Eubalaena glacialis. Taxonomy (NCBI): domain Eukaryota; kingdom Metazoa; phylum Chordata; class Mammalia; order Artiodactyla; family Balaenidae; genus Eubalaena; species Eubalaena glacialis. The sequence goes on along the minus strand of NC_083716.1, from coordinate 31,597,187 downwards.
GGGTTACACAGGATGGCCTGGAATTCCTTCCAGAGTGAGAATTAGGTATTCAATGTCTGTGGGGACTTGCCACTTCTGAGTACTTGCCTAATCACTTAGCTACCTGTAGTAGTGCTGTTTTTAGGATCGAAAGGCGGTTAGGTAAGTACATAATTACTTTATTTAAATATTTATTAAGCATCTGTCTTGTATCAGTCACTGTGGGCAAACAAAGATATTGGGGAAGCTGCCTTAACGTTCAAGAACTTTTACTAGTCCTTAGAAAAAATATAGTGTATTCAGTACAAGGCAAAATGTGCCATACGATGGTGAAAGCAAGTGCTGGGGGTGTTTGGAAGTGAAAGAAATCAGATGATGAAGAAAGGCTTCATGAAGAAGGTGGTGGATTTTTGCTTCATTTTGATGAAAATGGAGAAGGCATTCCTGTCATGTGAAACAAATAAGCAAAAGTACAAAAGGACAAGAGTGAGTTGTCTGTTTAAACTGTAGTCCAAGATTGGTGTAGGGAATGTATAGGTGATAAGTTTGCAGAGATAGATTGTTGGATTTTCTAATGCAGGTTAAGAAGTGGAGTCTCTTTGTTAGGCACCTTGGGGTTTGCAACACACCTCTCTCCTTAGCTCAGAAGAAGAATGTTTCCTTTATTTAAGGATTCCATTGTAAAATTCTACAATAATGATGTTGGTTGTTTTTTTAAATCACCTTGGCAGAGACAATATTGTTATCCACAGCAGTGTCTCTTCTAAGGAAGCTCATTTGGAGGCTGTACCTTATTCCATTGCACAAAACTCGTTTTTGAAGTTGCCTAAAATCTGTGGCATATTCATTCTTTGAGTCCCCTTAGTTTTGGGAAATTTTCATCCTTTAGAGGTTGGATTTGGTATTTGGAAACAGAAAATAATATTTTCTGCCACAAATAAAGGTACATATAAAATCATGAGATTGGTTTTTTTTCCTGCCTTGCAAACTGGCTCTGAAAGCTCAGCAGAGGGGCTTGATTTGTTTTGATGTGCCTCTGAACTTCTCTCTTGATTCGTATTTCCTTTGTGTCCACCCGTCTGCTGAATGGAATCTGGATATTGGGTAGATGTGAGTAAACAAAGCTGTTATTTTTTGTAGTTTCAAGTTAAAGACTTGCCATTACTACTCTCCAAATTATCTTTACTCTATTTGCAAATATTTTTAAAAATCTTTTTACTGTTTGTTATACTTGCACATTGTTTTTGGGATAATCCCAGTGTGAAATATTTGCTAATTTTATTGACTGTCTCTTGTATGTAGGAAGTATCCCAAGTCCAGTGGTCCATACCCTGAATTTTTTCTTTTTTTAATTGAGATATCATGTATATACCATAAAATTTATCCTTTTAATTCATACAATTCAGTGGTTTTTAGTTTATTCACAAGGTTGTGCAAATATCACTAATTCTCGAACACTTTCATACCCAAAAAAGAAACCCTATACTCATTAGAAGTCATGTCGCATTTCTCCTATGACCCAGTCCTTGGTAACCCCTAATCTATCTCTGTTTCTGTGGATTTGCCTATTCTGGACAATTCATATAAATGTAATATTATAATATGTGGCCTTTTGTGTCTGGCTTCTTATCATGTTTTCAGAATTCATCCATGTACAGGCATATATCAGCACTTTACTGCTTTTTATGGCTAGCTAATATTGCATTGTATGGACATACTATATTTTGTACATCCATTCATCAGTTGTCAGACGTTTGAGTTGTTTCCACTTTTAGCCTATTATGAAGAAGCTGCTGTGAACTTAAGCAGCATTATTCGTGTGGACGTTTGTCTTGTCTTCGTTTGGGTACGTACTTCAGAGTGAACTTGCTGGGTCATATAGTAACTTTTAATGTTGAGGAACTGTCAAACTGTTTTCTAAAGCGGCTGAAGTATTTTACATTCCCACCAGCGGTGTAGGAGGATTTCAGTTTCTCCACACCCTTGCCAACACTTGTTACTGTCTGTCTTTTTGGTTATAGCTATTCTAGTGGGTAGGTATGAACTAGTATCTCATTGTTGTTTTGATTTGCATTTCCCTAATGAGCATTGATGTTGAGCATCTTTTCATTTGCTTGTTGGCCATTTGTATATTTTCTTTGGAGAAACGTCTCTTCAGATCCCTAGCCAATTTTTTAACTAATTGTCTTTTTATTGTTGTCTTTTTATTGTTGAGTTGTAGCGTATATTCTGGATGCTAGACCCACATCAGTATATGATTTGCAAGAGTTTTTTTCTTATCATACCCTCAGTTTGAGAGTAGTTAGATCAGAAGATAATCTGCAGCATTATTCCTGTGCAGGGAATAATGGATGTTGTAATGGAGTGATCAGAATGAACCAGAATTACTCAGGAAAGGCTTCCTTAAACATCCTTTTCCATGAATTATTAAAATTGTTATTTGATGGAGTTTTGTAATAACACAGATATACTTTGCTATCCAAATCTTCTAAGTTTTTGCCTTTTTTTAGTGAGGGTTCATATTTCAAGTTCAAATAATGTGGTAAACCATGTTATTTGAATCTGTTCTATACCTGAGTTTTGGATAGTATATAATCAAGGTTTGGGTGGAGAAGGATATCTTTTCTCTATCTAGACATTTTGTCTGAATGTATTCTGTGTCTGGTGTTCATGGTGTTACCATCTTATATCTGCACAGCACATTTTATATTTTTTTAGAAAACTTTCACGTTATTTTATTGTCCTTATTTAGAAATGTAGAAAATTAAAGATGGGTATTAAAAAACTATTGGTCAATTGGGAAACATTGAGTAATAACTCTTGTTAAAGTAATAAGGGGATTTCCTTTAGCATAAATGTTTCCCTCTTATCCACAGAAATAATTTTATGATATTTTAATGTTTGAAATAGTTACCTAATTTCTCAGGTAAAAGTAGAATACAGAGCTGAACTTCTCCAGAAACACACCTTTTAATTTAATTTGCTTCAATTGCTGTATGAAATTACATAGTAATTTTCTACCTCTATTAATGATGGTACACATCAAGACTAACTTTTTGGGTTAGAAGCTGTGAATACCAGTATTATTTCCCATGAGAATTATTATTATTGGAAAAACTGTTGTATGATGAACGTTTTCATTTTCGTTGTTTACTAGATAGTCTGTGACTGTTATTTGGTCTCATGATTAGCTTATTTTTCATAAGCTCTGAGTCATTTTATTATCATCATTATTAATAAATGATTATTGTATATTTTTTTCTTATTAGTTGATTTTTTAGAGATTTCCAGAGGGTAAAGGCATGTTCTCCCTCTCCTAAGCTGCCAATATAAAGGGGAAGAAAAACTAATTTAAAAAGATCTACAGGTTGTGTGTTGCTTGGTAAAAGAAAATCCCGCATCTGAAAATGTGAATGTACTACAAAAAATGTATCTTGTGTTACAACAGAATTCATCTCTGATTTAATATAAGAAACATGCTCCACTAGTACATGTAGAATTATTATTGGTTTATACAAATTTCAAAAATAAGTGTACCATGTGTACAGAGGAAGGAATTGTTGAATTTGTTACATTGAGGCATGCTTATGTTCAGTTTGATGCTCTCTTTTTTTTTTTTTAATTTTTATTTATTTATTTATTTATTTATGGCTGTGTTGGGTCTTCGTTTCTGTGCGAGGGCTTTCTCTAGTTGCGGCAAGTGGGGGCCACTCTTCATCGCGGTGCGCGGGCCTCTCATTATCGCGGCCTCTCTTGTTGCGGAGCACAGGCTCCAGACGCGCAGGCTCAGTAATTGTGGCTCACGGGCCCAGCTGCTCCGCGGCATGTGGGATCTTCCCAGACCAGGGCTCGAACCCGTGTCCCCTGCATTGGCAGGCAGATTCTCAACCACTGCGCCACCAGGGAAGCCCTGATGCTCTCTTGTTTTTCATGTATTTTTTATTGTCCCCAATGCATGGATATTTTTCTTTTTAATTAATTAATTAAATAATTTTTGGCTGCATTGGATCTTCATTGTGGTGCATAGACTTCTCATTGCGGTGGCTTGTTGCAGAGCACGGCCTCTAGACGCATGGGCTTCAGTAGTTGTGGCACATGGGCTCAGTAGTTGTGGCTTGCGGGCTTTAGAGCACAGGCTTAGTAGTTGTGGCGCATGGGCTTACTTACTCTGCGGCATGTGGGATCTTCCCGGACCAGGGATCAAACTCATGTCCCCTGCGTTGGCAGGCGGATTCTTAACCACTGCACCACCAGGGAAGTCCTAATGCATTGGTATTTATGGGCTTTTACCTGAATGCTCCCCTTCCTCTCAGTCAATGTAGGCATATTTTCTAAGTCATTTGTAGGTATTTTTCTCTATACCTACCCACAGGATAGTCTCCTGTTCTGTTTTACCTGTCTTTCCATCTTTTAGGTACATGATTTATCAAAAGTAGAAGGGATGCTAGAACTTGTCTTCTTGTCTAACCATATTAAAGGGAAAAAGAATTTTTAAAAAAATCTTTCAATTTTGAAAACTTCAAACATACACAAAAGTAGAAAGAATAGTATAGTGAACACCCAGCTGCATCAACTAATGGCTGTTATTCATTCCCACAAGATTATTTTGAAGCAAATCCCAGATTTTCAATATATTTTCAAATATTTTCAATATTTAGTATTGAATCTTTCTGCAACCTGCCTGTATAATATCATCTCCTTCTTCCCACCTCCCATCCCCATCAAGTGGTTCATAACTTTAAAGAAATGAGATATTATCTAAATATGGAGAAGACTGGTTGTTGTTTTGTCTTATTAATGTTCCTTAAGAGTTGTCATATGTTGAGTATTTACTATGTGCCAGACAAGAGCCCTTTGATGTTAATATCTGTTTTACAGGTGGAAAAACGGAATTTGGAAAGATTAAGGATTTCATTTATGGTCACTCAGCTAAAGAGTGGTAGACCTGGGATGGGAATTCAAAAGCCTGTACTATAAAACATTAAAGCATACGCCCTTTTTTTAGACTTTCTTATTTGGTTCCACCAAGTTGCCTTTTCTTTCTTCGTTCCCTACTACTGATGGTATACTCAATTTATATTACAGTAAAGAATTCTACTCATAATATTATCATAAATGGTAGCATAATTCTTTCAATACCCTGGTCTAAAATGTCTTTCCCTCTTCTCTTCAGTGTTATGGTCTAGTTTGTCTATACTTTTTCTTCTCAAATTTTTAGTTTTGTCAGAGCTAAATAGGTTTGAGCTGAATGCTTCCACTGGCTTAGTTTTCCTTCATACGTTGCTAGACTGGCCTTTCTTCACCATTGGCTAAGATCTGAGCATAGGTTTTGAAGAGGAAAGATAGCAAAGGATATCCAGGTGATCCTGGGCCTTAAGCTTGGTGAACCTTCCACGTGGACCAGCTTAGTTGACAGAGCACTTTGAAATTTGTAACAAAAGCCTTATAGTAACAGTGTGTAGGTACCTGGCCTTTCCTTCTATTCATATGCTTCCCAGAAACCTCAGGTGTGGACAGAGGGGGAACAGGGTAAAGCAGATTGAGGTCAAGATTCAGGATTCCTGGATTTTAGTCAAATGCTTTTTGAGTTCTAACCTTCTATGACTTAGATTTGGCACTTGGTTATAAATGTTTCAAAACGTGATGGAAAGCAAAGTTGCTGAGTAGTGTATAATTGCTGAGAAGGGGAGGGAGCAATTTGGCAGATTTTTTTTTTTTTTAAACATCTTTATTGAAGTATAATTGCTTTACAATGGTGTGTTAGTTTCTGCTTTATAACAAAGTGAATCAGTTATACATATACATATGTTCCCATATCTCTTCCCTCTTGCATCTCCCTCCCTCCCACCCTCCCCATCCCACCCCTCTAGGTGGTCACAAAGCACCGAGCTGATCTCCCTGTGCTATGCAGCTGCTTCCCACTAGCTATCTGTTGTACATTTGGTAGTGTATATATGTCCATGACACTCTCTCACCCTGTCACATCTCACCCTTCCCCCTCCCCATATCCTCGAGTCCATTCTCTAGTAGGTCTGTGTCTTTATTCCCATCTTGCCACTAGGTTCTTCATGGCCTTTTTTTTTTTTTCCCTTAGATTCCATATATATGTGTTAGCATACTGTATTTGTTTTTCTCTTTCTGACTTACTTCACTCTGTATGACAGACTCTAACTCCATCCACGTCATTACAAATACCTCCATTTCATTTCTTTTTATGGCTGAGTAATATTCCATTGTATATATGCGCCACATCTTCTTTATCCATTCATCCAATGATGGACACTTAGGTTGCTTCCATGTCCTGGCTATTGTAAATAGAGCTGCAATGAACATTTTGATACATGACTCTTTTTGAACTATGGTTTTCTCAGGGTATATGCCCAGTAGTGGGATTGCTGGGTCGTATGGTAGTTCTATTTTTAGTTTTTTAAGGAACCTCCATACTGTTCTCCATAGTGGCTGTATCAATTTACATTCCCACCAACAGTGCAGGGGGGTTCCCTTTTCTCCACACCCTCTCCAGCATTTATTGTTTGTAGATTTTTTCATGATGGCCATTCTGACTGCATTGAGATGATATCTCATTGTAGTTTTGATTTGCATTTCTCTAATGATTAATGATGTTGAGCATTCTTTCATGTGTCTGTTGGCAATCTGTATATCTTCTTTGGAGAAATGTCTATTTAGATCTTCTGCCCATTTTTGGATTGGGTTGTTCATTTTTTTGTTATTGAGCTGCATGAGCTGCTTGTAAATCTTGGAGATTAATCCTTTGTCAGTTGCTTCATTTGGAAATATTTTCTCCCATTCTGAGGGTTGTCTTTTGGTCTTGTTTATGGTTTCCTTTGCTGTGCAAAAGCTTTTAAGTTTCATTAGGTCCCATTTGTTTATTTGTGTTTTTATTTCCATTTCTCTAGGAGGTGGGTCAAAAAGAATCTTGCTGTGATTTATGTCATAGAGTGTTCTGCCTATGTTTTCCTCTAAGAGTTTGATAGTGTCTGGCCTTACATTTAGGTCTTTAATCCATTTTGAGTTTATTTTTGTGTATGGTGTCAGAGAGTGTTCTAATTTCATACTTTTACATGTATCTGTCCAATTTTCCCAGCACCACTTATTGAAGAGGCTGTCTTTTCTCCACTGTATATGCTTGCCTCCTTTATCAAAGATAAGGTGACCATATGTGCGTGGGTTTATCTCTGGGCTTTCTATCCTGTTCCATTGATCTATATTTCTGTTTTTGTGCCAGTACCAAACTGTCTTGATTACTGTAGCTTTGTAATATAGTTTGAAGTCAGGGAGCTTGATTCCTCCAGCTCCATTTTTCGTTCTCAAGATTGCTTTGGCTATTCGGGGTCTTTTGTGTTTCCATACAAATTGTGAAATTTTTTGTTCTAGTTCTGTGAAAAATGCCAGTGGTAGTTTGATAGGGATTGCATTGAATCTGTAGATTGCTTTGGGTAGTAGAGTCATTTTCACAATGTTGATTCTTCCAATCCAAGAACATGGTATATCTCTCCATCTATTTGTATCATCTTTAATTTCTTTCATCAGTGTCCTATAATTTTCTGCATACAGGTCTTTTGTCTCCTTAGGTAGGTTTATTCCTAGATATTTTATTCTTTTTGTTGCAATGGTAAACGGGAGTGTTTTCTTAATTTCACTTTCAGATTTTTCGTCATTAGTGTATAGAAATGCAAGAGATTTCTGTGCATTAATTTTGTATCCTACTACTTTACCAAATTCATTGATTAGCTCTAGTAGTTTTCTGGTAGCATCTTTAGGATTCTCTATGTATAGTATCATGTCATCTGCAAACAGTGAGAGCTTTACTTCTTCTTTTCCGATTTGGATTCCTTTTATTTCTTTTTCTTCTCTGATTGCTGTGGCTAACACTTCCAAAACTATGTTGAATAATAGTGGTGAGAGTGGGCAACCTTGTCTTGTTCCTGATCTTAGTGGAAATGGTTTCAGTTTTTCACCATTGAGGACAATATTGGCTGTGGGTTTGTCATATATGGCCTTTATTATGTTGAGGAAAGTTCCCTCTATGCCTACTTTCTGCAGGGCTTTTATCATAAATGGGTGTTGAATTTTGTCGAAAGCTTTTTCTGCATCTATTGAGATGATCATATGGTTTTTCTCCTTCAATTTGTTAATATGGTGTATCACGTTGATTGATTTGCATATATTGAAGAATCCTTGCATTCCTGGGATAAACCCCACTTGATCATGGTGTATGATCCTTTTAATGTGCTGTTGGATTCTGTTTGCTAGTATTTTGTTGAGGATTTTTGCATCTATGTTCATCAGTGATATTGGCCTGTAGTTTTCTTTCTTTGTGACATCTTTGTCTGGTTTTGGTATCAGGGTGATGGTGGCCTCATAGAATGAGTTGGGGAGTGTTCCTCCCTCTGCTATATTTTGGAAGAGTTTGAGAAGGATAGGTGTTAGCTCTTGTCTAAATGTTTGATAGAATTCGCCTGTGAAGCCATCTGGTCCTGGGCTTTTGTGTGTTGGAAGATTTTTAATCACAGTTTCAATTTCAGGGCTTGTGATTGGTCTGTTCATATTTTCTATTTCTTCCTGGTTCAGTCTCGGCAGGTTGTGCATTTCTAAGAATCTGTCCATTTCTTCCAGGTTGTCCATTTTATTGGCATAGAGTTGCTTGTAGTAATCTCTCATGATCGTTTGTATTTCTGCAGTGTCAGTGGTTACTTCTCCTTTTTCATTTCTAATTCTATTGATTTGAGTCTTCTCCCTTTTTCTCTTGATGAGTCTGGCTAATGGTTTATCAATTTTGTTTATCTTCTCAAAGAACCAACTTTTATTTTCATTGATTTTTGCTATTGTTTCCTTCATTTTTTTTTCATTTATTTCTGATCTGATCTTTATGATTTCTTTCCTTCTGCTAGCTTTGGGGTTTTTTTGTTCTTCTTTCTCTAATTGCTTCAGGTGCAAGGTTAGGTTGTTTATTCAAGATGTTTCCTGTTTCTTGAGGTAGGCTTGTATTGCTATAAACTTCCCTCTTAGCACTGCTTTTGCTGCGTCCCATAGGTTTTGGGTCGTCGTGTCTCCATTGTCATTTGTTTCTAGGTATTTTTTGATTTCCCCTTTGATTTCTTCAGTGATCACTTCGTTATTAAGTAGTGTATTGTGTAGCCTTCATGTGTTTGTATTTTTTACAGATCTTTTCCTGTAATTGATATCTAGTCTCATAGCGTTGTGGTCGGAAAAGATACTTGATAACGATTTCAATTTTCTTACATTTACCAAGGCTTGATTTGTGACCCAAGATGTGATCTATCCTGGAGAATGTTCCATGAGCACTTGAGGAAAATGTGTATTCTGTTGTTTTTGGGTGGAATGTCCTATAAATATCAATTAAGTCCATGTTGTTTAATGTATCATTTAAAGCTTGTGTTTCCTTATTTATTTTCATTTTGGATGATCTGTCCATTGGTGAAAGTGGGGTGTTAAAGTCCCCTACTATGATTGTGTTACTGTCGATTTCCCCTTTTATGGCTGTTAGTATTTGCCTTATGTATTGAGGTGCTCCTATGTTGGGTGCATAAATATTTACAATTGTTATACCTTCCTCTTGGATCGATCCCTTGATCATTATGTAGTGTCCTTCTTTGTCTCTTGTAATAGTCTTTATTTTAAAGTCTATTTTGTCTGATATGAGAATTGCTACTCCAGCTTTCTTTTGATTTCCATTTGCATGGAATATCTTTTTCCATCCCCTCACTTTCAGTCTGTATGTGTCCTTAGGTCTGAAGTGGGTCTCTTGTAGACAGCATATATATGGGTCTTGTTTTTGTATCCATTCAGCCAGTCTGTGCCTTTTGGTGGGAGCATTTAATCCATTTACATTTAAGGTAATTATCAATATGTATGTTCCTATTCCCATTTTCTTAAATGTTTTGGGCTTGTTATTGTAGGTCTTTTCCTTCTCTTGTGTTTCCTGCCTAGAGAAGTTCCTTTAGCATTTGTTGTAAAGCTGGTTTGGTGGTGCTGAACTCTCTCAGCTTTTGCTTGTCTGTAAAGGTTTTAATTTCTCCATCAAATCTGAATGAGATCCTTGCTGGGTAGAGTAATCTTGGTTGTAGGTTTTTCTCCTTCATCACTTTAAGTATATCCTGCCACTCCCTTCTGGCTTGCAGAGTTTCTGCTGAAAGATCAGCTGTTAACCTTATGGGGATTCCCTTGTGTGTTATTTGTTGTTTTTCCCTTGCTGCTTTTAATATGTTTTCTTTATATTTAATTTTTGACAGTTTGATTAATATGTGTCTTGGCGTGTTTCTCCTTGGATTTATCCTGTATGGGACTCTCTGTGCTTCCAGGACTTGATTAACTATTTCCTTTCCCATATTAAGGAAGTTTTCAACTATAATCTCTTCAAATATTTTCTCAGTCCCTTTCTTTTTCTCTTCTTCTTCTGGGACACCTATAATTCAAATGTTGGTGCGTTTAATGTTGTCCCAGAGGTCTCTGAGACTGTCCTCAATTCTTTTCATTCTTTTTTCTTTATCCTGCTCTGCAGTAGTTATTTCCACCATTTTATCTTCCAGGTCACTTATCCGTTCTTCTGCCTCAGTTATTCTGCTATTGATCCCATCTAGAGTATTTTTAATTTCATTTATTGTGTTTTTCATCGTTGGCAGATTGTTTTTTTAAATTTATTTATTTGTTTTTATTTTTGGCTGTGTTGGGTCTTCGTTGCTGCACGTGGGCTTTCTCTAGTTGTGGCAAGCGGGGGCTACTCTTCGTTGTGGTGCGTGGGCTTCTCATTGCAGTGGCTTCTCTTGTTGCGGGGCACGGGCTCTAGGCGCGCGGGCTTCAGTAATTGTGGCACGTGGGCTCAGTAGTTGTGGCTCGCGGGCTCTAGAGCGCAGGCTCAGTAGTTGTGGCGCATGGGCTTAGTTGCTCTGCGGCATGTGGGATCTTCCCGGACCAGGGCTCAAACCCATGTCCCCTGCATTGGCAGGCGGATTCTTAACCACTGCGCCATCAGGGAAGCCCCAGATTTTTTAAGTGATCCGCTAGTTTGGTAATTCAAGCATCACCGGTCTCAGACTAATGCTACATTAGTAGATACAGGAAGATGTGACAAAGGTAAGTGGGAGAAATTCCCATCAAAATAAAATGGGAAGCTCTTTGCCTTCACTAAGAATAAAAAGTGAGAGGAACATAAATATCTGTGAATATGTGCCTGTGTTGAAATGTGGCTTTTTCATTGCATGGTTAATGATATAAATACTTACTAATCTTGTCATATGTGTTAGGTTATGTGAATTTTCATTCAGCTAGTAAGGAAACTGATGAAGTTTATCTTGTATAAACGGGCATTGATTTAGTTTATTTGAGCACAATAAAATGAAACTTTAATTATGGGTGGGCTAAGAAGTCCATAAATCTTTGGGAATAGTTATTGAAAAAAACCTTTTAAGCTGGTCATTTTTCTGAGTGTTTAATGTAATTAATACATCTTTTTTAAATGATTTATTTAATATACCCCTACGTAAAACGATCAGTGTGTTAATATTTTACTTATTGTTTATTTATTGGAAACTTAACAATTATGCTTAGCAGTATTTTTATAATACTTAATATGTTAGATACCCTATCTAGAGCTGGTTTTTGTTCTGGAAAGAGAATACATCAGGATAAAAATAATGAAATAATATGGATTAATTTCTCACAATTTTTTGAGAGGTACTGAAGTTTTGCTGTATGACCTTTTCAAAAGAAAAGCAGGTACGATTAAAGTGATAAGGGTGTGTACCATGTGAGACTTGTACAACCAATATTTATTTGTATATACATGTATTTTCTATGCATAGCTTTTTACTGTGGAGTATTTACTAAAATAGATTTCGGCATGTTAAAATAAACAGGCATATACAGAGAGTCAAATCCATATAGTCTCTTGATAACCATTTCAAGACCCATGGCTTATGGCTACAATCTTATCTAAAAGATAACATTCCCTTTGACCCCTTTCTCCTTAGGCAAAGAACTTCCGTTTAATTTTCATGTAACATATCCAGATCAAAGATTGTTTCATTTTATTGGTGATAGGCAAGGGTAAATTCATAAATGGGGTAAAGATAAAGAAGAGAAACTAGAATTTTCCAGATTAAGTGAGAAGACTTTAGGTAGGAATTATAAGAAGCTGTAAACCTATGTGGGACTTAATTTTTTATAAAAAATAAGTAGGCCACATAAGTGATAGTCCAACCTGAATGAGTTGTTTTGGTCAAGACTATTAAACTATTAAGAAGATTGAATTATCCACAGATTTTGATGTTTTAAAACCAAGGGAATGTAAATTAGTGGAGAAGAGTATTCGGATACAATTATATTGATAAAAAATGAGCTGACATTGTGGTAAAGACAAGGAACCAGAGATGTTGATAACCCAGACAATTTTTGCCTTTTTTTCCCTTTTCCTGAGAACTTAAACTTTATTTTGGAAAAAGTGGAAGGTTTGTTACTGTTAAGTGATTAATAAATATTTATGTATTTATGATACTACTCGATAGGAATTATTTGTTAAAACTATATGAAGATGTCTAGGTAAAATATCTTTAGAAATTGCTCTACCTAAGTCAGCCAATCCACATTTTGTGAGATATTCTTTAGCAAGTAATCCAGAGGAGATCAACTGATTTGAAGAATATGAGTGTATATCCAGTTATAAGCAGAAAAGAAGGTAAAGAATAAAGGCTATATTAAGAAACAGGAAGGATCTGTTGTCAAGTCATGCTGCTGCTAATGTCTGGTTTCTGTGACTCAAGAACAGAAGTGTAAGTAATGATGGTAATGACGTTGTTACATATAACTGGATTGTGAAATAAGCAGCACACTTTATTTTTTTTTAATTTTTTTTAAAAGAAATTTCTTTTTGCCTGTGCTGGGTATTCATTGCTGCGAGCGGGCTTTCTCAAGTTGCAGCGAGCGGAGGCTACTCTTTGTTGCGGTGTGCGGGCTTCTCATTGTGGTGGCTTCTTGTTGCAGAGCACGGGCTCTAGGCATGCGGGCTCAGCAGTTGTGGCACACGGGCCCTAGAGCACGTGGGCTTTAGTAGTTGTGGCGTGCAGGCCCAGTAGTTGTGGCTCATAGGCTCTAGAGCACAGGCTCAGTAGTTGTGGCACACGGACTTAGTTGCTCCACGACATGTGGGATTTTCCCAGACAAGAGATCGAACCTGTGTCCCCTGCATTGGCAGGCGGATTCTTAACCACTGCGCCACTAGGGAAGTCCAGCAGCACACTTTAAAACTTGATGCTGAAAGGATACTTACTTTCAGATGGCAGAATTTGCAGGAACTTAAGATGTTTGGTACAGTAAGGATTTGGTACAGTCTAGGATTCTGCCAAGAATCAGGAATGAGTAACTTGCTTTTGCGCGAGGTAGCTTCTCATTCATATGTCTTACCTATTCTATATATCTCCATTTTTCTTTATACACTTTTCTTTTTCTCTCTTTTTGTGCGTGTAACATAAATTGATACACGTTTGCAATACATCAAATGAGAAGTAAACTGAATTAATTTAAAAAACAAATATGTATGTATTTTAGTCTGGGGAAACAGACATCTTCAGAAGCCCATGCAGATAAGAATGACTTTAGAAGTAGAAAAATGGTGGTCATAGTTAAGAGAATGAAATTCACTAGACAGAGATAAGGGATGAAATATATTCAGTAAACTTTCTTTAGTGAGTATTTTTAGCTCTATTTGCATCACTGTTAATTAAGTTCATAAAACAGTTTTATTTTGATATAATGCAAATAGTTTTGTCTCTCCTGTGGCTTTCTCTATTTATGAATTTTAAAAAACTTAAGGGGTGCAATCTTTCTTGAAGTTAAGCATTAGTTCTTCCATTTTTTTTTTGAAGAAATTAGTTTTATTTTTTAAATTCATTTTTTTATACTGAATGAAAGATTTTTTTTTTAGTTTTTATTGGAGTATAGTTATTTTACAATGTTGTGTTAGTTTTTACTGTACAGCAAAGTGAATCAGCTATATGAATACATATATCCTCTCTTTTTCGGATTTCCTTCCCATTAGGTCACCACAGAGCATTGAGTAGAGTTCCCTGTGCTATACAGTAGGTTCTCATTAGTTATCTAATTTATACACAGTATCAATAGTGTATGTATGTCAATCCCAATGATTGTTTAAATCTTTGATTCTTTAAATTCTTTAGTGCTTTACAATTTTCAAGTTTCACACGTGTTTCATATAATCCCATAATAACGCTTTTTTAAATCCCCTACCCCTATATTGCACCTTTGCTTTCCCCACTGGTAACCACTAGTTTGTTCTCAAACTGTGCGTCTGCTTCTTTTTTGTTTTATTCACTAGTTTGTTGTATTTTTTAGATTTCACATGTAAGTGATATCATATGGTATTTGTCTTTGTCTGACTTATTTCACTTAGCATAATGCCTTCCAAGTCCATCCATGTTACAGAATGGCAGAATTTCATTCTTTTTTATGGCTGAGTAGTGTTTGTTGTAGATATGTAACACATCTTTTTTATCCATTCATCTGTTGATGGACTTTTTATTTTACACCACGTCATATGAAGAATATTTGAACTTATAGAGAAAACAATGTTAAAAAATAATTTTAGACATGAATTTAAGTGCATTTCAAATATTAATCATATTTAGCTAACCCTTTAAAGATTGTATCTCAGTAGGATGGAAGAGGTGATTAAATGTGCTCTGCATTCAGAAGTTTAATTCCTCTCATTAGTTCTCCAACTGTTAACCACATTCAGAGGCTCATTTTGAAAATACTTGCATATAATAGTAATAGTAGAGGTCCATTTTGGAAACACTTGCACATTAAAACAATAATAAAAGGTGGCTTTGAGTCAGGCAGACCTGGGTACAAATTGGGTACAAATTTATCTTCACACTTTACCAGCTATGGGATGTAGAGAGAACTAATTTCAGTTTATTCCTATAATAAATACTGTGTAGGACGGTTGTGAGAATTGAGAAAGAGGCAGAGAACTTTGTCTTCGCTTAATAAATAATAGATCACTTGAAAAAAAACTGTTGAAGCTGATCGATAGAATTTGCTCTTTGGATATACTCTTAAAATAACACAACTTAATTTCTTTTAAACATATTTTGTAATATAGAACAATAATTGTTCTGTCTGGATTTTAAGTTGCACTGTGTTTGGTCTATCCAAAACTTTTACATATTTACAAGTTCCTGTAATGGTTTGGGTGATGACATTTATGTATGATTAACATTATGACATTTATTGGTATATCCTACAGGATAGAGTAGCAAAAAATACTCAATTTTTGTTCTTTGCCAGGTAAGAGAACCTACTACATGTTTTTTCTTAGGTTAAAAAGAAATAGTAGGTTTTCTCTAGGTTAAAAAATGGTTGCATCTTGGGCAATGGAATGGAATGGGAAAAACCTCAAGGCAGGAGCACCAGGTTCTGGCATAAGTATGACTACAACTATATGATTTTAAGCAAATACATCACTTAATCTCTTTGCATCTTGGTTTCCTTGTTTGTAAAATGAGAACGTCTTAGAGAACCTGATTACAATATTTCAAGAAAAATTACTGTGTTGATTTTCACCATTGAATAGTTTGGGGATGGTTGACATGAAATCCATTAGGAAATAGAATATTCGTATTGTGTATAACAGGGTGACAAAGCTAAACTAAATAATGTGCTCAAAGATGTTTGTCTTAAAAGACACATGCACCCCAGTGTTCATTGCGGCACTATTTGCAATAGCCAGGTCATGGAAGCAACCTAAATGCCCATCGACAGACGAACAGATAAAGAAGATGTGTGGTACATATATACAATGGAATATTACTCGGTCGTAAAAAGGAACGAAATGGGGTTATTTGTAGAGACGTAGATAGACCTAGAGACTGTCATACAGAGTGACGTTAAGTCAGAAAGAGAAAAACAAATATCGCATATTAGCACATATATGTGGAATCTAGAAAAATGGTACAGATGGACCTGTTTGCAAGGCAGAAATAGAGGCACAGATGTAGAGAACAAACGTATGGACACCAAGGGGGGAAAGGGGAGGAGGGATGAATTGGGAGATTGGGATTGACATACATACACTAATATGTATAAAATAGGTAACTAATGAGAATCTGCTGTGTAGCATAGGGAACTCCACTTCGCTGTACAGTAGAAACTAACACAACATTGTAAAACAGCTGTACCCCAGTTACAAAAAAAAATGTCTTCTAAAATGTTCATGAGAATAAAGACTCTTCATCTTTAAGTAGAAAGCAGGATGTGTAAGGAATGGGCAGCAGCTCCTCAAACTCATGCAAAATGCATAACTAACTTTTCTCACTAAGAGTATTAGCTAAACACTCACAAGGTGAGAGGAACTTAGTCTCATTTAGCTAATAATAGTTATATCTGCATTTCATATAAAAAGATGTAAATGCATTTTCTTTTGTTTATTCAATTTATTTTTTAAAAAAATTCACCCATTTCTCCCACCCACCACCCCACCCCCTATTCCTGGCAGTCACCAGTCTGTTCTCTGTATCTGTGAGGTTGGTTGGTTGGTAGGTTGGTTTGTCTGTTTGCTTGTTTGTTTGTTTCAGGTCTAACAGAGATCATGTGGTATTTGTCTTTCTCTGACTTATTTCATTTAGCATAATGCAATCAAAGTCATCCATGTTTTCACAAATGGCAAGATTTTGCTCTTTTTTATGGCTAAACAATATCCCAGTGTGTGTGTATTTGTGTATACACACACACAGTTTTTTTAATCCATTCATACATCAGTGAACACTTAAGTTCTTTCCATATCTTGGGTATTGTAAATAATGCTGCAGTGAACGGGGGTGCATACATCTTTTTTTTTGGCCACGCTGCATGGCTTGCAGGATCTTAGTTCCCTGACCAGGGATCAAACCTTGGTCCTTGGCAATGAAAGCATGGAGTCCTAACCACTGGACCTCCAGGGAATTCCCCACATACATCTTTTTGAATTAGCATTATTTTTTTTGGAAAATACCCAGAAGTAGAATTGCTGGATCATATGGTAATTCTCTTTTTAATTTTTTGGGGAACCTTCATACTGTTTTCCACAGTGGCTACATCAATTTTCATTCTCACCAATGGTGCAGAAGGGTTCTTTTTTTCTTAACATCCTTGCCAACACTTATTCCTTTTTTTAAAAATTTATTTTATTTATTTTTGGCTGTGTTGGGTCTTCATTGCTGCACACGGGCTTTCTCTAATTGCAGCAAGCAGGGGCTACTCTTTATTGTGGCGCACAGGCTTCTCATTGTGGTGGCTTTCTCTTGTTGCAGACAGAGCATGGGCTCTAGGCACGCAGGCTTCAGTAGTTGCAGCACGCGGGCTCAGTAGTTGTGGCTCGTGGGCTCTAGAGCACAGGCTCAGTAGTTGTGGTGCACGGGCTTAGTTGCTCCGCGGCATGTGGGATCTTCCCGGACCAGGGCTCGAACCTGTGTCCCCTGCACTGGCAGGTGGATTTTCAACCACTGTGCCCCAGGGAAGCCCCGTACAGTTGTTATTTCTTGTCTTTTTGCTAGTAGCCTCTCTAGCAGATGTGAGGTGATATCTTATTGTGATTTTGATTTGCATTTCCCTGATGCTTAATGGCGTAGAGCATCTTTTCATGTCCTGTGGCCATCTGTAATGTCTTGTTTGGAAAAATGTCTATTCAGATCTGCCCACTCTTTAATCCAATTGTGGGGTTTTTTGTTGTTGTTTTTTGCTGTTTAGTTGTATGAGTTCCTTATATATATTTTGGATATTAGTCCCTTATCAGATATATGATTTGCAAATATTTTCTCCCATCCATTGATCTATGTGTCTGTTTTTATGCCAGTACCGTGCTGTTTTAATTGCTATAGCTTTGTAATATAATTAGAAATCAGGAAATGTGATGCTTCCAGCTTTTCTCTTCTTTCTCAAAATTGCTTTGGCTCTTTGGGGTCTTTTATGGTTCCATACAAATTTTAGGATTGTTTGTTTTATGACGGTGAAAAATAGTATTGGAACTTTTAAAGGGATTGCATTGAACCTGTATATTGCTAATTTGTTTTTCTTAGAATTTATCATTAATGTATAGAAACACAACAGATTTTTGTGTATTCATTTTGTATCCTGCAACTTTACTGAATTTGTTTATTAAATCTAACAATCTTTTGATGGAGTCTTTAGGGTTTTCAATATCATGTCATCTGCAGGTGGTGAGAGTTTTACTTCTTCCTTTCCAGTTTAGATATGTTTTATTTCTTTTTCTTGCCTAATTGGTCTAACTAGGATTTCCAATACTATGTTGAATAAAAGTGGTGAGAGTGGGTATCCTTGTCTTGTTCTTGATCTTAGAAGCTTTCACTTTTTCACTGTTAAGTATGATGTTACCTGTGGGCTTGTCGTATGGCCTCTGTTATGTTGAAGTATGTTCCCTTTATACCTGCTTTATTGGGTTTTTATCATAAACGGATGTTGAATTTTGTCAGATGCTTTTTCTGCATTTGTTGAGATGATCATATGATTTTTATTTTTCATTTTGTTAATGTGGTGTATCATGAACCATCTTTGTATCTCTGGAATAAATCCCACTTGATCATGGTGTATGTATTTTTTATAGGTTGTTGTCTTTTAATGTATTGTTGAATTCATGCTGACATTTTGTTGAGGATTTTTGCATCTTTGTTTTTCAGGGATATTGGCCTGTGTTTCTTGTGGCATTCTTGTTTGGTTTTGGTATCAGAATAATGCTGGCCCTGTAAAATGAGTTTGGAAGAGTTCTCCTTCTGTTTTTGGGAAGAGTTTGAGAAGGATTTTTATTTATTTTTCTTTGAATGGTAGAATTCACTAATGAAGGTGTCTGATCCTGAACTTTTGTATGTTGGGAGGTGTTTTTTTATTACTGATTCAGTTTCCTTATAGTAATCAGCTGTGCACATTTTATTTTTCATCATGATTTCAGTCTTGGTAGATTAAATGTTTCTTGGGATTTACCCATTTTTTGTAGGTTGTCCAATTTGTTGGTGTATAATTGTTCATAATAGTCTTCTATGGTCCTCTATATTTCTGTGGTATTGGTTGTAATATTTCCCCTTTCATTTCTGACTTTTAAGTCCTCTTTTCTGTTGATGGGTTTAGCTAGAGGTTTGTCAATTTTGTTTACCTTTTCAAAGATATAGCTGTTGGTTTCATTGATCTTTTCTACTGTCTTTTTTAGTGTGTATTTCATTTATTTCTGCTTACTTCGTTATTTCCTTTCTTCTGCTTACTTTGGGCTTTGTTCTTTTTCTAGTTCCTACTATGTCAAGTTGGGTGTTTGAGACTTTTTTTTGTTTTTTGAGGTAGGCATTAATTGCTATGAACTTCCCTCTTAGAAGTGCTTTTGCAGCTAATTATTGTAATCTTAGTGTTTACTTCTTTTGTTTTAAACCTTCCTAATAGCTTTAAAAGTGATTAATCCACCACCATTTCTATATATATTTACCTTTTCAGTGAGATTTGTTCTTCCATGTGTTTTCTTGTTACTAATTAGCACCCTTTTTTCCAGCTTAAAGAAGTCCCTTTGACATTTCTTGTAGGGCCAGTTTAGTGGTGATGGAAAATTTAGCTTTTGCTTGTCTGGAAAATTCTTCATCTCTCCTTCACTCTGAATGATAACTTTTCTGGGTAGAGTATGATTAGTCGGAAGTTTTTCTTTTAGTGCTTTGACTATATTGTTCCACTTCCTTCTGGCTTGCAAAGTTTCTGCTGAAAAATCTGCTGATAGGCTTATGGGGCTTTCCTCATATGTAACACGTTGTTTTTCTCTTGCTGTTTTTAATATTCTCTCTTTTGGCATTTTAATTATAATGTGTCTTGGTGGACTCCTCTTACTTGCAACTCTCTGGCCTTTCTGGGTCTGGATGTCTGTTTCCTTCCCTGGGTTAGGGACGTTTTCAGCTATTATTTCTTCAAATAAGATTTCTGCTCCTCTGTTCTTTTTCTGGGAGCCGTTTGATGTGAATATTAGTCCATCTGATGCTGTCCCATAAATCCTTTAAGCTATTTTCACTTTTTTTCATTCCTTTTCCTTTTTGCTGTTCTGATGGGGTGAGTTCCACTGCCTTGTCTTTGAGTTGACTGATCTTTTATTCTGCTTCATTCAGTCTGCTGTTGAACTCTTCTAGTCTATTTTTCAGTTCAGTTACTGTGTTTTTTAGGTCTGTGACTTCTATTTGGTACTTTCTTACTTTTTCCATCTTTTTATTGAAGTTCTCAGTGTTCATCCTTTCTTCTCCTCAGTTCAGCAAGCATCTTTATGACCATTACTTTTTAACTTTTTATCAGGTAGATTACTTATCTCTGTTTCATTAAAGTTTTTTTCTGAGGTTGGGACTTCCCTAGTGGCGCAGTGGTTAGGAATCTGCCTGCCAATGCAGGGATGTGGGTTTGAGCCCTGGTCTGGGAGGATCCCACATGCTGCAGAGCAACTGAGCCCATGCGCCATGGCTGCTGAGACTGTACTTTGGAGCCTGCACGCCACAACTACTGAGGCCCGTGCCCCTAGAGCTTGTGCTCCGCAACAGGAGAAGCCACCACGATGAGAGGACCATGCACTGCAATGAAGAGTAGCCCCCGCTCGCAGTAACTAGAGAAAGCCCGCTCGCAGCAACAAAGACCCAATGCAGCCAAAAAATAAATTAAAGTTTTTTTCTGAGGTTTTAGCTTGTTTTTCATGTAGTCAACTCTGGATTGCCTAGGCAGCTTGGCTGGATTTGCTTTGTGTCTGGGGATGAGCTGGCTGATGTAGGTTGACATAAGTTGGGATGACTGCAGCAACTAGACTGTTCCACCTTTCTCAACCTTTAGCAGGCTACCTTGGGTCTGTTATGGCATGGCAGAAGTACACAAAGCAAGCAGAAATAATGAAGCACTTTTTCCAGCCTCTGGTGTGTAATGTCTGCTAGTATCTCATTGGCTAAAACAAATCACATGACTGAGCCCCGCGTGATGGTGGGAGGGTATTGTAAAGTTACATAGCAAAGGGCCTGGATATATGAAGGAATGAAGAATTGGGGCCGTTTGCAGTCTATCTTTGGAAACAACAGTTTCA
The DNA here is from genome assembly GCF_028564815.1 of Eubalaena glacialis. Classification (NCBI taxonomy): domain Eukaryota; kingdom Metazoa; phylum Chordata; class Mammalia; order Artiodactyla; family Balaenidae; genus Eubalaena; species Eubalaena glacialis. Next base: position 31,576,081 of record NC_083716.1, on the reverse strand, counting down.
TTTTTTCATGTAAGTGTTCATGATAGTGGATATTTATCAAGTACACAGTATATGCTTAACATGTCTCATTTAATAAGTACAATCAACCTGCAAAGAGTGTGGTAGCTTTTTTTTTTTTTAACTATGAAGAACAGAATTAGAATGATTAAATGATAAATGTGATGGAACTGATGGTTTGAATCTGGGAGTATCTGACTTCAGAACTTATAGGCTTTTACGTAATTGTAATAATGTAAGTTAGATTTTTAGTTTTCCCCCTAAGTTTTTTCTCCCTTACTTTGGGGAATAAGGATGTGTGTGTTTTATCATGTATTCTGTACTGCATACCTTGTTTTTTTTCCTCCCAGAATCTTTTCCCTTGTCTTTCAGTAGCAGTACCTTGGCTTTCCTTTAGGGAGCCACTTTTCCTAACATTCTTGAGTTCAGTGTGGTTTGGATGAGGCTGACTCACTTCTGTGACTTATGCCTGGCCATTGGTCACAGTGAGTGAGTGGTTCAGGGATCAGCCTTGAGACTGGCTGGTGGCATTCTTGGGAAAGATCTTTTTTTTCCTGGGGTAGCTAAGCTACTAGCCTATGAGCAGTAAGCAGCTACCATGTGGGGAGAGCCTGCCTGTGAGTGAAGTGGTGTGCCTCTGTGTAAGACAACACAGCAATGGGGAGAGAAATATTGCTATGCACTTGGATCTAACTGTTCATGAAAGGAGCTCTAAAAAGCCTTTTTGAGTCAATACCTATCTTTTTTGCTCAGGCCTATTTAGTTTGGGTTTACTTGCAACCAGAAGTCCTTACTAACACTTTTTTTACGTGCCAGAAAGACTATGTCTCTTTAAAGGGAGTAGAAAATCAATAGCTTACTATGGGTAAACAGTGTAAAAGCCAAATTCTCTGGCCTTATGGAAATGGGGAGGGATGATTTGACTGGGATGATACTGTACCAGAAAGGAACATAACAAGGTACAGCATGGGGATTTAGTAAGTTGAGAAAATAGACTCACTACTGTAAGGCATTCACTTCTTTCATTCTTTCTTAGTGAATTTTTCAGTAACCTTCTTGAGTACCAAGTACAGTATAAATATATAGAGAGTGCCCATTTGGGTGTTAAAGAGTTTGTTTATTTTATTTTATTTTTTTGCTTATTTCTATTTTACAACACATTTTTCACTAAGAAACAGCATTATAATTATTGGTTTATGACACCAGGTCAGCCCACAAACATGATTTAAGTAAACTGAAGGGTTTAAGTAATATATTCTTGAAATAAAAAGAACAGACATCTATTCCCAACGCCATCTTCTGGTTCTTTTTATTATCTGGAGATGTTGAGATCTTGAATTCCAATATGCCATTAGCCCTACATGTTTACATCTGTTATCACATATAATTTAATCTTCATAATAACTTCACTAGCTGGGTATTATTTTAATTTTATACATTGTAAAACAACTGTGTGGATTGATGCTACTACAGATTTATGGTGTCCAGCCTCAGCTGGACTCTCAGCACTGGGAATTCTTTTGCGTATTCTTGGTCAGTTTCTATAGCTTAACCACAGTGGCTCTCTTTTAGCTCCTGTGCACTCCTGCTTCTCACTCAGCTAATGATCTTGTCACCTACAGAACAATGAAATTTGAGGGTATGAATGAATATTCCCCCAACATTCCCCTCACCCCTAGGACTACTTGGGAAACTTGAGACAAACACCTACCTAAAGCATTGTTTCAAAGCACTGACCACATGAGATATCTGTAAAATTTGAAAATTTGGGGTCCTACCTCAGATTTGCTGAATCCAAATCTTCTTAGATGGGGCATGGAAATCTATTTTTAACGGGTATCTCAAGTGAGTCTTCTTGTACACACTAAAGTTTGAAAACCACAGGCATTTAGAATAAAGCTACTTTAAGGAGCATATAAGACCCTCATTAATTTTCCCAGCCTACTTACTCTCTCTCTGTATATGCTGCCCAGTCCCTACTCTCTAATTTTTCAAGTCCTCTGACCACAAAATATAGGTCACTCTTTTTCTAGTGTGCAAGCATTATTGTACTATTTTCTTTACCTTCTTACCTTCCTTTCTCCAATTCTGCTTCTTCTAGTTTGCAAGACCCTTGAAGTCAACAACCATATCACGTTTTTCTTTGTATTTTAAGTACTTGTCAAAGTGACTGGCACACAGTGGATGCCCAGTAAATATTTGTGGAAAGGTAGAAAACAGGACTTTGAAATATTACAAACTACGCAAATTGAGTAGTAGTGTTCTATTTACAGTGACTCAAGTTATTTAAGGAAAAACAAAATTAGTATGAGAAGCAGGGAGTGCAGATATTTTGGACACAATTTGTGGTACCTTCAGTGGCTTTAACACTGATTTTTAAGGCGGTTAGGTGGGTGGAGTTGCCCCTTTGAGAACCACTGTATTACTAGATACTAGGGACTAGTTTCTTTGCATGTGAATTGTGTGACAACACAAGTAAAACCCATCCTTTAACAGGCGAAACATCATTTCTTTATTTTGTCTTGTTTCACTTAAAAATGTAATCTTTTCCTTTTTGTTCAGAATATGTGTATTATTTTGAGTTTTCTGAAGTAGCAGCAAAAGGGATAGGAAAGGGCTGGGCATTTTCCATAGACAAATAGGTAAAAGTTGGAGGTGGGCAGCAGGTAGAGAAAGAAGAATGTTCAGATTGTGTAAGAGTAAAAAATATTGACATTCTTTCCAAAAGTTCAGGAACATTTATTAACATACTGTGTGTGTGACACAGTTTGCTTGAGATAGAAACAAATGAACCATGAACAATGCTAGCCGTATTAAAGGACAAGACTATCATGAATGTTCTCAAAGTGGTGATGTGGCAAGAAAGAGGTATTTCAATATGACTTTGTCACCACTCTAGCCACCATGTAGTGATGTTGATGCTTCAGGGATGGTGGAGATGTGGAATGTCATTGGAGAAGAAAAGATTTTATGAATGCTTTATTTTTAACTTAGGTTTTTATAACTCTTGAGAGTTCCTTAATATTGTTTATATTTTGCTGTCAGGAGTTCACAGATCCATAATTTAACAAGCATGAATGAATTTATTTGTAACTTTTAGATTCTAAAACCCTCATGGAGGATGGCATGATGGACAGAGAATGGACATGGATACAAGGATTTCAAAGTCCTGTTTTCTATTCTTTTTCTACTGGCTCTTCCGGTCTCTTTGACAAGTTTGAGAAAATAACTGAAGAAAAGTGAGGCCCTGTTCAATCTATCAGGACTCTTTTCTATTGCAAGTTCAGAAACCCAGTTCAAATTAATTTAAGTCAAAAAGGTCATTTTGTAGGTTTATGAACTGGGAGTTAGCAGAATAAAGGTAAAGCTAGGTTCTGATATGACTGGATCCAGAAATTTTACTTATGTCATCAGGAATATCTGCTTATCTCCGTCTCTAAGCATTCCTTTCTTCTTTTGGTTTCCTTTTTGGGCAGGTATGATGGTAAAGATGATCAATGGCAGCTCTAGACTTACATAATTTTTAAAGTCCACATGTGTCTCTTTCTGTATAGCACCAGCCAAATTGGGAGGATGGAAGGGTTCATGTCACTAAGGCCTGTGGAGTGTGATTCTGTGACCCAGCCAGTGACAGGTGCCTGGCTTTGGAAAGAGGCTTAAGTTCAGCCCTCCCTTTATGGCTTGAAGGAGGAGCAGATTGACTCTTCAAAAGAAAATTGGGTGCTATTACCTAAGAAAGGGAAATGGATGCTGGTTAGGCAAAGTCTGTAAATATTCCACATATGAATCTAGGTTGTCTACTTTTGAAGAAATTGACTAATTTGGACCATGATATAAGTTGAATTGTGTCCCCCAGAAAGATATGTTGAAGTCCTAACTCCCAGTATCTGTAAATGTGACTTTATTTGGAAAAAGGGTCTTTGCAGTTGTAATCAAGTTAAGATGAGATCATTCTAGATTAGGCTGGGCCCTAATCCAGTAACTGGTGTTCTTGTAGGAAGAGGGCAATTTGGATATAGACAGGGAAGCCGGCCATGTGAAGACAGGCACAGATTGGAGTTATACTGCAGCAAGTCAGGGAATACCAAGGGATTGCTGGCAACCACTAGATGCTACAGAGGCAAGGAAGGATTCTTCCTTAGAGCCTTTGGAGGGAACATAGACCTGTCAACACCTTCTAGTCTCCAGAACTATGAGAGAATACATTTCAGCAATTTTAAGCCACCTAGTTTGTGGTCATATGTTATAGCAGCTCTAGGAAACTAATACCGTATTTGCTACATAAAAATTTATTTTTTTATTTAGCTTATCTTCTTAAAATAAAATGCTGATCATAGCTTTCCCAATAAATGTCTTTTACATTTAGCGATTTGGGATGTTTTTGGAATTTATGGGTTTGACATTTTAAAATATATACTAATAATATTAATGTGACATGATAGTTTGTGATTGATTGTATTTATTGAACTCTGCATTTTTCAGAGTCTAGTTATGGTTTAGTTGAAGGCATGCCCTTGTTGATGAACAACTAAACATTAATTCTCAGTGTGCTTGACTCCCAAATAGCACAATGCCATGTGAGAACAGTAGCAGAAATAATTAAAGTGAAAAACCATGTTCCTATATGTGTATGTTCCAGTACCCTAAATAAGAAGGAGTATGTCTAGGGCAACTGGCTATCGAGGTGGGAACCTTAAGCAAACCTTAAGAGTAGCTTGAGCCGTATTTCTGGGCTCTTGTTGATTTTCAGCAAACTGAGAGTTGGACAGTGCCTTCAAGATTTGGTTAAACTTTGGAAAAAATATGGTCTTATGAATATTCTTCTACTAATTTAAGGAAGTGGATATTTTCTCTAGGTACTGTAATTCTTACTCAAAACTTTTGTGGTATGAAAATTCACAAAAGTTAAGGAACTTAAGAATTTATTGGAACTTAAGAATTTTTTGGAAAAATAGTTTGAGGAACCTGTACAAGCACTTTTAAATATATATTTCTCCCCATATTCACTAAAATAAAATAGAAACAGTAAAGAAATTGTCATATCTTACATTAATAATGATGAGCACAGTACAGTTTTCATTATAAATATTTTTGACAGTGGTACCTTTTTTTAAGTTTAGTAATGTTTTCTGAATTTAAAACTCAAAATTTTATATTTAGTATGTGCAATGCGAAGTCTTGCTCCCACCCATTCCTCATTTACTCTAGTTTTACTTTCCTCCTATAAGCATTTTTATTATGTGTTCTTTCAGTGTTTCTTTGTAAAAATGAAAGCAGATGTTAGTATTTTTCTGACTTTTCCCCCTTTCTTACATATAATGATACATACAGAATACCTTCTTCTGTACCTTGCTTTTTTCACTTAATGTATTTTAGCTGTCTTTCCATTTCGGTATTTAAAGAGCATTTTCATTTTTCACAGCTGCACTGTATTCCATTGTGTGGATGTATACTGTGGTATATTAAACTAGATGGTTTCTGAACATCTGAGTTTTCACTTTTCACTTAACACTGTGCTGCAGTGAATAATGTTGTATATGTTATTTTGTATGTACTGGTGTATGTAGGATACATTCCCAGAAATGGTATTACTGAGTTAAGTGTAAAATGTATTTGTAATTGTGATAGATATTGCCAAATTGCCCTCTACCTAGGTGATACAATTTTGTATTCCCTCCATCAATGTAAGAGAGCGCTGTTAGGAGAATGTTTGTATCCCCACAACCTTACCAATATGGTATTGTGTCTGACTTGTGGATTTTTGCAAATCTCGTAGGTGAAAAATATGCTCAGTGTAGTTTTCATTAGCATTCTCTTTATCAGTGAGGTTGAGTCTCTTATTTTTAAAGACATTTCCATTTCCATTTGATCTTGAATTGACTTCCTGCAGTGATTGTGATACATTGCCAATGGTGAAAGTAATAATAATATTTTAATAGGGGAAGAAAGGGAGGAGATGATTGTTACTAGAAAAAAAATTTTTGGATCCTCTCCCTTCAACTCATGGATTTTCACATAATTCAGAATTGATTCTGAAAGTTCAAATGCTTTGTTATTGCTTTAGGAGGCCTGTGGTGTGTGATTGGTGCAGCACAGCCATCCAGGTTTTTCTGAGCATGCCTTTTGTACCCTTTCAAGAAAGCATAGATTGGTGTTATGCAGTCTCTTTAAACTGCATCAAAGGATTGTAGAAAATTGTTCAAATTTTGCCCAAAGGTCTGGTCTTGTATTCACCATAGGTGTTTGCTGAAGTAGACTCTTTATCTAGTTGGTGTAAGATGATTTCTATAAATGTTTTTGCTTACATTTAGTGAGTTCTACAAAATGCTAGATGCCTTCTTTCATGGTGCTGTTTGTCTCCAACTTGCCTGTTTTATCTGTTCTTTTTGGCACTTCATTCTTTCTGTGTCAGTCAGCATTTTGTTTACTGAATGTTGGGAGAACAATTTTGAGCTTTTTGGTAGTAATGTCACTTTGTTTGCATTCTGAACTGAAACCCTCTTCCCTAAGCAGTTATGTTTTTGCAGCTATTAATGCCATTAAATGTTGTCTTGGCATGAGTTTATGAACATTATTGTTTAATTTCTCAAAATCTGACATCTAAGGAATTATAGAAGCATATAATAGAATATACAACAGAGATTAAAGATATTAAGAATAAATGTGCCCAGTTAAGAAGGGAACAGTAGGCAGAATAAGGGTAGAAACTGATGACTCAGAATAATCTTATATTCTGAGAACCAAGTTGGTAAGGAAGTAGATACTCAGTGACTCATAGATACTGATCCAAAATGTTCTCTGTAAGTAAATAAAGGTATATTTACTTACAATGGATTTCTCAAGCAAGGACAGCCTCTTTGCTTTGGGAACAGTCTTTGTTTAGATAGTTTGGTTGAATTGCATTTTTAATTTATTCATTGAGCGAAATGTTCTGTGAACATTTATGCTAACTACTAAGCACTATGCTAGATGCAGGGATACAGTGATGTATTTAGGAGACTGTTCTTGCTTACATGGCACTTAGAGTCTAACAGGAGAAATAGGGCCGTTAATCACATGAGAAACCTATAACTGACTGTGAAATGAGCTAGGAGCTCTGCAAGGAGACATTGTTCTCTCTGTGTATGTAATTGTGTTTGTGGAGGGGGACAGATTGCAGTAATAGAAATTCGGAAGAATTTCTAAGAAATTTTTATTTGAGAAGTGAAAAATGAATAAGAGTTAACTAATTAGGGGAAGGAAGAGGAGAAGAGTGGTAGATAGAATTCTTTCAGACAGGGTATCAGAGCATGTTTTCGGAAGACAGAAAAAGAAAATAGACCATGGTTTCCCTCTTAGGATTCTGATTTATATAAATATTTATATTTCCTTTTCACCACTTGGTGGCACTTAAGCATGCTTTAACTAGGCTCAATTTTGGCTGTAGAATATTCTTTGACTATTTTTTTAAAATTAGGGAAACTGATACATGTGAAATTCTGGGGGGTGGGGAGCACTGGATGAGTTTATTATTAAAATGTTACAGGGAAGAAAGAGTGTACTCAGGCACTGGATATTTCTGTAAATGGACAGCTGTACAGTCACTTCCGTTGGGGAAGCATGAAGGCATTATTTGGCAGGCACTCCTGCCTTACCCTCTTCTCTTTCCAAGTTCAAATAGGAGTGATTTTCTTTTACCACCTTTTTAACTTGAGATATTAAAATGCACAGATCGTAAATTTTGACGGTTGTGCATACCTCTCTGACCTCCATCCAAAACAAGATAAAAAACCTTGTGGAAAGTTTACTCCTGTCCTTTTCCAGCCAATTGCTCACCACCACAGTAACTGATTTCTATCACCATAAATTAGTTTTGCCTACATCCTAGATTTCACATAAAAGAATCTTACAGTATGTACTCTTTTTGCGTCTGGCTTCTTTTGCTTAAACAAATATTTGTGTGTGTTGTTATATTAATAGTTCATTCCTTTTTTTAAGTGGATTTATTGAGATATAATTCATATAGCAAATAATTTACTCATTTAATGTATACAAGTAAATGATTTTTACTATATTCATGGAGTTGTACAACCATTACCACAATGAGATTTTAGAACATGTTTGTCACCCCGATGGGTATCATTATATTCAGTTTACAGATGAGAACCCATACACATTTAGCAGTCACTCCTTATCCTGTCCCCTATCTTTCTAACCCCCCAGCCATAGGCAATTACTTATTTACTTTGTCTCTATAGATTTGCCTATTCTGGACATGATTAGTTCATTCTTTTTTATTGCTGAGTAGTATTCCATTGTATGGACATACCACAGTTTGTTTCATTGCTGATGGACATTTGGGTTGTTTCCAGTTTGGGGTTACTATAAATAAAGATACTCCATAAACATTTTTGTATAAGTCTTTTTGTTTCTCTTGGGTGGATACTTAGGAATGGAATTGCTGGGTCATAGGGTAGAGATGTATATTTAACTTCATAAGAAACTGCCAAACAGCTCTCCAAAGAAGTTAAATCTCCACACTACATTCCCCCAACAATGTATGTAGAGATCAGTTAGTCCACGTCCTCACAAATATTTGGTGTTTGTCAGTCTTTCCTATTTTGACCTTTCTAGTGGTTGTGAAATGGTATCTAATTGTGGTAATGTTTTATTTTTGTTGATTTGTGAAAATTCTTTATATAATTAATATAATTATATATATATAACTGACATTTGCTCTTAAAAAATGTAAAGGTAGAAATAGATATCTGTGGGGAGCTACTGTAACATGGAGTTTCTGAGTCTCCAAAATATTTTTTTAAAGAATCAGAATAGAAAAAGTTCACTTTATTTAGACCTTTTCTAAGGAGATTGCCACAGTAATTGGTTCATTGTTGAACCATGAAACAATTCCCTGTAGGCAGGGAAGAGTAACTGCTTTTAGGAGGTATAACTTACAAAACAGCAATAACAGCAACCAAATTCAGTAGCTTTCAAAAGTCACAATACCTGCCATTTCATAGAGTTCAAGATAGAATCATGGTTCTCAATTCATCTCCTCCCTAAGAAGTTTTGTCACTTTTGGTAGAGTCCCAAATGGACCCAAGTAGTCTGTGCCACAGAGAATCATTCCTTCTCACCAGTAAGACACCTGAAATGAGAACTGCCCCTCAACTAGCTCTATAGTTTGCTCTCCAGAAGTTGTCTTACAATCTGTAGCTAACTCACATTCTGTGTCTGATGGTCCACATAGCTAGAGTTAGGTGTGAACTCCATTGTTAGGGCACATGTGGCTTACATCATAACCTCAGTGTCAGTAGCAAGTATTGTTGAGCCTGCAGAAATTTCAGAGAGCTTGGGACAGGGTACCATCAGCATCAGCAGCCATAATTTAGCTTTTGTTACATCATGGAGTCTTTAGAAAACCAGCCTTTTGGTTGACTGGGAGACATTCATGAGCTTTCACCAACCTGTCTTGCTTGTGGAAAAGACAACATGGGGCATTTCATGACCCTGAAGGAATTTTGTTGAAAATGATTTACTGGATGTGAATCTTTACTAAAGTGGAAAGCTTTCCAGATAGTCTAGGAATATTTATTATTAAGTGTATATATCTCCCATGTGATAAAACTGTTAGACATCTGGTCCCGTTTCGTAGAGATCAGTATGCTGACATCTTAGATCTTAAAAGAGGCTTGCAAATTTTCCTCACTTTGTAAAAGTTTTTATCACTACTATATACTCCATCATTGAAGATTCTTTATGATTTTTGCCTGTTTGTATTCCATCCAGTCTTTTACTCACACTGCCAATGTAATTTTTCTAAAATATGCCACTGTCCCGTCAGAAATCCTTCAGACACTCCCCGTCGTCTTCAGGATAAAAACCAGACTTTAACGTGGCTTTCCAGGAGCATCTTAGCCTACTGCTTACAATTTTACCTAATTTATCTCCATGTCCCAATAATCAGCACGATAATAGCTAACATTTATATAGTACTTACTTTATATACCAAGCACTGGCCCAGGCAGTCATAATAAACTGCCTGTAATTCCTCAAATAGATCATGTACTCCCATGTCATACCTTTTGCTCACTCTGTACTCTGGAGTACTCTTTATCAGGCTCTTTATCTGTATAATAATACCTGCTTGTTCTTTCACACTCCATTCAGACATCACTTCTTGGAAGCTGAATTCCCAAACTCATTTTCTGCACCCCACCCCCAATCCTCACCTCTTAAAATTGTTCCGAGATGTCAGGAGAATGCACATGTAATACCTAGCATTAAGCAGAACAGAGAGTTTTTCCTCCCTGTGGTACATCTTCTCTTTAGCGAGCATGGTTCAGTAGGACTGCCTTGCCCAAGTTTAAGGGCATAGAGAACGGAGTTTATGACTATTCATCATCAACATGACCTTCTCAAACCCTGTGTTTGAAAACACTTGGGTCCAGAGGCAAAATTCTTAGTCTCGTAATAAGTAAGATAGTCATTGCCTTTGAAGATCCCAAATTCTAGTGGAAATAGACTTATAAACAGCTAATTATATCTAGCTAGATCAGAGATTTAAATGTTAAAAAAAAAGAAAAAAGCCATAAAAGAATTACAAGAAGCATAGGCAGTTTTTTTCTATCATAGTGAATTTGGGAAGGCCTTCAGATCTAAACTGAGAATTATAAAGGAAATGATTGCTTTATTTAAAAATTAAGTGTATTTTACATGACGAAAAATGCCATAAAATCAAAAAGGAAATAGAGGAATAAGATTGCAGCTTTTATTAATATATAATCTCTACCATATATTAAAATGAACTCTTAAAATTCAGAAAGCAAAAAGGATTACTAGCCCACTAGAAAAATGGATGAGAAAATGAATAGGGATTTCACAAAGAATTCGAAGAGATCAATAAACATGAAAATTGTTCAAGATTAATTATAATTGAGGAATTGCAAATTTAAACTGCAAGTTAAAATCTTCTGCCTATCATGTTAAGGTAAGTTGTGTCAAAAGTTCATGAAGCCGTCTCAAAGGTGCTCCCACTGGCCTAAGATGAAAAACGTGGATGTAAAAAAAGTAAGGACTGCAGTAGGTTGAACTATACCAAATGAATAAAATTCCAGGAGTCCATAATGATATTTTAAAAATAAAAACCAAAAATAACTATTGATAACCTTTGGAGATTTCAAGGGTGTTACTCATTATTAATGAAAATGTATGCATAGAAAGTAGCATGTATTTTGTTGCAGAATGTATTCAAAGTAAACAAATAGTTGATAGCAGAAAGCTCTTCTTTACTGAAGAATTCTGGTTAATAAATGAGGAAGGAATGAAGGTATTAGAAAAGTCACCACTTTGTGCCCATAGTACAATAATAGATCTAGGCAGATTATTGATGTATGCTGAAATTATTAGGTGAAAGGTGATAGGTAACTTTATAATGGTGGGCTCAAGTTAATACCCTGAATTCACTGTTCAATCTTAGCATCACTGAAAGTAGAACAGGCAGACATCCTATGTCTCTTGATTTGATAAAATAGGAAAGGCATAGCGCTACTTGTGAAGTATTCTACCCTACAAAAATTAACCTGAATCTAATCATGAAAAGTGAAAGAGGGCAGATAGATCATGTAAGGTGTATTAGGCTGTTGTTGTGAGGACTTTGGGGTTTTTTTGGTGCAAGTGTGGAATATGTCCCTAATGGCCTCTTTCCCCCATAATTTACTTAATCCTTTGAAGTAAAGCTTAGCTGCATTTCAGACAGTTAAACCTGATTTTATTTCCTTTATTTTTTAGAGCAGTTTAAGGTTCACAGCAAAATTGAGGGGAAGATAGAACTTTTGGCTTTTACTATGAGTAAAATCAGGAGCATGCTAGGTTTTTGAGCAGGAGACTGACATGATGATCTGGCTTAGTTTTAACGAACTACCTGACTGCTATGTCGAGAATCGGCCGGGAGAAGGGGGAGCAGGAGTATTAGCACAGATACCACGTTGGAAGATTTTGCATTAGTCCAGGTGGGAGGTGGGTTGCTTGTACTGGATACTAGTAGAGCAGGGGTCCCCAATCCCTGGGCCGTGGGCAGGTACCAGTCTGCAGCCTGTTAGGAACTGGGCCACACAGCGACAGATGAGCGAAGCTTCATCTGCCGCTCCCCATCACTCGCATTACTGCGTGAACCATCCCCCGCACCCATCCCGTGGAAAAATTGTCTTCCACGAAACCAGTCCCTGGTGCCAAAAAGGTTGGGGACTGCTGTAGTACAGTAAGGGAGAAGTGATTAGGACTGTCAATATATTAAATTGGCAGAGATTGGTTAGGATTAGTAGGGGCAACATAATTTCTGATTGTATTAATGTAGGGCATGAGAGAGAGGAGATAAGGAGGACTATAAAGGTTCTGGTTCAAACAATTCAAAGTGCAGGGTTGCCTTTAACACAGGTGGGAGAGACTGTGAGTGGAGCAGGTTTGGAAGAGAAGATAAAGAATTCAGTTTTGAGTCTCTTCCACATAGTAGGTATGTATTATGAATATAGTACTGCTGAATATTAAGAACCAAGGATACGAGACAGCTGCCATGAGAAGGCCTTTCATTGTCAGTTTCACATTGTTCCTTAACTGTGTGAGTTCTCACTTCATGAGCCTGACATTGTTTCTGTATTTTTTTGTTTGTTTTGTTTTTCCATTTAAGATTTGTGCATATAATACCACTTTGTGCCAGGTACTATTCTCTCTAATTTCTCAAATACTAGTTTTTTAAATCCTCGTAAAAACCTTGTGAGGTAAGTGTATTGCATGTTTTACAGCTGAGGCACTGAGAAATTAAGGAACTTGCCAAAGGTCACATAGCTAGAAAAGGTAGAGTTAGGACTCATACCCACACAGCTTGGTTCCAGAGTAAAAATGAGTTAAATAAAGTGAACCTATTGGGCTGCAAGTGCTGATACAAAAGCCCTAGAAATTATATCTCAAGGTGCTCTTAACCTAGGCAGGTTTTTATGTGAGATCTTCTTGAATGTAATGGTTATCTAAGTAGGAAAATATCTATCAGTACTGAATCTTTATCCACACCTCAGCGTAATAAAGGCCATATATGATAAGCCCACAGCTAACATTGTACTCACCAGTGAAAAGCTGGAAGCATTTCTTCTAAGATCAGGTACAAGACAAGGATGTCCACTCTCACTTTTATTCAACATGTATTGGAAGTCCTAGCCACAGCAATCAGACAAGAAGAAGAAAGAAAAGAATTCCAAATTGGAAAGGAAGAAGTAAAACCATCACTGTTTGCAGATGACATACTATACATAGACAGTTCTAAAGACACCACCAAAAAACCACTAGAGCTCATCGAATTTGGTAAAGTTGCAGCATACAAGATTAATACACAGAAACCTGTTGCATTTGTATACACTAACAGTGAACTATCAGAAAGAAAAATTAAGGAAACAATCTCATTTACCATTGCATCAAAAAGAATAAAATACCTAGGAATAAACCTCTACCTAAAGAGGTTAAAGACCTGTACTCGAAAAACTGTGACACTACTGAAAGAAATTGAAGATGACACAAACAGGTGGAAAGATATATCATGTTAATGGATTGGAAGAATTAATATTGCTGAAATGACCATACTACCCAAGGTAATCTACAGATTCAGTGCAATCCCTATCAAAATACTAAGGACATTTTTCACAGAACTAGAACAAATAATTTTAAAATTTGTATGGAAACACAAAAGACCCCAAATAGCCAAAACAATCTTGAGAAAGAAGAACAGAAGTGGAGCAATCATGCTCCCTGACTTCAGATTATAATACAAAGCTACAGTAATCAAAACAGTATGGTACTGGCACAAAAACAGACATACAGATCTATGGAGCAGAATAGAGAGCTTGGAAATAGACCCACGCACTTATGGTCAATTTATGACAAAGGAGGCAAGAATATACAGTGAAAAAAAGAGTCTCTTCAGTAAGTGGTGCTGGGAAAACTGGACAGCTACATGTGAAAGAATGAAATTAGAACATTCTCTATGCCATGTGTAGACCCAATATGGATTAAAGACCTAAATGTAAGACTGGAAACCGTAGAACTCCTAGAAGAAAACATAGGCAGAACATTCTTTGACATAAATCATAGTATTTTTTTGGGGGGGGGATCTCTCTCCTAATGCAAAGGAAACAAAAGCAAAAATAAACAAATGAGACCTAATTAAACTTAAAAGCTTTTGCACAGCAAAGGAAACCATTGACAAAACAAAAAGGTAACCTATTGAATGGGAGGAAGTATTTGCAAATGATATAACCCATAAGGTGTTAATATCCAAAATATATAAACAGCTCATACAACTCAACATCAAAAAAAATCCAATTTAAAAATGCACAGAAGACCTGAATAGACATTTTTCCAAAGAAGACATACAGATGGCCAAAAGACAATGAAAAGGTGCTCAACGTCGTTAATCATTAGAGAAACGTAAATCAAAGCCACAGTGAGATATCACCTCACACCTGTCAGAATGGCTGTCATCAGAAAGACCACAAATAATAAATGTTAGTAAGGATTTGAAAAAAAGGAACCCTTGTACACTATTGGTGGGAAGGTAAATTTGTGTAGCCAGTATGGAAAACAATATGGAGGTTTCTCAAAAAAACTAAAAATAGAACTACCATGTGACCCAGCAATTCCACTCCTGAGTATTTTATCTGAAAAAAAAAAAAAAAATGAAAACTCTAATTTAAAAAGACACACTCACCCCAGTGTTCATAGCAGCATTATTCACAGTTGCCAAGATACGGAAGTAACTTGTGTCCATCAGCAAATGAATGGATAAAAAAGATGGATGTGTGTGTGTGTACACACACTCAGTGGAATACTAATCAGCCATAAAGAATGAGATTTTGCAATTTACAACAACATGGATGGACTTGGAAGGTATTATGCTAAGTGAAATAAGGCAGAGAAAGACAAATACTGTATGATGTCACTTATGTGTGGAATCTAATGAATTTAACAGAAAAGAAACACAGATATAAAGAACTAACCAGTGGTTACCATGGGGAGGGGCAAGATAGGGGTAGGGGATTAAGAGGAATAAACTACTATGTATAAAATAAATAAGCTGCAAGGATGTATAGTACAAGACTAGGAATATAGCTAATATTTTATAATAACTATAAACAGAATATAACCTTTAAAAATTGTGAATCACTATGTTGTACACCTGAAACTTATATAATGTTATACACCAACTATACCTCAGTTTAAAAAAAAAAACAGTGTATCTTTATCATTCTGTTTACATGTCTGGCATGTTGCAAGTATTGGTTTGGGATTTGTGGACTGATGTTATTCTGGGTGCTTCATATTTTCTCCTATTTAATGTGTCAGTTGCTTGACTGATAATGTTGAAATTCCTTAAGGAGTTGGCTGGCCTCTTTGCATTCAGTTATTGATTTTACTCCTTTTTTTTTTTTGGCTGCATCGCTTGGCTTGTGGGATCGTAGTTCCCCAACCAGGGGTTGAACCTGGACCCCTGCAGTGAAAGCCCCAAGTCCTAACCACTGGACCTCCGGGGAATTCCTTGGTTTTACTCCTTTCATTGCCCCAAAAGGCAGTGTAGCTTTTTTAGTTCAGATTCCTCTTTAGTAATCTTGATGAACTTTCTGTCAGTTTGAAATGATACAGTTTTGCAAAGTGTTTTATATTGTTTTTCCTGGAGGATATACTCAGTCTCTACAAGGTGATGATGATGGTGGCTAGCCTTTTTAGGTTAATATTCTTGAGGACCACATAATAAGTGTAAAACAGTATATGATTTAATTCTGCTTTTCTTTGTTGGCATTAGTGAGCCATCAGTAGACTTTATGGGAAAAAAATGCCAATCCTTATTTATCCAGATTGGATATAACACTTGGTATTTGTTTCTTGTATTGAATGCAGGTGAACCACTGAGCACAGATGATTATTTGAGTGGCTGTCAATTCTCCCAAAGATTTCATATAATGGACACCATTCTAGATGCATAGACAAGAAGTACATTCATTATATAGAAGGATGCCTTAGGGTATTTGGGTTTATTTCTCTCAGGGAACCTGATTGAGAACGGCTGATCTGGGCTGTGGTCTGTTTTTGTAAGGCTCAAGAGCTAAGGATTTTTTTTTGTTAAGGGTTATGTAAAAAAAAAAAAAAAAAAAGCAGGGACAGAGACTATATATGACCTGCAAGACCTAAAATATTTACTATATGGCCTTTTACAGAAAAGGTTTGTCCAGCTCTCCTCTAAGAGGAGAATACTTAAATTTGAATCCCAGCTTCTCCTTTTTGTATCTGTTTGACCTCAGTATCTGCCTCTATAAATGGGGGATAGTAATAATACCTGTCTCAGAATTGTTGGGAAGATTACATAAAATAATGAATGTCAAGTTTAAAAATACAGCTTTAATGAATGTTAGCTGGCATTATTATAATTCTGTAATATGTGATATAAAATGATGTTTGTATGTTGCTTTTATGAATATGGCGTATAGCAAATAATCAAGTCTCCTCTTCTGTTGGGATGTGAAGCAATGGTAAATTGAGAATATTAGCCAATATTTTTGGTACCATGATATTTGATAGATTCTTATAGTGGAACTATCCTCTTAAAAACCATTAAGTCTGTTACCCACTAAACACCACATTTTGGTGACTGTAATTCAGTATTTCTCAAGGTATTTCTCTTTTCTTTGAATAGCACTAATTTAATTATTTTTATTTGATAATAGCTTCCTCTTATCGCTTGAGTTTTGATACCCTAGAGAAACAGTTCTCAAACCTTTTTGGTCTTAAGACCCCTTAAAAATTATTGAGCTCTTTGAGGAGCCATTCTATTAATAATTTATTTGAAAATAACAATAATCAACCTATTACATGTTAACATTTTAGTGAAAATCATTGTTTTCCAAAACAAAAAACCTAAGTGGGAAAAGGAGCATTGTTTTTACATTTTGCAAATTCCTTTAAAGTCTGTGTTAATAGAAGATAGCTGGATCCTTATATCTACTTTTTCATTCAACTATTGCGTATGTTATTTTGGTTGAAGTATTTGAAGAAAATGTAGTCTCATACAGAAATGTTGTTGGAAAAGGGAGAAATATTTTAATAGTCTTGCAAATAACTGTGGATGTTTTTCTTGGATACAACACCAAAACTTCATGAGTGATGTTTTTTTCTTTTTTTCTTTTTAATTAATAAAGTCTGTTTTTTAGAGCAGTTTTAGGTTCACAGCAAATTGAGCAGAAAGTACTAAGAGTTGCCATATACACATAAACTCCCCACTGTAAGCATCTGGAACCACAGTGGTACATTTATCACAATTGATGAACCTACATTGACCCATCATTATCACCCAAAGTCCATAGTTTACATTAGCGTTCATTCTTGTACATTCTGTGGGTTTTGACACATGTATCCACCATTGTAGTATCGTATAGAATAGTTTCACTGCTTTAAAAATCCTCTGTGCTCTGCGTATTCATCCCCCCTTTCGTCCCAGTCCTGGCAACCATTGATCTTTTTACTGTCTCCATAGTTTCGCCTTTTTCAGAATGTTCAGAATATAGTATGTAATCTTTTCAGGTTGGCCTGTTTCACTTAGTAATATGCATTTAAGCTTCCTCCATGTCTTTTCATGATTTGATAGCTCATTTCTTTTTAGCACTGAATAATAATTCTGTGTCTGGATATAATAATAATAATAATTCTGTGTCTGGATATACCACAGTTTATCCACTCACCTGAAGGACATCTTGGTTTCTTTTAAGTTTTAGCAATTATGAATAAAGCTGCTAGAAACATCTGTGTGCAAGTTTTTTTTTTTAATTTTCAGATCATTTGAGTAAATACCAAGGAGTGCAGTTGCTGGATCGTATGGTAGGAGTATGTTTCATTTGTAAGAAACTGCCAAATTGTCTCCCAAGGTGGCTATACCATTTTGCATTATTCTCAGCAGTGAATGAGAATTCCTGTTCTTTCACATCCTCACCAACATTTGGTGTTCTTGGGTGTTTTTTTTTTTTAATTTATTTATTTACTTTGGGGTCTTCGTTGGGTCTTCGTTGCTGCGGGCGGGCTTTGTCTAGCTGTGGCGAGCGGGGGCTACTCTTCGTTACGGTGGTGCGCGGGCTTCTCATTGCGGTGGCTTCTCATGTTGCAGACCACAGGCTCTAGGCGCGCGGGCGTCAGTAGCTGTGGTTTGCAGGCTCTAGAGTGCACGCTCAGTAGTTGTGGTGCACGGGCTTAGTTGCTCCATGGCATGTGGGATCTTCCCGGACCAGGGCTTGAACCTGAGTCCCCTGCATTGGCAGGCAGACTCCTAACGACTGCGCCACCAGGCAAGCCCCTCAGGTGTTTTTTTATTTTGAGAATTTGGGTTGGTTATGTTCTACTTAAAGTTGTAATGTGGGGTATTTTAAAATTTATTCTACATTTTTGTCCATAAGAATGCTTTGTTCTAATATTTCTTGATATATGTTCCCCTTAATGGTTTTAAAGACTGTGTCATATATTATTATAGTTCTTTATATTTGTTGTTATTAAACTACACACAGAATTTCAAGGATCAGTTCATCACTATATTGTAGGGATACTATTTAGTGTATAATACTCTTCCCAAAGATACCCAGCGGTTCTGGTGTTTTCTTTTCACTGTTAAAACACACTTTTTAGTAATTGAAGATTCAAAGAACATGATATAGTAACATCTAGTACTTGCTGATTACTTAGGGTCAGTCATTGTATAAATATAATTTGAGTTTTTTTCCTTGAATGTATTCATTTGTACTTACACAAACGTACTAGTCTTTATTCTGCAGAGACTTCAGAGACTTTACTGGACTGTTTATCTAGTCTTTTGTGCTGTTACTACTCCACTCTGCATCTCTTTCTGAGCACTTGTAATAATTAGACTAAATGCTGAAGTATCCTATTGCTTTCACTTCTCTAGTCAAAAAGTAGCCACTTGTTTCCTATCTTTAAACCAGTATCTGCACATAACCGTATAATCTGTTCCTCAGCAAACTGAGAACTAAAGAAATGCCACAGTGTTCTGAAAATATATCTATTAATTGCCGTTTCATTGCAGTTTTTCACTGCCACACACTTACAGTAAAAAATGCCAGTTTAACCTATGAATGCCCTTGATGACACAGAAATACTGCTTTTACTAAAACTCAACCCTTGAGTACACATCTTGTTAATATTATATGTGATGAAATGGGAAGTATGCATAAAGCACTTACGTGATTGTTTGAGTTTGAGCTAAATTAGATGCTTTTTTTTTCATGGAACACCATTTTACTTGGAAGAATGTCTGACAAACTGATTATTCAGACTTTAGTATTTGACAGACATTTTTCAAAAATGAATGAAGTGAACCTGTTATACGGGGTGGAGAGGGGAGGAAATAACAGTATTTGTTTGCCAGTGATAACATTCCAGCTTCAAGAAAAAATTAGAATTTTGGAAAACATATTATCCACTACTGTGAGTGTGACAACTCCCCTTTTAAAACTTTTCTGATGAGATTAGTGGTGATATTAACAAACGTGATTTTTTTTTTTTTTTGGTGGGATATGGTACAGTGAAATATGTCTACATTGGAAGAGCCACATAATTCAGTGAACTAGTACTTTCCAAGTGGCCAGTACCTGACATAACAAATCAAGCATTGGTCATGGATCCTTTCCAAGTGCAAAATAGGCCAATGGATTTTTTTGGTAGCAAAGATTTTATTTTTGAATTAACATATAGAAAAATGGACCATTTTTGTGTACAGTTCTAGGAATTTTACTCTATATATAAATTTGTATACCCAACACCACATTCAAGATACAGAATAATTCCATTATCCCAGACAACTCCCGTATGCTTTTCTTTTGTAATTATCCCTCTCCAAACCTCTGGCAACCTCTCATCTGTTCTTCATTACTATAGTTTTGTCTTTTTGAGAATGTCATATAAATGGAATCATATATATAGAAAGTAACCATTTGAGACTGGCTTCATTCACTCAGCATAATGCCTTTGAGAGTCATCCATGTTGCAGCTATCAATATTCATTTCTATTTTAAAAAATTAAAGTTCACCATTTTAATCATTTTAAAGTGTATAATTCAGTAGTTTTTACTACACTCACAGTGTTGTACAGCCATCACCACTATCAAATTTTATAGCATTTTCATTACCCCAAAAAGATATCCCATACCCATTATAGTCACTCCCTCCTTCCCCTCCCCCATCCTCTGGCAATCACTAATATCCTTTCTGTCTCTATGGATATGCCTATTCTAGACATTCTATATAAGCAGAGTCATATAACATATGACCTTTTGTGTCTGGCTTCTTTCATTTAGCATATTATTTTTGAGGTTAATCCATAATACAATACATATCAGTATTACATTCCTGTATTAGTCAGCTCAGGCTGCGGTAATAAAATGTTGAATGTCTTAAACAGCAGATACTAATTTTCTCACATTCCAGATCAAGGTCCAGCATGATTGGTTTCTTGTGAGTACTCTCTTCCTGGCTTGTAGATGCCCACCGTCTCACTACGCCCTCAGATAGCCCTTTCTCTGTACTCAAGTGGGAGTGGGGGGCTCTCTCTGGTATCTCTTCTTTTTTAATTTTTATTTATTTATTTATTTATTTTTAATTGAAGTATAGTTGATTTACAGTGTTTCAGGTATACAGCGAAGTGATTCAGTTATACATACATATATAAATATGTACTCTTTTTCAGATTCTTTTCCATTATAGGTTATTACAAGATATATAGTTCCCTGTGCTATACAGTAGGTCCTTGTTTATCTATTTTATATATAGTAGTGTGTATCTGTTAATCGCAAATTCCAAATTTATCCCTACATCCCCTCTTTCCCCTTTGGTAACCATAAGTTTGTTTTCTGTCTGTGAGTCTATTTCTCTTTTGTAAATAAGTTCATTTGTATCCATTTTTTAGATTCCTCATATAAGCAGTATTATGTGATATTTGTTTTTCTCTGATTTACTTCATTTAGTATAATGATATCTCTTCTTATAAGGACACTAATCCTATCAGATTAGCTCCGATTCCCCCTTAACCTTAATTAAAATAAAGCTACATTGGGGAATTCCCTGGTGGTCCAGTGGTTAGGACTTGGCACTTTCACTGTTGTGGCCCGGGTTTGATCCCTGGTTGGGGAACTAAGATACTGCAAGCCGCACAGCATGGCCAAAAAAAAAAAAAAGTTACATTGGAGGTTAGGACTTCAACATATATATGGGGAGGTACAAGCATTCAGTCCATAACAATTCCTTTTTTTTTTTTTAATTAATTTATTGATCTATTTTTGGCTGCGTTGGGTCTTTGTTGCTGTGCGCAGGCTTTCTCTAGTTGCGGTGAGCAGCGGCTACTCTTCGTTGTGGTGCACGGGCTTCTCATTGCGGTGGCTTCTCTTGTTGCGGAGCATGGGCTCTAGGCACGCGGGCTTCAGTAGTTGTGGCACACGGGCTCGGTAGTTGTGGCTCATGGGCTCTAGAGTGCAGGCTCAGTAGTTGTGGCGCATGGGCTTAGTTTCTCCACGGCATGTGGGATCTTCCCGGCCCAGGGCTCCAACCCGTGTCCCCTGCATTGGCAGGCGGATTCTTAACCACTGCACCACCAGGGAAGTCCGAACAATTCCTTTTTATGGCTGAATATTATTACATGGTATGCTTAAACCCTGTTTTGTTTATCCATTCATCAGTTGATGGACATTTGGGTGTTTCTACTTTTTGGCTATTACAAATATTGGCGCTGTGAACGTTCCTGTAACAAGTTTTGTTTGAACACCTGTTTTCATTTCTCTGAGGTATATACTTGGGAGAGGAATTGCTGGGTCACATGGTAATTCTATATTTAGCTTTTTGAGGAACCATCAAACTTCCACAGCATCTGCATCATTTTGCATTCCCATAAGCAACATGTGAGGTCCCAATTTCTTCCACATCCTAGCTAACACTTGGTATTTTTCCTTGTTTTGTTTTGTTTAAATAGCCATCCTAGTGGGTATAAAATGGTATGGCATGGTTTTGATTTGCATTTCCCTAGTGACTAATGAGTTGAGCTTGTTGGCCATTTGTAAATTTGGGAAAATGTGAATTTAAGTCTTTTACCCATTTTAAAATTGGGTTATCTGTTTTTTTGTTGTGTTGTAAGAGTTCTTTTTATATTCGGGATGCTAGACTCTTATATATACGATTTGCAAAATTTTTGTCCTATTTTTGGGGGTTTTTCCACTTTCTTCATAATATTGTTTGATTCATAGAAGTTTTAAATTTTTATGAAGTTTAGCATTAAAAAATTTTGTTGTTTGTACTTTTGGTGTTATATTTAAGAATCCATTGCTACATCCAAAGTCACAAAGATTTACCCCTGTTTTCCTTTAAGAGTTTTATGGTTTTCTCCCTTATGTTTAGATCTTTGATACATTTTGGGTTAATTTTTATATATGATGTGAGGTCAAGAATCTAATAACTTCATTCTTTTGCATGTGGTTATCCAGCAGTCCCGGCATCATTTGTTGAAAAGGCAATTCTTTCCCCACTGAATAGTCTTGACATCCTTGCCAAAAATCAGTTGACCATTGATGTATGGATTTACTTCTGGATTCTCAGTTCTGTTCTATTGATCTATATGTCTATTCTTGTGCCAGTACCCCGCTCTTCTGATTGTTGTGGCTTGTAATAGTTTTTGAAACCAGAATGTGTAAGTCCTCCAACTTTGTTCTTCTTTTTGTTCAACTTTCTTCAAAACATGATTGTTCTGGCTGTTTTGGCTCCCTTGCAGTTCCATATGAATTTTAGGGTCAGTCTGTCAATTTCTGCCAGAAAGGAATATTGGTAGGGATTATATTGAATCTGTAGATCAATTTGGGGAGTATTGCCATCTTAACAATATTAAAGCATTCTAATCTAGGAACATAGGATGTTTTTCCATTTATTTAGGACTTCTTTCTTTCAACATTATTTTGCAGTTTTTAGTGTACAAGTCTTCCGCCTCCTTGCTTAAATTTATTCCTAAGTATTTTACTCATTTTGATAATATTGGAAATGGAATTGTTTCCTTCATTTCAGATTGTTCATTGCTAGTGTATAGATATTCATTGCTAGTGTACAGAAATACAAATGATTTTTGCATGTTCTTGTATCTGGCAACCTTGCTGAACTTGTTTATTAGATCTAATAGTTTTTCTTCAGGATTTCCTATGTATAAGATCATGACATCTGTGAAAAGAGGTACTTTTACTTTTTCCTTTTCAATTTGGATGCCTTTTGTTTCTTTTTCTCTTACCTAATTGCCCTAGCTAGAACTTCCAGACAATGTTGAATAGAAATGGCAAGAGTGAATATCCTTATCTTTTTCTCATCTTAGTGGGAAGCTTTAAATCTTTCACCACTGAGTATGTTAGCCGTGAGTTTTTCATAGATGCTCATCATCAGGTTGTAAAATCTTCTTTCCGTTCCTAGGTTGTTGAGTATTTTTATCATGAAAGGGTGTTGGAATTGGTCAAATGCCTTTTCTTTGTCAGTTGAGATGATCATGTTATTTTTTCCCCTTTCATTCTGTTAATAAGGTGTTTAGTTTTTTTTTCAGTTGATTGATTTTTATATGTTGAACCACCCTTGCATTTCTGGGATAAATCCATGGTACATAGTTCTCTTAATTTGCTGCTGAATTTTGTTCGCTAGGATTTTGTTGAGGATTCTTGCATCTATATTCATGAGACATATTGGTCTGTAGTTTTCTTGTGATGTTTTTGTCTTTGGTATCAGGGTAACACCAGCCTAATGGAATGAGTTAGGAAGTATTCCTCTTCTATTTTTTGGCACAGTTTGAGAAGAATTGATGTTATTTCTTCTTTAAACGTTTAGCAGAATTTATCAGTGAAGCCATATGACCCTTGATTTTTATTTGTTAGAAGTTTTTTAAATTACTGTTTTAATCTCTTTGCTTTTACTAGATCTATTATATTTTTTATTGTTGAGTCAGTTTTGGTAGTTTATTTCTAAGAATTAGTCCATTTCATCTATGTTATCTATTTGTTGGCATAGTCTTGTTCATTATATATTTTCTAATACTTTTTACTTCTGTAAAGTCAGTAGTGATGCTCCCACTTTCGTTTCTGATTTTAGTAAATTGAGTCATCTCTCTTTAATTTCTTGGTCGGTCTAACTAAAGGTTTGTCATTATTGTTATTCTTTTCAAAGAAGTTTTAGTTTCAGTGATTTTCTGTTTTTCTATTCTCTCACTTTAAAAAATCTCCACCCAAATCTTTATTATTTCCTTTTTTCTGCTTGCTTTGCATTTAGTTTCTTCTTTTTCTAGTTCCTTAAGCATAGAAGGTTAGGTTACTGATTAGTGATATTCTTTTTTTTAATATAGGTGTTTACAGATATAAATTCCCCTCTGAGCACTGCTTTAGCTGCATCCCATATATTTTGGTATATTGGGTTTTTTTGTTGTTTTTTAAAAAATTCTTCTCAAAGTATTTTCTAATTTTCTTTCTTTTTCTTTATTTTTTATTTTTATTTTTGGCCACACCATGAGGCTTGCGGGATCTTGGTTCCCTGACCAGGGATCGAAGTTGTGCCCCCTACAGTGGAAGTGTGGAGTCCTAACCATTGGACCACCAGGGAATTCCCAAGTATTTTCTATTTTTCATTGTGATTACTTCTTTGACTCACTGGTTAAAAATGTGTTGTTTAATTTCTGCATATTTCTGAATTTCTCAGTTTTCCTGTTATTGATCCCAGTTTCATTACATTATTGTTGGAGAAGATATTTTGTTTGATTACTAACTTTTTAAATTTATTGAGACCTTTTTTTGTTTTTTAACATGATCTACCCTGGAGAGTGTTCCATGTGCACTTAAAAAAATGTATATTCTGTTCTTGGTGGGCTGTGTATGTCTTTTAGGTCTACTTGATTTATAGTGTTGTTCAAGTTTTCTGTTTCCTTTTTATCTCTTAGTTTCATTTGTTATTGAAAGTGGGATGTTGAAGTCTACAACTATTATTGTTGAACTTTTCCTCCTTTCCACTCTGTCAGTTTTGCTTCATATATTTTGGGGCTTGGTTGTTAGGTGCATATATATTTTTAATTGTTAAATCTTTTTTTTTTTAATTGTGGTATAGTTGATGTACTTTATGAGTTTAAGGCATACAACTAGTAATTCAGAATTTTTTAAAGTTATATTTCATTTATAGTTATTGCTAAATCTTCTTGGTAAATTGATATTTATCATATGTCCTTCTGTGTCTATTGTAACAAGTTTTATCTTAACATCTATTTTGTCTGATACTAGTATATCCACTTCATTTTTCTTTCAGTTGCTGTTTTCATGGACTTTTTCTTTTCTTTCATTTTCATCCTGTTTATGTCTTTGAATCTAACATGAGTTTCTTGTACACAGCATATAGTTGGATCATGTTCTTTTCTTAAATCCATTCTGCCTTTTATAGGAGAGTTTAATCCATTTACATTTAATGTAGTTACTGATAAGGAAGGATCTTTGCCATTTTGCTGTTTGTTTTCTACATATCTATGTCACTTTTGTTCTTTGGAAGTCTTCCATTACTGCCTTCTTTTGTGTTATATAAATATTTTCTAGTGTACCATTTTGATTCCTTTCCCACTTCTTTTACTGTACAGTTTTTAGTTATTTTCTTAGTGTTTGCCCTGGGGATATATATATAACGTCTTAATTAATAACAACTTAGTTTCAATAGTATTACAAAATAGTTTGCTCCTATATAGCTGTGTCTCTCTACTTTAGGTTGTTATTGTATTGTCGCAGATTACATCTTTATACATTGTATGCCCATCAACATAAACTTTTGATTATTTTTGTATGTAGCTGTCTTTTTAATCACATAAGGATAAAAAAGAAGTTACAAACCAAAATACAACCCCTCTCCCTTTCTTCCTTTCCCAAACATTTTATGATATAGTGCTTGTATTATGCTTTCAGATACCATTCTAAACAGTTTGCAGATATTTACTTAATTATCTTAATTTTTTGAGATCAAAACAATTTTATAGCCAAGGAAGGTGAGACATAAAGAAGACAAATAACTTGCCCAAGGCCATAGAACTGTTATAACACACAGTCAGAAATTTGAACCCAGGTAATCTGGCTCCAGAATCCATGTTCTTAACTACTAGTCTCTTACTTCCTGGAGTATGTAAAATTCAGTTGGATACATGAAACATATGCATTTGTGTTGAAAATTCAAGACAGATGAAGCAAAGGATACTAGGAGTCAGTTGGGAGGAAAGATAACTTTTGAGCTATGTCCTTGAAGACCAAGCAGGATCAAGACTCATCGAGATCTGAGAGAAGACCGTTTTAGGCAGAAGAAACAGGGTGAGGCGAGGGACTGAGATAAGCAAAAGCAAGGTGTATTTGAGAAACAGAGTACTTTGAGTTGAGTGTGCTTGAAGGACATTTGGAGAGGATGTTGAAAAGGTTCACTTTAGGAAGGATTTAAAAGCTAGACTTCATAGTTTGGAATTTACTCTGCAGGCATTAGGTAATCATTGAATACTGTTGAGCACAGAGAAACTATAAAGAATTTACTTTATATGTAAAGATTATATAAATCTGAAGGCTAGCTCAAACTTTAATGTAATTTTAAAATTTCTAAAACATCGTGAAGCTTATTCCATTGGGGGCCAGATTGAAGTTTGATATTTTGTACTGCTGTATATTAAGGTGTGCTGGAGATGTGTTATAAAGTAATGATTTTTTAAATTTGCAAATTAGATATGTTTAAGGAAATGTGTTTGGTTTTATCAAAAGGGATATGCTTCCTTTCAAAATCATTTCTTGTATGAGAGGTAGGGTGGTGTAATATGCATTTAATTACATGCCATATACAGTAGTTCAGATCAGCAGTGTTTTTTGAGCCCTTACGAAACCAGCGTGTTTGCCAGATGATGGAAGTATAACCATGAATAAGACATGGTCGTATTTTCAGTCTCTTTTCCTTCCTAATTGGTAAATGTTGGAATGCTCTAGTATTCAGTCTTCTTTGTCCTTTCTTTTTTTCTTTTGTTCATATTCTTTTCCTTTATAGTTTATTACAAGATACTGAGTATAGTTCCCTATGCTATATAGTAGGACCTTGTTGTTTATCTATCTTATATATAGTAGTTTGTATCTGCTAATCCCAAACTCCTAATTTATCCCTCCCTCACCCCCTTTCCCCTTTGGTAACCATAAGTTTGTTTTCTATGTCTGTGAGTCTGTTTCTGTTTTATAAATAAGTTCATTTGTATCTTTTTTTTTTTTAGATTTCACATATAAGTGATATCATATGATATTAGTCTTTCACTGGCTTACTTCACTTAATATGATAATTTCTAGTTCCATCCATGTTGCTGGAAATTTCATTCTTTTTTTTTTTTTAACAGCAAGTAGAACTCTATTTATTTATTTACTTACTTACTTACTTACTTTACTTACTCACTTACCACGCCTCACAGCATGCAAGATCTTAGTTCCCCAACCAGGGATTGAACCGATGCTCCCTGAAGTGGAAATACAGAGTCCTAACCACTGGACCACCAGGGAATTCCCCACGTTTCATTCTTTTTTATGGCTGAGTAGTATTGCGCTGTACATATATGCCACATCTTTGTTCATTCATCTGTCAATAGACATTTAGGTTGCTCCCATGTCTTGGCTGTTGTAAATAGTGCTGCTATGAACATTGTGTGTGTGTGTGGGGGTGCATGTATCTTTTCAAACTAGAGTTTTGCCCATATATGTGCCCAGGAGTGGGATTGCTGGATCATATGGCAACTCTGCTTTTAGTTTTTTAAGGAATCTCCATACTGTTTTCCATAGTGGCTGTACCAACTTACATTCCCACCAGCAGTGTAGGAGGGTTTCCTTTTCTCTACACCCTCTCCAGCATTTATTATTTGTGGACTTTTTGATGATGGCCATTCTGACCAGAGTAAGGTGATACCTCATTGTAGTTTTGATTTGCATTTCTATAATTAGCAGTCTTGAGCATCATTTCATGTGCTTATTGGGCATCTGTATGTCTTCTCTGGAGAAATGTCTATTTAGGTCTTCTGCACATTTTTTGATTGGGTCCTTTTTATCTGCCCTCATTGAGTGGATAAGATCTCATCTAGTTCTAAGGCTTTAAATTCTGTCTGTACTTTGATGATTTCCAGTTTTATATCCCTGATCCCAGTGTCTCGTACTTCAAACTCACCTATCCAGTTGTTTCCTGCATGCATCCACTTTGATCTGCAAGAGACAAGTCAGACTTAATGTGTCCAAAACTGAACTAGATTTGTCTCTGTCCAACCTGTTTCTCCTCTAGTCTTCTCTTAGAAAGTTACATTACCATTCACCCAGCTCTCGACCAAAAAAAGCCTAAGTGTCCTTTCCCTCATTCTAGATCTACTGCATCATCAAAGCAAATTGGTTTAATCTTCAATATATACTCTATATCATGTCATTACTTTCTACCTCCATTACTGCCATTCCGGTTTAAGTCACCATTTTCTCTTGCCAAGGCTATTGTAATAATAGTCTCATTATAATGTTTTACTTATAATCAGTTATCTGTGCAGCCACCTGGTAAGCTTAAACAGTATAAATCTGATCACATTACTTCCACCACTACCCAAATGTAAAGCTAGTGGATTTCTCTTAAGTTCAAACCTCAATCTTCTCACCATTGCCTCTGTGATCTTGCCTCTAGAGCTCTGATCTCATGTTCTGCTTTCCATCTTATTCACTTTGCTCAGACCATACCAACTTTCTTGCTGTTTCTCACATATACCGTACTTCATACCATTTACTGCTTCAGTACTATTCCCTCTGCCTAGAACGTTCCTTTGTCTTGGATATCTACATTGGCTTGCTCACTCCATTCAGTGCTCAAAAATTCAGCCTCCTAAAGTCTTTTCCAGTCTGCTGTATTCTTCTTTGATCAGTTCTTCTTTTACTTACCCTCACCACATATTATTCATTATCATCGTCATCATTATTTATATCGTTTGTCTCCTCTGCCAGAATTAAAGTTCCAAGATAAGGACTTTTGTCTGTGTTGTTCACAGCTGCATTCTAGTGACTGACTCATAGTGGACGCTCAATAAATAGAAATAAATAAGTATCTATAGTCTATCTATCAACAACTTTTCTAAAAGGCAATAGAAATCGCTGATCTCTCATATAATATTTTTAGTATCTGAGAAAATATGTAATGACAAAAGGCTATTATGAATTCAGTAATGCTTTTTAAAGAAATAATGCATTTTGTTCATAGCGAAAAAATGCGTTTAGAAAAGTAGTGACTCTATATGCAAGCACATTTTTATTCAATTTACAAACAGTGCTCATGTATGTGGACATACTGACCTTGTAATGACTGTGAGTTCCTCTAAGGAATTGTGGCCCACAGATTGTGAACTCCTGATGTAATTGACTTATTCCTAATCAACTTCAGATTTGCATTTAAATGGCTTCTTTTTAGCATAATTACTCTACGCAAGACAGTTTGATATAACAGAAAAAAATGAACCAAAACTGTCCTGGGAGTTCCAAAGAACTAAATTCATCTGACCTAGTTACTTACTACCTTTGCGGTTTTGGTTACTTAACATCTTGGAATCTCATTTATGGCATAATGTATGTAAATACAATTATATGAAATTATTTCAGTAATGTTCCAGCTACTCAGTATGTATTCCTTTTCCCTCCTTAGTGTATTAATACCACTGTTTTTCAGTACTTCATCTCCCAATTTATTTCTCTCTTTGCTGTGATTACAGCTTTGCACAAAAAAAGTGTCCTGTCATCTCTGTTCATGGGGCAGCAAAGCAAGCCATTAATTAATTCTGGTTTTAGTTCATAGATACAGGAACCTTTTTCCATTAGATGTCACTTGCCCTTCTGTTTCATTTATTTGCATTTCTTTGGGTCTTCAGCATGCGAGACACACGAAACAGAGTCATTATAAAATCTTAAATCACTTAGGTAAATAGGATATAGGAATTAGGAAGGGTGTGTTTGTATTCATCCAACAAACACTGCAGTTAAGGAACAGGCAGGCTGATGTTAAGAAAAAGATGAATAGGCTCCAGTTCTTTGCTCAAAATCTAGTAGATAAAATGCCAAAAAAAAAAAAATTGAAGTATAGTTTACTAGTAGTACAACTTCAGCGCTGTTGAGGATGTTCTTAACTTTGCCTGGGGCTTATGGGCTGAGATAAGGGATGCCTTAGAATTAACTGGATTAAAGGTTGCAGAAGAACATTCTGGGCAGAGGGCTTGCTGTACTTAAAAGGCATGGAAGCATTGACATGTATGTAACGACCAATAAATCGTCTGGCCAGAGCATAGCATATGTAGAAAGAAAACGGCAGGGCAGACTGAAAAGGTAGTTTGGGACTAGACAGACCCTAAATGATCTTGCATGCCAGCCAGGAATTTGAAGTCTTCAGTATTGTCAGTGGAAAGCCATCAAAGATTTTTAAAACCAGGAAAAGATGGAAGAGGTTTCGTGGCAGTGTGAAAGATGGATTCTGGTGGATTTGATGGTATCGGGGATGTTCTAAATAGTCAGATGAATGAAAAGTTGAGATGTTATTAGCAGGTCGTGTGAAAAAGTGATAAGCCTGGGCTTTAGAATCACCAGCCTGGTTTTAAACCTAGGCTCTGCGTCTTCGTAGTTGTATGAAAAAAATAGCTGCTTCAGTCTTCTATTTTCTTACATGTATTAGGTAGTAATAATACCTGTTTTACAGTGTTCCCCTGAAGATTTTATCATAATGGGTATGAAGTACTTGATACAGTGCTTGCTTGCTTGATACCAGCTAAGGGCTCAATTATTACCAACATGAGTGACATGTACTATAATTATTAAGGTAAGAAATGGTGAAGGCCTGAATTTAGGGGTGCATAAAAGAGAATAGATTTGGATGGATCTTTCATAATTAAAATGAATAGGACTGACTGATGTAGGGAAAGAATGGAATCATGACTGAGTGAGATTTGTAATCTGAATGTCTTGGGGGAAGGGGTTAGTGATGCCATTTTCCTGGTAAGGAATACAGGGATCATCACTGGTTGAGATGAGGGAAAAGGGGTAGAATGATTTTGATTTGGATTTTTGGAGGTATTTGGGATATCTTGGTGATGATATGAAGCAGGCAATTAGAAATAACGTCTGGAGCAAGAGATAAGAGATTGGAGAGTTGTCAGTATATGTGTGGTAGCAGAAATGTGTGTAAATCTTAACAGCAGAGCATATATTTTAAACATTTCCCCTATATCCCCACACTGCTGAGCTCTGTACAAAACACTTGATTAGTTCTTGTTATTAAGTGTGAGATTTAGGGTGACTTTGTATATAGAAAAGATAATGCATAGTTACTTCGATTTCTAATTTAATGTTCAGTTTATTTAAATTTATAAATTTAAAACCTCATTCTCCTAAGATATAGATCTTACTCCAAACTTACACTTCTGATAAATATTTTAGTTAACTCTTAAAACATTTTAATCTAAAACTATAGATGTTTTCTCCTTAAATATTGATTTAACAAAACCTTCTTAGATAATTTGAAAAAATCTTGTAAATATAATTTAAACTTATAAATGTGATTATTCTTAAGTTGTGTAAGAATTCTAATACAGTATACAAACTTAGTAAGATTTCAGCCTACAACCAGGCCTAAATCAGCTATTCAGTTCTACATTTCAGATTAAAATTCCAAGGCTGGCTCTCTAACAGGCCAAGTTTTCTTAAATCATTATAAATATTTACCAAATACGCATACTTATTTTTTTTTTTTTTTCGCATACTTATTTTGTTAACAGCTTTTTGACATATAATTTATACGCCTTACAATTCACCCATTTTAAGTATACAATTCACTGATTTTTATTATATTTACCAAGTTGTGCAACCATCACCAAAATCTGTTAGAATAAATCCATCACCTTGAAAAGAAACGTGGTGTCCATTTGCAGTCATTCCCATTTTCACTCCCAGCCCTAGGAAAACACTACTTTCTATCGCTATAGATTTGTCTTTTCTGGACATTTCATATAAACAGAAACGTATAGTATGTGATCTTTTATTTCTGGCCTTTTTCACTTAGCATAATGTTTTGAAGTTCATTCATCCTTGTTGTAATAATATTCTCATTATATGGATATACTACATTTTATTTATCCTAGATTACTTTTTAATACAAAATAATTAAGGTTTAATTCTCTTAAATCACTCCTATACTTTGTTTAAAAAAAAAAAAAGGAAAACTTGAAAATAAGTGAACTAAGCTTCTGTCATAAGTTAGAAAAAGAACAGCAGAATAAACCCAAAGAAAATAGAGAGATAATGAAACTTAGTGAAAATTAATGAACCAGAAAACAAAGATATATTAGAGAAGATCAAGAAAAGTCAAAAGTGAATTGGGAGGGGGAACTAAGAAAACAAGCCTGGTAAGATTGATCAAGGAATAAAAGACATAAATAAATAATATTATGAAAATGAAGACTACAGATGAAGAGGAGATTTAAAAGATAAGGGATTTATAGCAGCGTTATTTTATACTAGCCAAAAGGTAGAAGCAACTTGTGTCCATCGATTTATGAATGGATAAACAAAATATGATCTATGCATCAGTGGAATGTTATTCAGCCTTAAAAGGCACAGAAGTCCTGTCACATGCTGCAGGATGGATGAACCGTGAAGATATTATGCTAAATGAAGTAAGCCAGTCACTAAATGACAAATATATACTCTGTTATTCCACTTAAGAGGTGTGCAATAGTCACATTTGTATAGACAGAAAGTAGAATGGCGGTTGGCAGGACTGGGAGTAGGAGGAAATAGGGAGTTACTATTTAATGGGTATAGAGTTTCAGTTTTGCAAGATGAAAAAAGTACTGGAGATGGGTGATGGTGCAAACAGTGTAAATATATGTAATGGTAAACTTAAAAATGATTAAAATTATAAATTTTATATTATGTACGTTTTACCACAACTTTAAAAAAGATAAGGGAAGATACTATCAACCATATGCCAATAATTTTGAAATTAAAGAAAAATATAACTTACCAAAAACTGACTCAAGAAGAAATAAAAAGCTTGAATTGTTCTATAACTATTAAATAAATTTAATAGTTAAAACTCTTCTATCAAAGAGAATAAGCCTAGAATGCTTTAGATTTGAGTTCTTCCCAACTTTTAAGGAAGAAAGCTTCCCAATTTTCTGTCACCTCTTTCAGAAAGTAGGAAAAAAGGAAATATATCTCAACTCTTTCGAGGAGGACAGTTGCCAAACCCAAACATATATAAGAAAAAAAAAATTATAGGTCAGTTTCACTCATGAAATAGATTAGCCCTTTAGTAATTGAAAAATTCTTCACTTTTTTGTTTTATGCTTTTTTAAAAAATTTTTATTGGAGTATAGTTGCTTTACAATGTTGTGTTAGTTTCAGGTGTAGAGCAAAGTGAAACAGTTATACATATCCATGTATCCACTCTTTTTTTTTTTTTTTTTTTAAGATTCTTTTCCCATATATGCCATTACAGAGTATTGAGTAGAGTTCCCTGTGCTATGCAGCAGGTTCTTATTAGTTACCTATGTTTTATGCTTTTATCCTTGAATAATTCTTTTTCTGATTGTTACTGCCACCTTTATTGCTTTCTTTTCTTTTTTCTTTTTTTTACATTTTTCTCATATCTATGCCTCCCTCTTTAGTTTCAACATATCTGTGTCACTTTGAGTCTGTTACGAACTGCATATTGCTGTGCCCTACCTGACACTTTTTTCTCTTTTACGTAGTTAATTCAGTTGATTAACATTTATTGTAACATGTACATGGTTGATACTATTCCTGAAATTATTTTTTGTGTTTCTTGTTTAGCATGCTCGCTTTTTGTTTAGTTTTTAATTTTATTTACTTTTATAGTTGATCTTTTTTGGTTTTTCTCTATTTCCTCTGGTGATTGGAAATTCTTCAGCTTTATCCATACATTTTAAGCAAATTTAAAGCTACATTTTCTTATCAACATCAAAGAGTAATGACTGTTATAAGTTGTTCCCTCATCCCACATGCACACTTGATCTTACATACTTTACTTAAGCATATTTTACTCTTACTTTTTCACCCAAGATTGTGTTGTAATAGTTTGGGATGTTATTCCTAAATCATTAATTTAAAAAATTATATTGTGTTTATCTATTTAAAGAATCCTTTCTTATATTAAACTGAATCCCCCCCATATTAGTAACAACTGTTTATACTTAACTGTTAGTTTTACTGGTATATTGCTTACCATTATTTTTTATATAAACAGTGTTTTCCATTTTTAGGTCTTTGTTCTGAATTTTTTTTTTTTAGCTCAACTACTTTAAGTGACTGTTGCTAGTACCCAGAGTAAATGACTGTCCTATTTTCCAAATCATAGCATATCCAGTAATTTCTTTATTTTACTCATATCTGTGAAAAGTAGATTGGCTAAAAAAAGTGAGGTTTTTTTACCCTCAGAATTTTGTGAGCATACTTCCATTGGCTTTTAGCATTTACTTTTACTGATGAAATGCCTGTCATTCTAAATCCCTTTCCTCTTATTTTATGTAAAATTAAGTAAAATTTTCTCCTTATTTGGAGCTTTTAAACTTTTATTTTTGAAATTCGGATATTCTGCCAGGAGAGTTTTTACATGTATATATGCTTTGTTTTCCCCTGAGTATTCTGCCCCAGTACTTCTCAGAGCACATTAAATACAAAGACTCAAGACAGTATTCAACATTAGGAAGTTTTCTTTTCCTTCTCCTCCTTCTTCCCCC
The DNA here is from genome assembly GCF_028564815.1 of Eubalaena glacialis. Lineage (NCBI taxonomy): Eukaryota > Metazoa > Chordata > Mammalia > Artiodactyla > Balaenidae > Eubalaena > Eubalaena glacialis. Next base: position 31,541,211 of record NC_083716.1, on the reverse strand, counting down.
TCACCCTACCCCCATTTCTTAAATTTAATTTTTAAAAATTTATATTCTTTGCTCTTTCTTGTTCTGGAAATCCTATTTCACAGATATTGAATGTCCTGGCCTCCTCATCATCTCTAATCTTTTTCTCATGATTTCTGTGTCTGCAGATTTTGTGAGGACATTTCTTAAATTGGCTTTTTAAATCACTAATTTGATGTATATTTTTCTACTTAATACCTCCATTTGGTTTTTCGGCAGTTTCGTTTTTCTTTTTTCCCCTCCCCAAGCACATATTCTCCACTCCTTTTCCAGAGCAGCTTGCTTTTTGTTTTAAATGCTGTTCTTCCCTGGTTTCAATAGAAATACTATTTATAATTTTTCTTCAATCTCTGATGTTTTTCTTCATTAATTCTGTTTCAGTTTGGGCTGTTAGTTTTGACTGGGGTATTGTTTGTCTTCAGTATGTCTGGTCAGGTTTTTCATCAGTTCTTTTTTCTTTTTTGAATTTTATTTTATTTTTTTATACAGCAGGTTCTTACTAGTTATCTGTTTTACACATATTAGTGTATATAGGTCAATCCCAATCTCCCAATTCATCCCACCACCCCCCCAACCCTGCTTTCCCCCCTTGGTGTCCATACGTTTGTTCTCTACATTTGTGTCTCTATTTCTGCCTTGCACACCAGTTCATCTGTACCATTTTTCTAGATTCCACATGTATGCGTTAATATACAATACTTGTTTTTCTCTTTCTGACTTCATTCTGTATGATAGTCTCTAGGTCCATCCACGTCTCTACAGATGATCCAATTTCATCCTTTTTATGGCTGAGTAATATTCCATTGTATATATGTACCACATCTTCTTTATCCATTCATCTGTCGATGGGCATTTAGGTTGCTTCCATGACCTGGCTATTGTAAATAGTGCTGCAGTGAACATTGGGGTGCATGTGGCTTTTTGAATTATGGTTTTCTCTGGGTATATGCCCAGTGGTGGGATTGCTGGGTCATATGGTAATTCTATTTTTAGTTTTTTAAGGAACCTCCATACTGTTCTCCATAGTGGCTGTATCAATTTACATTCCCACCAACAGTGCAAGAGGGTTCCCTTTTCTCCACACCCTCTCCAGCATTTGTTGTTCGTAGATTTTCTGTTGATGCGCATTCTTTTTCATCAGTTCTTGTGCTGGGTAATTCTCAGGGTGATAAGTAAGCCAGCAAATGGGTTCCTCACAGAGCATGGGCCGGAAGCAGATGCTCAGGGAGAGAGGAAGAACTCTTAATGAGTGTAGCTGTCCAGCAGGGGTGGATTGTGTAAAGTAATGAGAAGAGGAGCCTGGTTTTTGCTCATTACATGTAGAAGTTCATCCAGACTTATTTGGTTGTATGACACACTGAAATAGCTGGAACATCAGTAAAAAGAGATTAATTACCTTATATTCCTTTGGATTGCATGTGAAAGATTGTATAATCTGGTGCTTTTTAATTATTCATTTTGGCACTCACTTGTAATGAAGTTAAGTGTGGTATTTGCAAGTTTAAAACCCTGAGTTTTAAGCAAAGAACTTCATATACTGTCAGTCTCCTCTTTGTTTATTAAGCTATTAGTTGATGATTGTTACCAGCACGCACCTTTGAACTGATATTTTATAAAATAATAATTGAAGCTCTATTGAAGATTGAGCTCTTTTATACTGGGCACCAAGTTTTGCAAGATATCCAAGGGACCTTGATGTGAAAATTACTGATTTTCTGATATGCTCCTAGTTTTCCTTCAGCCCCTCTTTATCTCTCAGACTGATAATCTCTGTACTGTTATCTCAGAGGAGACGTTCCCAAGACTCATGAACCATATTTTCATTCCATTCATAATATTTTGCTTAATTTCAAAAGTACAGGCTGTTGCTTATTAGTTGGCTATATATTTGATATGTCTCTATCTTGTTACTTTTCATAATCTGCTTTCCCATTTTGGTTAGAAATAGAGTAGAGATTATGATTTAGATTGAAGAGGGTAATGTATGAGTAATTTTAATCTTCTGTCTTTTGTTTTTGAGAGCTAGGTTATCCAAAGCAGGAGCTAAAAACCAGGCACATAGAGCCCTAGTATAAGAGGAACCTTGTGGGAAACAGGAAGACCTCCCTTCCTAGCCTTCTTGAAGCATTAAATCTCCTTGAGGAGATAAGACATAAACATATAGAAGGAAAAACAAAAGCAGTGTTTAGCTAGCCTATGACAAATTTTGTATTACAGAATACTTACATAGTGCTTTACATGTGACAGAAAAGAGAAAACATAAGGCAGTTGACATTTATTTAAAAGTGGGGGGAGTGATATGTGAATTCTGAGAATGAGAAAACTGGAAACTCAGGCTCCATGAGGGCAGACACCATATCTGTTCATCATTGCCTGCCTACTCAGTGCCTGCCACTGTCCCTGATAGGTGGTAGGCTTTCAGTTAATATATGTTGGATAAGTGAATATCTATTTGTTGAACAAACTGAAGAGTGCCTTGAAGGAAATAATTTATTTGGGCAGAGGTGAAATGAAAAGGCTTGAGAAAATATTAGGAGGTAGAAATAATAGATGACTGAATACATTAGAATACCAACCTGGCTGGAGCTGTGAGAATGAGCAGGAAAGTTCTGAAAAATAAGACTGTCAGTGGTAGGTTAGGGTCAAATTATAAATAGTTTTGATTGCTGGACTTAGAAATTTGGCATTTGTTTTTTAAACAAAGTGGGGTTTTTCTGAACAGATGGTCACATTGTTAAAGTAGTGTTCAGGAATACTGTCTGAAGACACAGTGATTGTCTTCAGGTTGCAGTGAGAAAGGGATTGGAGACCAGCTTTGATTCCAGTTGCAATGTTGGATAGGAATTCTTTGGCCAGTAGTCATGCTCAATAAAATTATTAATATTTCTTTACATGTAATAATATATTACATACAGGTGCTTTTTAAGCCCTGGTGATTGAACATAAGGACATAGCTGTCTTTTTCATTATTTATTTAATTTTCCATGGCATTTTGTTTATTGATCTTCATGGCTTTTTTGTGAGATCATGGTATAAATTTTGAATACATTTGTTCTTTTCTTGTTTGCCTTTTGTTAATGTCAAGCATAGCACGTGAGACATTCCTTGTTGCTATGCAACTGCTAAATTCAGTATTTAGTATTAATAAAACTGAGTGGCATTAAATTCAGTTAACAGGGGGAAGCAAAATATGACTTAACAATGTCTGATCAGTATTTGTACAGTTTAATATATTGCTGCAGACGTGAGCAAAAGAGAAGTGACTTGTTTACAGTTACTGTTTTGATCAAAATTAGTTGTGGTTAAATCTTTGCATTTATGACCAGATTTTTTTTCTTGTTTGATTCTTTTTGGTCTGTCCCTTTCACTGCTCTTTGATAATGTGATTCAGTTTTTGTTAGTGTTTGTGTGTTATTGATGAAGTTCTTATTCTATTATTCTTTCCGATTCTGTTATCTTTTGTAATTTTTAAAGTTTTATCTCCCAAGGCTTTTATTGGCTTTTTTTTCTTTCTTAGTATTATTTTTTGCTGTATTTACATTTTTCCCTTTCAAGAATTTATGGCTAAGCATCCACATTTGGAATTTGTTATAATTTCATATAAACCCAGGTGAAAGCCTATTAGATTTGTTCTTCAGAGTAAGGGCCACATGTAATCCCCTTTAGTTATTTGCAGTGTGTACTTGGTACTTGCCAGATATTGAAGTGCTTTCATTAATATTTGTGAAGTCAGAAATCCATTTTGGGGATAAGAGGGCCTTAGAGGCAGCTGCAGGATTTTTTTTTTTTTTAAGTTAGTGTTGAAAATATCTAGTTTGCAGGCCCAAGATAGGCAGTATCTAGCAATTCTTTCTCATTCCCTCATCACCACCTCCCCACCCTCAAAACCCTTAGCCCAACACTTTCTCTCCTCCCTAGTGTAGGGAAGAGAGGACATAGTAATTTAGTGGACAGTGTTTTAATTATAGTAGACAAATAATAAACAGGATAGATACCTCCCATTTGCTTGAATGGGTAGTTTGGGTTTTTTTGATGTCCTTGGAATCATTTTGATGGGAAGAACGAAGGAGAGTTGAAAAACGATTAATCCTTAATAATAAATGAAAAATCTAGAATCTAGAAATCATGAAAATAGTTTAGAAAAATCAACTCTCTAACTACAGTGCAGATACTACAAACTCTACAGATTACCCTATTGAAAATGATGGCTTAATATTAAGGACAAAGAAATCCCTTACATTACAATGTTACTCTTACAACCAGATAAAATACTGTTTCTAGGGACCATCTTTTCTACTCCCTTACTTTCCAAACCCTTTATGGTGATTGTATTTGTGGTTAGGAAATGTCCCTGTTTGTGGACCTCATGTATCCACCTGGCTATAGTATTTACATTAGTGGTTCCCTCACTTTTGAACATAAGAGTACTTTTTTAACAATTAAAAAAAATTATAAACCCTTAGGTGATAATAGATTATGTGACAAAATACATAGTGCCCCAAACTACTAGGAATTCAGTAACACTTTATATATTTTCTTAATTGCAATAATATTTGTGTGCATTTGAAAAGTTGTATGTACACTGAATGCACAAGACCTATTCTTTCTAAAGGTCATGCTTAAAGGACATGGATTCATGGACCTCTTGTAATTATTTGAGCTCCTAATGAGGTCCATGATACATAATTTGGGAACTGCTGCACTAATGAATTATTTGTTATGTTGTATAAAGGTACAATTTGATTCTCTTTTGCATTTTCCTCCTTACTCTTAATAACCCATAGAAAACAGCAAGATGGCAAAGATATTTTTACATTGTTTTTCATTGAGTTAATCAGCAACATTTGAGATAATAAATGAGAAAAGGTTTGTTTTGTTTTCATTTTCTACTTTTTTTTTAGAACTTTCTAAAGGAATTTTTTTTAATATTTTTTTAAATTTATTTGGCTGTGTCAGGTGTTAGTTGTGGCTCGCAGGATCTTCTGTTGCAGCGCGTGGGCTTCTCCCTAGTTGTGGCACGCAGGCTCAGTAGTTGCAGCACGCAGGCTCTCTAGTTGTGCATGGGTCAGTAGTTGCGGCGCGTGGGCTCTCTAGTTGTGGCGCACAGGCTCTAGAGCGCACAGGCTCAGTAGTTACGGCACGTGGTCTTAGTTGTCCTGTGGCATGTGGGCTCTTATTTCCGTGACCAGGGATCGAACCTGTGTCCTCTGCATTGGAAGGCAGATTCTTAACCACTGGACCACCAGGGAAGTCCCCTCATTTTCTACTTTGTACTGATTGAGAGTGGTAATAGTTTAAACATCTATGTATAGGTATATTTGAATTCTCTTTCTCTCTCTCTCTTTCTTTTTGTATGTGTAATTAGTGGGTTCTAGCTTCATAAAGGAACCAGTGAGTAGTTACTGTGGCAATGTGAACTAATTACAGAAGTCTTTTTCTTTTATAATATTAAAACGGGCTTTTTGTGTGTGCATGTGATACACATGTTGTTTTCAGTTAAGATTTTCCTTCTTAAAAAATACTGTTAGATTGAAGAATCTGTTATCTCAGTTCATATTCAGAAACATGCCATTTAGATTAACCCAGAACATTGTGGAAATTTTGAAGCAGTTTGACTCTTTCATTGGGGAAGGTGCTTTTTAAAATGAAGTTTGAAAGTTTATGTAAAGAGGTATTTGGAATTTTGTAAGATAGTAAGAGATCTCATGAATTTCCATTCCTTCATTGGTTATTTCTACTGTTGTTTTGTATTGTCTTGGAATGGGCTCTGAATTTGTATTGAGTGTTAATCACTGACAAAAATGCAAATGCTTCTTTTAGATTGGTCATATACTCTCCTCAGCATCCCATGAGTAATAATCTGGAGGTCCTTGAGAATTGGAAGAAAACACCATTGTTTTTTCATGCAACAAGGTTAAATTTACTGTAGGGAATATTATTGTAATAATGGATTTTTTTTCATCCTTTTAGGGTTTGAAAGTATTCTTGAAGGGCTGTTTGGACCTGCATTATTAAAAGATCTCAGTTTATTTAAAGGTATTCAAAAATTTTTTTGGCATTTCAAATTCTTCCTGGTGACATAAGTGATACCTTGGTGACTTAAGCCCCAGTCTCCTTCTCCTTTTTATTCACAGTTTTATGTGGGTTGAAGCTATATCCATGTAAGCATCTTCTTGTGTGTGGTTGATGATGCAGATATATGTATGAATAAGGTGTATTAACTAGTGAGCAATTATTGCAAATAAGGAATCTGTCTACTACTTAGTGAGGGGTGTTTTTGTTGTTAAAATAAATAATATTTTTGAAATTAGTTCTCATTTGTTTCCTGAAAAATCCTCTCTTGTAACTGTTAATTTGTTATTCCTACTATTTTTGCAGACTGTGAACCTGAAAGCATTTCTGATTGGACTTTTGATGAAAATTGTCTGTTCTGTTGCTTGAGAAGAGATAAAGTAAAGGTAACCAAGAAACTTGTGAAACTTGTCTAGTGTGGTATTTTATAGTTTTTATTTTTCCAAAAGTTGGTTACTTTGTTGGAGGATTTGTAGGAGTACTGATTCCGTATTTATTCATAAAAGATTTGATAGTAACTCAGTTTTGCAATTTAGACTGTTTCTAGTCTGTTGATTAGCCTATTGAGAAATCTTTATCCCAATATGCATTGCTCTATTTATTTAGTTCACTAGGCAGAATAATGAACTAGGTCTCAAACTGTTGTGTTTATTTTAAATATGAAACGTATGGTAATTCACGTAATGGGAGTCATTTGTACAGTAACATGGATCTGGATCAAGTAGTTATTAATTCATGTAGATTTGTGATGGACTGTGGTTTATGCTTTAGTATGTTTCTTCATAATATATGAGCATGGATGCTGTTTGTGTTCAGTTGTAAAAATTGGCTGTACCTTTGCATTTCTGTTGTTTTATTGCTTTGTGTTAAACATAAAAAGAATTCCGGTTTAGAAACATTTCAATTGTTGGAAACATTTATTAATAATGGTTTACTGTCTTATGTTTCTTTTTTTGGTATTTCTGTTCCCTGCTTTAAAGCTTTGGAAACACTTTTAATTCCTTCCTCTCCCCTGTACACTTCTAACTTCAAATCATTGACCAGGTTCTATCAGTTCTTCCATTCTTTTTCTTTCTACAGTCATCACCATAGTTCAGACCATTAGCATTATTTCTGGACTACTGAAATAACATGATTGGTCTCTTTTAGTTTTCTTCAGTGTGTTAAACACTGCTACATGGTTAAACCCCTTTCCTCCCTACCTCCGCCTGACCCTCACCCCTCAAATGGTGTGGAAATGTTACCCTGCACTCAGTCTCCAGTGACTTTACAATTATCTTTGGGATTCATTAGCCTAATGCTCAGTGCCTCAGTACCCTCCACAGGTCAGTCCACTTCTCTTTCTAATGCTACCCCACTAGTCTTCCATGCAAAACTGGTCTGATCATTTGTATTAAACAACATGCTTTTACCATTTGAACTACAGCATTGCATACCCGTTGTTCTTTATAGCTTGAAGTTCCCCTTGCTCTTACTCTTACCTTGACTCCCCTTTCTTATTAATGGTACACCTCTGCTCTTATTGCTGTTTCCACCCTTCACACTGTTGTAGTAAATATTCTACCAATTATTTGTCAAGTAATATTCTGCCTTTTGTTGTTTATCCTTTTCTGTGTTTGAATCTTGTGTTCCTGACTACACTGTCAACCTCTGAAGACCATGAAACATGACATGCTTCTTTGTACCCCTGCATTTGGCCACTCTACCATTATTTACCATTGTTGGAAAGTTGCTTTAAAATCAAAGCCAGTTTAAGAGCTTCTTAACGTTCTTCTTTTGTGGCATCTTTTTCTTGCTTAAGCACATGAAAAAGTTTTTGCTGTGACTATCCAGGATGGTCTGTTTTTATTGAATTAATGAGTGAAGTGTTTTGAAGTTTACTGTGGTTTGAAAAAGGCCAGAAAATTAAGCAGCTACCAATGAAGTTAAAGTTCATCATTTTAAACTGTGTCTGTGTGTGTGTGTGTGCACGCATACGTGTTGTGACTGTCTATTGAAGTTATTTAACAGGCATTTTGGTAGCATAGAAGGAGCCAATGATTAATTACCTTTCTTTCAGAATTGGTTTGGGAGGAAAGCCTTTCTATGTTCAATAATTGAATAGAGTATAGTCTTGTAATATGATTGAGTTTTCCATTGCTATATGAGGATAAAACATTCCATGAATATTTTTAGAAGAAAACAGAAATAGCAACACATGGAACCATGTAGCATTTAACCATGTAGCAGCTGTTCTTACTGTTCGTAGTTCTATAATTTTTAGTTAGTATTCTAATTAGGAAGAATATTTCCGTTTGAAAACCCAGCTAGATCTGGGAAAGCTGGTTTTCTCCATTAGGCATTTCACTATCTGTCTTGGGCATTTATTTTTTTCAGAGACAGCCATAATGTCTATGGAAAATAGGAAGAGAGAGCCTAGAATATATAACTTGTCAAATGTATAGCTTTAGTTGTGTTAGATTTAAAGTGATTTTGTTGAAACTCTTTGCAGGCACTTGGAGCATCTTATCTGAGAAACACTAGAATCTGGAAATTAAATGTATCCATTGGGTTGAGACTTGGCTGACTTAAGATTCCAAAAATAGAAGAAATATGTGGAGAGAATGGTAACAGCCAAGAGGTGGCAGCATAGAGTACAATATTAGAATCTTAAGTTGGGGTTGGCATGGAGAGATGTCTAGATAATGTTTGGAAAAGCTGTTAGAAGTACTGGTCTGATATTTGGGAATGAGATGGAGGTTATGCATATTTTTTAGTTAATTGGATTTTCATTGGATACTGACTGTTAGAATGGATAAAGTAAATACGTTATTTATATTTACTTTTTAAAATATCTAGATGAAAAATGAAGTTGCCTCTTTGGAAAATATAACGAATATTCAGCTAGAAATTAGTAAAACAATTGTTCATCTACACTTCAGCAGTTAGAAAATATAATTTGTAAGGGAAAGACAACTAACATTTTTTTTGAGCATATACTATGTGTCATTTACTTTTGTTTCCATTTAGTCCTCACAACAACGCTATAAAGTTGGTTAAAGGCATCCCAGTTTTACAAATAAAGATATGGGAAGGGTCACAGAGACTAAGTTATGGGCAAAGTCATATAGCTGGGATTTGATCCATGTTTTTAGAATACATGCATTTTGATAACAAAACTAGAAACATGAACATGGAAAGTGATCAAGTAAGAATTAAGAAGCATTTGGGATTACTCAGTTTGAAAGGGGGAGAGAGTAAGAGTGTAAATGGGCATGAGTATATTTGAAATAGCCAGTCTCAGATGTGCTAGGCGTCACTGCCCACCTGCCTGCCTGCCTTGCTTGGCTTTTTCTTTCTTTCCTTCCTTTCCTGTTTGTTGGGCACGTTGTAGACATTCTAAAATATTTACTAAATGAGGAACTAAGAAGTCAGCATGCTTAATAAAGTTGGAGAATTATAATATTAATAGCTAACTGTTGTGAGTGCTTACATGTGCCAAGCATATATACAAAGTTCTCTGTGTATTATTCACTCATGAGGCTTTTTACTTTTTCTTAGCTTCTTTTTAAAATTATTTTAGACATATAAAACAGTTGCAAAAATAATAAAAAGAATTCCTCTATACCCTTTACCCAGGTTTCTCAAATGTTAACATCTTATGTAACCACAGTACAGTTATAAAAATCAAGAAATTAACATTGATACAATAGTATAATCTGCAAGCCTTTCAGAATTCACCAGTTACCCCAATAATGTCATTTTTCTGGTCCAGGAGCCAATCTAGGATCACACTTTGTATTTAGTTGTCATGTCTCCTTAGTCTCCTTTAGTCTGGAATAGTTCTCAGTTTTTCTTTGCCTTTCATAACATTGACAGTTTTGAAGAACGCTGGCAAATTGATTTGTAGAATGCCCCTCAATTTAAGTTTTTCTGATGATTCCTCATGATTGAATTCAGGTTACGCATTTTTGGCAAGAACTCTACAGAATTGATGTTGTGTCATCCTTAGTGCACCATATTGGGAAACACATGGTGATGTTTACTTTGATCACTTGGTTAAGATGGTGTCTGCCAGTTTTCTCTACTGTAAGGTTTCTGTTTTTTTCCCTTTTGTGGAAATCGTGGAGACGTGCTTTGAGATTTTGTGAATATCTTTTTCTCATCATACTAGTTTCTCATCATACATTAATTTTAGCATCAATTGATGAATCTTGCCTGAAAAAATTACTACTATGGTGTTTACCGGATGATGATTTTCTATTTGTATTATTTCTTCAACCTCTGTTAGCTGGAAACCTACTGTAAGGAAGAGGTTTCCCTTCTCTATTTATGTTTTTGTTTGTTTACCTATCAATATGGACTTACATATTCTTATTTTGTTCTTTTGGTTATAATTTATTACAATCATTGTTTATTTTGTAGTTTGAATTGTTCTGGATTTGGCCATTGAGAGCCCATTCAGGTTGGCTCTTCATCTTTTTTTTTTTTTTTAAACATGTTGCTATCATTTCTTTACTTTTTGGCACCAAAAAATGTTCCACACTTATCTTTGCTTTCCCTGTCCCAACCCTGGATTTCTCCAAGGAATCCTAGTTTCTTTTATTTGGAAAATTGTATAAGAAACCAAGGTACTAGGTATACTCATTGGTACTAGAATATCACTGCTTCTAGGCCTCGTCAGTTGTCTGAGCTAGGAAATATGTATGTTTACTTAAATATATGTATATATACATCTGTATTTCTTTCTGTATCTATTAGAAACCATCTTGTGAGGCTTTTATTAATTGTAGGATCGTGTTGATAGTATGAAGAGCTGATCCAACAGTAGTGAGACAGTATTGGAGAGATGGGAAGAATTAAAAATTACTTTCACTATTTCATATCCCTAAAAATGGACTAATTCTAAGCAATGAATCAGTCTGTAGTAATGGCTGTTCTTGTACATGGATAGAGTAGAGATAGCAATTATAGAGTAAAGAGCATGGATGTTTTAGTAACTAAGGATAATGTAAGATGGGATGTTGTACAAAAATATAAAATGTTTATGCTCTTAAGTTTATTATAAGACTGTTAGTAAGTTCAGTATTTGACTAGCATATTAGGAGAATGTTTTAAGAAGTTGGGACTTGAGCTGCATTTTTGAAGAATACATAGGTCTGGATAGGCAGACACAGGGGGGGCACATCCTGGGTGCAGCAGAGCATTTATTTTTGTAAGTAACCAGCGATAAGACTAGAGTCACATTATAGATCTCTTTCAGTGCCCATCTACCCTCAGGAATCATGTAACTAGATAGATTTCATTAGTCTGTCATGTGTTTACTCTGAACATTTCATAGTTTCCTCTGTTTTGTGAGTATACACTAATTAGAAGTTTAGATATATCCTTCTAACATTTTAATTTTTTTTTTAATTTAATTAATTTATTTATGGCTGTGTTGGGTCTTCGTTTCTGTGCGAGGGCTTTCTCTAGTTGCGGCAAGTGGGGGCCACTCTTCATCGCGGTACGCGGGCCTCTCACTTTCACGGCCTCTCTTGTTGCGGAGCACAGGCTCCAGACACGCAGGCTCAGCAATTGTGGCTCACGGGCCTAGTCGCTCCGCGGCACGTGGGATCTTCCCAGACCAGGGCTCGAACCCGTGTCCCCTGCATTGGCAGGCAGATTCTCAACCACTGCGCCACCAGGGAAGCCCTAAGATTTTAATTTTTATTTCTATTTTAGCACATTGAAATTTATAGTAAGAGCAGATACTAAATCTAGTTATTATTTTCTCATTGTATTCTACAGCGTGTATTTGTGTTGAGTTATTAGTTTGGGCATATTCAGTGCTGCTAGATAATGACTTGTCTGTCATCTTGTCCCAGAGTACCACAACTCAGTAAGTATTCATAGTACCTATTATATAAAAGGAACTGTGGAAGAAAAATGTATCAATATAGTGCCTGTCTATTAAGACTGAGAAAGAAGAAACAAATATGAGAAGTTTAAGGGTTATTTATTTGTGAGACTTAAATAGATACAGGGTAGAGTTAAATGGATACCACAAAGTAGTACATGATTAACTACTTGCTCAGTTAATTGTACAAATCTAAATTGCAAGACCTAACCTTGTTGTGTTTCCAGAGGCCTTTTATAGATTATTTTAAAAGATTCAGGAAAACCACTTGACACAGTGAATCAGTGCTCATCCAAGATTAAATATCAAAGAGGTTTTTTTGGGGGCGGGGGCAGTTTGTGTGTGTGTGTGTTTTGTGTTTTTTTTAATATATACTCCTGATCTGTGGACTTTTTCCCCCTAAAACAAGCATACAGACTTGGAGAAACCATTAATTGGAGATTAACTGTATCCAATTTTATGTGGTTAGAGTTAACCAGTATACTAATCATACTGATCATTTGGCAGATTTATTGAATGTCTGGTTCTGTGATAAACCAGAAAGTATACCAAAGAAGTAAAAAGTGGATCCCTCCTTGCTTATGGAATGTTGGTGAGACCATGGGTGGCTAATGGAATTAAAGGAGATCTAAATTAGGGAGATTTAAATCCTCTATCCTGCTTGCCCAGAATCAGAGCTCTGATATTGAGAGTAAAATTCCCTCCTTCATTCTCATATGTAATATTTGAAAAGGTAGTAGATAACACAAGAAAATACAAGTATGTAGCAGTTGAGAGGTGCAGCAGATGACACTGGAATTTGCTTAATCAAGGAGATCGAATTCAACGTGAACCTTAAAAGGATCTGTGTTTTAGAACAGTTAATTTGATAGTTATTTTTAGGGTGTAATGGAGAGAAAATTAGAAGAGGTTCTTGTAATCATCCAGAAAATAAGCCTGAACTAGGGTCTTGGCTGTGCAGATGCATAAGGAAGGGATGTATGTAGAAAATCTAGAATAAAGAATTGCTGAAACTTAATGATTACATAAATGTACAGATAAGGGAGAGTGAAGTGATACTGATGTTAGGCTTTCTAAGCCAGGTTGACTTAGCATGGTGAATTAACAGAGGTTGAGAAGTGAGAAGGGGAAAGGTGTAGTGGCCAATTTTTATGGTGAGGATAATGAGGTTATTAGCTGGAAGCAGTTTGCGATGAAAGTAAGCATTTAGTTGGAAGTGTCCAGGAGATAGAGTTGTGGAAATTGAGTTGAAAGAAGAGGTCTGAGCTGAATACATATTTGGAGTGTTCCTGAATACATACAATGATTGGTTTATTTGAGCAGGTGAAGTCTTCGGTGAGAGGTAAAGCGCAAAATAGTGAGAACTGAAGAAAACCTTCATTTTAGAAAGTAGGAAGAAGAATCAGATTGAAAGGAAGGTAGAATCATAGAATAAATGGGTTGCCCATCTTGAATCAGACAACTTCCTGGCCCCATCCTGGGTGATAAGTAGGGAGATGGATTGTCACGTTTGTTGCTCTAATATGGACTTCTATGCCATTTCCCGAAATGGACCCTAAATGGGTTGAGTAAGTACCCCCAAACATACTCCATTGGGCTTTGAGAGAATAGCTTCTCAAGAACACTGGTTGTGGGAACCAGACTATAAGTCTGACAGGGTTAATGAATAAGTGGTGTGGGAGTTAAGAAACGGATATAGACTACTAGTTTGAAAAGTTGTCAGTGTCAGGGGTGATGAAGGAAACAGGATCATAGAAGGAATGGGCAGTTGGTTTAAGTAAAGATGTTTTGGGGAGGAGGGGGAAACACATAATATTTATACTCTTGAAAGAAAAGAAACTGGAGGAGAGGAAGAAATTAGTTATTAAAAGGACGGAACAGTTGAAGAAGGCAAAAACCAACAAGAAATTAGTTACTGAACGGTGATGAGAGATTCTTATTGAAATTAGAATATAGTCAGTGTAACTGTAGGTATTAACAGTTGGCAGGAATTCAGCGAGGCAAGAATGCCTAAGTATAAGAATCCTGGCTAATTGACTTGCTCACACTGAGGGCAAAGAACAGTGAGGAACTCTCAACTATGAAGGCAGTGTTTTAAAAAAATAACAAGGGGGAATAGGCTATAGTAACTTTATTCCTCTCACTTGAATTGCTACTTGGAGTTTTCTGCTTGTACCAGCAACAAAAAAAAGATAGTTTCAAGAAAATCAATAAGATTGCATTGCCCAGCAGTACATTTTTGAAACCATTTTTTGGTTATTATTCTTTTTTTTCTAATTGTATAATTGAAATATAACTTGCTAGTTTCAGGTGTACAACATAATGGTCAGTATTTGTGTATGTTGCAAAATGATCATTACAGTAAGTCTAGTTAACATCCATCACCACACATAGTTATAGTTTCTTTTTCTTGTGATAAGAACTTTAAGATTTACTCTCTTAGCAACTTTCAAATATATAATACAGTAATTTTTTTTTTTTTTACAAATTTATTTATTTTATTTATTTATTTTTGGCTGCGCTGGGTCTTCGTTGCCGCACGTGGGCTTTCTCTAGTTGCCGTGAGCGGGGGCTACTCTCTTCGTTGCGGTGCGTGGGCTTCTCATGGCGGTGGCTTCTCTTGTTGCGGAGCACGGGCTCTAGGCACGCGGGCTCAGTAGTTGTGGCACATGGGCTTAGTTGCTCCACGGCATGTAGGATCTTCCCAGACCAGGGCTCAAACCCGTGTCCCCTGCATTGGCAGGCGGATTCTTAACCACTGTGCCACCAGGGAACTCCCTATAATACAGTATCATTAACTACAATCACCATGCTGCACATTACATCCCTAAAACTTACTGATTTTGCAACTGGAAGTTTGTACTTTTTGACTACCCTCACCCATTTTGCGCCCTCCCACCACCACCAGTCTGTTCTCTATGAGTTCAGGTGTTTTGTTTTGTTTTTAGATTCCACATAAAAGTGAGATCATACAATATTTGTCTTTGTCTGACTTATTTAGTATAATGCCCTCAAGGTGTATCCATGTTGTCACAAATGGCAAGATTTCCATAAAAAGCTTAGTATTATTCCAGTGTGTGTGTGTGTGTGTATATATATAGATAGTTGAACCGACCACATTTTCTTTATCCATTCGTTCGTCTACGGACACTTAGGTTACTTCCATATCTTGGCTATTGTAATTAATGCTGCAGTGAACATCTTTTTGAGTTGGTGTTTTTGTTTCCTTTGGATAAATACCCAGAAGTAGAATTGCTGGATCATATGGTAGTTCTGTTTTTGGGGGGACCACTGAACTTTTTCCACATCAGTTGCACCATTTTACATTCCCACCAACAGTGCATAAGGATTTCAGTTTATCCACATCCTTGCCAACATTTGTTGTTTTTTGTTTATTTTTTATTTTTATATAGCCATTTTAATGGATGGGAGATGGTATCTCATTATGGTTTTAATTTGCATTCCCTAATAATTTGTGATGTTGAGCATCTTTTCATGTGTTTGTTGTTTGTTTGTTTATCATCTTTGGAGAAATGTCTGTCAAGTACCTTCCCCATTTTTAAGTCAAGTTTTGTTGTTGTTGAGTTGTAGGAGTTCTTTGTGAATATTCAGCTCCTATCAAATATATGATTTGCAAATATTTTCTCCCAGTTTGTAGGTTGCCTTTTCACTCTGTTGATTATGTCATTTGATAAACAGAAGTTTTTAAAATTTTGATGTAAACCAGTTCATCTATTTTTACTTTTGCTGCCTGTTTTTTTGGTGTTATATCCAAAAAATCATTGCCAAGTCCAATGTTATGAAGCTTTTCCCACTATGTTTTCTTCAAAGGGTTTTATAGTTTTAGGTCTTTATCCATTTTGAGTTTATTTTTGTATATGTTATAAGGTAAGGATCCAACTTTATGCTTTTTACATGTGGTTATCCAGTTTTCCCAACACCATTGGTCTTTTCCCCTGTTGAATGGTCTTGGCACCCTTGTCAAAAATCGTTTGGCCATATATGTGAGGGTTTATTTCTGGACTCTCTATTCTATTCCATTATTCTATGTGTCTGTCTTTATGTCAGTACCATATTGGTTTTTTAAAATTTATCTTTAATTGATATAACTGGTTTATAACATTATATAAGTTTTATGTGTGCATATTTTATTTCTACTTATATATACAGTACAACATGCTCACCACCAAAAATCACCATACAGTTGATACCCTTTATCTCCCCCCCACCATTCTTAGTATCTATGTGTTTGGTTTGGTTTGTTCATTATTTTGTTCTTTTGGTTTTGTTTGTTATATTCCACACATGAGTAAAATCACATGGTATTTGTCTTTCTCCATCTGACTTATTTCACTTAACTTAATACCCTCAAGTTTTATCCATGTTGTCACAAATGGCAAGATTTCATCTTTTTATGGCTGAATAATATTCCATTTTATATATATATACCACACCTTCTTTATCCATTCATTGATGTGGAGAAAAGGGAACCCTTATACACAGTTGGTAGGAATGTAAATTGGTATAGCCACTATGGAAAACAGTGTGGAGATTCCTCAAAAAAATTAAGAACAGAACTACCATATGATCCAGCTATCCCACTTTGGGTATTTATCCAAAGATTACAAAAACTAATTGGAAAAGATATATGCACCCCATGTTCATTGCAACATTATTTACAATTGCCAAGATATGGAAACAACCGAAGTACCATATTGTTTTGATTACTGTAGCTTTGTAATAAGTTTTAAAATTAGAAAGTGTGATACCTCCAACTTTTTTCTCTTTTTCAAAGTTGTTTTGGCTATTTGGAGTCCCTTGAGATTCCATATGAATATTAGAATGGATTTTTGTATTTCTGCAAAAAACACCATTGGGATTTTGATCGGGGGTACATTAAATGTGTAAATGATTTGGGGTAGTATTGACGTCTTAACAATATTAAATCTTTGCCCTTTTATTTCTTAGATTTTTTCTTTTAAAAGATTTCTTCAATTCCTTATTTCTGAATTTAAAATGAACAACTGTCTATTTCACACTTATTTTGTCAAAAGGCACCAGCCACTGTGGTTGAAATAAAAGTACTATGAATAATTAAAAGTTTTAGCCACAGATGCTATTTTCAAGAAATCTGTAGTCTAGTGGAGGAGGTAAGAAGTATTTATATATAAACAAATACAATACAGGTTATATAAAACTAGTTCTGTGAGAGCAGCCTATATAAAGTGCTATAGGAGTTTAGAAAAAGGCAGGATTACCCTCAGCTAGGCTTTGTAATACTGTTACCTCCAATGTGAAGTTGGATATCCTTGTGTTTATAGCGGTCTTGGGCACCTAAGGAAACCCACAGTCATTACTGAGAGCAGATTAGAAATTCAGGAAGTCTTCTGATTGAAATTGGGTTGTGGATGATAATTGGAATAGTATAAACTTTTAATTTCCAACTAGTGGAAGGATATAAGAAACACTTGTTATTGACTGGGGCGGCTTGCATTTTTAAAACATTTGCATAATGTTTTAAAAACTATACATGTGTAATGGAAGGAAAACTGTAACAGCAAGTGCTGATTATAGATACTGGTAAATTAAGTATAATGGTAATAATAATCATTTGGTACTTGCACTTTAGGCTTAATTTCCAAGTACAGTAATAACAATTAGATGTACTGGTAAGAGTCATTCGTGGTAAGTTTGTTGTACATTTTTAATACTTTATTTAACTCTTGATATGTATTCAGGCTTCAAACTTTGTTGTTTTCCTATTCTTTAACCTGTTGGTCTGCTTAACAGTATTGAAGGTAACATTGACATACAGTAAACATTGTATTAAGCACAACAATTCATACTTGGTTAATGTAAAAAGTAATAATTTACACGAAGTAAGAAGGTTTCTTTTTAGGTAACTGACCTTAAAGAGTATAAGCATTTAACATGGTGGAGCCATTTTCCCTAAGACTTGCTGACATTTAAAATAATAAGACATAGGAGAGTGGTATTTAAATCAATGAGTTGCATCTTGTCAGCTCTTTTTAGTTCATTGCTTGAAATGTCAGTAAGCCATGGGTAGCGGACATGACTATAGCTATAGGCCCATGTTCTACTCACATAGGCCTTTCTAACAATTATTACAAAACCTGCATGCATACATATGCTTCTAATTCCCAGATTTTCTATACTATATGGTGTGAATTTTTAAAAAATACCATTTAAATTTGGAGAATCCCAGTACAGCGTGGGAATGGTCTTGAATTTAGACAGGAACAGCTCTAAAATGTCACCCCTTCAGTTTTGTATCACACTCCTTAAATCTAGACCATCTTACCTTTCCCAAGTGAAACTTATTTTTTCCTTTATTTCCTTTCCTGAGGTGTTATCTCTTAAAAAGAAAATCTGCAGCTATGTAAGTGACCTTCCCCATTCTTATCCCCCGCAACCCAAACTCAAAGGTGATAAACTTTAGAGTTACAAAAGAAACTTTAAGAAATGTTAATCTTTATTTTTTGTTTAAAGTTTAACTTTATTAACTGTTTATTGCCCTGAGAACTAACTACCATGCTGATATAATTTTGTTGCTTCATTTATTCAGTAATGTCCTTGCTATTTTTGGGGATCAGTAGAGCTACTTTTGTATAGTTCTTAGAGAAATTTAATAATTCTATCAGGGGTCGGAAAACTATGACCTATTTCCAAATCCAGCCCACAGTCTGTTTTTGTAATGCCTGCAAGCTTAAAGAGGTGGTTTTCGAGGGGGAAAAAAGAGATGTTACTGTATGTGGCCTGCAAAGCCTAAAATATTTACTATCTGGCTCTTGACAGAAAATGTTTTATTCTGTTTTGAATATCTTCATCGGGTTGTTGAGATTAAGAGAATGCTGAAAGTTACTAACTTCCATATCCTACTTACTATTCTCTTTGTTATTCTTCCTCTAACTGTGTATCAGAGCAACAACACAAGCAAATATAATTTAATGGCAGAACAGCTAGGATTATAGAGAAGAGGGTGGGAGAGGAACAAGGGAGATTTGGCTTGTAGAAGAAAAGTAAGATTCAGCATTTGACCACCCTACTTTTTTAAACTTTTAACTTTCAAATAATTTCACATTTATAAAAAAGTTAAAAGAATAGCACAGAAATTTTCATGTGCCAGTCACCATTTAACATTTTGCCACATTTGCCTTGTTAATTCATTCTCATTCTTTCTCTGTCATAGATACTACATGTAACACACACACATTTTCCTGAACCACATGAGAATAAGTTATGGACATCATACCCCTCATACCTCTTTACTCCTAAATATTTTCATGTTTATTTCTCTGTTTCCTAAGAATAAGGATATCCACTTACTTAACTACACAGTACAGTTACCAAAAATCAGGAAAGTTACTTTGATATATATCTAATCTATGAATCTCGTTTAAATTTTACCAATTGTCCCAATGACTTTAATAGTTTTTTACCCACTCCTTTAATCCAAAAATCCAATTTAAGATCACTCATTGAATTTGATTTTCACTACTCTTTAGTCTCCTTTGAACTAGAATGGTTCCTCAGCCTTTTATTTCTTAGTGACATTTACACTTTTGAAGAGTGCAGGTCATTCATTTTGTAGAATGTCTCTCAATTTAGGTTTTCTGATTGTTTGTTCATGATTAAATTCAGGTCATGATCTTTTAGCAAGAATATTAAGTAAGTGATGTATTCTTGTCAGTTTAGTAGGAGATGTTAACCTTGGCAAGGTTGATGTCCACTGGGTTTGTCCACTGAAATGTTACTATTTTTCCCCTTGTGATTAATAAGTAATTTGTACACAGATACGTTGAGACATGTATTTTTTTCCTCATCAAACTTTCATCATTTCAATTTTAGTATTGATGGTAGTTTCTTGCTGGAATAAGTTATTTTTCCAATTATTTGAAAATAGCGATCTTAATAACTCCGTTATTTCTTTCACATTGTTTAGTTGGCTTTACAGTGTGAGGAAGAGCTTTCTCTTTCCCTCTATTTGTTTGGAGTCAAGATTCTTATTCTATTCAATAGGTTATCATCTAGTGTCCCAGATCTGGTTAGTGGGAACCCCCCTTCAAGTTAACCTCTGTCATTTTTGACATGTCCCCATCATTTTTTGAACCCTTTCTTACTTTCTGGTACAGGATATTTGGGGTTCATTTTGGGTCTTTTCTGTGTTCCAGTACTGGATTCCATTTTCGTAGGGGGAATCTGGTTCCTTTGGTGAGGAACTGTTAACGTATACACCTACTTTTTTGTTCAATCTACATACAGCTTCATTAACAAAGACCAGATGTTGGGCAATAATCAGCCTCCTTATCTTAATTTATATCTAAGGATAAAGCAAAAAAATGTCAAAATGCCAGCAATTCATGGCCACTGACATATCTATTCAGAATACTATGCAAAGAAGTGGATGGCAAGTAAAAGATACTGTTTTTTAACCTAAAAGTATGCTTGCTTGAGGAGAAAGATATTCACATGAGTTTCTGAAAATGTGTCACATTTCTTTGTGACTCTGAAAATGTAAGTAAAAATCATTTCTTTGATTTCAAATGGTTAGTTCAGGAGTCACAATTCAGTGATACATTCAGTATCTAGCATCTTTAATACCCTAAACCTATTTTTAATGATTTTTATTGAGGTAATATTTATACACAATAAAATAAATCCATTTTAGAGTACAGATTAATGGATTTTGGTAATTGTATACAGTTGATAACTGCCAGCACAGTCAAGGTGCAGGACAATTTCCTCACCTTAAAACGTTTTCTCATGCCCCTTTGTAGTCAATCCCTTTATTGGACCTGCAGACCCAGGCAATCACTGTAGTTTTACCTTTTCTAGAATTTTATATAATAGGAATTATAGATATGTAGTCTTTTGTTTTTGACTTCTTTCACTTAGCATAATTTTTAAATATTCATTCCTGATTTTGTATATGATATTTTGTTCCTTTTTGTTGCTGAGTAGGTCTCTGTAGCATGGATATGCCACTGTTTGTTTATCCATTCATTTTTTTAATAGACTGAATTGTTTCCAGATGTTGCCTGTTAGGCTTATTCACATAGTCTTTGGGCATATATTTTCGTTTCTCTGGGATAAATACCTAGAATTGGAATTACTAGGTAGTATTATAATTGCATATTTAACCCTATGAAATACTATCATACGTTTCACCAAAGTGACTGAAACATTTTGCATTTCTATCAGCAATGTATTGGGAGTTCCAACGTTCCACATTTTGACAACATTTGATATTGTTGGTCTTTTAAACTTTAGCCATTCTGGTTGGTCTGTAGTAGTATCTCATTGTGATTTTAATTTTCATTTCCCTGATGACTAGTGATGTTGCACATCTTTCTCTATACATACCCATGTGAAACATTGTATAAATCTTTAGCTGTTTTAAAAAAACTTATATTCTGTATAAAACCCCTTGTCAGTTTTTTCTCTTAAAATTCATGGTTCTTTGTCCTGTTCAAGAAATCTTTGCCTAATCCAATATCAAACACAGGAAAATTTCATATTTTCTTCTAGAAGTTTAGTAATGTTAACTCTTACATTTTGATTTATGATCCATTTCTAGTTAATTTTTGTATATGGTGTGTGAGTTAAGTGTTGAGGTTTATTATATTCTGTAAGATAATCCAGTTCTAGCACCATTTGTTGAAAAGAGCTCCTCTCCCCCTCCAAATTGAATTACTTTGGCATCTTTAAGTCAGTTGATCATATACATGTAGGTGTATTTCTGAACTCTGTCCTGTGTCATTAAACTGTATGTCTATCCTTACATCAATACCACACTGTCTTGATTGTTGTATCTTTATATCTTGAAATCAAGTAGTATGAATCCCCTAACTTTGCTTTCTTTTTCAAACTTGCTTTGCTAATCTAGATCCTTGACCTTTTATATAAATTTTAAAATTAACTTATTCTTTAAAAAAAAAAAAAGCCCTTTAGAATTTTGATTAGGATTGCACTGAATCTATAGATCAGTTTGGAGAGAATTGTCACATTAACTGTATCGAGCCTTCCAGTTTATGATCATGGTTTATCTCCTCTTTATTCACATCATCTCTAATTTCTCTTAGCTTTGTAGTGTCATTTCCCTTCAGCCTGAAGAATTTTCTTCAGCATTTCTAGTAGTACAGAGAGATAGTACTTTAAGTTGTTGAGAAAAGTTGTAAACTTATTTGGAAACATCTTTTGGATGTTTGTTTCTTTGCCATTCCCCCAAAAGTAGTAAAAGGTAAAAGAGTATATTATATGGATTATGTAGTTTGAGATAACCAAAAGCTTAATAAAGAATTGGAGGTCTTTTCTGGTTGAAGAAGATCTCAGCCCATTCAGTATATCTTTTTCTGCTTTGGGTGATGAGTCATTAGACCACAAAGTGTTGACGGCTTGCTGCAGCTCCCTTTTCCTCTACCTCTCCCTACCACTCTCACAGCTCCCTTAAAAGGATGTTGGAAAATTGACATAAACTGGTGAGGCTACCAGAGAACATAGCAACTGGAGACAGACGGCCTACACTTTCCCCTGAAAGCCGTATACAGAATTAAGTTTTAAGTTTTACACGCACATATGCACACATTCTTCATTTTGCCAGCTGTAGCAGTTAGAAAATAAACATTCTTTTCATGACAGTAAAAATGTAAAATAATAAATATGTGGGAACTATATGAATAAACAACAGAATTTTGAGATTCATTAAATTTTAAGATAAATGTAAAGCAGTTCCTAAAAGAGAAGACTGAATATTTTTAAGGATGTTACTTCTTCCTGAATTACTTTCTAAATATAATCCTATTCAGATCAAAACACGTCTTCTTTGGAGAGCTGGTGGTGGTGGGAACAGAACTGACTGAGTGATTTTAAATGCAGTCTGAAAGAATACAGCTAGAATAACCAGGACATTTTGGAAAATATAAATAACAAGTGGGGTTTGCCTTCCCAAATACAAAGACTTTTTATAAATATGTAATAATTTTTTAAAGTATGATACCGATGATGCTTTTTTCAGTTCCTTATTAAGGACAGAGCATTTAAAAAACATAATGACTACTCCCTACCCCAGAGGTACAGAATCAAAAGCTCTGGGAGTATGTTCTAGGCATGTATGCTTTTAAGAAGCCCACAGTAGATTCTGATATGACAGAATCACCTCTGGCTATGAACCAACCAGTATAGGTAGACCAATTCCTGAATCGTGAAGGAAGCAACTCGTCGGTGATATAAATTCCAGTTCTGATCTCAAGCTTTATTCCTATTTAGTTCTGGGCCAAGAACTTGTTTAATAAATAGGGATAATAAATGCAAAGAACAGTGGTTTTTTATTTACAGAAGAGTATGTCACATCATTTTGTTGTTTTTTGCCACACCATACATAATGATTCCTTTTAGAATTCATGTATGAGGGAGGGGAAATGACATGAATTGTTTTAACTTCCTATCTCCTGACTATTGTATTAGCTTTTTTAGCTCTGTGTCATAGGAACTTTTTTGTTCTTGTTGATTAATTTTGGTGTTCTTAAGTACAGTGAGGGAGGATGAGCTGCATTTTGTTTATGCACCATTGCTATAAATTTTTAACTTGGTGGCCAGATGCACTTGAAAAGAGTATATGATTTTGTGGTATATTTTTCATCTTTGGTTATTATTTGGTTAGGATTATTTTAATCAAAACAACTATTTAACTGGTGAAATTATTTTAAAATAATTATTTAAACTCGGGGAATAATTATCTTAAGGGCATACAGTAAATGGAGAATCATTTGTTCAAAAAAAAAAAATCTAGTAAATCTCAGTAAGAACAAGAGTCAGTGACATTTGACCCATGACCCACTCCCACCCACTTCCCTGAGCTCAGTTTGAGGGACGCTCTACTCTGAACAGGAGGGGCAGACTATGGGCCTCTTTTATACATTCTAGATTCTTGTTGCAGAAGCCTTCATGCAGGCAGGCGAGGTCAAAAGGCCTGTAGGGCCCCCTTCCCTCACTCAGCCTTTACTGTGAGTGGAAGTCTACTCTAGGCACAGCAGGCTGAGAATAGTAGGCCCCAGTTGCTGGGCCAGGCCTCATTCATAAGGCAGAAGTTCCATCCAGGAGGGGCAAGTCATCCAGCACCCCCACTCATAGAGCACAGATGTCACTCTGAGAGAATTGGGTCACTGTCGCAGCCCCCAGTTCCTGTGCAGAGTGGCACAAAGGTTCTTCCTAAGGAAGAGGCAGGCCTTAAAAACAGGTAACTCTGTAGCTCTCCCAAGGAGACTGACTTTATTTGGAGCAGAGCTTGCGAAAAGATGTTGAAAATTATGAAGATCTTTGTGGTGAACAGTTAAAAGGAGGCTGGTAGCTCCATGATACTAATAGCAACAAGTGAAATAGCAGACAAGTTAGAAGTTTAAAAGAGAGAACCAGGAAAAAGAGGAAATGCCCTCCTGGGGTTGGAGCAAGCCTCAAATGCTGGCAACACACTGCCCCTGCAACGAGGCTCCACTTTTATTGGATCAGGCTGAATGCAATTTATGCCCCAGGGTGTGGCAAAAACAGTAGAACGGTTAGTAGAGACTAACAGCTGCGTTTGTGACACCACTATAGGCAGATCAACCAGAAGCTTATAAAGGAGAGACCCAAGAAAAAAAAACTGCCAAAGAGCTAAATTCATAGTTATTCCTGGTGGACAGAGAGACTGTGCATGCTCAAGATAGCATCCTCTGAGAAGTGCAGTCAGAGGCTGCACACTGCTGGGGAACTAGAGATAAAGAGGGACATTTTCTAATGAGAAAAGGGTCAGTCTATAACTATAAATGTATTGTCTTCTAACAACAGAGCCCCAAAATGCATGAAGCAAAATGCTACAGAATTGAAGGGGGAAATAGACAATTCAACAATAATAGTTGGACACATCAATAGCCCACTTTCAGTAATGGATAGAGCATCTAGGCAGAAGATCAACAAAGATGGAAGACTTGAACAACACTATGAATCAGCTAAACTTAGCAGACATCTATAGAACACTCCACCCAACAAGAGCAAAATATTCATTCTTCTCAAGTGCACATGAAACACTCTCCAGGAGAGACCATATGCTGGGGCATAAAAAAATAAATTTTAAAGAATTGCAATTATACACAGTATGTTTTCCAATCACAGTGGAATGAAATTAGAAACCAGTTACAGAGGAAATGTGAGGAATTCACAAATATGTGGAAATCAAACAAAGCATTTCTAAATAACCAATAGATCAAAGAAGAAATCACAAAGGAAATTAGAAAATAGTTTGAGATGGATAAAAACAAAACCAAAACATACCAAAACTTATGAGATATAGCTAGCAGTGCTTAAAAGGTAATTTATAGCTACAAATGCCTACATTAAATGAAAAAGATCTCAAATCAATACCCTAACTGTCCACCTTGGGTCTAGAAAAAGAAGAGCAAACTAAATCATAAATAAGCAGAAATAATGATATGAGTAGAGCAGAAATAAATGAACTAGTAAAATAAAGAATATCATCAAACCAAAAGTTGGTTCTATGAAAAGATCAATAAAATTGATAAATCTTTAGTGCTGAGCAAGATAAAAAGAGAGAAGATTCAAATTACTAAATTACAAGCAATATAGGAGAGACCACTACTAACCTTACGACAATAAAAAGGATTATAAGGGGAATACTGTTGATAATATGTATGCCAAAATATTAGATAATTTAGATGAAATTGGTGTAAATGCCTAGAAAGACACAAACTACCGAAACTGACTTGAGGAGAAATAGAAAATCTGATCAGACATATGTTGCAGGTTGAATTGTGTCCCCCCAAAAAGATAATGTTGAAGTTCTAACCCCTGGTATCTGTGAACATGACCTTACTTGGAAATGGGGTCTTTTCAGATGTAATGAAGTCAAGATGGAGTTATACCAGATTCAAGTGGGCCCTAAATCCAATAACTGGTATCCTTATAAGGAGAGAGAGTTGGAAACACAAACACACACACAGGGAAGAAGGGCATGTAAAGATGGAGGAAAAAATTGGAGTTATGCTGTCACAAGCCAGGAAACACCAAGGACTGCTGGAAACCAGCAGAAGCTAGGAAGAGGCAAGGAAGGACTCTTTCCTAGAGCCTTCAGAAGGAGCCTAGACTTCTAGACTCCAGAGCTTTGAGAGAGTACAGTTTGTGATAATATAGTAGCCCTAGGAAATTAATGCGACCTAGAACAAGTAGAGATTGAATTAGCCATTTTAAAACTTTCAAAAAAGAAAAGCCTATGGCTAGATGTCTTCACTGGTGATTTCTACCAGATATTTTTAAAAGAATTAATACCAGTTCTTCACAAACTTGTCTAAGATAAAGAAGGAAGATTTCCTCATTCTGTAAAACCAGTATTATTTGAAAATCAAAACCAGGCAAAGACACAAAAAAACAAAACTACAGACCAATATCAATAGTCCGTAGAACTACACACCAGTATCACCACCAAAAATCCTTAACACAATATTAGCAAACCAAATCCAGCAACATATAAAAGCTATTATACACCATTATTAAGTGAGATTTATCTCAGGAATGCGAGGTTGGTTCAACACCCCAAAATCAATTAATGTAATACAATGTATTAATAGAATAAGTGGCAGGAATCACATGATCATCTCAATAGGTGCCTCCCCAAAAAGCACTTGGCCAAATCCAACACCTTTTCATCATGAAAACGCCCAACAAACTAGAATAGCAGGGAACTTCTTCTACCTGACCTACAAAAATACACAGCTAACATCGTACTTAATAATAAAAGACTGAACAATTTCCCCCTAAAATCAGGAACAGGACAAGGACGTCTGTTCTCACCATTTCTCTGTTCGGCGTTTTACAAGAGGTTCTATCTTTGGAAGTTAAGCAATAAAAAGAAACCAGAGTTATCCAGATTGTAAAAGAAAGTAAAAGTATCTGTATTTGCAGATGACATGATACTGTATATAGAAAATCCTAAGGAATCTACAAAACACTATTAGATTAATAAGCAAGTTCAGTAGAGTAGCAGAATACAGCATTTTAAAAAAATAGTTGTATTTCTGTACATTAGCAATGAACAATCTAAACAAGAAATTAAGAAAATTCCATTTACAATAGCTTTAAAAAATAAAGTATTAGGAATAAATGTAACAAAAAGTGG
Source organism: Eubalaena glacialis (assembly GCF_028564815.1). Lineage (NCBI taxonomy): Eukaryota > Metazoa > Chordata > Mammalia > Artiodactyla > Balaenidae > Eubalaena > Eubalaena glacialis. The sequence goes on along the minus strand of NC_083716.1, from coordinate 31,514,059 downwards.
AAGACTCATGTACTGTAAATGACAAAACACTGTTGAAAGAAATTAAAGAAGATCTAAATTAATGGAAAGAATCCCGTGTTCATGGATTGGAAGTCTAAATGTTATGAAGACGGCATTTTCTCCCAGATGATCTGTGCGTTCCCTGTCACGACCCTAGCCAGTTTCTTTGCAGAAATTGACAAGTTGATCCTAAAATTCATATGAAAATTCAGTGGACCCTGAATAGCCAAAACAATCTTATAAAAGAATACATTGACAGGACTCACACTTCCCAATTTCAAAACTTACTACAAAACTATAATGATCAACATAGTGTGTTACTGGCATAAGGACAGATGTGTTGAGATCAATGGTATAGAATTGAGATCCAGAAGTAAAATTTATGGCCAGTGATTTTTCACAAAGGAAGTTGGACCCCTTCTTATACCATACAGAAAAATTTAGTTGAAATGGATTATAGATCCAAAAGTAAGTCCTAAAATGATAAAATTTTTAGAAGAAAACATAGGAGTAAATCTTCACGACCATGGGTTAACCACTAGTTTTTTTAGATAATACCAAAAGCACAAATGACAAAGAAAAAATAGACAAATTGGAATTCATTAAAATTAAAACCTTTTGTACTTTTAAACAGTAGCATCAGTGAAGTGTTAAGAAAGCTTATGGACGGGAGAAAATATTTGCAAATTATGTCTGATAATGGACTTGTATCCAGAATATATCAAGAATTCTTACAGCTCAACAGTAAAAAGATAAATAGCCCAATTAAAAACTGGGCAAACTGTATGAGTATACATTTCTCTGAAGGAGATATTTGGCCAGTAGCACACAAAAAGATGCTTAACATCAGTAGTCATTAGAGAAATGCAAATCTAAATCACGAGATACCACTTCTCGTATATTAAGATGGTGTAATCAAAAAAATAACAAATGTTCATGAGTATGTAGAGAAATTGGAACCCTCATTGCTGTTGGGAATATAAAGTGGTGTAGCTACTTTGGAACATAGTTTGACACTTCCTCAAAATGGTAACATAGTTACCATATGATCCAGAAATTCCACTCCTAAGTATATATCCAAGAGAAATGAAAATACATATCCACACAAAAACTTGTACACAGATACTAAAAGCAGCGTTATTCATATCACAGTAGACAAAAAGTAGGAACAGCCCAAAAAAGTTCATCAACTGATGAATGAATAAAATGTTGTATATCCTTACAGTGGAATGTTATTTGGCAGTAAAAAGGAAGTAAATACTGATATATGCTACAACTTGGATGAACCTTGCAAATATTATTTTAGGAAAAAGAACTCAATCACCAAAAAACCAAGTATTGTATAATTCCATTTATGTGAAATTTCCAGAATTAGTTAAGTCTTATAGAGACAGAAAATAATACAGTGATTGACCAAGGTTGGGAGAATGGGGAGTGACTGTTATTGGGTGCAGGGTTCCCTTTTGGGATACAAAAATGTTCTAAAGTTAGATTATGGTGATGGTTCCACACTTCTGTGAATATACTAAAAAAGCATCGACTTTACTTTAAATGGGTGAATTGTATTGTGTGTGTATTATATCTCAGTAAAACTCTTTAAAAACAAAATGAATAGATGTGACTGTAATTATTAGGAACCAACTAAAAGTAAGCTGTATATTTCAGAGTACAAGTTGATAAAATTGGTGTTTGGTTCAATAAAGAATATGTAGCAACTGCCTTACTGAATGCTAGGTTAGTTGCCCTGTGTTGATTTAGGTTAGAAAGTAGCCTGAATGCTACATTAAACATAGTTTAAGTATAGATATTCTGTTCAAAGTCTGACTACACTGACTGAATGTAGGGCTAAGGACTTAAGTATAGTTGTGCCATGTAATGTCTGATTTTTGAAAATCAATAAACAATGAAATGGCATTAAAGTATAATGCAAATGAGGATTTTATCGAACTCTCTAATACCTGTTCCTGATACATTTTAAATGTTGAATCTGTATCAAAATTAGATTATTTTTTGTGATTCATTTTTAAAAGTTACTTTCTTAATAATTTCTTTAATCCATAGAAGGGAATGTTGGCAAATACAACTATAATAGAGGTTTTTGTAATGATTCATAACATTTAAAATATTTTGTTTAAAAAATTTTAAACTAATTATGTGGCAAACTTAATATGTCTTACATGGAAATGTTAAGGGATCGTTGTTTTAATTCGAGTGTGCAAGAGTTCTTCATAGTGAACTATTTACAATATATAATTGATGCTGAATGTGTCTTTGCAAAATACATATTTTGGTTGCACTGTTGACACAGACCGGTGATGGGGAAATCATAGAAAACCAATTGCAGATATCATTGGGTGTACTTAAAATTTTTGAGGAAATCATTTGTGGATTGTAACATGCCTTCGGTATCTTGTTTACTTCCTTTTCATTGTGCCAAGGTATGTCCCATTTTCTTATTTAGAGCACTTTTAAGTTTTTCATGGTATAAGTAAATGTATGTGTTGATACATTGCAGTGAAGAAAATTATATGCACTTGAACTCTTAAAAGATGTACTTTTTCTTCATACTCTTATATTCTACCATCATAGTTTCCTGTTTATTAGCTACAAGGGCGGAAGTAAGTGTAAAGCTTTGTCACCCTAGTCCAGTGCTCCTGCAGTCTGAGAGCATATTCTGGGAGTCGTCTAGTGCAGCATTTTGAAACTTTGTGATTAGGACACACATTTTTATATTGCAAACATATATATATATATATATATATATATATATATATAAGTATTTTATATATATATAAAATACTGAAATTTTTACCCTTAAGATACTGAACTGTTTAACTCTTATAATGCAGTGCACTCTATTTTTCAGTTTTTTTCTTCTAGTGCTAGTTTTGACCTACTAATTTCACAACCCACTAAAGATTCGAAAGTTACCATTTATAAAATAGTACTCTAGGGACAGAATTAGGAATTCAGGTACGTTATTTTTGAGTTTTCCCTCCTAATGGCCCATTTGAAATGTTTGTTTTGTGTCTAGAGAAAATATCTCATACTAGGAGGGCAAACATGATTCTCAAATGAGATTTGGTGTTTAAGATATCTTTTTATCTGAGTTGGGTTGTCTATAAACTGTTGCTGTAGTGTAATAAGAACCGATGTATTTGAATGCTCAAAGAAATTTTCCCTTTAGTAATTATAGTTTAACTAGAATTAACCTATACCTTTAAACAAAACTCATAATCAAAAAACATGGATAAAAACACCCAAAGCATATTTTTATATTCATTTTGCTTTTTGTACTTTTGTGGAGATAAATATTATCCTGAAGTTTTAAAATATTTTAATTGTATTAAAATGATTTGTCTTATCTGTTACTAACATTTGTCTTTGATTTTGGATCTGTGCTTTTGATATTGAATGGGGAAAGATTTCTGTGCAAATATTTCACCAAATATTTTTGCAGGGACACTTAGTCGGTCTGGATGAACCAGCTTCGGGAGCTGGGCAAGAAGCTCTGCTTAAACGAGAGCAAGCAAAAATCATTCGATTCGAGAGACAAGCAGAAGAGTTCCTCAATGCAGTCTTTTGTAGAAAAGGTTGGTTCCAGTGAAGAATGACATTTAGCATCTGCTTGTCTTATCTTAGTCTCCTTAATTTCAATGTCATTTTTAAAAAGAATTACCTTTAAAAACATTTTTCTTTATTGATAGTATACTTTATAATTCTCTATATTCCTTTGGTCAAGTTAAATTGGGAATAAGGTGAGGCAACCCCTCTCCCTCCTTTTTGCTCTGCAGTGATGGTGCCATGTAAGATTTAGTTAAATAATTCTTAAAATTGTTATGAAAGTGTGAAAATTGTAAGGTCTCAGTAGTTCTATATTTTGTTAGACAAATTTTCTTACATAAATAGTCACTGTTGGGAGTTCGCTGGTGGCCTAGTGGTTAGGAATCCAGGCTTCCACTGCCGTGGCCCAGGTTCATTCCCTGATCGGGGAACTGAGATCCTGCAAGCCACGCAGAGCGGCCAAAAAAAAAAAAAATCACTGTTTTAGCCACTGATAATCATAAAGCAAACTGTGTAAAATTTTAGTAATTCTTCACTGAAATTTCATTAGGAGAAAAAAAATATAAACTTTTATCTGAAAATTAGATTTGCAAACTTTTTCTCCTTGATACAGCCTTGTTTTACTAAAAAAATTTAAATTATTAAAATTAGAGAAATTCTTTCTAAATGAATTTGTATTCCTTAGTTATGCCATCCCTCTAGTTCCAAGATGGAGGTTACTATGATAGGCTCTAAAGAAGTTTTTTACAAACTTCTGATAATGCTGAATATCCTTATTTCATCTTCAGCAGACTCAGTGATTCCACTTTCTTTAATATTTCTTCACATGTTCTAGTTTACACCTCTCATTCCTTTGGAAATTTCCTTCTTCTTTCCGAAGTTTGAGGGGTGATTTTTGCCTGTACACTAGTTAAAAGTCTGATAAGTGCAGATTCTAATGGGTTGGTTACACTTGGAGACCAGCTGAGTTTTTTGGTTAATGTGATCAATATTTTCAAAAGGGAGTGAGTATGAGGTGAAGTGACATATGAAATTAAGGAATGCATAAGATTTTTGTTTCCAGAGACACTTTTTTTTCTTCTTCTTCCATCAGATCCCCAGGTAAAATTAAATCTTTTAGTACTTCTCACTTCTCTTTTAATATCCTCTAGTACGCTCTCACCTAAAGCTCCCAACCAAGGCTTCCATGCTCACCATACCATTTCCATAAAGTACCCTGATTCCAAAATTATGTTCAAAAGGTTAGTTTTATGAATATTTGATTATTTTATTAAAGTGACTCACATTTAACGTATAAATGACTGCTAGATCAGTTCTTTCAGTTTATTAACTAAATAAAATATTTTTCCAGCTTCTCTGCTACTCCTCTCCTTTAGGATGTTTACTGAGTCATGGGTCTAATGCTGCAGGAAAGTGCATTATCTGAAAAGAGGAACTCCTCTTCCTAATTTACATGGAGGAACCACTTTTCATCCACTCTTTGCTTAGGGGGAGTTAATGAGGTTAATCACAAGCAGATTGATGAAGAGAATTCTAACCTGCTTCTCTACTAGTCCCATCCCTTTGTCATGTAGGTATAACTTAGGTTAAAATTCTTGTAAATTTTCTTATTTAGAAATTTAATTTGGGGCACATACCCTTTTGGAGAGGAATTCTTACCTTGGACTCAGTCTTGAGAGATGAGAATCCTCTGAAATTGTATGTAAAGTTAAGTTTGTATATCTGTCTGTCTACTGGCATATGATGCTCAGAAAAAGAACTATTGCTTCGCAGTTGGAAGTTTCCCCTTTATGTATTAATATTGTTATTTTTAGATATTTTATTAATCCTCTTGGAAATGTCTCAAAGATGGGCATTAGTAGTCTTCAAATTAATACCAAAAATGTTCAGTATCCAGAGATATAACAGGCAGTTTAGTCTGAGGAGAATATTTTGTTTTTAATAAATAATTCAGGTATTTGGATTTAGTCCTTTGTTTCTAAGTATTGCAAATTGTATGTTTTAAATAACGGAGTATGAACAGGTAATATATAGCTAGGTAGAAACATTAGATGCAAATAAAAGTAGGCTTTTGTGGTATGGACGCTATAATAAATTCCAGTTTAAGAACAATAAACCTTCTACAGCTGTCATAATCATTTCTTTTCAGCTTGCTTTGTCAGTTGTCTCAGAAAATTTGACACTTTCCTAAAAGTTAGGTTTGCATTTTAAAAACATAACAGGTGGCTATGATGTAGCATTCACATGTTTTTCTGTAGTTTTAACTTTGACCTGATTTGTTGTTTTTATTTGACTCAATTGTGCATGTTCCCCTAAGCATGGCTAGGTTTATAGATATTGTGTTTTAAGTAAGTGAAAGAATGAAATGTGTTCAAGAAGCTTTCAAAAGACGTAGAAATTCAGATGGCAGAGATGTCATCAATTCGTAAACATGAATTGTTTCTTGATTATATTAGTTATTCAATAAAGAGGCAAAATATGCTGCAGGCATTTAAAGCTCAAAAGTAGCAATTTATGGTCTTTATCCTAAAATCTTTGACTCTTTACAAGTCTCTTTAATATTTATTAATCTAGTTAAACACAGACACATCTCATAAATTACTTCATTTTGCTTCCTTTTTGGAAGCTTTCTTTATTATATATTATCCAACCTTTCAGAGGTTAAAAAGATACAATAACATATTAAAACATTAAATTATATACAGTCATTCAGAGGATTGTATGCTGTGCAAGAAAAAAATGGATCTTAAATAGAAAGAAATATTGATAAGAAAACGCAGTGGGTAGAGAGATTGAAAAAAGCAGTATATGGCTAAAAATGTTTATTAAAACATTTAAGGAACCAGTGTCAGTGATTGTAGTAACTTCTGAACCTTACCTAGTTGAATACTTTTATCCTTAAACCATCTAGCATACTCAGTCTCTATTTATAGAGAGGAAACTTAAGGTTAAAAATACTTCTTAATAGAACAGAAATGTTATTATTGGTAGAGCAAACCTCGTTAAACTCCAGAGAATTAAGTAAATATTCTGACTTTATGACTATCTTCTGATCCTGAATGTTGTCCTTCAGAAAAAAAATTGTTCTTGGGAGTCCTGTGTGATTTTAATGTGTTTGTTTTTTGTGGTGATTATAGATATTAATAGCTATTAGTCGCTTTTGCTGACTAAATCAAAGTTCCTTACAGCTCCAAAATATTATAGGTAAAGTAATTGACCTTCTATGGTTAATCTTTAAAAGAGCAAGGAAACTCCGGTTTTCTGAGACCCATCTTCTAAAGCCTAGGAAGTGTGGGAAGGAAGTATAAAGGGCACGGGTGGAACATTTTAATCAAGGGTCTGCCACTAACCATCTGTACAAATTTGAAGAGGCCACTTACTCTTTAGATCACATTTATCTCATGTATTGTTTTTTTTTTAAGAACTATTTGTTGATTGATTTGATTGATCCCTTTATTACTCAACTAATATGAATGTATACTTTACACCACGATTAGGTGCTGAGTATACAGGGGTAAACAAACATAAACTCTGCTTTTCTCAAAAAGCGTTTAGTCTCCCTGATAGTGTGTTAATGACAGAGATGTGATGGTAATATATTTACACAAAACATTTTCCATCTTATTTTACTTTCAAGGTCCCTTCCAGTGCTGAAAGTTTTATGAGTTAATGAATTCATATGGTCTTTATTTTAAAATTAACATTGATTAGAAATTGATAACTTAGATGTTTATTTTATTGCTTCCCTATCTGTTGTGTTCAGTGGTTGGTAGAGTATAAAGAACTTATGAAAAGTACATGGTCTTAGGCTTTTGAGATTTGGCATTTAAACTCAGCGCAGAGGATCTAAAAGTGTGGTCCCCTGACCAGCAGTATCTAGAAACTTGTTAGAAATGCCAGTTCCTGAGCTCACTCTAGAACTGCTAAATCAGTAACTCTGGAGATAGGACCCAGCAATCTGTTTTTACAGGCCCTCGAAGTGATTTTGATGAATATTAAAGTGTGACAACTATTGCCCTAGCCAATCATGAATCTTAATATTATCTCTTTTATAATCTTGATATGCCTTCAGTCTTTTAGCAGAAAGTAAATTAAGCCTCATGAACTGAGCATTCCATTCTTCAATTATATAGGAAGCTATGGTTGAGGAAAGATCTAGGGGAAACCAGATGTAATCTGTAGGTGGTAAACAGGGGAGTAATTATTTCATTTAAAAAGGGTTTTGGGATTTCTGTATCAGGTAAGTGATTCTTGCCCATAAGATATACTATTGGTTATCCCTTTATTTGACTTCATAATCGGGGGCGGGGGTGGTGTTTAGAAATAATTTTATTAAAATTTTATTTTTAAAAATCTGCAACTTTTATAAGCCTGGAGATTAAAAATATAACTCTAAGAGGGAATACTATTTTTAGGATATTGCATTTTAAAAAAAAATAAAATGAAATTTTGTTTGCTTGAAAGCTGTCTCTTTTTAGTACATTGTCCCACTTTAAAAGTAAATAAATCTTTGTTTACAGACAGTCCCTGGGTCTCCGACCCCAATATTCCCCTAGTGGCCCGTGAGATCATGCAGCGAATGATCCAACAATTTGCTGCTGAATATACCTCAAAAAATAGCTCTACTCAGGACCCCAGCCAGCCCAATAGCACAAAGAACCAAAGCCTGCTGAAAGCATCTCCAGTCACCACCTCTCCCACGGCTGCAACTACTCAGAACCCTGTGCTCAGCAAACTTCTCATGGCTGACCAAGACTCACCTCTGGACCTTACTGTCAGAAAGTCTCAGTCAGAACCTAGCGAACAAGGTATGGTTTGATGTCAAGATCTCCTCTGTCCAATTAGAATACTTTTAATTTGGGGAGAAAAAAAAGTATTGGCAAGTAGGGCACCAGAAGCAATAATAGGATAAACTAATGTGATTTTTAAATTATTCCTGACTCTGCAGTGATAGAGAAGAAGTATAAATTGGCTACTTTACCCATCAGTAGTTCGTAGTCATGATTGATGTACCACCCAGAAAGTTAGGTGGTTACAGCTGTTACTTGATATTTGTAGAAGTATTTCACACTTTCCCAAGCATTGTCATATCCATTGTTTTTAAAACCCCTTTGCAAAATTAACTTTCCCCCCTTTCCATCAATGTTTAGGATTAGCACCTATCTGAGAAATAAATGCATCTTGTCAGATAGAAGTTATATTCTGCAGATGAGATCATGAGGCAAAAATATGTGTTATTTGCATTTTAAAAAAAGAAACTCATGAGGTTAGAAATATTGAGAAGACAGTAGACACACTCCAGGTTGTTAACTGTATTCAGTATTTTATGAATACACATACATACATACATATACTGTATTATAAACTAGAGTATTTTCAAAAGGTAATCTGTTGGTGAGGATCCTAATTAAGTGAAGAGGTTAAGAGGGTGTCAATTTTGCATAGCAGATATTTCTTGAGTCTTTGAAAAGTTACTCTCAATTAAATATCCGTGTTGCTTTGTGATCTCATTTTACCTTTAATTTCACAAAGATGAAGTGAGCATTTCAACTCTGCCACTGTTTGAACCACTACAAATTGTAAATTGGTGATATCTACTGCTGAGATTTTATTGCCATAGAAATCTCATAAAAGTGTGGATTTATTGGCGAGAAATACATGTTTATTTTGCAAAGTAAGTTTAATTCTTCTAAGAACCTCTTTGAAAGAACTTTATTTTGCTTATTTTAAGTTGTTTATGAAGGAATGACACTTAATGGACTGGCTTTAGTTGCTTATCAAAGGATATTTTTCTGAATATCTTTCCTTTGCCTTCTTTCTCTTTCTGTGTAGTGAACAGCAATCAAAATCTCTTAAGTTCTGAGAGATTTCCTAGCAGGAGGCCTCCTAGACCTCCTAGTTGTACCTTTGGTTACGGTGTTTGTAAAGTTGTTCTTTTCTATTTTATTGAGGATTGTTTTCTTTACCACAGATTGGTAACTTTCATTAAAAATCTGTTTGCTCTAAATATTGCATTACAAGCTTCGGGTTTACAATAGAATAACAGCATAGAGGTTGTATCTAAAGTATTAATCATGGAGATTAACATACAAAAATACAAATTGGTCTAACTTCTTAAGGCTAGTGTTATGCTTGAGAGGTATGTTGTGTTGACGGCATGCTCTTGACAAGAGAAATTTGAACTAGATGATAGGATTATAGCATATAAACCTTAAATGAAACAAAATTTTTAAAAGTATATTTCCTAATGAATTTTAATGTGTTTTCAACTTAAATCACAATATTTTCAGTGGTAGATTTAAAATATGTTGCCTATAATATGATTAGACAGACTATGAAAATAGTACTGTCTTTGGTTGGAAATATTTTAAGCAGTGCATTTGCTTGTTAGGTATCTAATTGGGTTAGATGGCTAATGGGATACTTGGTTCTATAAGATTACAGTTACGTTTTTAGAAATATTAGTGACTCTAAAGGACAACACTGTGTATGAGTTGTGGGCTTTTTTTGGTTTATAAACTCAGTTGCATATTTATTTCTAACTGCCTGAAATAGGGAGTTACAGTGTCCTCAGATACAAGTCCCAAGTGGGTTCTATATTGAGGTGATTTTTAACATAACTAGATAGCAGGCATCTCTGCTGGCCAACTGAAAATCAGAGGCATTGAGTATTATCTTTCTTCTCTGTTAATTTTGGACAGAATGGCAGCTTTAAAAGTTATTCAGACTATGAGTTTTCTTTTCTAGACATGTCTGTGAGGGGAAAAAAGTCTTTGGGGGAGAATAAAGTCTTCTAATTTTATGTTCTAATAACATGAATTTGTGATTTGATCTAGCATCAGTAAAAGAAAAAAATGGTTGTCCCCCGAGGCTCCCATCAGTATCAAGACTGTTTCATTCTTTCTTTCCTTAAACTTTGCCCATCAATTTATAATAGCTTATTCATCGAAAAACCTTGCCTTTATAAATATCAGCAAGTAAATTTTGAATCTCTGCTGATTTTTCCCAAAAGATTGACTCCAAATACACAAGTTTTGCAGATGTGTGCGAAGAGTGATTAGGATACATGCAAATTATAAACAGTTAACAACTGGTTCATCTTACATGTTATTTTGTACAGTTATATATGTTTACTATAACCATATAAACTTGTTTTTAAAATGACTTTTGTATTTAAATTTTTCCAAATCTAACTTTTATATACTCCTGGTGTTTCAGGTAGACTTAGCTCTTGAGAAATTTGGTTTTATAATTCATATGACATTGTGGCATTAAACTCATATACTTTGATCAAGGTAAATTTAGAAAATGACGTCTCATAGTTCCATTGCAGAACCTCATACTGTGTAAACTGCTATTTCTAATATCTCACTATATCTTAACATCTTTAGTGTTAATGCTTTACCTTTTCTTTTGCCCTATTAATGAAATATTTAACCCTTGGATATATGAGATATAACAAACTTAGCTAAATTTATGTCACTTCGGGAGGAAAAATATCCTGATTCTATTAATAAATTGGTTTCGTAACTCAAAATATATGGCTAGTTTTATCTGTTTAGTTGACTAAGCCTACTGCTTTGACATTTTTAGCCTATTCAGTTCATATTTGCTCCCAGTTTTTAATATCCTCAGGTGTTTCTTTGTGTCTCTGCAGACGGTGTACTTGATCTATCCACTAAGAAAAGTCCATGTGCTGGCAGCACTTCCCTGAGCCATTCTCCAGGTTGCTCCAGTACTCAAGGGAACGGGTAAGGGAAAATATTTGTGGCCTTCCACAGTTTTATAGGGGACAGTTTATTAAAGATTGATGCCAATCTCCCCTGTATGTTTTAAAACTTGATCCTTTAGAATAACACTGTTATAGGTGGACCTTTAGTAAAATTACTTCTAGTCTATCAATCAAGTAAAAGCACAATCTGAAATCTAGAATTGGCAAATATAGATCAGTTTTGCCAGTTTAGTACAAATAGTAAATAATCAGGAATATGGCAAGAACGTCTTTGGACTTTTTGTTGTTGAGTGTTTGGGAGTGTGAAACCCAACCTAAATAATTCCAGAGTTCACATGTAAAGGCAGTATTTTGTGTGCTGAGGTTGTTGAATGAAAATTGGGCTCCAATATTTACCTTGGTATCTCTAATGGAGTATGGGGGCTGTTCGTTTTTTTCTTGTTCGGTTTGGTTTGGTTTGGTTTGGTTTGGTTTGGTTTGGTTTGGTTTGGTTTGTTGATTTGAACTGCAGTTTTAATTCTGTGTGGCAGTTCAGAAAATAATTGTGTGTATTTTTTGTTTTTAATTAGATAAGAATGGTTGTAGATGTTGATAGATAACCATCTTAGGCTGCCAAGACATTATTACATGCTCAGTTTTGATAATGATTAGCAGACTAAAGTGAATTTTCTGGCCACCTAATTTTATGATGTAAGAATTGTCTAATTCTCCCTCTGTGTGTACATAGTAGCCATTTTAAATGGTCAGGTGTTAATGAAGATGCTTAGATGCCATATTGGGAAGGCATTTCCATAAAACTGTGTTATGACCAAAAATAAGCTTCATCTAGATATGAAACATAAGTTTGGTAAGTTAGTTAATATTTAGGTTTATTTAACTTTTAGAATATCAACATGGGGAAGATGTTTAGATACCAAAGGAGTAAGCAGACACTAAATGGACTAACCTTTTTCAACTTAATTACCTTCAAATTGAAGGATTCCTTTACTGACTTCTGAAATGCTCCCTTTATTTTCTCTAAAATTTCATCATCTTCCTTTTTCTCTCCTCCTTTATTCAGTCTAAAAATAACATATTAATTTAATCCATTTTGCATAGTTTACTAACCATTTTTTCTTAAGCCCTTTTTTTTTCACTGTAGTTCATACTAAATATAGATCTAAGTCATCATGGTCCCAAATCATTTGGTTCCATTTATATGTCAAAAAACTTGAGTTATGTAATTAAGGACACATGTAAGAGAAGCCTAAGTGCTGTTTGCATAAATGCATCCCTTGCTTAAGATTCACTTTAAACTTGGCCACCAGGTCTGTGTATTATATTGTTGAAATTGCTGTGTTTGTCCCTCTGAATGGAAAGTAAATGTTTTTATTGTGGTAGTGTTTTCTGGAAGACAAAAGCACCGGCAGTACTGCCCATCTTTTAGCTGAATTGTTATATGTTATTTACTGGTAACGTCAGAGTCCCTGTAGACTTTTGGAGAACATAGCTGGTTTACCGTTATTTCTGCAGAGTTCCACTTTTGTGCCTAGTTAATGTAATTATTCCCCTTGGGCATGCTTTACCAGTTGCCAGTTTTATCATTGATAATCCTTCTCTATTGTAAAAATGAAAACCTTATGAATTAACTTTGTGTAAGTAGTTGATTTTTTAAACATTATTTGAAAGCTGTCCACTTAAAATTTTTAAATTAATGTTTGGTATTTTAAGAAGAAGGGTTTTTTTTAACTAAAGAAAAATGCTAAAAAATTGTTTATATACCTCTGACAATAATTACTTTGAGTAGACTTCAAGGAACAAAGTTTTGGGGGAAATAAAGGGTAGTTTCTTTAAAGCTTGGATTATTTCAAATGGAAAATCAGTGGTACTCATGTATCTGCAACTAATGGTGTTTTAAAATGAAGAAGTGTGGTAAGTTATAATTCGATGGGTATTTTGTTTTGTTTTGATTTGGGGTTTCCCCCCCATGGGGCTGGTAGTCATGGTTTTTTTCCCAAGCAAAATAAGAAATGTCATTTGGAATTGTTTGATTTTTGATAAGAACATCAACTTGTTTGTGGGATAAATGAGCAATTATCTATGGGTTCCACCAATGTAAATTGTTCCAGTTTTATAGCTGGTTGTCATGAATGTTGAATTATGTTGCATTAAAATAAATTATTTGGCTTACTCTTTTATTACTGTACTTGTTTAGTGGTAACGTCACGTTGGTAACACAATTCTTTGTAGATCTACGGAGACTTGATGATTACTTTGTAATTAATAATTAAGGTGCTATTTTCAGACAGTTGCGCGAAACTTTTTCTCCGAATATTTGTGAACCCAACCAGAGACCAGCTGACAGGTTTAATTTTTCTTTGCCCAAAAGCTCCTGGTTTTTTTTCTTTTTGTTTTTTTGTTTTTTGTTTTTGTTTTTGTTTTTGTGAACAAGTTTAAAACTAACTGCCGAGACCATTTTTTTTAAATTTTAGAGAAAATAAATAAATAACACAAAGTGATGTTACCCAAGCAAGGCCTTCTAATAAAGGAGTGGTCCCCTCACCCATCCCTCCCTACCTGTGCAAGTCCTGCTCACATCAGTTTCCTTCCATCCAATTAGGCGACCTGGGAGACCCAGCCAGTACCGCCCAGACGGACTTCGGAGTGGTGATGGGGTACCTCCAAGAAGCTTACAGGATGGAACCAGGGAAGGTTTTGGACACTCCACATCACTCAAAGTTCCACTGGCTCGATCCCTGCAGATTAGTGAAGAACTACTGAGCAGAAACCAATTGTCCACAGCTGCCAGCCTTGGACCATCTGGATTACAGAATCATGGACAACACTTAATATTATCCAGGGAAGCCTCTTGGGCAAAACCACATTATGAGTTCAACCTCAGCCGTATGAAGTTCAGGGGAAATGGTGCACTCAACAACATCAGTGACCTTCCTTTTCTTGCAGAAAACTCTGCCTTTCCAAAAATGGCACTTCAAGCAAAACAAGATGGGAAAAAGGATGTGAGCCATTCATCTCCTGTAGATTTAAAGATACCACAAGTTCGAGGAATGGATCTTTCTTGGGAAAATCGCACTGGTGATCAGTACAGCTATAGCTCTTTGGTAATGGGTTCACAAACGGAGAGCGCGCTTAGTAAAAAATTAAGGGCTATTCTTCCAAAACAAAATAGAAAAAGCATGTTAGATGCTGGACCCGATTCTTGGGGCTCAGATGCTGAGCAGTCTACCTCTGGACAGCCATATCCCACATCGGATCAAGAAGGAGATCCTGGCTCCAAGCAGCCTCGGAAGAAAAGAGGGCGTTACAGACAGTACAACAGTGAGATACTGGAGGAAGCAATCTCAGTGGTTATGAGTGGAAAAATGAGTGTTTCCAAAGCTCAGAGTATTTATGGGATTCCCCACAGTACACTGGAGTACAAAGTAAAGGAGAGGCTGGGCACTTTGAAAAACCCTCCAAAGAAAAAGATGAAGTTAATGAGGTCGGAGGGGCCAGATGTTTCTGTAAAGATTGAATTAGATCCCCAGGGAGAGGCAGCACAAAGTGCAAATGAATCAAAAAATGAGTAGGAATACTGTAGAGTGCCAATTACTGTACAAACTGGGTGAGCACTACTGCATTGTTCAGCTGTCATTGCTTGCACCTAACTTCATTTACTGTGACACTTGTTTCTTTGCAGATTTTGCATTGACTTGTGTGTACAGGGGTGAAAGGTGCATTCTGAATGTTGCATATTTTAAAATTTTCGTGTGCAGTATGGCTCGGGATATTGTTTGGCCTTTTGCATGTTTCTCTACAAAAGAGAATTGAGTTACCTCACAGAGAACAGATACATGGAAGTGGACTCCTTGCCTGTAGAGCCTGCATGCTTTTCTTTCTTTTTTTTTTCTTAAGTTATATTTGCCTTTATTTAAAAAAAAAAAAAGAAAAAAGCCCCCTTTTAGAAACCACCTCTTTCATATTGGGAGCTTTATCATTGCAAATTGGAAAGCCATCTTATAAAATTATTCACATTTTTTTCTTCTGAGATTCAACTAATTTAAGGGTTAAACTAAAGAAACCAAGAACAATGAACTTTTGAATTTAAGAAATTTGGCTATTCAATGATAAATAATTATTTGGGTCAATTAACATTTTATGATTTCCTTCTCACTATTAAGTTTACTTAACAAATTAGCAATCTATTTAGTGCTCACCCAGGGGGGAGAAGGAGGTGGAAAATGTGCACACACTACCTTCAAAAATGCTTCAGTTAATTACGTTGTAACACTACCTTTGCTGTTATTTCATTTGGGATTTTCTAAGGGTAGAATTTGGTCTCACCAACAAGTGAGGATATAGCCTTATCTCATGGAGGACGAGCTCCGTTCTTACTCAGGAGCAGTCAGGGTACATTACATAAAACAATAGAGGATGCCTCATTTTAGCAAATTAAGTTTCTTTGTATTCTTAAATCCTTTTACAGATTTGATCATGTGCTAACTAACAACTAAATGTCAGTTGCAGCAACTATTTTAAAATATTTAAGATCTGTTTATTGGGGGGATGGGAGAAATGGGGGGGAAATGTGTGTGAGTAATTATAATATTGCAAAAGTGGTATCTAGATTTTACAGCCTCAGTAATCTGCTCAAATATCCACATAAGTGAAGAATCCATGTTTGTGGTGAGAGAAAGAACACAACCCCAAGGTAACCTAAAATGATTTAGGTTGCATTTCAGTTCTAACAATAATTCAATCAGAAGTCAAGCTCCTTAGCAATTCTTTTTTAACTAATTCAGATACTAGTACAAGGGGGCAGGGTTGTTTTTTTAGTTTTATTTGTTGCTTTGAACTCTTTTTTTCTTTCTTTTTATTTTTATTTTTTTGGCATCCTACATACCATCAATCTTAACTTTTTCTGGTATTTAGCTGATTTTTATGGTTGTTTAGCACACAGTTCAGGACCTTTTAGATTGTGTTTTGTATAAGCACTCCTTAAAGAACACCTAAGGTTTTTTTTGAGATGGGCTTTTAAAATTACAGTGATATGGTTTGGAATGTTTATTTTCTACAGCTTTTTTGCAAGAATAACAGGTAAATAAAGCCCATGAAATTTAATTTTGTATTGTGACCAAATCAAAATTATTCTTTGTGCAAAACAAAATCCACCCCACATACACCTTATATTCTAATCTGCTGAGAAAGGTGGTCAGCCCCTTCTAAATGCTTAACCAAAAACAAACAAAAAAATCACTGGAGTTTTTGTGTAAAATAAAATCAAAACTTGGAGCGTTAAATTGAGGTTGATGATTTCTGATGGATACTAACAGTTTGAGAAGTAGGTCCAGAAATTCCCAAGGCATAAATTCTTGCCTGGAAACTTTGGAGCAGTTAATTAGGTTAAGGATAGTTTTCCCTCAGCAACCTGTGTGTTCAAAGGTTAGGCACACCATTGCTGTTATTAAAGTACACACATTCTTGACATAGCCTGGGCTTGGGTTCCTCTTTTGGTTTGGTTATTTTGTGTAGCGGTTTAATCAGTAGATGACTGAGCCTGTTTCCTCTTAGCTTTCTAGTCTTCTCAACAGAAAAAGCAGTTTGGGTTCAGAGCAGTGTATGACTCTGCAGTATTTTCTAGCCTAGCTGGATGTTGCAATAAAAAATACTTAATGAAATGTATGGTTTTCATCTGCAGTTGAAGGAAGTTGTAGAAATTTTGCTGAAAGCAAAGGACTAAGCTTATGAAGGAACACCTCCTTTGTTCCACACTCGATTTGTCACACACAATTAATTGCAGACATGGTACCTTTTTGCATGATGTTTGGGGATATTCGGTAGCCCAAGATTGCTGCAAAAAGGTCCTTTGAGCAATTAATTTGTGCTTGTTTTTATCCCCTCAGAAAGGCATCATTAAAGGCCCATTTAAAAATCTGGCCCTAAAAGTTCAACTTTTGTAGAGTTTTACTGTTCAGAGAGGTTTTAATCCTATGTGGTAGTCTCTAAAGTGATGTATGAGTTGAGTTATGTAAATTTTGTCATTGTAGTGTACATGGAGTGATCATTTTACTAACATAAATATTTTCTATGTGTGTTTCAGTGGATGACAATCGAGCAGCAGAAGAATGGTGTGCCTACCCTTTAATGCTGCAGTTTAAATAAGAGAACTTGTATTGTGTCATTTCAGATTGTAGGCTGAGAGTTGTAAATAGTGAAAATTTGAGTACTTCTATTATTTGTTTTGGTTAGAAAGTGAATTTAAAAAACAAACCAAACTCTAAACTTTCTCAGATTAAAAGTCCTGAGACCTGAAGATTGTAATATTCATGTCTGTGAAGCTTTTAAACATTACACTTGAGATCAGTCATGACTTGATATTCAGGTAAATTTTCTTTTCCAAGAAGCTTTTGAATAAGCATATTTCCTCCAAAGGTCGGTCGGTCTCTTTCTTTTTGAGTGTAGATTATTTTAAAGCACTAATTGCATTACACTGGTAACTGCAATATAAAATAGCCATTATTGTTTTGTGAAGCATGGTTGAAATTAGATAGTGGTCCCTTTTAAATTTCATGAGCCTCTCCAAAAAAAAAAAAAAAAAAATTAAAAAAATACAGAAAGCTGCTGAATATTTCAAAAGATATATATTTTACCTTATTGTAGGTTTTGTAAAGTTAGTTTGTAATATTCAGGTGCACTTTTAATGTTAAATTTTGTGTTCAGAGTTCCATTATACCATGTGTTTCTTGGACGTGGCTCATCACGTGGCTGGCTGTCATGTCAGTCTTGTTGCCGCAGTGATCCCGTAATATTTGATTTCCCTCTTGATTTGCCACTATTCTGAATTGGCACTTTCAGTGTAGATATTCTAGTTTGGGAACATCCTCATAAATGTGTAATAGAGATTGGTCTATTCGCATGCTTAATTTCTGCTAATCAGAGTTTTGCATGGCCCAAACAACAGCTGACCATTTTTATGGTATGGGAAAGTATAGTTCACAGCTATCTTTGTCACAGAAGCCTTTTCTCCTTTCATTTTCCAGTAGGCGGATGATGACATTACTCCAACTATATGATATGACTCAAAATAATATTAGGAGATAATGTATTTAAAATCAACTCCTACATTTTTTTATGAGAGAACATAGATGTAGAGTAGATAAGCTATGGCACTATAAAATCAAAAACACTAATTCCGTGGAAGGATATCTAGTTGGTGTTTTTATCATTAGCTTTCTCACTTTTGAAACAGTCATCAAGCTTGACAGTAATGTATTGTATTATATTACTTTGTTTAGTAGGCTTACAGGTGACTGAACTGTGTTTGTGATGAGCTATACACTTTATTCTGTTCCTCAAATACCATGAAGGACAAGGTCTCTCTTTCAGGAAAAATAATTTATATTTGTGTATAATACTTTTTAATGTTAAGTTTGTTGTTATTCTGAAGTTTAGATGTTGCTTGATAAACCTTTGCTGCAGCAGATCATGGATATGAGTAAGGCTTTGTGTGATAATAGGGGTCCTTAAGTGAAGTTAATTACTGTTCAGTTCTGGTGAGCAAGCTCAACAAGTGTGAAGTGTGTATTAGCTTTATTTGGTACACTTTTACTTTACAATATTGAAGTGCTTTTAGAACTCTGGTTATCTTATATAAACCATTACCTCAACCAATTGGCATTTCCATTCCCCAGCATTTTACCTGAGCTATATATAAGATGAGCTATATGGGATCAGATAGTAAAACAGTAAGGCACAATGAGAAGTTTAGTTCCCAATTTTCTGGAGAGAACTGTAAATTAAACTAAAAATGACTACCTGCAAAGGCCCATATCATAACTACCTTCTGTCATTAGGCAGTACGTAGCAACCTTGGAGCTACTAGTGAGCTGTGTGTTCTCCCCCTGCCTCAAGTAAGCACATGGTGCGAGGCTTGGTTCTAAGCCTTTGTGAGTCTCTTATATTTCATTGACCCATAATAGTGAAGCTTGGATTCAGTTATTTTTATAAAACAAATTATTGAGTCAGCCCGATGTCAGAACCTGAAATTATTTTGAGTAGTTACAGCAGATATGACAGCTCAGTGTCATTTTCTTAACAGCTATTATCCCTGTAGATTTAATTTTGAAACTACGTATTTTGCTTTTGAAATTATTTTTTCTTTAACTAAATGCCAGAGGTTATTTTCATGTGAACCATCCTTTTCCGATATATATATATTCAGGTTGCTGTCATTGGTGATGGAATATGGCAATAGACTGAATTGTTCCACTTAGTCTTTTATAGGAGACATTAAAAATTACAGGTTAAATTTTGACCTTCATGAAGATCTCAAAGATTGTTTTCCTTGTTACCTTTCCATTATAATTAGATCTTCATTAATACTACGGTCAAGCCAGTGTTATTAACTTAATGGCTTTAACCAAACAGCCCATTTGGAAACTTTATTAAGCTATATAGGGATTTTGTTTTAATCTAATTGCTTTCAAGCTCTACTGAAAAGGAAAAAAGTATAATCGTGGTACAAGGAATGCAGACCTCCAAAGTCTTCTTAGGTTTTTTTTGGATACATTCTGTCCTTGAGACTTAAGTAGGATTTGTGAACATGGTGACTGAAGGGAAAATAGAGGAAATTCTTTGCATATTCTCTCTTATTCCCAAATAAACTCGCAGTTGCCTTTTAAAGAAGCAGACATTATCCCTGTAGCTGTGTGCCCTAAGTGTTATGAAGGAGATTGGAGGAGGGAGTTGGGAAGTAGGATGGGGAAAGTGTGTAGATCAGGAAAAGCTAAAGATTCTGCCCTACAATACTAAAAATGAGTCGCAGGATAGATAACATGGTAAAGTTGGGCCGCCTTCATTTGATAGTCAGAAAAATCTTTTAGATTGTTTGAAAAGTGAGAATAAAGGCAAATTAATGTTGGCTTGACAAACAATAAAATATGAGTTAATTCTGCAACTATTAGGAGGGTAATTTTAAGGTTTCCAGTTCATTTATAGCTATATCAATAAAAGCCGAAAAGCAAGCACTTTTAGTTAATCATAAATTTATTGGATATAGCAAATATTATAATCATAATATTTAACCTTTACTGTTTGAATATGGAATTAAACTCTTTACCCCATCTTGAACTGTCATTGAACAGGATCAAGATGATCTTTTCAACACTGGAAATGACCCTACACACATACCAAAAAAATCTAAAGCAGTAAGACATATTTGAAGATCCATACCTCTTAGACTTTTTAGATTTGTCTTGGGAAAGAATTTATGAACCTGTAACCAGTATTAGTGCAGTCTTGGGTTCCTTGTTCTGCATAATTGCACCCTTTCTCAGGTATGTCCTGAAAACATAAATTTTAAAATAATCTCTTTAGAGATTAGATTCTCAGTGGATAGTGTGTAAGGGGACTGGGGGAGGGGGGCGGGAGGGTTGGACACAGGACACTGACACAGTAGGGCAGGGATTTTTAACATACAATAGCCAAATAGAATTTCAATCTAGAATATTTTTAGCCCCTCAGAATGAGTTGAACAACATCTGTTATTTGGTAAATACCCGGTGCTACACTCCTAAAAGTCTTTTGTTTCATCCAGGTGACTTTGTTTCCTGCTTGGTGGAAGGGTATATAGTAAACTTTACTGTCACTAGGAAAGCACTTGTCTGAAATGTTTAAAGTACTAGAAAAGGGATAATTCAGCACTTTTTCTGTTACAACACTAAAGTCTTAATTTATCTTCAGAGTCTTAGGTACTGTAAGTTTTAGGGTGATTATTTAAAAATATAAAACATACTACATACTACCATGACCATGACGGGGTCAGATCACATTTATATGAATAATTCTTGTCTTATTTTTTAAAAAGACTAACATTTTGTACCTTTCAAGCAATTCCAAGTGATTGCCTCATTTTCCCCATTTCATTAAGCATTTCAGGCTAAGAATTTGGAATTTGAGAGGAGGTGAGGGGGAAGTTCCCCAAAATGAAAAATTGTGTCAGACAGTTTTAGAAAAATAAATCACTAGGAAAATGGGTAGGGATTCTCTCTCCCTTTAAGTCTTCAGGGAATGAGCAGTATTTAGAATCTTTGGCTGAAATTCAAGCCTTTTTACTGTGTAAATTTTTAATATTAATTCACTGACATGCTTTTTACATCAGAGGACTGAAAATGGATCTTAATGTTTTTAAGTTGTGGAAGGGTATATTTCTAAAATGAAGGGGGGGATAATTAGGTTAGTATACCAGCATTAGTAAGTTTAAGGAATTTTAGTATGTAATAGCAAAGTGTTTGATTAAAAGTCTAATCCTATATTGCTAGTCAAAATTATAGTTACATTCTGATCTAGGAAAGATATAGTCATTGGATATTGATATGCTGTGCTGTCAGAAAACCAGACTAAGAAACCTTTATCTGACTCCCACATGTTGCTTGTTCTGATGGGATGTATACTTTACAGCAGCTTGTTGCTGCTTTGAGAAGAAACGTATAAACTATACATTCGGAGTGTTTGCGTATAATTCCTTATAACCTCCACTTTAAACTGTCAAACATTGGTATTTTATCAGTCCACACTGTTAAATATAGCTAATGTTCTTAGGAATCCAACTTGTACACACTGTTTAAAAACCCTCAGGGACAGTTTACACACTATTCTCACTCAATTCAGGTACTTTGATGCTATTCTTAAACCTAACAGTGACTTGTATTTTTCTGTTTTGCTTTTATTTTGACGTGCTGGTAGCACATCCTTGATGAATGTCAACTTAAAAACTCAGTTCAGGTATCCAGGTATAACTCAGCCAAACAGATTTTAAAGCTGCATATAACTCTCCAGCACACGGTGCCTCACACTCTTATAGTGGCATTCTATATATTCAGTTATTACTACTGAGCAGATAATATGGGGGTTCCTGTTAACAGTGTATTTAAAAAGACAAAATGTGCATAAATGTATAGCCAGCACATGCAACACATACACATACACACACAGTTAAACTATATATTTTTAAATGCCACTAATAGCCAGCACAATTAAACGACATTCCTTGCTGCTTCTGTAAACTATAACAGATGCAGTTCTTCCTCAATGTGGCTCTTGCTTCTTCACCATACTACTACTAAATTCAAGCACTGGTCCTTGGGTGTCTGACCTCTACATTCTAGTTTATGCAATGTCTTTAGAGAATTCTGTGCACTGGCCACTGTGATGGAACCGTTGGGCCAGGAGTGCTCTGATTTTATTAGTAGTGATTCTGCCAAAGTTGGTGTTGTAACATGAGTATGTAAATGTCAAAAAATTAGCAGAGGTCTAGGACTACATATCAGCAGACAATTTTTTCAGTATATTTTGTAGCCTAGAAGTCCTCAATGACAAGTTTCTTCTGATGTGAAGTTCTAATTCCAGTATTTTAGCCCTTTGCATCTCTGATGTTAAGACTTGTCTGTTAGAGGTCTTTATTCTTTAAAACTCCTTTTGTTTTCTGCAGTACTGTCTGTGGTTAACAAATAGATTATTCCTCTGCTTTAGTATTTGATATCTTACATCTAAAAGGAATTCTCCATATATAAAACCCATAGCCTTTGAAGATATGGAAAATGGCATCTTTCAGATTTCTAGAAGTTCAAGTGTCATGCAACAAAACAGGAACCCCCTTTACTCTTATGGACCTCATTTCAATATACTGTTTACAGTTTGACGGAATTGTATAATTTAATATTTCTCTTGTACTGTAGTTTATATTTATTTACAGATTTTTTTTGTACTGTGTGATTTGAACTTTTTGTTCCTTGCTATGATCAACATTTATGTAGTAGAGCACTTATGATCACAATTTAAGATTTTTGGTTTGATTGCACTACATTAAATTTTTTAATGCAGTTCTGATTTTTGACTGGACTAAAAATAAGCTGTGTCTTAATGTATGTGATGAGTACTTAAAATTTTAATCCACGTGGTCCCCTTTTTTTTGCATTCTATGTCAAACGCGCTAGTTCTTTCGTGCATGTGTAAGATTTAATGGTTCCATTGTATTATTTGACCATGACATTTTGGAGAAACATTCCCAGCTGTAATGTTGTGTATGGTAGTTCTCACTGGATGCTAGACTTTTCAAAACCACTATTCTTCTAATAAATTTTGTTGTGAAAACTGTTTTAAAAGCTTGGTTTCTACTTCTTAAGATTATAATGCTTTTTTTACAAATCCACAAAAGGGGTAAGATTTCGACGTGCACTATAAATGCACTTGGTAATCAAAGTTTGTAATTTTTTGTGATAAATTATTTCCAGATGAAATCCCTTAGATAACTAGAAGTTGCTGCTTCAAAATTGTGCTTCAGTATTTGGATTCAGTACTGCCTTGTAACCCTGTCTCTCTACTAATTTGATACTCCCCCTACCTCAGCTTTCTTCATTGGATTATTCACTTTAAATATTTTCAGCTAAACAAGATGCATTGACATTTTCATAATACCTGCTTGCTGAACTTAATTTTTCATAATTTTCTTAGAGTAAAACTCTATTCTGGGATTACTTGCCAAAAAGAATAATGATTTACTCATTTTTGTTTGCTCTTTTCTTGAGGCATAAGTGTGAAAGCACTGTCAATCAATTAAGGTTATTATAGTAATTCTGATTCTTGGGAGGATGCTGGTATTTCCTTTTACCAGACAAATAACAGCGTATATGTTGCTCAACATTTATATTGTGGGTTTTAGAAACGGGGTGTAAAAAAAGTTTTGTATTACAAAGTGATTTCTGTTGTAAAGTGGTTAGGAAGGAACAACTGAATTACAGTGATAAAGATCAGAAATGATGAGCAAAATGTTTTAGAAAGCTGCTTTTTCAAGCTCATGATATTCATGTAATATAGGCTGGTTGAAGTGATTTCCAGTCATTTCTAATGGAATTTTGTATTTTTTAATGATGTTATTGTTGGTAGTTGGTCTAAATTATCTTTCAGTTAATTTTTTTTTGTCTCATTTCTTTGGCTGCCTAGCTAGCACTTTGTGCCTTTTGGCCTGACGTTTATAAAATCGGAAATCTTGCTGGTACTACAGGCTTGTTTCCTTGGCTTCACTTGTTCCCCTTACTCAGTTATGCCATGTGTCTATAGAACATTTTTCTAGAAACCTAATTATTATTTCTTTGTACAAAGCTATGACTACGTGTTTCTTGTCATGATCCATTTTAAACTGGTGGCCAGGTCAGTTGTAGTTGGATTATAATCTAGCATCTCATCAATGAATTTATTTTAGTGATCCTATCTTCATGTTGATACTTAGCTCTTCAATTATGACCTGATTTTTAAAAAAGACTTATTTCTTCTAATCCAAAATTTCGTTCTCTGATTCTGCTGATACTTTGGAATTAATTAAGGAACTCTTAGGAATCAGGGAAACTGCATAAGGGAAATGGAGTGGAAAAAATGGAAAATGGTATCTGCTTTCTTAGTTCTGGAGTTGTTATTTTTTCCTCAAGGACTGTGAATTCCTCTCACCAGGCACTTGTATTCAAATGTAAAAACATATACCCAAGTCATATGTTGTTAGATTTTGTAGCTGAAATGAGTGAAAACCTTTTTTTAACAAAGTATTTATTAAGTAACATAAAGAGGTAACTGTTCTTGTATTCAGAGAATCAACTTTATCATTATTTGCTTTCAAATGGTAAGCATTTTAACACAGAATTTTAGTCATCATATTCACCTTATAAGTTGTTGGACTTTTTGCTATTTAGGGGGAAGTGGTAGTGTCAGTATCAGACTGCATTTACAAGTGGAGTAAAGACAAGACAGGCTTGTTTTCAGAGGTTAGTGGAAAAGAAATGTTCTCAAAACATTTTAAAAGATTGATAGGTATGTAATGAATAGTTTAAGTCATGATTTGGTTGGGGTTCAGCGTGGAAGTAAGCAAAAGTATATCAAAGTTCATAAGTATGAAATCTTATTGAGCCTGGAGCTTTTTATAGGCATGTAAGAATACTGTTGTTTATTGACTGGTAGTTTTAAAATGTTCATTGTACTTTTCTTGCCCACTTTTATTTGATCAGCAGTTTGGAGTGATAAGGGATTATTTGGTAATGTAAATTTCTTGCAACTTGGTATACTAGAAAGATCACTTGTTTTTTCGTCTGTAAAGTGAGCGTTGTCCTGAATGCATTTTAGGCCCCATTTCAACTCTGCGTCTGTTAAAAATGCAACTTTCTATTTAAATGGGTGACAAATACACCAACTATATCTGTTCAAACATTGAGAAATATAGTAGCAACCCTTTATTAAATAATAAGTTCTTATAAACCTTAGGTCTCATCTTTGCATTTGCAGCATTTTCTAAAGGAAAATAATGCCTTTTATTTAAAGCAAATCCATTTTGTTAAGTTTTTGTTATGAACTGTATGAATGTGACAATGCTTTTGCAAAAATTATATTGAGCAGTTACTTTTTCTGATTAATTTTAAAGTATGTTATTCATAATTTCTGTTTCGATTGTGTGCAGGCTAGTTCTGCTTTGAATGTTAGAGCACAAAGAGTTCTGGGGATCATTGGATATACTCAGTCTCAATCAAAATCAATCTTTTAACAATACAGATGCCTGGATCAGTTTATAAGAGTGAGGTTTGAACATGTTATATATTTTCAAATTGTAACAGGTTTTTTTGTTTTGTTTGCATTTTTTAAGTTTGTTTATTCAACAGATCTCTTTCTAATTGTGTCAAAAGACATAAAATTTACAGACTTAAACATTTTTAAGTGTATGGTTTAGTAGTGTTAAGTATATTCACATTGTTGTGACCGTAGTGGGTTTATTAACCCACTGATTAAACACCGTTGGTCCCATCCTAACCTTTCATTTTTAAAATGAAAAATAAGGACCTTGGGGTCTTTAAGGGACTTGCCCGCCCTCCTCACATAATGAGTTGCCCTTAATACTCATGATTCCAAACCATTATACTTATCTTTATACTTATACCACTTTGGCACTCTTTGACTCAACTTAGAATGAGGGATTTAATGTAATACTTTTCTTTTAGATTCACTTTTAACTAATTAAATCTTAGCTATTAATTAAATCAACTAATTTCATTCTTGAATAAACTTACATTGCTTTTTAGGAAGAGAATTAAATCTGTATTATGAAATTGCCAGTAAAGAAATTACATTTGAGGCATTTAAAACTTCATTGTTAAATAGAAATCAGCATTATTGACTCAGTGCTGGAAGAGGTGAATAGGTAGGGCATAGAGAGAAGAGTAGAGAATATCCCAAGTTTAAGAGATGGAATTTGATGGGCCTAGCTTAAAATCCCAGCCCTTCTGCTTTCTTAGTACATGGTCTTGGACAAGTTATTGAACCTTTCTGAGCCTTAGTTTTCTTACGTGTGAAAAGGGTTTATGCGACCCACCTCATAGATTTGCTGTGAGGCTTAAATGAGATTCTGTATGTGAAATACTTAGCACTATGCCAGGCTCTTTGCAAGTGCTCAATAAATGAAAACTAGGAGTGAAAGCACCTGGCAGGAGTTAATTTAGTGTGAGAGGTGAGAGTGAGAAAATTCCATTGAAAGTTGTGGAAGAAGCTGTTTATATTGATTAGAACTTGGAAAGTGAGGCAGATGAGTTTACATTAGACTGGGATATTGGGCAGCCAATCTTGTTTTAACTATAAAATGAGAGACAGAGAAATGTTGGAACTATAATTGGAACCTGGAATGCTGCTTTTCTGATTTCTTGGTCCTGTTTGAGAGGAATATTATCAAACTTATCAATCATTCTTTATTTCTTTTCGAAGATCAAGTGGAATAAAAGTTGTTTGGAAAGTAGAAGAATTTATAGAACTGATTTTCCTTTCCATTGTGTAGAGTTTTTTGTATTTTCAAGGTTGAAATTTTACATGCTTTGAATCTGTAGATTTTTCTTTTTATGTGGTGGTAGTTTGTATAACACAATGTAAGATCTAGGTGGGATTGTGGGGATGCGTGTGTGCTTATGTGTTTAATCATCAAACCTTTAGTTTTCCAGTGAAAGAATCTGGGGACTCTATTGCCTGTTTAATGAGATTCTAATTACACTCTTACCAAATGGGAGTTCTGTGCATTTTAAACAGATAAATCAGATCATGGCTAGCACAGTTTAGAGGTGTTCATTTCAGCATCTATTAAAATCAGTTGAGACATTTTTCCCAGGAAAACCTAGTAGTATAATTTTAGCTAGATAGAGATGGACTAAGAAGAAAATAACGAGGATAGCAGACTCTCGTGAGATGCTAGGAATTGGTGAGTCTGTGTAGACCAGCTCTGCAAACTTAGTCAACCACTTATACCTTACTAGTAAGTTACAAGATCAGTTCAGGGGGTTCTAACCAACATTTTAAAAAGAAATTAAAAAGCAAAAAGAATCAGAGTACATAGCATATAATATGGATAAATATTGTTTTGTTGAATCTTATGTGTTGTCATACACATACAAACTAGGATGTGATGTGTGTACTGAGTTACTTTGTAAAAAGTATTTCTTGTTCTTGGTTGCAGTCAGAAATTCTAATGGGTTCTGAAAGCCATTATGTAAACCATACCTTTTCATCCTTGTTTTTTTGGTGCCAGCAACCTCCTGTGTGCTTACAGTTAGGAGCCTACACTCTTACTGTCTGACCTTCAAAATTCCCTTCCTTTCCCTGCCTCCTTGATTAGAATTCATTTTCTTTGAAAGCTTTTTCTTTTCCCTTCTGATTACGTGTCAAAATGTTACCTCTGCCCTTTTCAATTCCCTTGAGAAGTGTCTTGGGAAAATTATTTTCACTACATAGTAATTTATTTGGTTAGTTTATTCATCACTTACTTATGCCTGAAATGAACTAAGCCCCAATTTTTAGGCAGTGAAGCTACCACGTTAAAAAGGCCAAAGTCCTGGACCTATAGAAAGGTTCACAATCCAATGGAGGGGGTAGCCACGTCAGCTGTTACCGTGCAGCTTAAGTGCTATTTATAAAAGATAGACACAAACCATGAGAGTATAGTGAGAAAGAAAGAACACGGCCCACAGGGAGAAGGTGCTAAAGGAGGAGGGACTGTGAGCAGTGGGAAATTGACTGAAATTTTATGCAGAAAAAGTGACGAGATCATATTTGGGCTTTAGGAAGATGGCAGTTCTGGGTAATGTGCAGCAAACTGTAAAATGAGGAGGAATAGTGGCAGGGAGCTTAGAATATAGTGTTCTCCAAGGGAAGTCGAATCAGTATAGGGGAACTGGATAGTATATTGGAAGCAAGAGAAGTGGTGAAACTAAGGATAAGGATTGAGGTAGAGTAAGTACCTAAGTTGAGTATTTGTGTGTGCATGTGTGTGTACATATACATATACATTTGCTTATATTTTGTCTTCCAATATTCCTAAATAAACCTCGAATATACAGATGATTCTGCTTAGTTCCCCTCACTCCAGTACATCTCCAACAGTAGCCTTGAGTGTTTCCAGAGAGAGGTGGGATAAGGGACGGTTATAAAAGGACTGTTAATTCCAAGAGCACCCCAGAGAGAATGGTAGATATAAAAATAGTTTTCTTACTGTACTTTAAATTCTAAAGTATATATACCTCCTTTAACATTCATGAGGTGAACACGTGAGAAATAACATTAAGTCTTGTATAAGGTACCTTAGGAATCGTTTTAAATTTTAAGTCCTTTTACATTTTACAAAGTGGTCTAGGTCCTGTGTATAATTAGTTAATATAATACTTAGGAGTGCCGTCATTGTGTCAATTTTAAGTGGTTTATTATATGACAACAAAAGTAGAATTTGCCACTTTTAAGGATTATGGCACAGATTTGTATGGTTTCAAGAGTGGAGATTAAGAACCTCAAGAGAACATAAGAAAAGTTAAGGTATAGAAGATCCCATAAAAATCACAAAAGACTCAGGACACTATTAGATAACCGCTTATTTGGATATTTATGTAATCTGCTAGTTTCCCCTCTTCCTTTCACCCAAAAAGAAACTGGGAATATATGTCAAAAAGCATACCACTTTATTTCTTGAGAGGGAAAAACATTTGTGTTGCAGGGATCTGTCATGTGAACTCTTAAATGTTCTTTTGGTTTCCGTTTGTTTGTGTCAGCTCCCCATGCCTCCTTTAGGTCTCCATCTGCATACACAGTGCCCTGCAAAGTGGTAGTGTGGGTTTTTGAGGTTATCATTATTATCGTCATTATTATTACTACAAAAGAAATACATTCCTCTTGTAGTGGAAATCTTGTGTGGACTGACTCCTCTCAGTTCCACTCCAGGGAAACTGTGCACGGTCCTTGGCCACTGCTGGGCCTTGACAAATGTTTCTTTCCCTTCACCCCCCCTTGAAGAGAGTGTCATGATATGGTACATTTTCTCTCACTTGGGGAATGAGCGCCTCTATATCCTGCCTAAGCAGTGGTATTTTTTTCGTCTATCATCGTCCTGGTCATTTAAAGGGAATTGAAGAGCAATTTCCCCCAAAGAACAACATAGATTTTAATCCCCTACTCGACAGATAGAAAAAGAAGTAGACTAGACTCACTGACTTGTCATGAGCTCTCATGTATCCTGACCTAAAATGTCAGCTATGACTTTAAGATCAGATGGCTCTTTAATCTGGTTTCAGTAATTCATTGAGTCTAGGTCTAGGGACAGACACTTCTGCAGTTTCAAATCAACTATGAGCAGAGGTCTGTCCTCTTTGTCTGAAATTACTGTAGTATTTTCTAAAGTCTATGGCAAACTGTTTTCTAAGAATTCTTAGTTATAATACTCATTAGATTAATAATTTAGATTTGTGTTCTCATCAAATCAGTATTTAGTTATATCATTTAGGGATATTTCTTCCCCCACTTCCAGGAACTGTCATTTTTAAACTTTACACCATCCAGTCCAAAATCCCCTTTCACTGCCTCTGAACCCTCCCTCCTTTTGTTTACATTAATTAACACCAAATGTAATGTAATTTGGTTGTGCATGCATAGTCTTACCTGGGATGATAGAAGCAAATATCAATTTGGTAGAGGGAAAAAAATTTTTCAGAAGTAAATAGTTTGACAGAAGTGTCTGTTTTGTGAGCCTATTACATTCCTAGAGAGGAAATGGAAGCATTGGACTGTTGTGTTTAATGACCCCTTGCTCTGACTTCTGACTCACCAAGTAACTTTCTGATTATATTTCGGCTTCCCAGGTACCTTTGCTATAGGGTGAAAATACGTTAAAGAGTGAACATAAGGATCTCCTTGATAATTATATTTTTTATTGTAATTTAATAAATTTGACAATCTAGCTAAACTTACAAGAAACAGAAGATACAATATACAAGCCTTAAACTGCTTCTATCATATTTAGATCTACTCTAAATAATAGCCTTTTATTAAACCATGAGATACAGAAAAGCTAGCAAATTATGGCTTCATGTCCAGTAAGCATCCTCTGAAGCACTTCTCCTTTCCCCCAGTTTACAGTATTAATTCATAATTTTTTGAACCTTTGTTCTGCCCTGTTTTTACTGAACTTAGTTAAGAGCACAGTAAACTTAGAAAGCTATCACAAAGGGATTGCATGTCTTTTGTTTTAAATCAGTAGTTCTCAACTATTCTTCCACTCCACACCTAAGCAAGATGCCATGTTGCCATCAGCAAGAGTGGCTCACTGAGGACTCTTACAGGGTGAAGAGTTACAGGTACATCTTGGATTTGGAACCCACCCCCAACACACCATCACCCACAATTCTGATCTCTCCTTAACCCCAACTTTGAAATCTTTTTCTGTCTAAATCCATCTAAATTCTATCTAAATCCAAATTTAGATAATTAGCATTTCAACCACCTGGAAATCAGGTGTTAAGCTGCCTAATTTTAAGAGGCCACTTTCTATTCTGTGATCTTAAGAACTTTATTTCTCACTTTTCTATGTCACCTTTGCCTACCCTTTTACTGTTTCTCCTAGTTCAGTTCTAGGGAAAGAAAACTTGATTGTTCAGTAGTTTACACATACAACTATACATGGCCTTTTAGACAGTGAAGAAAAACCTCCATACCCCATGCTCGTCTTCTCCACTACACACACACTCACAGTTTTGTCATAGCCCTTAGAGTATTCCTGTATCCAGGTATGAAAGATACAGAGATGTGAAATAGCCAAGGGTAGATGCATTTCCCAGTGAAGAGTGAGGACTTGTCAGCAGACTTATCCAGGCCCTTGAACATACTTATATTTTCTGTGCTTAAAGGACCAGAAGTAAGGAATTAGGGAACATAATTTCAGATTATTATCTGGCAAAAATTACAACTCTTACTGCCTTTAAGCAGGGCTAACAATGCATTTTTATGTTTTCCTGTATTTAAAGAGAATCAAGCTAAATTAATTTACAACTCTTAACTATTTGGTCCACTCTGTCTAAAGTATTGTCTCAAGCTTTCTCTCCCCTTCTGTTTTCCTGGGATTATCTTTTTCTCCTTCTAAGATTAGCTCTCATCCAAACATCATTCACTCTCTCTGTTGATCTTTTTCAGTCAAAAAGAATATATTTTGGTCATCAATGATGTTGCATTGATGATTGGTAGTTACAGAGCAGATACTGAGAGACTACCTGAATCCATCAGTCCCACATTCTAGACTCTTAAAATTGTCATTTCAGCTCTCTACCACATCTCTTCTCTATTTGATCTTTTACCCTAAGAGAACATAGGCATTGACCATCCACCATTTATATTAACCACAGGAATGCTTTCCTTTGGAGATTTAAGTATTGCGGCGGTATTGACAAAGTAGGCGAGTTCAGCTATGTCTAACCTCTGATCTAGAAAAACATCATTGAGTAAATCATTAAAGATAGGGTTGTGAAACAACACATCATTCTTAAACTGTGCCTTTCAAAGTTTTTTATGAATATTATCTTATCCTTTTACCACACCCTTAAGAATTAGGCATTGAATTGGGGATAGAAAGACAAATCAGTCAAGGTCATATAGGCCACTTTTCACCAAGGAGAGAAACAGAACTAATCCAGGTAGTTTCCTTCTTCTATAGCCCTTCCTCCCATTTACCAGTCGCTAAGCTTTTACTGCTCTTCAGTGGTGGTGGTGAAGTATTTCTGACTGATAAACAATTGACTTTAACTATTAAAGAGTGTCCTGTTACTGAGCGGAAGAAACGTGAACTCAAACAAGTGATTTCAAAATCTGTGATGAATTACCGTTCTTGTAAAAATCTAATATAGTCAGATGTGATGCCAACTATAATCACTGAACTAAAAATAAAACAGTGCTTCTCAGGTCGAGTTGACCTAAGTGTGGTCTGTAGGAGTGAGTAGTCTGTAGGACAGAAGCTCACCCCTCTTTGGTTTCCCTACTTACTGTCTGAGAGTAAATCAGGACAAATGTTGTATTTAGGCTCTATTAAAGGCCTAAGGCTATGGGAAGAATTGAATAACTAGGAGCCAAAGTAAAGACCAGCTGTTTAAAACTGAGGCAAAGCTGGCTAGCACCCATTTTCTTAAAACTTGAAAAAAGAGTAATAGAATGAAACTTTTAAAAAGTTGATGTTAATTTTTTAAATTAAGTAGTTGAATGATACGAAATTAAAATTCATCTAAACATAGGTCTTATTGAAAAAAATTCCAGAGAAAATCAAATAAGGTAGGAAGCTGGGTAATTTAGAAGCACAGTCAAAAGTAATTTTATTACTATAGTTATAAAGTTAGCTATTATAACAGGGCCCATTTAATGACACTTGGACAAAGGTTAGTATTAATGTGAAGGTTCTCATATTCAAGTGAAGCTACTAGTGGGCTCATACCTGTGTCCAGTTGCCTACCAGATATCTCAGATTCAGCATCTTATAAACATTTCAACTCAATGTGTACAGAACTCTTCAGATACATATACCCCAACAATCACCAGCTGCCAGCTTCGTTGCCTGTGTTCCTATCTCAGTAAATGGTGCTACCTAGGAAGAAAATCCAAGAAGCAAACTCAGGAAGCATCATTGATGCTCCCTTTCCCTCCCCCTCTTTTTTGCTAAGAGGAAACAGAAAAACATGAAATGTGGCCCCTACCTACACTCAAGTAGCTTACATCTACTTGGAAAGCTAAGACAAACACAAGACAAATTAAGTCAGTAAAAGATACAAATTATAGGGTAAATATACAAAACCCCTGATCATTGCCAAAGAATTGTACAAACCACTATAGCTTAGGATTTCAGGAAGTGATAGAGTCACTCCAGGTTGATAGTTTTGAGGTGGCCAAGGATGTAACTGATAAAGAGCACCTGACTGCTTGCTCTGGTGACCTGTGGTTCACCAGTACATTGTCCCTGATCCTTTTTACCGGGAAAATACACACAAAACGACCCTTTGTTGATTTCTCTTTCTCTCAAGCAAGGTTGCCATTTTCAGTTTTAATCTTTTCATCTCCTGAGCTTCCCCAAACCACTGCTATAAATGCGTTTTAAGGTTGGTGTAGTCTGTGTCCGCCTCTGTGATGCTGTTTTTCAGCCTCCAAATGCTGTACTGCATTGTTCCAGGTTGGAGTTCAGTGGTACTAACAATGTTTCTTCAGTATGCCTTAGTTGTGAAGACACCACTTCCCCTTGCCATGATGCTGTGAAATAGATAATACCTACTGGTGGTTGGTTGACTGTTTTGTCCTTGGGGACTAGCCGTATTGTCACAATCATTGCTTCAGAGCTGATTGCATGGCCCTTTGGAAGACCTTACATTAGCCTGGGGGTGACTAAAATATTAAATCACTATTAAATTATTGAAACGTGGGACAGCAGCAAATCTAAGTTTCATAACCGTAAAGGAAGTTAGGTATCATCCAAGGATTAATCATTATTCAGTTTTTTACTCTCTGTGAGCATCGCTTTAGAAGAAAGTGCTTCCTCAGTTTTTCTTCAGAGCTCTCTGTACTTTTATTTGGGCACACACCTTGATTTCATGAATCTCAAGGCATGTTGTTAACTTCAAACACCAAAGCCTGCTTCCAGAGCACAGCCATGGCTTCACAGCCATGAAGCAGTGTCCAGAACATTTTCACATGAGTGCACTTCTTGAGTTGGGGAGAACCATTTATTTCTCTCTTTAGTCTTTTCTACAATAAGATGCCATGACATTTCTTAATCCTTCTCATAGATCTTTGTCAACCTTTTTTCTCTTTTCTTGTATTGCTAAAATATACTTAGAGTGTATTTGATGCATTGAAAAGGCAGTAATATCTCACTTATTTGTAGCCACCTATCTCAGAAATAGCAGGAACACATCCAAGAACCAAAAACAGAAATAAAGGGCTCTGAGCAGTTGAAGTTGTTGTCAGAAGATCCATGTGGTTTACTCACAAAACTCTTCCTCAAGCCTTCATTCAGAGCTTGTTTACTTTCACTTAAAGTACCAGTCTAGCACTTGAGATTTGGTTTCTCAGCTAGTGAGCAAAAGTACTCAGCTAAAGGTAAAAGTGGGACTCCTAAACACAGCTGCTATTTGGAGGCCAATAAGAAGAAAGATTTTTAATAAAATGCAGACAGATTTTTAATAAAATACAGACTGCCACTGTGACTTCTTTGTATTTAGGCAGTAGATTTACTTAATTGAATAGCCCCCAAAACTATCAATATATTTCAGTTCAGTATGATAAAAATAATAGCCAAGCTTCAATAATAGTGTACATGGTAATGACTCTGAGTCATTAAGAAAGAATAAATTGTGTTCAGAGGAGGATATAATTTTTTTAAAACTTCCATCAAAAATACTTAAAATTTTTAAATGTTTGGTACTTGAAGGGTAAACTTTCATTATCTAGAAAATCCTCTTTGGGGGGTTGTAAAAAGTATTAATATACATTCCTGGTCTCTGAGTTATTCCTATTGAAGCATGTTTAATGTGATTGGCTGACAGTAATGGTAACTAGTATTTGTGTAAACTTTGTAGGTTTTCTTTTGCAGCAATCCTAAGTGGTAGATGGGGCAGGTGCTCCACTAAGACCCAAAATGGTTCAGTGTTTTGGCCAAGGTCACACAACTAGTAAAGGGTAGACTACTCTCTACTGTCTCCCAGTACTATATCCTGTGACACATATTATGTTGTTAGTAACATGTGATGGACATGGACACAAGGTACCTCCTGGAAGGGGTCCCTTCAGCAGGGACCTCCTGACTTCCCCGTGAGCTACAAAGTCTGCAGCTGCAGGAGGAGTTTGTTAAGTTCCCACGTATATCTCATTGAGTCCGAGAGTTGGAAATGACTTTGCTGTCACTCACCCAAGAGTGTCACTGGTGTCTCCCCCACTCTAAAGGAAGGGAGGAGCTTCTTCCTGTTGACCTTCCAGATATTTCCTTTCTAAAACTTTTTACTAAAGGACAGTATACACACAGAAAAATATACATATCATAAGTATCCTGTTCAGTCAGGTTTTTTTCCAGTTGCTCTTGGTCTTTCCGTCTCTTTGTTAGATTTTGGCCCCATAGCCAGCATGTACATGTTCAGCATACCCATGCATCTGTTATAATGCTTCTATAATAATCTTTTTTCTTGGTTTATTCACAATTCAGTGATCAGTTTCACATTGAGGTGTAGGCATTTTCTAAGACATTTCTAGTTTTTCTAATCTGTAGTCTAATGTAGGCCTTTTCAGATACCCATGGCATCACTAAAGAAAACTGCTCTCTTGCTAGTTGTGAAAATAAAAACACAGTGTAACCTTTTTTCTTGCAAAACAGTTTAAATAACAGATTGGATTAATAGTTTCTCGGTGTTATTTTGTTTTGTATTTAGACATGTTTCAGCTTTATTCACCACTTGGTCTTAAAAATCTGCATGAGTCAGGAACAGAGAAAGTAAAATTGAGCACCTGCTCTATTGTGCTTTGTGCTTTATGTAATCTAATATCTCACAACAATCCTTTGAAATATTGATACTCAGTTCCAGCTTACAGATAAGGAAACCAAGGTTCAGAGAGGTTAAGTAATTTGCCTGAGATCTTATAGCTAGTAAATGTCAGAGCTACAAGAAGAATACAGGTTTTTCATATTCCACAATCTGTGCTCTTTCCACTAAAACCACACGGCTTCAGAGGCCAGAAGAGGGTAGGGAGGTAGGAGGCCGATGTAGGCTGTCTAGGGTACACCTTCTTATAAAGGCACTTCCTGACTGGGAGATAAAGTCAAAGATTGAAGAAAAAATAATTAGCTGGAAGATAGTATCAAACAACATCTGTTCAGCACACATTTATTAAGCTGCCCTTGGTGCTTTGCTGTGTTACATAGAGTCCGATAATAGTCTCCTAAGGAATTAGGCGGGAGAGAGAGCGAGATTGAGAAGTTGTATAAAGCTCC
Organism: Eubalaena glacialis; assembly: GCF_028564815.1. NCBI lineage: Eukaryota > Metazoa > Chordata > Mammalia > Artiodactyla > Balaenidae > Eubalaena > Eubalaena glacialis. The sequence continues at coordinate 31,477,445 of NC_083716.1, read as the reverse complement.
AGAAAACTGGGACACACCAACTGCATGGGCTTAGTAAAAATCCCGACATCCAGAAATACAAAACAGCTCTTGAAAACACTGGGCTATCTAGGCAGAAATTGCCTTTAGCCTGTCCTCAATCTAGTATCATCCTTTTTCTGCCTTCCCCACTATCCTGATTAAACTCTAAGAGTTGTCCTAGATAATTTACGGAAGTGGTTGAAAAGTGTTCTTGAACGTAGAATTGGCTTCCTGTGGATTACTGTAAAATGTTTATTGAAGGTCTAGGAGAATGTAATAGGTGGGGCTTGAGAAGCGACAATACTACTATCTTGCATTGACAGGGCCTTATGGTTTATAATGTAATTTCACATCTATGTCCTCATTTAGAGGCTAGGAGTTAGGAATTGCTTGTCATTCATCTTTCAGTGTATCTGAAATGTGAAATTATTGATCTCTATTCCTCCATGCCCCAAAGGGTTAGGAGGATTCCTGCATCACTGTTTGCAGAATTATAGAGTCCAGCCAATTGGTCAAGCTGAGAAACCACTTAAAACTGTAATTTCTCTAAGTATTGCTAAACCAAGACTTGTAATACAGTGTGTCTGAATTTTTTTCAGTGTTGTGGAGCTATGAGCCATTGATTATTTAACAGGAATACTTAGGCCTAAAACCAAAGTGTATGTTGACCAAGTGAAGTTAATAATGTGGCCAAAATTTTAATTTTTGAAGAAAAATTTCTTTTCAATGGTATTTCTTCTCTATAAGATAAAAATTATTTGTGAATAATCACTTTAAAAGTATGAAAGTTGTTGTCACTAAAAATTGAGAATATAACAGAGCTGGCCTTATATTTTAATGAAGTAAATGCTCCTCATTTATTGAATAAAAAGCATATGGGCACTTAGAACCAGCTTTGGCCAGAGTGTCAATTCTCTGTACAACATGAGTAACATTGATGAATTTCATAATGTAAAAATGGTTCTTTGGAAAATAACCGTACTAATTTCTTCTTTCTTTTTGTCTGTCTAGTGAGAACTCAGCAGAGGCAATAGCAGTAGATTCTAACAATCAGTCGAAGTCCCCACTGGAGAAGTTTATGGTCAAACTGTGCACTCATCATCAGAAGCAGTTCATTCGTGTTCTGAACGATCTGTACACTGAATCTCAGCCAGGCACCGAGGACCTGCCACCTTCGGATTCTGGAACAATGGATGCCTCCACCTGCAATGCTGGCTGTGCCCAGCTCGGCACCAAACATAAGGAAAAGGATGCTATGTGTCTCAATATGAAGTCTTCTACTTCTGTAGAGTTGTTCGTAGACTCATCAGGCTCTCACAGCCCTCAACACTTGACAGAACAGGCCCTAAAGGAGCCTCCTCCTGAGACAAACTCTGTAGATGGAAGAGAGAATACTTTGACTGTTGTCCAAAAAGATTCCTCTGAACTTCCAACCACTAAACCTAATTCAATGGATAGTTCCACTCTGGGATACCTCACTGCATCTAATTCTTCCTCAGTAAACTTCCACCACATCTCTAAGAGCTTGGAGGGGCAAACCACTGGACAGGAGCAAGACACAGATGTGAAAATATGCAAGGATGGTAAAGACCACGTGCAGAGTTCAGCTTTAGTAGAAAATCTAATTGCAGTAAAAGTGGCAACTGAGAATAGTGAGGAGAGCAACAGCTGTATTGTTTCTCAAAGAAATTCATTCAAAGCTTTATCAGAAGAGGCTTGGGACTCAGGGTTTATGGGGAATTCACCTAGAACTGCTGACAAAGAGAATGCTTTACAGTGTAGCTCAAAAACACCTTTACGCCAGGACTTAGAGGCAAGTGAACAAGATTCAAGGCCAAAGCAAGAGAACCATCTTCACTCATTAGGAAGAAATAAAATGGGTTACCATTTACAGCCCAGTGATAAGAGCCAGTTTGATCATTCCAAAGACGGTTGGTTAGCCCCCAGCCCCATGCCACCTGTACACAAAGCATCTAATGGACATTCACGAACCAAGATGCTTTCAACCTCCATTAAGACAGCTCGGAAAAGTAAAAGGGCATCAGGGTTGAGGATAAACGATTATGATAACCAATGTGATGTCGTTTATATCAGCCAGCCAATAACAGAATGCCACTTTGAGAATCAACGATCGATATTATCTTCTCGGAAAACAGCCAGGAAGAGTACTCGAGGATACTTTTTCAATGGTGATTGTTGTGAGCTGCCAACTGTTCGCACACTGGCCAGGAATTTACACTCCCAAGAAAAAGCAAGCTGCTCAACACTGGCCTCAGAGGCAGTGGTCACTCCCAAGCAGACCCTTATCATTTCAGCACCTCAGCCTACAATAGATGTGCAGCATCCCAGAGAAGACAACCCTGAAGAACCTAGTAAAGAAATAACCTCCCTCAAGGAAGGAGACAGAGATGCATCATCTGAAAAGGAATCTCAAGAGCCTGAGGTTTGCCCTGTGACAAATAACGCAAACCCAAGCAGCTCCTCTAGATCAAAGGAAACAGCAGCCTCCAGCCCAGTGTGGCCTCTCCCTGCTCACCTTCCTGAGGAGGATCTTCCAGAAGGCAGCTCCGCGGTCTCAGCTCCCACAGGAAGTGGGATATCTTCCCCTGAACGAGACCAACAGCCAGTTGAACTGCTAGATACAAAGGAGATGAGTGTCCCCCAAGACTGTCCCCTGCTTCCCTCCACAGAGAGCCTTTCTGAGGGAGGCAGTGAAGATGTTGTTCCTAGGCCTTGTTCCCCTCCTGAAACAGTAAGTAGAGAGGAAAGTCCTCTGTGCTCAGAAAATCAAAGTCCCCCAGTGGGCTTGGAGCCTCCCATGAGCCTGGGAAAGGCTGAGGAAGACCAAAGCATCGGTACTGAGGCTGAGACCGAAGACACTCAGGAGTTAGATACTGACCCACTCTTGAAGGAAAGCAGCACTTTGACTAATGAAAACCCCAGTGAAATTGGGGAAAGTGAGGCACCAGGTGGTACAGGAAAATTCGAGGGAGAGGATGGTGATGTAAAACATCCTACAGAAAAAGATAAGTGTGGTCAAAACATTGACTCACCTGAAGAGAATCTGGACAAGAAGAAAAAAGGTAAAAAATTCCCCGAGGCCTCTGATAGGTGCCTAAGAAGTCAACTTTCAGATTCTTCCTCTGCCGATAGGTGCCTAAGAAATCAAAGTTCAGATTCTTCCTCTGCTTGTGCTGAGATCAAGGTTTCTAAAAATCCTGGTGCAAAACGTTCTAAAAAAGAAGGGTATCCTGGTGGGACAGCACCTGAGAGCTTCCTGACTGAAAGTTTCCATACAAAAGCTCTGGAGGACACTGAAAACCCAAATGTCAAAGAAAACCCCTCTGAGAAAGATGCTGAGCAGGAGGGTGAAGGAGGTGGGATGATCACCAGGCAGACTTTTAAAAACATGCTAGCAAAAGAAGTCAAGGGGGAAGAAGAAGGTATTTTCCCCAGCAGTGATCCCTTAGCCACAGTTGGCCAGCCCCTGCCTGGAGAGAAACTGGAAATCTATGTTCAGTCTAAATTAGGTGGGAACAGTACTCAAGACCCCTCTGAAAGCATTCCTTGTACGTTTCCAGAACAATCAAAAGAGAAGCCGGGACCTATTCCTGCACAAGAGATGGAAGAGGTTGTAAATGATATAGATAGTGCAGACAGCCCGCATAAAGAAGATGATAGTGACGTGCTATCTAGCACAGTTGGATTGTCAAGTAGCAGAAGTGATGACGCTGCTGGGCCCCCAAAATGGGTCCCAAGGCTTACAAGACTGACCTCCTCAACCTACAACCTAAGACATGCTCATGCTCTGGACTCCTTGGATACTATGAAAGTGACTTCCGAAAAGGAAGCAGCACAAGGAAACACAATCCCAAAGGAAAATGAAACTTCAGAGAGTGGAGATCCCGTAGACGAGGATGATGTGGACACAATGGTAGACGACCAGCCAAAGTTTGTAGAATGGTGTGCTGAGGAGGAGAACCAAGAGCTCATCGCCAACTTCAATGCCCAGTACATGAAAGTTCAGAAGGGCTGGATCCAGCTGGAGAAAGAAGCCCAGCCAACACCAAGAGCAAGGAACAAGTCAGATAAGCTGAAGGAAATTTGGAAAAGCAAGAAAAGGTCACGGAAATGTCGGGGTTCACTGGAGGTTCAAAAGTTTTCTCCTGTTCAGATGCTGTTTATGACAAACTTTAAATTATCTAATGTTTGCAAGTGGTTCTTAGAGACAACTGAAACCCGGTCTCTGGTAATTGTGAAGAAGCTCAATACTCGTCTTCCAGGAGACATCCCACCTGTCAAGCATCCTCTTCAGAAGTACTCTCCTTCCAGCCTGTACCCCAGTTCACTACAGGCTGAACGCTTGAAAAAACACTTGAAGAAATTTCCCGGAGCTACTCCTGCTAGGAACAATTGGAAAACACAGAAGCTCTGGGCTAAATTTCGAGAGGATCCTGACCAAGTGGATCCAGAGGATGACAGTGATGTTAGCCTCAGCCCCAATCCTGAAGACAGCATAGAGGAGGTCAAGGAAGGTAGAAATAGCCATCCTCCCACAAACTCACCCACCCCTGCCAGTACCCGGATCCTTAGAAAATATTCCAACATTCGAGGGAAGCTCAGAGCCCAGCAGCGTTTGATCAAGAACGAGAAAGTGGAAAGCCCATTTGGTCCGGCTGTGGAAAGTAAACAGAGTTGTAAGAGTGTATGCATCAACCCTCTGATGTCCCCCAAACTTGCCCTGCAAGTAGGTGCAGATGGGTTTCCTGTTAAGCCCAAGAGTACCGATGGAATGAAGGGAAGGAAAGGGAAGCAGATGTCTGAAATCTCGCCGAAAGCAGAAGTTCAGAATAAACGCAAGAGAACAGAAGGCGGCAGCACTCAGGACAGGAAGGACAAGGGAGCTGTGATGAAGGCCAGCAAAGAAAAGCACGTTGATGGATCCACCAGAGCCCCCGCTGCCAAGAAGCCAGCTGCAAGGGACAGAATCAGCCAACTGCCCAAAAAGACGACTTTGAAAGAGAAGAAAGTGAAGATCCCTAAAAAGTCACCTGGGAAGAGCTGCCCTCCCTCCAGGAAAGAAAAAGAGAATACAAACAAAAGACCTACCCAGCCCTCCCCCTCGGAGATGGTGACAAAACCTGCAAAGCAAAAAGGGGCAGGTGAGTCCTCTTCAAGGCCACAGAAAGCCACAAATAGGAAGCAGAGCAGTGGAAAGACTCGGGCCAGACCCTCGACGAAAACCCCAGAGAACAGTGCAGCCCAGAGAAAGCGAAAGCTGAAGGCAAAGCTGGACTCTTCCCACAGCAAACGGAGGCGGATGGATACAAAGTGATTGGAAGGGCAGTATTCAAGCGTTAAAACTGTTCTATAGAAGTAACCCTTTATTTTGCATTAACTAAATCTGCTTTTATAAGCTTATCAAGCCTTTCAAATCTGCAGTTAATGGAGAACACCACAATTTAAGATGTCAGAAATTTCGTCTCAGATGGAGAAGGGAACTTGCAGAGTCTTTCTCTGAGGCTGAGTAAGGGAAGTTATATATTATATTCTGGTTGTTCCTTGGGTTTTAAACTTGGAACCAAGCAGTTTTAGTTTTTAAAAGTACAGTGCCTTATTTATCCTTTTTGTTTTTAAATTTACAAAAGCTAAAAAGCTGATCTATGTGATTAAAGGCTTGTATTTTATACTTGATGCACAAGCACTTGTACTGTAGCCGAGAAGACCACCATCATGCACATAAAAGTAGCTTTTCAGCAGCCACCCTGCAGTATCTGTACATGAACAGATGCTCCTCTTTGCAAACCCCAGCAGTGAACTTCCCTCTGTCTTGTTTGTTTAAATGATATTTGAAAGCTAAACCAAATCATTTTTATGGTATGTGGAGAATGCAGAGGGAATTTATAATTATTATAAAAGATTAATATTTCTGTTACCCCATTTTAAAAATTCATATTCATTGTTGGTCACTCATCTCTGATCTTTTGTCATTTGAAGAAATGTGTTCTAAATTATGTGCCCATGGGACAAGAGGTGTGTCACAAGGTGTTAATATTGATTTATGGGCTCTAAAAGTTATTCACATCCCCCAAATTATTTGCATTACTGATTCTTATCATCCTTTTCATTTTTGGCCTTGCAGGATTGCTAGCACACTAATGAGGTTTTCATCCTACTTTGGGGGAAAAAAAAAAAAAAACTAGGACCTTTTTTCCATCTTGTAGCCGTAATTTGGCAATTAGGATAAGAGTGACTGTTCTGATTTTTTCCTTGCCCTGAGTACTTCCATAGTCAAAGAAAGCCAAAATGTTATTTTCAGTAATAGAAAAGTTTAAGACGTGTGTGTGTGTGTTTGGGTGCATTTGCATGTGGATATAAGCCACAAATGTCTCCCAATCCCAGTTTTACAGTAAAATTCTTTCTTCTCCATGCAGTGTGATAGGGTGTTCATGAGCTGAGTCATTAGCATATGCCAGATGACTTAAATGTAGCCCAGGGTCTCTATGAGTATCCCCCAAATCACTATGGCACCAGACTCAGAGAGGTGTAAACAACACAGAATTGTATAAAGGTCAGAGCAACCTTGCAGTTGGAGAAAGTAGCACCAACATCTCACAGTGTGCCCATACACACCCCTGTACCAGGAGCTAATGTTCAGCTGGTATTCCAATGTGAAATGTACATGGTTAGAGTAGTAGGTGCCCTTTCTGATTGGTTAGCACCATACTAGCAGTTAATACTTGTAGTATCACAGTGGCCTCTGTCATGTCAGGCTCTGTTTCATGGCTCAAAAGTGCGAGCTGCAATATTTGTAACTGATGTTGTTTGAGGCCTAAGATGGGTACATTGGCTTTACCTTGGTGCCTATAACATTGCTCCATTATAACATAGTGTGTACTCGACATCTCCATTGGGCCACTCTACCAGTAAGGCTTGGTTGCTAAAGCCTCAGCCAGCTTCTCTAACATGCTCTCTCCCCAGAATAGGCTTGTATGGATAGCTGCTACTCTCTCCTTTTTATTAAAAATGTTTCCATTCATATTGCTTCAGATCTGTTTGGATTAGCCCAGATGTACCTTTATTCATGCATTAGTTCATTCAAATCATGATAAAACAGGTTTTCTACCCATTCTGTTAAAGTTTTGCTGTATATAATGAAAACTTCTGATTGGATAGGACTGGAGAAAAGCATTTGATTCATGGGAAATTGAAAATTGTGTTGAATTTTATAGATAGTGAAGTTTACTATCTTCCATGAAGCCTTGATTTTTTTTCCTAGTGTCTCCTCTATCCCATGAGTCTTTTTTTTTTTTTTTTTTCCTTTTTAATATCTTTGACTTTGGCCATTCAGGAGCTACCTATATTAATGAAACTGCTGAGTGTGTATGTTGGCAACCTTTCTCAGCATTAAGTTGCACAGAAGCATTAACCTGTTTTAAGTAGGTTCATTTAATCTATAAAAGTGGTTTTAAAGTTTTTAAAGATCTTTTCATATAGTCGTCACTGGATATTGTTTTTGCGGTGACTTAAACGGTGGAGGTTTGCCCATGTCAGGTGTGCTGATCCCTGTACATATGTTCAAGGTGCCCCCTTAGCTGCATATAGACTACCTTGTAAGGGTGCTTGGATTAGGTTAGGGATGTGAGGCTGTAAGTGGGTGGTACTTTTCCAGTTGCCGGTTTATAATTCATTCCATTACTTTTCTAAGTTCTTTTTCATTTTTAAAAGCTTACTTCAAGATAATAGCCTTCTCTCCCATTCTAGGTGGCATTTGAGATAAGGTATCAATATTTATGTATTCATTTTATACACCTAACAATGCAATGGATCATCTTTAAAATCAACTTACACTTTATAGTAGACCACATTTAAATAGACTGGGATTCTACATAATTCAGACACTTAAAAGTTTAGAATTATTTTTATATTTGTTGAATCTCATTTTTGCTGATTCACTTAACTACTAATAGAAGAAAGAAAAAAAGCAAACTTGAGGGCCGACTCTGGAAGCCCTTTTACACTTACAGCAGATGCTGGCAAACCTGTCTCCCAGACACCTCCAAGCCTTGGTTTCGTCTCAAGTCTCCCCTTGTTTTCCCTCTCTTGCAAAGACCTCCTTCCTATAGCCGTTGTCACAGTGTGGCTTGCCACTCGATGCAAAGGCAGTCTGTCCCACCTTCTGGATTCCAAATTTGAAAGGAATTCTCCTGGGCCTGTACTCAGTGAAGTGATTGTTGGAGCTGATGTTGATGACCAGAGAACATTGGTATTTCCTCTGAGCTTCTGGAGGAGCTGGAAGACACCTGGGAAGCAATCACTGAAGCTCTACCATAGCTCCCCAGAGGTGGGCCCTCTTCAGGAGACCCATTTCTATCTCCCATTTTCTATCCCCTGAGGCTCCCTGGGTTTGGGAGGACAGCATGGAGACAGTACCCTCAGTTGGGGTCCAGAGCCTCACACCTAGCACTTCCTCAGACGTGTAGCAATCTTGCAGTGCAGCAGGAAGGCCATAAACCTTTGTTCTGCTCTTGAGGCTTCTTATATACAAATGTTATTAATGTCTGTTAACCTGCAGTTGCTAGTCCCTTGGCTCCCTTAGGTAGGCCAATTCTGTTGTGTCTGTACTTCATTAAAGACTTCTACACAAGCCTTATTTAAAAAACAATCTTAGGCTGTGGGTTTCATGCCTCATTGTTCCTGCGTAGTATAGATAGGTGTTAGTCATCCTTTCACAAAGGTGGTGCTTTTAATAGGATCCTCTATGCATCACATACTGTGCAGGTGAATTTCTCACTGTTCAGATAGATCATCAGTAAAACATCACTTCAAGACGGTCATTTTGAATTGAAGTTTGGACTCTTTTCTCCCTTGTGATGAATTCTGTAGTGATGACTGAAGCTGTCACCATCATTTGTGGGCAGTTTGCCTGTTGATCAATGGACCTAAGAGCCAAGTAGGAAAGGGCAACATGCTATGTGAGGCAAGCTGGAGATGCTGTAGTGTCACCCTCAGTGAGTCTGGCGTCTTGTCACTGCCCCTGGGACTGGGCTGGAGTTTCCCAAGTGCTGGCCCAAGTTGCCACACCCACTTCTTTTGGTTTTAGGTCAGCCCATGCAGGGTCTCATTTGGCCGACAGATGATCTTTCACAGGTCTGCAAACTGTGGGCTGGTCATTCTTTTGTAAATAAAAGTTTTTTGGAACATAGCCACTCCCATTTGTTTATGTATTGTCTCTGGCTGCTTTCCAGCAGAGTTGGGCATCTGCAACAGAGACCACATGACCCACAAAAGCCTAAAATATTTACTACCTGGACCTTTAAGGAAAAGTTTGCTGACCCATGCTTGAGAAAAGAATCTTTTTTTCAGGAAAAAAAGCTTCCCTGGTTTATCTTCTCCTTTCTTCTGCCTCTTCTCCTGTCTTCTTCTTTTCTTCTCCTTCCTCCTTATCTTACCTCAATTTTGTTCTTTTTACATGTCTTTATTTTTTCTTGCTACAAAAAAGACACATTATATTGCCACAGCACATCAGATACCATCTCCTGAAACTTGAGCTACCTTAGCGTCACATCCTGTTAGGATCACCCATCACAGTGGCCAAATCGAGGCCACCTTAACCTCTAGAGTCAGAATCCATGAGCAACTAGGAGTTCAGAGTTCTAACATGATGTGGCCTGGGCCTCTCCTTTCATTCAGTTTTTATCATAGACCTGACTCTGGCTTCACTTCTTGTTTACTACTAAAGTAAGCCAAATTTTGTTTCTTTCAAAATTAGTTGAGACAACTTTAGGTGGATGTTCAGTTTTCTGAACCTTACATTTAGATATGGAAAAACCTTTTCACAGAGAGGAAACAAAGTCTAATCATAAACCCAAGGCATTGTTTATTATGTAATATTTTTGGCCAGCTTCTAGGAAAATAAAAAATGTATTGGCACTGATACTTTTTTCAGTCACCTACTCTTCTTTCAAAATAATTTTATTAAAGGCACGCCAATAACTGAAAGATAGAGGCTTGAAGTGCTTTAGAAAGACTAATAGAAAATTGGAGCCTATTATAACCTGAGTGTGACTGAGAAGTTATGGATGATTAGATTAAATCCTGTCAACTGCCAAGGTTTTGTCTTCCCCTCCCCCAAAACTCAAGGATCTGTTTCTCAGTGGCTCTAAAACAGTGACTGTTCCGTTTGTTTTGAAACAGATAATTATCATTTTGAATTCTTAACTATGAATTTTTATCTTCTTATGGCTCGGTATCCACTGAAATATTGGAAATTTTTCTGAGTATGAAATCATGTCTATGTAAGGCATCAGCAAAGCAATCCTCACATCCCAGCAGTAAATACTCTACCCCAGGCTTGCTCCCAAGTCCTTTTCAGGGAGAAAGAGAAAATAAAAAGATGATTGTATTTAGTACAAGCAGAATTATGGGAAGCCTTTTGAGACAGCCTTCGATATAGTTCATCCCTTGAAATGTCAGAACAAACTGCTGTATTCTACAGTGGACGGATTGGAAGACATGAAAGTCTGACCTCCTTCCCTTAAGGATACTGTCATGCTCAGGCAGAAACCCAGAGCTCCCTGATGCTGCTTGCCATGCTATACTGGGGACCCAGGGAACCACCTGAGTCACTTTGCAGGCATCCTTGCTCATGCTTCTGCCCTTGGAATTGAGCCACAGCTGGCCAGTTCCTTGCATTACCTTCCCTTTGATCATTTCCCCAGAGCCTTGGTGGTGTATGTTAGTGCTCAGAGGGGCAGGTGTGCAGTCATGCTCGCCAGTGAGCAAAGTGACACAGAGGCTTTCTCACCTGCCTGGGACCATTCCATTTAACATGAGGTGCTCAGTAGGCAAGCCACATGGAAGTAGATTGCTTATTAAAAAAAGAACCACTTGCCCATGGTTTTGTAATGTACCAGAGATTGGAGGAATGCATTGTACCTTGTTTTTTTAAGGGTTATGTTAAAAAAAAAAAAAGAGTAAAGAGACCCCATGTGGCCCACACAGCCTAAAATATAAGCTATTTACTACCTGACCCTTTAAAGAAAAGGTTTACTGGCCCTTGCAATATGTCATTCAAGATCAAATTGTGTGACCAGTTAGGCACAAACTTATTTTTTTATGTAGTCCAGCATTGCAACATTTCTTTCCTTTTAGATTTCACGGTGTCTGCCTGTTCGATCTTAGCACACAGCTGCTGTTCCACATTATTCCTGACTAATGCTCGTGTATTAAAGAAAAAAATATATCTCCCTTTGTGGATTGAGTATTTGTTGAATCTTGGACATTCAATGTGATCTACTAGGATAACTAGTTAAAGCTAAAAGTACAAAGTCTTTTAAACTAAAAGTACTACAGTTGTCTTCATGTTTATGAGTCAGGGTGAACTTGACTCTCATGGAGAGATATTCCCCTACAGCAGTGCTCAACACAAACGGATTTCCTCATGAACTTAAAGCCTAGAATAGTGCCTCTCCCGGCAGGCAGAGAGCATGTTAGTTTCACCCCCAGAAACTATACAGTATATTCATGTACAGTATATTTGCAAGTTTATCACTCCCCAAGCTTCGGTCATTACTTGTGAATATAAATGGCTGGTCTTTTTACTTGTCTAAACCTCTAATCCAGATCACCCATCCTCAGCTCTCTTAAAAATACCAGCATGTCAATGGCACCTTGTCAGCCCACCAGCAGCTTTAGACCGAAGTTCAGAGCTCTCTGGCCTGGCCAGTGAAGCCCACTCCTGGTCAGGCCTAACTCACCTCATTTTGAGGACCCACCTTTGGCACCTTGCCTCTTCCCTCTTCTGCTTATGCCCCAAGCCCCCTTCCAGGAGGCCTCTTCTCTGGGAAGTCTCCTACTTTTCAAGTGCTTCACTGAACATATATATGTTGTATTAGAAGCATTTCTTTCCATAACTATTTTTCTTCTCGTAGTTAGCCATTGGGTCCAAATGCTAGTCACCTTACCAACTTTCTCACTCAAATCGTTTTCTATAATCTACACTTCATGTCGTCTTGTAGCTAAATCTGTAGAATTTGGGAGCTAGTTTGTGGAAGAGATGCTATACAAACAAGATTTTCATAATTTTGTATATTTATACCACAGGTAGGGATTAGTTTTAGAGCCACTATAGCTTAAGGTTATAAGTTTCACCAGTGATTTCTGCATTCTTAACAGTTCTAGGAGACTATGTGACTATGATTTCAAATACATATATATAATACGTGTTTATACACACCACTGTGAAATTTATTTCACTGTGTACATAGTGGTATTTTCCTGTTCAAATGCTTCTATAGAAAGTATTTATTTTAACAAACAAAAAAAATTAATGTCAAAAGGGCTTTCCAAAAAAGTGTTCTTTCTAGAGAACCCATCCTCCCCAGCTACGATGCTCGGCCACTGAACCCCCAAACAACATAGTGAAGGCAGAAGGGTGAGCCTTGAAGCCCTCACTGTATTGAGGCAGATGCAACTGGATTGGGAACCTGAGCACAATCCCCACTGTCACCCCATCCCAGAACAAAGTGGGTCTCCCACAGTCGGTGTGGCTGCACCAGGCATGACATCGGGGCTTGCCTCCAGCAGCCCACTTTTTGCATATACAGTTGGTACATTCAGCTGTAGATTTCAACATCCTGTGCAGGGAGATGAGCCTTAGTTGTAACCCCAAGGAAATACAAACCTATACCTGTGGGATATGGAGAAACCACTGGTTGCCTAAAGAAAGCATTAAGATGTATTTTAGTCTTTCTCACCTTCGTGAAAGACCTGTTCCCACTCTCGTTAACCACGGGAGATAAGCACGTTTCCTTCCGCACCTTGACTGAGTACTGAGCGCCTCAGCTCGCTGCCTCCTCCCTCTCTCAGCATCTGTGCAGATGTGGGCCAGCCCACCTATAACTGATGGTACACAGTGAGGCCATCTGCTCTAAGATGTGTGCAGCTTTACTTCTCAGGAGTCCTAGTCTGCAATTCAGCACCCGTAAATGTAATGGAACTGATGCTTTCCCATCATGTTCCTCTTCCCTGTGCCCCATTCCTGGGCACCCCTGTCTGAGTCACGATTCTCATTCTGCCCGGCTGGCTGGACTGAGAACTGCAGCTCCAGGACTGCGGTGGGCTTGGGACAACACACAGGGATTTGTGTCATCCATTTGAACCATAATTAGCATATTTACTTATGGCCTCCCTTTGTCTTTTCTAAACAAGTGAGGAAGACACTTGAACAGTAATGCTGGAGAATGTTTTTTTTCAGATGCTATTTGTAAGCAAATCTGATTTTAAGATGAAATGTGAAAGGGTAACTAGGTGCCAGGGAATTTAGCACTGAACTAGACAGTCAAAACTTTTTTAACCTTTGCAGGAAGAAATAAACTTTGCTCTCATCTGAATGTTCACGAGAAATAATGTTGTAAATAGTTTTTAAAAAATATTTATTACATGTGCTGTGTACAGATTCATGTTCTGAGTGATGTTGGTTTGCATTGTAGTATTGTAGAAGAATATATTTTGAGCAATGGACTTCCTTTCATAACACAGTTCACACATGGAGAAAGAACAAAAACCAGCAGGTTGAGAGCTGTTTGGGGCATTTGATCTGTAATGTTACACCAAATCCAAGCTTTAGTCGTTCCTTCTTCTCATCTGGTTATGTTATATATTATATATATATACACACACACATATGTATGATAAACTGGTCAGTGGTCAGCCCCCAGACCTGCAGAGCAGATTTCCAGGTTTTCTTTCTGATGTGTTGCCTGTAAGCAATAAGATTCTAGGTAATAGCATTTATTCCGGGCTCTGCGTTAGCCCTTGTCTCAGAGGATAGGGTGGGGGTAGAACAGCTCTTGCTAAGACCTCTTGCCTTTGCTGGAGAGGTTGCTGTACTTGAATTTTTGCTTCTGTTTGTCTGCACGCTCCACATCATACAACACTAGCGATGGATGAGAAATCTGCCAGCACCAGACACATCAAAAATTGGGCATAGAGACTGAAAAATTATCAATTTTCCATGAATTTGTAGGGTTTACAGAATCTAGCTGAAGCAAAACTCATTTGGCTATAGCATAAGTGTAAGAACCTTTCACATTAAAAATGTAAATGGCCCATAAAAAGTCCTTTGACTGTATCTGAGCTACATTTAGGAGCTAGCCCATTTCCTGTAGTCCTCCTCTGTGCCTGAGTTTGAAATATCTGAAGCCCCCTCCGTGTCTGGGGTTAAATCATTTAGGTTCGTGCAAAGAGGGCAGTTGCCTCTCCAAGCGTCCCAGCGTGTTCAGTCCAACAGATTTCTAAGCTGTTTAGCAGCCTCTCCTTGTGACCGTCCTGAACTTTATGAAAAATACCCCACACCCAGATAACCATTAATAGAATAATGTAGTTTTTTAGGCTTTTGGAATATGTCTTCTCTTTTGTATTTATGATGGTGTTTGGAATTTTTCACTAGTGTTTTTTTAGATTGAAGTGGGTGCATTAGGATAAAACTTTCCGTTGCTGAGCCTGAAGCAAGCAAGAGGAAAGAAGCGGACCTATGTTGTGTCTTTGGGAAGGTGACTACTTCTTGTGGTGGGGGGAGGGCGGGGGGGGGCGTTATAGATTACGTGGGGTAAAATAGAATTCCGCCCTGAGGCTCCCCGGAGTCTTATGGCCTTGTAATAAATAATCCCTTTATTAGCCTCACTTAATCTCAATAGAAGCCTGCTGTTTACCCTCAGGGAACAAGTAGTTTTCAAAATTGAGCTCCTCCCAGGTCATTGGCCAGTGCCTGTGTGCAGGCATTGGTCATCTTTGTGAACTCATGGCATTATTTTCCTGTATGTATTATGATATTAAGAAATTCAACCCCAACCTGTATGAAAAGCACAGCCCAGGGTCCTACTTTTAGGCTAGAGTTAATGCCTTTGAGAGGCCAGGGGGTCATAGGAGGCCCATGCAATTTAACTGAAGCTCAGGTGCCGTGTTGGGTTTTTATTGGTTTTAGGCCACAGCCTTCAGAATGAATTTAGGGCAGGGCTGCTGATCCGGCTGTGGATCCAGGGAGCTCTAAGATGAATCTCTACCGTTCCTTTAAAGGTCTTTCTGGTTCTTCCCAGTGTTGTCATTGCCGAGGTCATTCTCGTAGTTGTTCAGATGTGCTCATTTTTGCTGTCTTGTGAGTCTTAGCCAGCGATCCAGATGCCCAAGGACAGAGTCTCCAGAGGGCCTAGCTCCTTCCTGGTACCAAGTGTGTGATCCTGACCTGTGTGAAGGCGGTCTTGTCAAAAGTAGTGAAATGAGAATTTCTGCAAACGGTAATCCGGATGATCAGCATGTATCCCTTGGGCCTGGACTTCCACTATGTTAGTGAGTGTAGGAAAATACTGTGTCTTTTATGGAAGAAAATTCAATGTATGCTGTGAATTTGTTGGTTTGAAACATTGAAAATTTTTCATTAGACAATGTTTACATACCTCACCTGAAGAACCTTTGAGAGTGTATATATGAAATTTAAAATATATTAAGTTGCTTTAAAACAATATGTATAGCTATAAAAGTTGGAGTTATTTTAACTTTGAATATGTACCAAGTCTCTTAAATATTGAAATCTTGTGGACTTTTTGTGCTTCTGTGTTTTACTTTCCTATTAGACCATGTAGGAAACTGTGTTCTTGTTGTTGGTAAAGGGGCCCTCACTGAAATCCAAGCTTGGAAGGATTTCCTTTGTTGTTTCAGATTTTCTAGTTTGGTTTTGAGGGATGGGTTACAGAGCTAGAGGATGTGTGGGCGGGATTTCTCTAACGTTGACATCTATTCCATGAGCTTTTCCTAGGCGCTTATTTTATTGCAGCGTATTAAACTTCTTTGATATTAAAGTGTGTTTGTGTAGTTACTGGAGAGGGTACAGAACGCATTGAAGCCCAGCGTTCAACTTGTAGCCTACGGCAAAGTTGGTAAGTTGCCAGAAGGAACCAAAAAGCAATACTTCTTACTACTTTTGCCTCGGCCACTGATGATGGGACTTAAAGGAACATCGTTTGCTAGATCTGTGGCCATTTTGTGAGTTATGCCTAACTTCAGGGAATAGAAAACACAATGGATGATCCTTGGGAATTCCCATGGCAGAACTGGGAAGGTGCCAGTGCTTCATCCTGAGGTGCAAGGAGCAATTGAATCCGCGCTTCTGACCTCAGGTATGCCACTGCTAGATTAGGGGGGATGTGCACAGCACCCCAGCTCTCTGGAGCCCATGTTGGGGTATGGCAGAAAGTTGGCAGGAAATCCTTCCATTTACTCGCCTCATGACCCGTTTCATTATATTCTTTCAACTCTCCTGGAGATGAGTCTATTTAGGGATCCAGTGAGCCAGTGATTCCGTGGAATCAGCCACAATTTCATTAACAAGTTCATCTGACAGTGGCCATTGACACGCAGAACTCCACCCGATGGAAATAACCCTGCAGCTGGCAGTCAGGCCTCCCTTCTTAATTTGAATTTGGAGAACTGTCTTGTTCCAGATGAGGACTTTTCGTTGTTGAAATAGACCTCTTTTCCTCCAATATTCATCCTGTGGTAGAGTAACTGGAGTCTGACATGAGAGATGCAGACTGGCTTGGGGTGAGGGAACATCTCTAAAATGAACTCTGAGGGCTCAGGACATAGGGGTGATAGAGATGCATTATCACCAATATGGGGAAGTGTGGCAACTCTAGTTGGAAGCCTGGGCATCCCTTCGACTCCCTCCACCCCCCCAGCCAAGGCCTGCTGTGCCCCGTTCCCTTGGCTAGATATTTCCTTGTAACTGAAATGTGCCACTTACTTTACTCTAACTCAGGTTGCAGACTGGTGGCTGACAGTTGTGTTTTATTTAGCCAGTTTTTAAAAAACAGTATTTTAAAACTGAGTGTTTACATAAAAATTGATTTCTAGCTTTTAAAAAAAGATAATGAAGATCTGACAAAATCAGTGCGTGGTAAGAGTCAGCTGGAGCTGGGTGGATTGGAAAGCTCACCCTTCAGGTCATCACAATCTGCCTCATTTACCATTTGTCCCTTGCTCTTCACAGTAGAGAACCAGGTCTCTGTCCATGCTGCTTTATCAGAAGTGGCAGTACAGATGATGGGCTGAAGGGCATGTGGCCACTTGACTCATTTAGGTAAGTAACCTACTGGCCTCTCCAGACTCCTGAGCTTACAACCCTATTTTAACCTGTTTTCTGTCCTGTACCTGGTTCATTACATTTCCTCCCAAATCCCTCATTGCTTTGAAGGCACTGCAGTTACCATCACTGCCCACTTTCAAGGTGACCGTGTGCTGTTAAGGTGTGGCATATGTGACCGTCACCACGAGCGGGAAATCAGTTTATGGTCCTGCATCAGAGGAGGGCCAGCGGGGTCCCCTTGGTGTCAGGGAGCTTGCCCAGCCTCACTGCCAGGGCCTGGCCTCACCAAGACACTGAGGTCACACGTCCTACAAAGCTCAATTTGAGTGCAGTTCTGTGGTCTGAAGTCATAGTAGAACCACTGTAGAAGTATGTTTGCCTCCTTTCTCCACTGATCCCTAAGAACCACTGTTCTGGTGCCTGACAGGTCAACCTTACAGGACAGTTGGAGAAGCCACACTCCTCTAATCTGTTGCCCTGACGCTCTAAAACCTTCAGAGCCATGTTAAATATGGGCATGGCTCTGTACACAAACTTACAAAACGTGGGTGTGACTCTTGAAGAGAAGTGAGGATGGACAGCCTCCCCAGATCCGTGTGTGCTGTGCCGTGTCAGGCTCTGTTCTCACACTGACATCCCCAGGGAGCTATGACTAAGCCACCCCCCACACCTCCCCTTCCTTCTTCAGGAGGAACAGGCCTCCTTTGCCACTTCAGGAAGGCTAGAGAGTTCCAAGGGCAGATACCCTACATGTGCTGTGTCTGGGCTCCATGCCTGGATTGTGGCTGGTGTATGGGCAGCCCAGAAACTCTCGCCCATGCGAGGGTGTGTGTCAGCAGCCCTGGGCTCATCCTTGATGCAGAAAAAGAGATCAACAAAGGCAGAACCTGAGTGAATCAATTTCATGTTCACAGGAAGACAACAGACAATATCCAACATGTTCTAAAATAACACGTCTCAGGACAGGGCAGGTGTGGCTCCCCCAGGGGCTTGTTCTAAACCAGTCTCTTTAAAAGAGTGATCCAAACAAGACTACAGAACCCCCCACCCCAAACCAAACCAAATGTCACAACTACATAGCATCTGAAAAGCGAAGCAAGACACTGGATGTTGACTTTAACATATAAAAATACTATAACAAAATGAAATACAAATATATATTAGAATCTGTTAAGTATTCTGTGTAAAGAGATACTTTCCTGGTTAGGCTAACAGCAGGCGAAGAAGAGACAAAGTACAGCCTTTTCCATTTCCTGACACCTGCACAGGGAGCCAAGGCCACTGTCGCCTGCAGTGCTGCCAAAGCAGCAGCAACTTTGGGTCTTGCCCTGCTTATGTCTCTTCAGTGGAATCAGCCGAGGACGACATCAAAGTGAACTGGAGTCTTTACCAAAGGGGTGACAAGGTTTGGAAATGATTTCTCAGATGATTTCGTGGTAGCCTTCTTCTGGGACTCGGCAGGCCCAAACGTGAACAGGCAAGGTGTGTGGTGATCCAGTTCCTTAGCAACTTTCGGGTTGGTGGTTCAGTTGAGGAAAACTTGACCCTGGGGCGCATGGGTCTCTCGGCCCCTTGCTGCCCTCACCCTTGTGGTGCATCCCAATCTTCTGGCTCGACCAAGGGTGAGTATGGAGCTGGGCTGGGGCGCGGGGTGCTGTGGAGGGGTGGACAGGGGTGGCAGCAAGCTCACAGGGTGCTCCCTGCAAACAAACACTCCATCCTCTGCCCTCCCAAACCCATGGCACTGGGAGTGCAGGACTCCTGGCAGCCAGTACCTGTCTGCAGGTGCCCTTTCCACTTCTGCAGAGCGAAGAGGTCCTGCCAGACATCGCCCCTCAAGCCCGGGGAACGGTTTCTGCAGGTCAGTGAGGAATGGTGGTAGCCAGGGGAAGGTAAGTGTCTCAGGGTTGGCGGGTTCCAGAACCCTCTCTTCCGTGGAAGGGGCAGGCTAGCTACACTTGAGCTTTCCTTCCTACCCAGCCTGGTGCTGGCTGCTGTCCAGGCGCCCGCAGGGGCCCAGAAAGTCTAGGTAAGAGAAGGATGCTGTGCAGCCCTAGGAGAAGCCCCTCGAGGCCCAGGCTGCTGCCCATGAGTGTGAGGGGTGCTGTGGCCTTGCTCAGAGTTACAAGAAAATAGAGCCTGGCCCCTGGTGAGGGGCAGATCCAGCCTTCAGGACACCTCCCCAGGTGGACAGGGCAGGGTCCTCTTCCCATTACAGGGGGCCCAGGACTCAAACTCACTGGCCTGAGTCCCAGGGTAGTGGAACACGCCAGGCACTCTCAGTCGTAGGAGGCTCCAGGATACTCAGTATCAAGGACTCCGCCTGCCGCCCCCAAGCACAAGGCCACCTCAACCCCATCACAACATACTCCCCTGACCCTGCCTTCTGTTTGCAGATGGAAGGAGCCAGGAAAGGGACATGCTCACCCTCCTTGCCCCCCAGGATCCCCCAGAGGCACACGCTCTTGGGGAGACACTGGGACAGGAGACCGTGACCTATCTTCCTTCCAGCCAGCTCGCTATTTAGGCACAAAGATCATCTTTCTGCGTGTTCATTCTGCATGGAAGAGAAGCATTTGTAGTCACACGGCAACATGTTCGATGACTCTTCAGACACTGAGTCCTTCCTTGCAAACACTTGGAGTGAGCAGCTCTGGCCTGGGCCGGTGTCTGTGGTTGGAGCCTTCACTCGCCTCAGATCCCTTCCCAGCCATCCTTCCCAAGCATCACAGGTCGCTCCTGTGATGTTCTGTGGTCAGTCGCATCTGTCCGTGAGGGGAGAACACCCGCAGTACCCAGCCCCGGTCAGGCACATGAATACTTGTTGACGTGATTAATGAAAGTAGATCTTCTAACTCATCCAGCTTCCCTCCTGGAGCCACAGTGGGAGGGTCTACATTGCTCGCCCCCATCTCCCCATTTGATAGCTGAGGAGACTGAGGCCCATGGGGAAGACGTTCGCCCAGAGTGACAGAGCCAGCGGAGGTTTCCTGATGTCTGGACCACTGTTCCCTACTGGTCTGCGGCGTGAGGTGATCTGAACCCAGTCTACATGGGAGGAGACCCCTCCTTGGCCTAGCAGCCTAGCCCAAGCCCCCTACACCCCCAAGTCCCCCTGCTAGCTAGCAGCTGATGGCTGGCTAATGGCTGAGGAAGCCCAGGACCAATGCCCCCTTGGTGGCTAGTATCTGGAGGTGGTGATGTTTATTCAGTTGGAACCAAGAACCCCTGTCCTTTTTGGTGGTGTCCCCCCCACCCTAAGCAGTCCCAGTGGTTGTTTCCTCCGCACGAGCATCCTCCTTGAAATTACAGTGCTCATCCCATAACTTTGGGATTCAGAGGTCTGGTCCTAAAACCACCTCCACCCTCTGGCCCGTTCCCAAGCAAGCAGTGGTTGCAGCACTGCCAGGCAGCCCAGGGGGCAGGGCTTGGTCCCTTCCTGGCCAGCAGGAGGGGGCCCTTCCCCTTCGCAGCCTGACCTACTGCCAGCGGACGCTGCGGCAGCAGAAGCTGAGAGCCAGGCCGGCTGCCCCAGCGCAGGCTGAGAGTACTTCAAGGTTATCTGCAGGGGGGCAAGGGGCTTCTGGGACCCGCACAGGCCACAGGCGAGAGGGAAAGGCTGGTTTGGGAAGGGGCAGTCCCATCTTCAGACCCAGGTAGCAGGCAAGGAGGAGGTGTCACTATTCTGCACTTCTTGGCCTGACCTCACGCACACATTCATTCAACAAATATTTATTAAGCGCCTACTTGTGCAAGGCACTTCCGGAGAGGGCGGGTTGCGGCCCGGGTCACGCCCACCCGCCCCGCCCCGTCCCCAGCTGCGGCGCCGTCGGCTTTAGAAAGGTGGTTCTGGCCCCCCCGCCCACGGGAGGGCCGGTCGCCCAGGCGTCGCCGTGGTGATGGCCCGCACCCCAGCCCAGCTGCCGGCCACTCGGTCTCCGCTGCGGCCGCGCCCCCTCGCCCGCCCTCTCCCCTCCCCGTCCACGCCGGGCGCTAAGCGCAGAAGGCACAGCCACACTTGGTGGGCTTCTCCACCTCCTCGGCAAAAGAGGTCCCATCGCTGCACTCAAAGGTGAACTTCCTCCGCTTCAGCCGCAGGCCCTGGCAGCAGCCCTGGCCGGGGCATGAGCCCCGGCACTCCACCCACGACAGCGGGCGCGTGGTCTGGCAGATGGCATAGCCCCTCTGGACCTGGTGAAAGTCCCGGACAGGGTCCCCCCGGCACTCGGACTCTGGATGGGACAGACACCAAGAGAAAGCCTCAGGGCACACCCATGGGCCAGCGCTGCCCCCGGGGAAGCAGGAGGAGGAGAAAAAGGAGGAGGAGGAGGGTGGGGCAGCATCCTTGGACCCCACCTCCATCCCCACCTCCTCCCTGCCAGACATGCACATGCACATGCTTCCTCCTGGGCCCACAGTGAGGTCAGTGAAAAGGAAGAACTTTCTAGCTGCCAAGGCCCCCCAGGACAGATTGGGCTCAGGGTAAGGTGGCCTCCAGAGGAGTGCAAGAGGTGGCTGGAAGCCTGGGAGGTGATGACATCAGAGAAGAAATTGGAGCCAGAGGGTATGGCCTAGGGGACCTGAAGGTGCCTGAGTTTTGGATTTCTCAGGCTCTTTCCTGCCCCCTTCAGCAGCAGTCCCTTGACCGTCTTGGTCACGTGGGCCAGGAGGACCTGGGAAGGGTCCCCAACTCTCAAACTTCCTGCTGCTCTCCAGGTCCCTAAGTGATGTGGCCAAGATGCTGTTACTCTGGTGGTCTCTTCTGTAAGGAGAGACCCCAGCCAGAAGGGGCACTTAGCCCAGATAAAGGGGCTACAGGGCAAGCTGGGCCAGGGAGAGATGGGCATCTGTCTGGGGGTGGGGCTCAGAGCCCAGAGGACTGGGGGTGCTACAGCCCAATAGCAACCCAAGGTGCAGGAGGGGAGAAGGGGCACAGAGGGGTTGCTGAGGTTGGGAAAAAGAAAAGTCAAGTCACTGAAGCACGTTGTGGGGAGGGACCCTGGAGAGGGCATGTCAGGAGGGGGGCCCCTGACCTTGCTCGCACAGCTCGCCCGAAAAGCCGGGGTTGCACACACAGTGCATCCCCTTGGTGGCTGAGGCCTGGCAGTGGCCGTGCAGGCACCGCAGGCCCCCACAGGGGTCTGCAGGTGCCCCAGCCTGGTTGCACAGGGCCCCCGAGTACCCATCCTGGCACTGGCAGCTGTAGGAAAGAGCATCTAGAGGCGTGCACTTCCCGTGGACACACCTGGAGGGACAGAGAAAAGGCACTGTGAGGACAGGCCAGAGCCAATCCAAGCCCACCCGAGGGCACCCCACACCCCCAGCCTTGGGCTTCACAGGGTCTTATTCTGTTCCCAAAATTGAAACAAAGGGAGCAAAATGTGATTGTTTGTCCCTAGGGTCCTTTTCCTGTTAATAAAAACTGAAAGCCAGAAAAAATTAATAAAACCCTGTGTTAGGCCACATGTTCCAATTTTGGAGTTTAAAGACACAGTCTTTCCTCACCATGGGGAAGTGGAACTTGCAGGGAAGGGAAGGGAACCTGCAGGTGGGCAGTGGGGGAGGGCTCCCTGAGCCCAGCCCAGGCTCACTTGTGGCCATGGCAGGGGCCGTCGGCTGGCTGGTCGCAGTGCAGGCCCTCCCAGCCGGCCTCGCAGTGGCACACGGGCCCCGGTGTGGCATTGGGCTGGCAGATGCCATGCAGGCAGTAGAGCTTCCGGCAGGGCTCACAGCCTGGCACCACCCCTGGCTTCATCCTCGTCTTGGTGAAGTCCTGCAACTCGTTGTTGATGTACAGGTTTCGGATGCAACCGTGGAAGCTCGTGCCATTGAGGATCTGCCACAGGCGGAAGGCAGCCGAATTCACGTCCACTGGCATCCCTGGAGTGGAGGGGAGGGGGCAGAGCTGGGCTGAGTTAGGCTCAAACCCTGCCTGGCACCCACCTCTGAGGTCCACTGGGCATCTCTACAGTGTTCCCTCTTGCCCTCGGCATCTGTCCTTCAGTCTCTGCAACTCTGGGCCAATGTCTTTTGCCACCTTGGAGGGTCCAGACTCCTTTCCCAGAAGAAATGGAAAAGCTGCTTCCTCTGTGATCAGAGCCTGGGGGTGCCAGGCCTGGTAGCAGCCAGCTGACAAGTGATGCTCTGGGTGCCTGAGTCTGGCCGCCCTCGCCCAGGGCTCCTGCCCAGAACACCAGCTTTTACCTCCCAGAGACCCCAAAAGCAGCAAAGGACTTGGGCCCAGAACTCATGTGTACGGCACTTTGTCCCCCACTTTTGTGGTCATCCCTTCACAGCAGCCCTCTGACGTCGGAGTTGCTGAAACCCCTTCGATTTCAGTGCTCAGTGACCTGCGCTAAGCTGCACAACTAGTAAACAGCAGAGCTGGGATTAGAATCCAGGGCTCCATCCCTCACACCCTCCTGGCCGACGTCTCGGCAAGGCCCTCTGCGGCACTGAGACGGCCCCGCTGCATCTAGAAACCTGTTTCATCTAGACCTAGAAATGTTCTCGGGTGCTGGATGGGGCCATCTAGCCACAAAGCCTGTAAGCCCAGCTGGGAGATCCCCAGTTGAAGCAGGGAGTCCATGCCTGGGCCTCTGAGGAACCCGAGAATGGACCCTGAACAACTGACAAGCCCCTTCTGGCCCTAAGCCAAGAGGAAAGGTACCTACCATGCAAAAGTAAGCTGGGAAAGTCCAGGCCCCCTCCCAGGCCAGGCCTCAAGCCCAACCCACATTCCCATCCTTCTTTGTCAGTCTGGGCTGGGCAGAGAGCAGTGCGGGCTCTAGGCAAGGTGGACAATCCGCCAGCAGCTTGGCCATTCATAGGATCCTCCCCCACTGCCACCTTGGAATGTCCCCCACAGGGCAGTTCTCCTGAGCCGGGCAAGGCTCAGGCCAGAGAGCAACAGAGGCCCCATCCGGAATGTCTGTTGCTACCACCTGATGGAGTGGCCCGGGGAGGGCCAGCTGCAGCTCCACCCAGGCCAGGTCCTCACCTCCCACATAGAGGGGCGCCTCGCTGTTTAGTGTGTAGTGTTTGCCGAAGTTGTCCATGGTCATGGGGCTGCCGCCATCGATGGAGAGATTCACCATCTGGTCAAAGGTGACCAGCTCAACGGTGTGGAACTGCCCATCATTGATCGTCTCGGCACTGGAAGAAGATGAGGCGCCCCCGCCCCAGGGAATGGCCTTCAGCTGGACCCATCCCCGCCTAGGCACTTCCCCAGAAAGGCCACTGGTCCAGCAGCTGATTCCCAAGAAACCAAATATCTAACAGAGGGGACTGTGGGGACTTGGTGGCCTCTGACCTGGTCCCTCCTGCTCCCCTTTGGGCACTCTCTTAGGAAAGCTGAGAAGTTTGGGGCAGGGGTTTCCAACTAATCAGCCTCCCCTCCCCACTGAGGAGCTCCCTGTGAGGCGGTTGTGGACGGGGAAGGATGGGACCACTGCTCAGGCCCCAGGGAGCCTCGAACCCAGCATGGGGCTGGACTCGGTGGTCTGAATGCCCTTTCCGCTTGGGCAGCCCAGGTCTCTGGTAGTGCCGATAACCACCTGCTCTTGGCCCAGGAGACCCCTCCCTGGCAGTCCCCCAGCCCTTGAGGGCAGCTGGTGGGCCTGAAGAAGCCCTCCCTACCTGTAGATGGCAGAGCTGGGGTAGCTGCCCGGGTCGTAGCTGACACGTACATGGCCCTGGTACAGCTCTACTGCAATGTGGTCGTCGTCCCCATTGTACAGCAGGATCCCATTGTCCTCTGCTGTGGAGACCTATGGCAACGGCACTTTCTCTCCCACCCCACCCCACGCAGCAGCAGCACAGGCTGGCGGGTGGGGCAGACGGAGGCACGATTAACAGAGAAATGTGTGCAGAACTGTCCTCCCCTGCCTCCCCAAGGGAAACATCCTCCAGGGGGCGCTGTCCCAGGCTGGCAGCCCCACCCCCCCCCCCCACTCAAATTCCATCCACAGCCAGTCTGGCCAGGGCCAGGCAGGGGAGGGCAGATGGGCCAGCTGAGGCCTGAAAACTCTGTGCCAGGAGGTAAGACAGCTTGGGACCACCTGCCCAGAGAGGACGGTTAGACAGGATGTGGGGTATCCTGTTCTGTGGGCCTCAGGGAGCTGCCTTGGGGCCAGGACGGGACCTACAGAGGACAGACTCAGGAAGACTCTCCAACAGCCAGAGCCACCCAAACCTGGAAGGTAGCACCTGTCACTGGAGCCATGCGAGCAAAAGCTGGAGCTGTGCCTTGGGAGGGAGATGCCTCTATGATGCTGTGGGAGCCATGATCTTTTTTTCCTGCCTTGTTCCTCTCCTGGTAAAGACCCTGACCCCCTGGTCTGTAGAGCTGGCACATGGCCCAGTCTGGACCATGGCACCCCATCTCCCTGGACTCAGTAGTTGGTCCAGGGATGGGCATGTGACCTGAGGCAGGCCAATCAGAGATCTTCTCCGATCCGAGGTTGCTGACTGTTGTCCAACTAGAGCTATGGGGAAGAGCCTGCGGTGGGGATAGCGGGATAAACTGAGCCTCTCCAAGGATGTGCCTGAGGCAATGGCTGGGCAGGGTTTTGGTGAGTTTTATTTTGTTGAGCAGTTAGGCTAGCTGTGGTCTTGCTGTGTGGACAGTGTAGTGGATAGAATTTATGAGAGGTGATCAAGGGAAGGAGAGCAGAGTGGGCATGTTTGAGAGGCTGAAAGGTTCTGAGAAAAAAGAATGAGAAGAGGACAAATAAAGGAGAGAAGAAAGATGTGGCAGTTGGGATAAGGAATGGAATTTGGGGAAAAGAAAGGGATGGCTAAAGAGGAGTTTAATTTTTTTTCATGTGAAGTGCAATGCAATCCGCTGTCCCTCCCCAAGAAATATTTAGCAAACAATGCTGCTGAAGTAGAACTTGCTTCTTTTTCCCTCAACATAATGATGTTCTGAGATGGAATTCAAGACATGAAATGGAAAATAAGGGCTCCCAGCGCTAGCTGTGGCCGTGTTCCAGCCACGTGGAGAAAGCCAGTCTGCAGCATTGGAGGCTGAAGCTGAGGGGAGTCTTTGAGACAAGAGATGGTGGGAGAGGATCCTGGTAAGTTTGGTTTTGCGGATCCAGTCACCCATGAGACCACCTCCACCCCTGCCCTTCCCTGAGACTGGTTTTGTGACCCAATAACCTTTCCGACTGTGCTTAAACTAGCTCAAGCTGAGATCCTGATACCCACATCCAAAGAGTTTTGACTAACACAGGGTGCTCCCAGCTGTCCTGATACTCTGACCTGAGGCCAGGGTCCCCTGCTGCCGGACCACCCTCTGTGACGGGCGCCCTGGGCACGCACCTGCAGTGTGATGTTGGCCCGTGGCCAGTTCTGCAGGTCGGTGAACTGTAGGTAAGTGTCCCGATCCACGAAGTTGACACTGAGCAACTTCTCACACTCGGGGCCGCCAAAGCCCGGGAGGCACTGGCACACAGGCTGGCTGCCCTGGTCCACACAGTTGGCCCCGTTCTGGCACTCAGTCCCCTCACAGGGGCTCCTGGGGGCAGGCGGGCGGGGAGGGGTCTCACAGAGCTGCCCACTGAGACGGAAAAGACATGGGTCAGAGAGGGCAGGGCCAAGGAGCAAGGGGTCATCTTCCTCTCCCACAGTCCTGGAGAGAAACTCACTAAACATCTTGGGACACTGTTGCTTTAAAGTAACAGAAGATGCTCCTAATGAACACTTTCCCTAAGAGAATTAAGAGCCAGAAAGATGCTGAGGAACAAGGTGAGAAACAAGTGTGGTCCCTGCACCAGCAGCATCAACATCACCTGAGCACTTGTCGGAAATGGAAAGCCTATTGAACCTGGTTTTTAACAAGATCCCAGGTGACTTGTGTGCCCGTTAGTTTTAAGAAGCACTCATGTCAGCAAACTCTGCTAGCAAGTTTTACTACACCCATTTCACAGAAAAGAAAGCTGAGACTTAAGAGACAAACAAAAGAGAGAAGACTCTGTAGCACCAAATATTCACAACAGCCAAAAAGAGGAAACAAGCCAAATGTCTATCAGCAATGAATGGATAAACAAATGTGGTATATCCATACACTGGAATATTATTCAGCCATAACAAGGAATGAAGTTCTGATACACGCTACCACATGGATGAACCTCTAAAACATGATGCTAAGTGAAAGCCGGTCACAAAGGACCACAGATTGTATGATTCCATTTATATGAAATATTCAGAATAAGCAAATCTACAGACACAGACATTAGTAGGTTAGTGGTTATCTAGAGCTGGGATGGAGGGGCATTGTGGTGACAGATAAGAGTGTGGAGTTTCTTTGGGGTAATGAAGTGTTCTAAAATTGTTTGTTGGTAATGGATGTACAACTCTGAGAATATATGAAAAGCCACTGATTATACACTTTAACTGGGTGAATTATATAGCATATGAATTATATCTCAATAAAATTGTTCTTTAAAAGAAGACACAAGCAGAGCATGGGAGGTGGGTGACCGGAAGGAGGGCAGATGCCCTCCCCTCGCAGCCTCCCAGAGAGACCAAGATGCAAAAGTAAATGACCTTTAATACAGGGCATGTCTTCAGGGGTTCACTGGGCAGGTGATGGGGCACTGCCCAGTAATCTATACCCACCTCCCGCTCCCTGTGCCAATCAGAGTAGGGACCCTCTGCCTGTGCTCTGAGCTGCTGATTAACTTTCCCCAGACCACACAGATGGTGACTGGCATAGCCACGGTGAAAGCTCCCAGGGTGCCTCCTGCCAGTCCCAGAGCTGACAGCTAAGAGGAGTCAGTCGCTCATGGTGCCTCCTGGGGCCGCTCACCTGTAACCCTCAGCACAGAGGCAGGAGTAGCTGTTGACTCCATCCACGCACCGGGCCCCATTCTGGCAGCGGTGGTCCTCGCAGTCATCCCGGTTCTCCGTGCAGTTGTCACCCGCATAACCAGGTGCACACTCACACCTGGGGTGGGCGGGGGGGGTGGGTCAACAGCCCCACACACAGCCCAGAGCTCGGCCAGGAGCCTGTGCGGCCCCAGGGCTGTGTGTGTGTGGCAGACAGCCTCATGGCCCTGGGGGTCTGTGGGGTCCCCCAGGAGGTCACACGGGGCCCTAGATGTCAAGATGCCCCCACCCGTCCTGAGACCGTTTTCTAGTCCAGGAAGGGAGCTTATGTGGGCTGCAGGCAGGGGAGGGGGCTGCTCTGGGCTGGGAGGGTGGACACCCAGGAGCTGGAGGAGATGGACGCTTGTGGTGGAGGACCACCCTTAGTACCAAGAGCACATCCAAGGTCAACCTTCAGCCCCTTCTCAACCTGCCCAGCTGCCCCCCGCCCCCTCCCCACCCCCAGCCAGTGTATGGCTCTGAGTCACATGGGGCTCATCCATCCCTCTTCCCCAGCCTCCCAACTGCACCGGCCCAGCCTCCCAGGCCTCAGACGCTAGTGCCCGCCTCCCCACAGCCTCCTGACTCCAGGCCAGGCCCCAGCTTCCCGGCTCACACTGTGGCCCACTGCTCGCCTGAGTCAGTCCATTTCTGCCAATTATTTGCCTATCAAATAAAGAGCACGCTCGTCCACCCCTGTTCGGTCGCAGCCCTGCCAGATGCTCCCCACCCGGCTCCCCCCATAACAAGCCACCCCGCGGTCAGACCTGTTTCCACAGGCAGCAACCCGCACCTCGCTACACGTCTCTGCCTTCACACCTGTTGATTCTGGAATACCCTCTTCTCTCTCCCTGCCTCGGTCCAGCCAGGCCAGTACCTCATCTCCTCCAGGAAGCCTCCGGTGAACACCCCTTGCCGGAAACCCTTCCAAACTACAAACTGCGAACTCCACGGCTCAACCACACAACCTGGCAGGTAGGTGCTCCTGCCTGATTTTTTAATTCATTCCCAGTGTTTTTCAAGAGGTAAGAAATACCTTTGTACCCGGTAAACACACACATACACACACACACACACACACAGCCCGCTGCAATCAGTTTCATGCCAAAATACTTATCCTTACTATATAAAAGGGCATGACGCTCTCTGATATTTTCTGTTGTTTTTTTTTAACGTTAACCTTGATCACCCAACTGATCACAATCTATTACTGAGTCTTGAGCTGCAGTCTGAAAAATGTTACAGTAGCTAAGCATCCTCAGCCTCATTCACTGTCATTCCCTTATCCATTCATCCAGTGAGTGTGTACTGAATACTTGCTGGGTTCCAGGTGCAACACCAGGCACAGCTGAGTGTCTGTCAGTTCCGTCCTTCCTCCAAGACAGGAAGGTGAGTGAAGGTGCACTACACGCCCACCAAGCGCTCCTTCTCTGGGGCGTGAAGGACCCTCTGAGCAGTGTCCAACCGGACAACGTGCAGTCCTGCTTTGTTCCGCCCTCTGAGGCCCAGCCCCTCTGAGGAGCGTGCACGCCACCTGCTCTGCCACTGCTCCTTGGTCTGCTGCGCCCACCCCACCCGGCAGCTCAGCCAGCAGTGCAGCGTCTGTCCACCATTCGGATGGAGGCTCCTGTGCGGCCCCTTGATCTAGGATCTGGGCCTCAGTGTCCCCCGGCTCTCACTTCCTGCCCAGGAGGCTCTGGCAGCTCCTGCTGGACTGAGTCCCTGGGGGACTCCATCCCCTACCTCTGCCCGAGCAGCTGCGGTTGGGTCCCTCAGCCACAGACCTGAAGAAGACCTGACCACAGTGCTGCCCTGACTGCTGGAACAGGGTCCCAGAAATGAGACTATGTTTGCAGAACTGCAGATGGGAGCAACACCTTAAAAACCCCGTGACCTTCACATCACAGTCTTCCAGTGACAAAGCACTTCCACATATGCCAGTAACAATGATGGTGACAACAGTCAAGGACCCCTTATCCAACCCTCCTGAAGCCAGACAGGTTTTGAAATTCAGAACGTTTTGGATTTGGGAAAGGTAATACAACGCCTATAACTGTATATTATGTAACGTGCCAATTGGATCTGGGGCAGCCCCTTAACTAAACATGTTCACATTCTGCTGCAAAATCTACACATATTCCCACTACATGGGATGAATGGTGACTGTAAGTAGCTTCATATCAGTGCAGGTCAGCTTTTAATACCAAATACATTGATCGGATCAGATTTTGCTAGCAGATGGCTTTTGGTTTTCAGAGTTTTGTGCATTTTGTAATTGGCGATGAGAAATTGTGGACCTGCAACAGTTCTCTACTGAGCACTTTTCAAATGTCAGACATGGAGGTAAGTGCTTTTCACGCATTTGCTTATCTAATCCTTACAACCACCCCAGGAGGAAGCTACTGGTGCACCCAGTTTGCAGATGAGAAAATTGAGGCTCAGAGTGGTCAAGCCACCCATTCCGGGTCGTGATGTAAACCCAGGTCTGTCGGACTAAAACTACCACCACCCTGCCCCTGGCACTGACTGGCAGGAACTGAACAGCCAAGACCAAACCCACCTGACAGGTGAGGAAACAGGCTGGGGAGGGCAGAGGAGAGGTGACGCGGGGGCCCATGCCCTTCCCTGGCCTTAGAAATGGGCAACACTGACCTGGGCCCGTCTGGGGTGCCCACACACTGGGCCTCGTGCTGACACGGGTTCAAATCCGAGGAGCAGAAGTCCACCAGCTGCTCACAGGCCGCTCCTGGGGGAAGAATGGGGGAGAGGCAGGAGAGAAGCTGCCCCCTGTGCTCCGCCAGGCAGCCGGGCCAGCAGAAACTTCCTGCAGACACTGAGGCAGGGTCCCAGCCCTTCCGCCCATGGGACAGGGGCTCAGGGCACGAGCACCGGCCCCCACCTCCCCGCAGAGGCTCGAACCCCGCCATGCTTACCCGAGTACTGCAGGGGGCACTGGCAGGTGTAGCTGCCCATGCCGTCCACACAGGTGCCCCCGTTGGCACATGAGTGTTCCACACAGTCATCCGTGTTTACCCCACACGTCGGTCCTTCAAAGCCGGAGGGGCAGGAGCACCTGTGGGGAGCAGGGGAGGAGGGAGAGGCGTGTGGGCCCACGGGCAGGGCGGCAGCCTTCCTGAGGCACTGATGGAAGCCTGTGGCCAACGGTCAATAGCATCATCCTGGAGTTTTGGTCCCTACTCTGGGTCAAGCCCTGTTAGATGCTGGGGGTTAGAGGTGACCAAGACCAGCCCTGTGCTCCTGTGCTCATGAGATCACTCACAGTCTAGCAGGGGAGACGACGAGGAGACTCGCAACCAAAGGAGAGACAGTGAGTATCAGAACGGTGCGCAACTGAGGCTGGGGAGGGTGGACAAAGGGGCAGAGGACACCTAGCTCCTCCCTGGAGGGAGTGGTCAGGGCAGGCTTCCTGGAGGAGGTGATGAGTTAGCCAAGGACTCTGACAGGGGAGAAGACGAAGGGGAGGGAAGGCGGTGGGAGTAAAAGCCTGGGGGAGAGAGAGCCTTACAGCCCATCCTTCAGAGGGTACCTGCTCATCTAAATATTTCAGGGCTTGGGGAGCACATACTTCAGGGATGGGGTGAGAACAGGACTGGTGGTAAGCAGGAGTCAGGTCTCGGAGAGCCCTGGAGATCAGCGATCTTCAAACTGGGGTACACTTCCCCCTGGGACAACTGTGGTTTTCCAAGGGTTTGTGGGTCAGAGAGGTCTGAGAAATTAATTTCCACATCTTCATGTTGTGCACGGAACTCCCCCCTTAACTGACCTGCCCCGGAGCTCCAGAAAGGTGCACGCGCACCTCTTCCAGCACGAGGCCAAGGTGGGCTGTGCCTGGGGCCTAAGATCCTTGGGTGCCAAATAAAGGGACAATTAGGAATATTGATGTTTCCAAAGTGAATGAACAAACCCTTCTGCAAGTCACGAGGTTTCTAGTTCTGTGCATTAAAAAATAATTGAGGGAAGACCTCATGAAACTGTCAGCTGACAGAGCATTAAAAATAATTTTTGATGACAGATCACTTGGGGTTTTTAGCATATAAACTTGGCAGGGTTTCAAGTAATTGAGTGACATGGCTATAATAAAATTCCTAATCTCATTGGTTTATTTATGTGAACAAACTTTCTCAGCATTTATAGCTACACACACACACACGTATTTTTTTTAAGGGAATAGATTGGCTGCTAAGCCCTCTCACATTCTATAATATTCACCTCTGGACACATAAACCAATTAGGAGAAGAAAAGAAAACACACACACACACACAAACAAAAGCTCCATCTATCTCATTAAGAGATACAGTCTAATAAAATTTTCCTTTTACGTGTAATAATTATCAAATTTTGGAAAACAGTTATGTTGTTCTGATCAATTGTATATTATTGATCATTGTAATGATAACTCAATGCAAAAGAAACTTTTAATTAGAGGTTTATGGTGACAAGAAATAGTAAAAAACTTTAAATTTAAACTTATATACCCATTTTGGTGGTAGGAAAGTATGGCAGGGTGCTCAAGGAAAGTCTCTAGTATGAAAACAGATTACATTAGAAGAAAAATGGGGGGCAGGTGAGGGGAGTAAAACAGAAATATTAGTTTGAGTAGAAACGAGAATGATGCAAGATGTTGCAGCTGTTCAAGAGGAGTTCCTTCACGTGATTTTAAAATGATTTTTCCCTGGAGAATAATAAAAGAGTGATTTAAAGAGTCATAGCTTTAATTTTAAATGTTAATAATATGTACAGCGTTCTGGAAATGACCTTCTTTGCAATGAAAAATTAAACTTACCATGAAGATTTTTAGCTGTCACTTAAGAATGTGAGGCAGTTTGTAGTTTTAAAAATTCGTTTGCGGCGGGGCGGGGGTGTGAACAAGAAGATGTGAAGCCTACTGTTGCAGCCTGTGTCCTGGAGTTTAATTCCGCCTGCAAGGTGGTGGCGGATCTCAGCTAAGTCCCCTCTGGCGGGGTTCGGGGGGACAACTGAGGAGGCCCTTGTAAGCCTTAGGTTTGAGGGGTTACTCAGGGAGGCACCTCTTTCGACCAAAAGGGTCCTTCTCACAGCGCCCCCTCAATCTGCAGGCATGCCAAGTGTGAGGGTCTACTCCCAGCTGCACCCCTCCCGGCCTAGCAGGGAGAGTTCCTAGGTGCGTCCTCTCAGCCGCCCTCTCCGTAGACACGCCCCCTAGTAGTCTAGCCAATGAGGAGGGGGCTTT
Source organism: Eubalaena glacialis (assembly GCF_028564815.1). Lineage (NCBI taxonomy): Eukaryota > Metazoa > Chordata > Mammalia > Artiodactyla > Balaenidae > Eubalaena > Eubalaena glacialis. The sequence continues at coordinate 31,444,199 of NC_083716.1, read as the reverse complement.
GATGGAGCCGCTGCGGAAGCCCAGAGGAGCACAGAGCCTATTGTAAGGACGCCGTTTCCAAGGCGACACCTGCCGAGAGGCCATTTAGTGTTTTGTTTTTTACAGCTGGTAATTTGGGTTTGCAGAGACAGGTTTGGCCATTTCTGCCAGTAGATTCAACATCATTTTCTGAAGAGTCAATTTGCTCAGCTGGCAATTTATCTTCAGCAACTAAATACTATGTGCTCCTCAGAAAAGCTCTGGGTGCAGGAGAGCTCTGGGAAGCTGGGGGGCTCGTTGAGAGGCTCTGGGGGGAGCAGGGTGAGTGGGGGGCTTGAGTGGCCATGTCAGCACTGGGAGGACTTGCGAGATGAGCTGTGGAGGACAGTGGGAAACCGATGCCCGTGGTGCGACCAGAGTGACCCATGAGCTGGTGGGGGAGGCCCCCGGAGGGCGTGACCAGGACTTGCTCCACCTCCGGGCAGGACTCCCCACCCCTGTCCTGGGGGCTCGGGGTGGACGCCTGATCCGGAGCAGCTGGCTGAGGGCCCTGCCTTCAGGCAACACTGGCCCAGCAAGCAGGTGGATGGCTTCAATTGGAGGCCTTGGGGGTTAATGGAGATTACAGGAGTTTAAAACACCCCCAAGCTGCCTCTTGGCACTGCCGCTGCATATGCCCTAGGCTATGGACTCCCAGTGCCACAGAAGGACTCTCCTGGCACCTGGCAAGAGCAGGCAGAAGCCTGGAGCAGGAGCTCCAAGCCCCAGCCCCACTGCTGCCTGCTGTGTGACCTGGGCAGCCTCTAGTCTCTGTGCTTTCACTGCCTCTGGGCAGCGCAGGCGTGGCCTGGGTGGACACGGAGAGGCCTCTGGCTGCCATTTGGAGTGAGTGGCTATTCCCCCTGGGCCTCTCCCTCATCTCCCAGAGCTCAAAGGGCCTGGGCCATCCCATTCGGAGGAGGAAGGCTCCGAGGCTTGGGTGCTGGATCCCATTAGCACTACACCCACCACGTTCCAGCACCCACACCCCCCCGCCGCCCCCCCCCTCCCCGGCAACTCACGTGAAGCCGGCATCCTCGCCCTCCTGCGAGTGGCAGGTCCCGCCATTTCCACAGGGGCTGCTGGAACAGCTGTCCAGGGACACCTCGCAGTCTCGGCCCTGGGGAAGAAGTCAGCGATGGGGACCCCAGGAAGACCCAGGGGCCAGTGAGCCAACAGGGACAGCCGGCCCCTCAGCAGCTCGGCCTGCCGGTCCCAGGGGTTCCTTGTTCTCTCATCCACATGTTAGGTCATGGATGAAATGCTCGCTTGGGCCCCTGCTCTGAGCTCACCCTGGGCCCTGAGGGCTGAGTGGCCAACAGACAGCCCCAGCCCTGCCCTACTGCGCCCTCGAGCAGCCCTCCGCCTCCAGCCTCAGCCTGCACTCACCTTATAGCCGCTGGGGCAGGCACACCTGTACACCCCAAGGGGGTCGTTATGGCAGGTGCCCCGGTTCTGGCATGGGCTGGACAAGCAGGGATCGCACTTGGCCTGGACAGCCAGGGTGGGCGGACCTGAGGCAAGGTGGGAGTGGTGTTAGCACAGGGAGGGGGTGGGGGGACAGGGCTGGGCATAGAGCCCCGTGGCCCCCGGCCCGGAATCCTGGCACCGCAGGGACGGGTGCGCGAAGCCCTCTCCCCAAGGAGCTGTTTGCCCCTCCCGGTGTTCCCTCTGGATCGTGCGCACCCCCCTTTCACAGTACACCTCTCCAGCCTCTGGACCCTCCTCTGTGAAATGGAGCTAAAAACAGCCCCTGCCTCATGGGGCTGGAAGGACTAAATGAGATAATCCGAAAAAGGGGCTTCAGGGGAGACCCCATGTGGCGGTCAGGGCAGGGCCATCGGTGTGACAGCATCATGGTCACCATTACTGACATCGGCTGATGTTTTCTCCATCCCCTCACACCCTTCTGAGGCAACCACCCCCAGCCCTGTCACCTGCTGGCCTGGACAGCAAGGGCGGCCACCCCAGCAGGGAGGAGACTTGGCTCTGAGAGGAGGCCACACTTAGGAGAAAAAAGGTCCATGGCCTTGAACTTGTTTCTCTCCAAGGCTGAATAGGGAAGGTCCCTTTCCCGTCACCTCTCCGGCTACAGGCATGACCTTCTCCAGCCCCTCCAGGACTCACTGGTGGCCCTTCCTTGAACTTGGAGGCGGGGGAGGAGCCGGCAGCCAGGCTGCCTGGGGTGCCACCTAGGAGGAGCATTGGGGCCTCACAAGAATAAATAGTAACACCAGCCAGTTAAGTCAGGTTTCCACTTAAAACTCCTTCTAGAAGTAGAGAAACACTGGTTCCTGAAGAGGCATGAGCATGACTAGAAGGAGAAACAATTTCTAGTAATAACTGCAGGCGAGCACGAGGGGACTCCTCAGGTACACGTGGGGCTCTGTTGATCCAGGTGCTGGTTACCTGGATGGGTTCAATTTGTGAAAATTCAGCGAGCCATTCATTTACGATCTGTACTTTCCTGTTATGCATGTTATATTCCAATAAAAAATTTTTTAAAAACACAGACAAAAACCTTTCACCAGTACCAATCCCACCCCATTAAATAAATACTGAGCAAACGTTTCAACATACATTGGCCTGCTCCCAACAGCCAACAGCCAAGCCACAGATCGGCCCCTCTGAAGGGTTACTCCCGTGACAGCATCCTGCACACAGGGTGGCCCGCGGCCTCCTCATTAACCCCTGGCTGTCAGCTTCATTTTCGCTGGTGGTCTGTGAGCTTGCAGAGGGCAGGAGTCGTGCCCCACGGCCTCCCGTGCCCTCCCACAGCTGTCCCCCTGCACACAAAGCTAGGCCGGGGGCAGCCACTCGGCCACCTCCTTGTGCTCAGCAGGGTTCCCCGGGCTTGGGCTGTCAATCAGTCAATCAGTCCCTGAACGAGTATTTACAGATGCCCAGGGTGAGGCCTCCAATCACACTCAGGCCTTGTATTTCCGCAAGTGTCAGGAGAGTGGCAGCTGGGTCCAGTGGCTCAGGCGTTTAAGCTAATTGCTGAGCACAATTCCGACCAAAGGGAGGCCTGAGTGCTTGTACTGCTGAGAGGCTTGGAGCTTCCAGAAACACTGCTATTTTTATTTTCCTTCCATAACCCCAGGAAGGGATTAGAGCCCTTACGGCCTGAGATTTTCCGCCTGGCTTTCTTTTGTTCGTTGTATGGCAGGACAAGAGGGCAGCAATGCTAACAAGCAGCAGGGGCCTCATTCCTGCCACCTGTTCCCCACCCAGCCGGTCACCTCGGGGACACAGGAGTGTCTGGAAGGCTCTGCCAGGGTTGGAGGGGGAAGCAGGAGGTGGGGGAAAGCAACCCGGTACCCACCATCCCCTCTCGTGCTCCTGGGCTCACCTCGGCATTCAAACTTCTTGGCAGGCGTGGTGAGGAGCAGCTTGCCCTCCATATCCGGGGGCCCGGCACAGCGGGCAATGCCAGGTTCCTTGTAGCCTGTCTTCACCCAGCTGGACAACCAGCGCAGGTGGCAGTCACAGTACAGGGGGTTGGCACCAATGGCCCTGGGTCAGAGAGTGGAGAGAAGCAGGCATTATGGCTTCATGGGGTCCTTCGCCCACTGGGTACCCAGGGTGCCCGGCATTATGCCAGGAGCCGGCAAAAGCCTAACAGCCCCCATTACATGAGCACTTACTGTGTAGGCAGTAGAGTTTTAAGCACTCCTTATCTGTTATCTTGCTTAGTCCTCATCACACCCTACTATCTCCATTTTATATGTTGAAACTGAGACTCATAAAGGTGGAGGCACTTGCCCAAGATGCACAGAGAAAGTGGGGAAGTAGGATCTGAACTCGTGCTGTTGAGGCCAGAGCCTCTGACTGCACTGCCTCCAGAGTGCACTGGGGAGAAAGGAACCGAGATTTGCTGCTGTGATGAAACAGCTGCTTCTCCCAAGTCAGTGCATCTAATTCTCTCATCAGCCCCACAGTGTAAGTTTTCTCTTCTCCATCTCAAAGATGTGGGAACTGAGCCTCATGTGGAATAAGTAATTTCCTGGGGTCACACAACCAGTGAAGGGAAGCCCCCAGATCCAGAACCCAGCGCTGTCTGACGCTGAAGCCTATACTCTTTAATTTTTCTTTTCATTTTCAGTTAAACAAGAGGCACATGAATGCATTCTCATTGTAAACCATTTTCAGACCCGGCACACAATAGTCTCCACCTTACACAACACTGTGAATGTCCTCAATGCCACTGAAGTATACCCATTAAAACGGTTAATTTTATATTCCGTGAATTTCACCTCAATTTTTTTTTTTAAAGGCACATTCCTATGTTACTGATGGGAATGCAAGATGGTATAACTCCTACGGAGGCGGATTTTATGATATCTATCTAAGCAATGCAGTTGCCTTTTGACCCAGCAATTCTGCTTCTGGGAGTTTATCTCACAGATGTGCCTGCACAAGTGTGTAAAGGCATCTCTGCAATGGTATTGATCGCAGCATTGTTTGTAACAGAAAGACTGGAAACCTCATGTGTTCATCAGTGGGGGAGTGGTTAAGTAAACTACAGTACATCCACATTTCAGGAAAGTCTACACCACTGTCCCTGCCAACCACGGGACCCATGATCACATGGTCACCACACTCAGCACGTAGCCTTCCAATCCTTTCCCATATTTACACATACAGTTCTTCGTGAGGAAGAGATTACATCCCTCCAGTACACATCGTTTCTGAGCAGCCTGCTTCTTGTCACTAAACAGCATGTCTTGGAGACTTTTCCAGGTCAGCAATATGGATCCACCTCATTTTATCAAACTGCTTCATAGCATCCCAAAGAATGGACACTTCATAGCTTTTGCTGCCAGACATTCTGGTTGTTTCCAAGGTGAGTGAACACTCTGTTCATGCCTCTTTGTGAGGAGCGAGCATTTCTCTAGAACAGATGCCTAGAAGGAGGATTCAAGTCGCAGAGGAAGTGCATGGAAAATGTTAACAGCCGCCCTCCAAAAAAGGCTGTATGGACTTACACTCGCCTGCAGTGTAGGGCTGTGCCTGCTCCCTCACATCCCCGCCCCGACGCTGACACTGTGCGCCGCCAACCACTTAGGCTTTGACCGATCCGGTGGGCAAGCTCATAATCTTCTCATTAAACCACAGTGAGAGATTCAGAGATGAACTAGGCATGGATTTGGGGGAACGAAGGGGCCAGCGGTCTTTGAGCCAGCAAATAGAAAAACCAGAGCCTTGTGCCTGAAGTTCATTTATATCAACATTATGGTGAAAACATAAGGCTGTATATTGCTCGTGAGAAAGGGCACATTTATTAAGTACCAATGGATGCGCTGCCATTTTCCACCTGTGTCTGGGCAATACAGAGGAAGTGGTTCCCCTGGAGATGTGTTGGGTCTGATGAAAGCAGCAGCAACTCCGAGCAGGAATTCCCCCAGATAGCCCAGCTGATGACGGCCGATCTTATAAAGCAGGCTCAACAGTCTTGGACTCCGGCCCCCAGCGCAGCTGCCACTGCCCGGGTGACCTTGAGCAGCTCACTTAACATCTCTGGGGCTCACTTTATGATTCGATAAAGAGCCTGCAATCTGGAAGGGGAAGAAAGACAAGCACATATAACCTGAAATGGGCGCCGAGGGAATAATGCAGCTTGGAAAAGAAAGCCGATTCAACCTCCACGTGTATTTCATTTTTTCTGTCCTGATTTGCTGACAGCATCCGTCCTGGTTAATGGGACAGGGAATACACCTTCCTCTTTTCCCTGAACATTACCAGGGCTTCTCAGAGGTAGAGGAAGCTCAGACGCTTTGATTTTTTGAAGCTTCATTGTGTTAAAAAAAAAAAAGACTTTATAAAAATAACAGGAATACAAAACAGTGGTATGTTTAAAATGTCTACATTCACCAGACTAATATTTTTAACATAAAAAGTATGAGGTAATGTAATTATGTTATTCAAAAGATAAATACAGAATTTTTTTGAAAGAAGGTTTTGTAGCACACTGCAGGAGTGTGGTCTGCTAATGAGCCACAAGTTGAGAGTTTATTATGAAGGGTTTCTTCTCTCCATCTTGTAGCTCATTTAGAGAAAATGCCCAAAAGACTAAATCTGAAGCCACTGTGAATATGAAGGCCCTTGACACGTCTTAGGATGTCACAATTCCCAATTCCTGCATAAATTCCCCCCATAAATGTCAATAAAGTTGCACCTCAAATGTAAGTGTCCCTTTCCGACTCAATATAAAAAATAATAATAGAGAATAATAAAAACTACCAAAGTCACATACAAAGCTATTCAAAACTATGCCTTCTGGCTTGACCAACACATGCTTTACTTGTCGCTGTATAGAGCAGACGGCGAGCGACTCCTGAATTCAACATTTCAAGCTTTAATTTCTCCAAAGGCAGGGTTTTTGTGGCTACTTCATTAGTTCAAGTAGTTCACTTTCACCTGGATTCCATTTTTCCCAACAAAAACTGCTGTGAACTCAATGGGGAGTGGAGAGCCACAGGCCCTGCTGAGACCAGTGGTGAGGACAGCGCCAGGCTGCTCAGCAATCCAAAAGGACCGTGGAGTCAGGTTCATCCCCCAGCAAAAGTATAAATAACCCTGTGCTGTTGATCTTTGGTATAACTTGGAAATAGTTGAAACAGTAGCTATTCGGTCTGTTCCTGCCAAGGCCCGGCTGGGCTTCTTCTATGAACGTAACCAGGACAGAAATAGATCTCCTGTGGCTGTTTCAGAGGTGCCAACTGTACAGTTTAGCATACACTAAAACTTCAAAATCTCTTCACCTGAGCTATTCCTCCTCTACCCATCCTCCTCCCAGGCAATTTATTTGTGTGCATCACCGTCTTCTTCTACTGGAATGAAGCTTCTTGAGAGCAGGAATCATGAATCCCTCACTGTGCCTGACACCAGCAGGCGTCCTGTTTTCTGAATGAACGCCTGCCTAAAAGCACGAGAAATGCACAAATCTCAGTATGAAAGCAAAAGAACTTTAAAAAGAAAAGAATCATCCATCATTCCATAAATGTAACTAATTTAATTTTCATTTATTCCCTTCTAGTTCTTGTGCTCATATATATACATCACCAAAATCAGAGTACACCGTCTTCTTTATTCTGCATTTTCTTTTTTTTTTTAATTAATTAATTTATTTATTGGCTGCATTGGGTCTTCGTTGCTGCGCGCCGGCTTTCTCTAGTTGCGGCGAGCGGGGGCTACTCTTCATTGCAGTGCGTGGGCTTCTCCTTGCGGTGGCGTCTCTTGTTGCAAAGCATGGGCTCTAGGCACGTGGGCTTCAGTAGTTGTGGCTCACGGGCTCTAGAGCACAAGCTCAGTAGTTGTGGCGCACGGACTTAGTTGCTCCGCGGGATGTAGGATCTTCCCGGACCAGGGCTTGAACCCGTGTCCCCTGCAATGGCAGGCGGATCCTTAACCACTGCACCACCAGGGAAGTCCCTATTCTGCGTTTTCATCAAATAATAAAGTACAGTGCCATAACTATTATAATTAACTACTTGCTATTCTGTCATATGGGCATACCATTATTTACCTAATTATTCCATATTTACTTTTCACACCGAATTCTTAATGAATTCAGAAATCTAGTTTTCCAACATGCAGCAGATTAGGGGCAACAAAATGTCAGATTATAGACATGAAGAATGATACTGGGGAGCCTTGGCACAGGATCTGGCACATAGTAAATATTTGCTGATGGACGGATGGATGGATGGGCGAATAGACAAATGGATGAAAGATGAGCTAACTGTAAAAGTAAATATTAAGGTAAATAGCAGCAGAGATGTGCAGGGTATCGAAGTCCCAGGCAGTGATGAGTGCTCACAATCATTATGGCATGTTAGAACTATAGTGGACCTTAGAAATAACCTGTGTACAGGTGAGGAAAGAACCTAAAGAGATGAATGAATTGTCTGAGATCCCACTGCAAGTTGATGGCAGGACAAAGACCTAACGCCACATGTCCTGATTCCTAGCCTAAAGTTCAAGGGGTTTAAATACGGTGGATCTCACCCCCTCAGCACACATGCTTGGCCCACCCCCCCCATCCTGCGTACTGCCGGTGAAGAGGAGAGGCCCAGGTCAGAGTCACAGTAGGAACAGAGGGCACCTCTGGGAGCCAGGAACACTGGATGCTAACTCTTGGGCAAACCCTGACTTGTTATACAGCCATGGGCGCCTACTTCCCTTCAGGCTGCATGTGGCCTTTGTGAAGCCCAGAGTGAATGTGGTGAGTCTATGCTATCCTTGGCCCATTCCTTGACTCCTTGTAAGTGCTCACGGAATCCTTATGGAATAATTACAACTCTTCATGCAGAGGAAATAATGGCTACATGTGTGCACAGGCACATATATTCCATCAGTATTACATGCGCACACACCTAAATACAAGCACGTGTACATTTCCCAGGCTGCTGCCTACTTCCATTGGAAACCCTGGGTATAAAGGGAATAATGTATTCATGAGGTTGCTTCATAATAATGGAAGATTTCTTCTACATAGATGCTATTTTATAGAGAAATAGGGCTTAGATGCAATTAACAAACACCTCTGATCAGTAATGCTGATGCCCTGTTTTGCATTTATCACTTAACTGATCTCTACTTATTGTTTTTTTCTTTTTTCTTACAAGTTGCATCTGGCTTCTGGCCTGATGTCACTGTTCTCCTAAAGAAAGTCTGAATTTATAGATAGGCATGGGCTCAAAATCTGGTTTTGCAGCTTCAGGTTTTTGTTGACACAAAACATATGTTCACTTCCCATTTGAAGAGCAAAGCCTCTAGATGTTGAGCTAGAGACATGATCAGAATGTCCTTGAGTCTTATTCAGTTTTCACAGGGAAGGAGAAAAGGTAAAGCCCAATGATAAGAGATACAATACACGAAGGGGGGCCCCAAAGGAGGGAAAGGTGGACCACATGCTTGAAAAGGCCTTTCCTGGCAGGGGGGGAGCTGGAGCAGACACTTGGCACAGCCCAGGGGTAAGCAAAGGAGCCGAGAACAGTGTGGGCCCAGAGCAGCAGCAGACACTGGCCCAGCAAAGACACGCACAAAACTCTCTGGAGAGAAGTATCTCCAATACAGGTTCTCAGAATTCCCAGCATCAGCAAAAAATGAGCTCACAACCGAAAATTACTAAACACAGATAGAAACAAGCCCCTGTGAATGGGAGTCATCAGAACAATGAACAATACCATCTTTGCCTGGCCTTTGTCCAGAGCCACAGTCTCCAGCCAGGCTCCCTCCTGCCTCATCCCATCCCATCCAGCCTCCACAGGTCACCACGGCTTTCCAGGAGTTTTCACAACTTAATTCTTCCACAATTCCCTTCTATCTACAGAACAAAGCTCAATCTCCATAGCATGGTACAAAGGCCCTTCACAATGGAATTCCAATGTCCCTTTCCAGATTCCTCTCTTCCCACCCCACACTCCTCACCTAACCAAACCCCCTATATCCTATGCTGGACAACACAGCATCCCTGAATATGTCACTCACTTTCTTGCCTCCATGCCTTTGCACATGCTATTCCCTCTTCCTGTAACGTCCAAATGGCAAATTCCTAGCGCTTTTTCAATGGCAGCAAAGAGACACCTCCTCTCTGAAGGTCGTCAGAGTTCCCCAGAGTTAGTCACTGCTGCCTTTGAGCTTGTTTTATAATATCCCAGATGGTCACAGAAGGCAGAATCCTTGTGTTAGTAAATTCTTCAGCATTTGACTCACTGTGGTTACTCAGGACATATTTATTGAGGCAATAAAGAATAAATAAAGAGCTTTGGAATCAGACACACCTAAGTTCAAATCCTGTCTCTGTCATTTCCCAGCTTTATGACCTAGGGAATCTGCTTAACTGAACCTGGGACTGTAAAATGGATATAATAAATCCTGCCACCTAGGACAGAGCCCCCTTACCCATTCCACTCCCATGCAGACATCACTAATCAATCACTGCACTCTGCCCACTGAGTCCTGGAATCTTCAGTGTGAGCTCAAGACAGTCGCTGGCTCACAGCACAAAAGCTACTTCCCATTTTGGTTATGGAGTAAACAAGACACCACAGATAGTAAAGTACTTGTCCCAGGCAAACTCTCAATGAGTGGCACTTATTACTATTTTATTTCCTCAAGTCTAAGATTGTTAGACGCCCACTAATTTAGCATGTTCTGGGAGGGGTGGAAAAATGTTACCTTATTAAGTACATACAGATCATTTGTAAGATATACTCTAATCTCAGAGATTAAAATGTGGAAAAGATGAACCTTAGAGCCAAGAAAATCCAGTGAGATTGTTGAGTGAATGAACTTCAAGTAGAGATGCTGGGGACCCCAAAAGACTCCCTGATCTGGGTTTGCCTGTCCACTCGGGCCCTGGGCACTTGGCTGTGAGGCAGAGAGCAGGAGGACACAGTAACACCCAGGGTCCCGGCTGCAGTCCATCTGGCCTGAACATGACCTGGACCTACAGCCGAGATGCTAGGAGAGAACGTGTTCACTTTGTGCCTGGCCCCGCCTCCAGAATTAGGATGACCCTGCCATGGCCCATTGCTTTTATATTCCTTCATTTTTTAAATTGTGGTAAAAAAATATATATATAATTTGCCATTTTGACCATTTTAAGTGTACAACTCAGTGGCATCGATTACATTCACAATATTGTGCAACCATCATCACTATCGGGTTCCAAAACTCTTTTTATCACCTTAAACAGAAACACTGTACCCATTAAACAAAAATTCCCCTTTCCTCCTCCTCCCAGCACCTGGCAACCACCATTCTCCTTTCTGTAGCTATGAATCTGACTATTCTGGGTACCTCATTTCAGTGGAATCGTACAATATTGTCCTTTTATGTCTGGGTTATTTCACTTAGCATGCTTTAAAGGTTCGTTCATGTGGTAGCATGTGTCAGAACTTCATTCCTTTTTATGGCTGAATAATATCCCACTGTACCATATTTTGTTTATCCATTCATCTGTCAATGGACACTCGGGTTGTTTCTGCTTTATAGCTATTGTGTGAACCATGCTGCTATGAACATGGGTGTACAAGTATCTGTTTGAGTCCCTGCTTTCAATTCTTTGGGGTATATACTTAGGAGTGGAATTGCTGGGTCATATGGTAATTCTACATTCAGCCTGTTGAGGAATCGAGCATACTGCTTTTTAAGAATCCTCTTGGTGCTGCCAGGTAAACAGTTTTGGAAACAAGTCTACATCCAATTATGCCAATTATACTTCTTTTGGGTAGTAAATTTCCGGAGCTTATCCCCCACCATATGAAGTCAGTACTGGCATCGTGCTTCAGAGCATGGGCTTTTGAGACGGAAGACTCGAGCCTCTCCCAGCTACGCAACTTTGGGTGAGCCTGTCACATTTTCTGGACCTGTTTCATCATGTGGAAAATGGGAATAACAGTAGCTATGTTGTAGGAGAGCTGTGAGGATTAAATTAGCCGATGCACGTACAGTGCTTGGCAATCAATAAATGGTCATTACTACTTTTATTATTGCTTGTGAAGAACTGTTCTCAAAGTCCATTGCTGTGACTGATGGTACACTGAATGTGTAAGAGTCTGAAATGGGGAGCATTTGAAGTTCACAGGCTAAATTAAAAGTAATACTCTCAGGAGGAGGGGTCTTTCTTGGAATCCAAGTTCCATTTAAATCCAAAGAGGTGCCGAAAATTGGGCCAGAGTTACTTACAGGTGAGACAGGGAGGTCACATCTGTGAAGATGCCCTCTTGGAGGGTGGAGACGTCATTACCATGCAGGGACCTGAAGAGAGAAGAGGCTGTCAGGACTCATCCTAAGACAGAAAACTCAGGAACTGATGGAGGGACGCCCTCTGCTGAGAGGGGCATGTCATGAGGGAGAGGGTCCCTGGATCAGAGACCCTGCGCTGCTGGCCACAGGCAAGGAGAGGGAGCCCCTAATTATCACAGACCACGCTGCCCCTCAGCCCTTCTGGAAGACCCTGCTCGGGCCATCACAACTAACTCACATACCATGTCTGTTCACAGGACAAATGGATGTGTGCGTATGCAGCTTGTGCCCTCCCTAGCTTGGCTAGGGAGCCTGAGGGGACAGGCTTCTTCCTGGTAAGGAAGCTACTAGGTGAGCCCTAGGTTGGGGGTGAAGAATGTCCCCCTGCCCCAGGAGGGCTGCCAGAGGACTCAGTGCAAGGATATTCCAGAGGCCGTCATAACAGGCATGGCAGAGGGCTGTGAGCACAGGGCAAACCTCACAGTGGGAATTCTTAGAGAAGGTTCTACATTCACCATTTGACAGGAGACTCACATGCAAACAAGGGGCTACCTTATCTTGGACACCCCCAGACCCTGCCTCAGCACACACATCGCAAACACAACTTGGGGCGGACAGCAACCCCCTTTTCTCGGATGGTTTCCCATTCATTCCTTGGCCTCCGTTAGGAGCTCCAATGAGAGTGGACTGGCCTCGCACTTTGGACACAGTTGGCCCTGCTGGGGCCCCGGACCTGGGGACATTCCTGCTTGCCAGGTGGGTGAGAAGGGCCCTCGGTGGGGCAGATTTCCCTGGAGGAATGAAGAGCGGGAAGACTCACAGCAGGCGCAGGGAGCGGAGCCCCTGGAAGGCCAAAGGAGGGATGCACTGCAGGGCATTGTAGCTGAGGATCCTGCAGGAAGAAGAGGGAGGGACGGAGGAAATGCGGGAGGGATTATAAGGGGTTCCACTTCTGGTGGTGATGCAGGTGGTCACCACCTTGATTGTGGTGATGGTTTCATGGGCGTGAACATATATCAAAATGTATCAAATTTTACACATTAAGGATGTGCAGTCTATTATATATTAATTATACCTCACTAAAGCTATTTTTTAAATAATAACAAGAGAAATGAGACATTTTTTATCACAGGAAAAGGCTGTTTCCCCTTACAGCTTCCAGGATCACCTAGCCCAGGATTTCTCAGCCTCAGCACTATTGATAGTTCCTTGGTGGGGGGCTGTCCTGTCCCTTGTAGGATGTTGAGCAGCATCCCTGGCCTCTGCCCACAGAGAAGCAGTAGCTCCCCCTGCCCTCCTCCAGCTGTGACAACCAAAAATGTTTCAAACATTGCCAAATGTTCCCTGGAGAGCAGAATTGCCCCTGGTTGAGAACCACTGCCCTAGACCATGGCAGCTTCACACATAGGCTTGTAAAGAAAAAAATGTTGCCACCATTCCAGTTCTACAAGGATCAAGCCATTAGCCACTTCAGTTGCCCACCGACAGTGTGCCCTGAGGGGAATCCAGGATGGAGAAAGACAGGGTGCATTCTGTGCTTTGAATATACTAGCCTTTAGGTAGCTTAGATGCATATCTAAGGAAAAATTTCAAATGACCCCAGACTCTTACATCTTCCCATATGTAGAAAAGCACTAAAATCATTAACTTGAGATATCTGTTCTTTGTGATTAACAGTAACCTTTTGATGCTTGACCACATGTTTTTCTCAGAAAAAAAAGTTCATATGTATCCTGGCTCCTCCCTTCCCTCTTCAGAGCAGTTCCTCAGAGCTATCTGAGAGACTGTCTCCAGGCTATAGTCCTCTGGAAGGTCCCCGAATAAAACTTAACTCACAACTTGTGCATTTTTCTTTCAGTCAACAGGCTCATGAAGACTTTGAAATGGAAACCAGTTGACTAATAGACCTGAGGCAGGTAAGTGCAGCACTTTGCGGCCTTGGGACCACATTCTGCTCCTGGGGGCCTGACTGAGTCAGGACCCTGTCTTTTAGGGTACTGGCTCTATTATTTGACCACAGTAGAACCAAACGGAAAGTTCTTAAGTCCTGGGCACATCATCTGTAAAGTGAGGTATTGGGAAGGTGAACGAAATACATTCTTAAGCTCCAGGCAAATATAAACGATGCTTGTTAATACTTTCCAATCAATTGCTTGGAATATAATTAAAGCAATCATTAAAATATCTTAGAATATGGGCACAAAAATGTTCAGAGAGTAACCGTTCACAATAGTCCAAACTAGAAACAGTGCAAATAACCATCAGTGGTAGAATGGATAAGGAAAGTATGGTATATTCCTACAAGGGAATACTATACAGCAGTGAAAATGAAGAGACCACAGCTTCACACAAACATAATGGTAAATAAAAGAAGCCAGACATAAAAGACTACATCCTGTATGATTCAATTTATATAAGATTCAAAAGTGGGCAACACTAAACTTCATTGTGTAGAAATGCATATGTAGATGGTACTATAAAGACCAAAGAAGTGATCATTATAAAACTCCAGGTAGGGACTGCCTCGGGTGTGGGGGGAGAGAGGAAGAATGATCAGGAAGAGATGAGGGGACTTTTGGGGTGCTAGCTGTGTTCTATTTTTTGCCTTAGGTATTCACACATGTTCTAGCTTTATGATTATTTGTTAAATTGTACATTTATGTTTTTTGCACTTTTCCATACACACACTGTGTTTCACAATAAAAAAAAAATGTTTTTTAAAAGTCTTTTCAGTGGGCAGGCCCTGTCACCCTCCCTGGAGGGTAAGGGAGGGTACGTGGGGATACCTGCCAGTGACCGAGGCTTGGGGAGAGTCTCAGTAGCCACAAGCCCTCCCTCCACCTCCTGCCATGGGACTCACAGGGTGGTTAGCTGGCTCATGTTGGTGAAAGAGGAATTGCTTAAGGAACTGATCTTGTTGTTACTCAGGTCCCTGGAAAAGACAAAAGTATCATCATTTAGAAAGAAAGAACTCCTCCCCTCTCCCACTCTGGCCATGGCCTCCCTCAGCCAGGCGGGCAAGTGGTTCTGACCGGCACTCTGGGGGGTGGGAGGTGGTGGAGGGGGCGCTTGGTTCACAATTATTTACAGCCCTCCGCTCTGCTCCCTGAACTCGCTCTATGTCTCCAGGGTTTCAGGTCTCCATTTCCTCATCTCCCACCCGATGCAAGTATAGCCTGGCTCCCACCCTCCACCCACCATGGAAATGCTCCCACCAAGGACATCAGCTGCCAGGCCTAGGGGGCTCTCTATCCTTTCTCTCTTGCTAGTACTTTACGTGGGTTTGTTCACTCACCCTCCCTATAATCCTATGAGGGAGATAGTAAACCCATTTTATAAAAGAAGGTGCAGGGTCTCAGAGTGATGAAGTGACCCACCCAGGGTCACACAGCTGGGAGGAAGTACAGACAGAGTCAAACCGCAGTCTGTTGGCCCCCAAGCCCCAGGTCATGGCAATGTGCTCTCCAAGTGACCCTGTAGTGTTGGCCCAACTGACCACCCTCTTCTCAAATCTCCTCAGACCACTGTCTTCCCACGTTCCCCCTACCTCTCTGGTGAATGCTTCTTTATCACCCACCCCTTAGGCACGGGGATCACTAAGCCCTGTCCTTGCTCTTCCTCTTCCTTTAGTCCCTTAGCCCTCGGTGATGCTCCTGGCTCCGTCACCATCATGCGCAAATGGTGCCCTCCTCTGTGGCCCCAGCCAGACCTCTCTCACGAAGTCCCCTCCAGAGACCTGATGTCCCACAGACACTCCAATTCTTGTGCTTTCTCCCACCCGCGTGCCCCGTGCTGTGTTCTCCATCCCGGTCAGCAGCTCCAACAACCCAGAAACACTGCCCTACCCCCACGTCCTCCCTCCCAGACCCTCACCTAACTAGCTTGTGCCTCTGTTCATCTGTCCCATCTGCCCCCTCCTCCCAAGTTTCTGCTACATCAAGCCACCGTCATCTCTCTCCTGGTTTCTGCCTCATCTCTCACCCACAGCTTTGCCCCCTTTCGATCCATCTTCCACATGGTGGGCACCACGCAATCTTTCTAAGACACAAATCTGATGAGGTCACTTCTCTACCAACAAACCCGCAGTGGCTCCCATTTACTTAAAGTGCAACCTCCAGACCCTTTAGCTTCACCACCTGCCAGGTACTCCAGGGCATGGCCCCCCTCCCTCACGGGTCCCCACATGCCTTGCATGAATTTGTTACTCTTCTTGAAATTCTCTTGCCCCTGGATATCCTGTTCCCTCTGCACCTGGTGAACTCTGACCTCTCCCAGCCCTTACCCTGAGCCCACCACTCCTTCTTTTGAGCCACAGCCCTAACATGTGCATTTACCTCTGTTGGAACACTCGTCACTCCACACGACGTATGTGCTCCTATTTCTCTCCCTTGCATGCCCCCAGACCGTGACATTTAGGGGGAGGGCCCATGACTTAGAGGGCTTCATATCTGCTCACTTCATGCAGTTCTTGACTCAGCAAATAAAACCATGTGCCCTGCCTTCATTTTCTTTTAGTAAATGTTCCTCTAATTAATCTCATTCATAACCACTCCATTGTTCCTAGAGACACATTTAAATACATCACCAAACTTCAAGTACCCTTTGTGGTCCTTCCCCATGATAAGGAGGTGCTGGTATTTCAGCCCCCAACAGGCAGCTTCATAGTAAGAACTGCCTTCACGTTAGTCCCCTCTCCCTCCCTTTCTCCTCAAGCATATCCGCACCACTAGTGGGGCTGCCTCAGATTAGACCAAAGAAAGGTTGTCTCTCTCTTTGTCACTCTATCACCAGCCACAAATCACTCTAACCACCACCCCTTACCTCCACCATTGGAACAGTCAGTCAAAACACCATGGCTAGGTCATTAGCAAAGACAGATAAACTGGAGTTTCGAAACTCTGTAAGCCAGTGCTACTCAAAGTAGCTAGTCCTCAAACTGAATGTCCCCAAACAAGGGACTTGTGCCAAAATGCAATCACCTATGACACTAAACACACAACTTAGTTTAGCTAACATTTTTTTCATAGCAATACTTTCCCAATGAAGGAAGGAGCAATGTGTTGATTAAAATTCTGTTGCGGGTTCCTTATCTAGTTTCAGGCACATTACAAAGAGTTCTCAGGTTGCCATTGCTCCATAGACCACACTTTGAGCAGCACTGCTCCAAGGCACTTCAGATGAAATGTTCTCTGGACTTCTTTTTGGTGGGATCTGGCCAATAGGCAGATAAAGACAATTGAAGTGAGGTGTTAATTAAGCTGGAAGGCTAAGAGGAGCTGAACTTATTCTAAGGCTTACTCTGTATGTTTTCATGAAGCAGAAAGGTCAAAAAGTGGAAATAACAGAAAAGTAGATGTTAGCCTAAAGAAAGAGTTAGTTACAGATGTGTATTTGAGGCTGCCATATTTCATATTTGGTTTAGGAGCCAAGGTTGGATCAAGAAGTTTTCCATAACTCTCTTCTTCTGCTCTGGCTCCTATCTTTGCAAGGATAACCCTCTTTAACAATAATTACCAGCCTAGAGGCTTGGGGAGATGGTGTGGGCAGAAGCACACAGTTTCCAACCCGAGAGAGCCTGGAACAATGCAATTCCCAAGAATGGCCACTAGATGGCAAAACAGTTCTGTGCACAGATGTTCCCAAAGGGATGAGGTGAAATTTAAAAATGGATCAGTACCATACAGGGAATATAGCCAATATTGTATAATAACTATAAATGGAGTATAACCTTTAAAAGTTGTGAATCACTATATTGTACACTTGTAACTTATATAATATTGTACATCAACTATACTGCAATTAAAAAAAAACAAAACAAAACAAAAAAATGGATCGGCCAGAGTGGCATCTGTAGGGAATTCCAGGAAAGCTGGAGCCACAATGGCTAGATTCCAATGGCCCTCCTGCCCTCTGAGACAGGCCTGGATACTCACACAAGCTGCAGGTACTTGAAGGTGGACAGCTGTCCCGGAACCAGCGTGAACTGATTCCCATCCAGGTAGCTACAGGAGAGAACACAGCAGTTAGTGCAGCCATCTCGGCCTTGGGCAGAGCCCGGCGCAGGGAGAACCTTCCCCTGCAGCCAGGGCCTTCTCATTCATTTCCTCTCCTACATGTAGACTACACAGTTGGTCCTGAATCGCTAATTGGAGGAGAAAACCCGGACATTTCTTACGCCATTTGGGAAGATGCCGCTGAAACACTTGGTAAAAGCCACTGAGACATGAAGCCTCCTGTGGCTTCCTTCCCAAGCCCATGCCTGGCCCTCTCAGCACCCTCCTTGTCGGTGGGTACCACAGGCTCAATCCTGGACCCCCTGGCCTTCCCTCTCTGCTCTCCAGCCTTCTTGGCCAAATAGTTAATTTGTAATAGGCTAATACCCACCTGCCAGGTCCTCAGCAGCACCCAGGGCCCCCCTCTACCTGCTGGCAAGGTGCCTGAGGCTGGCCCCAGACCCAAACATGACCAAACCTAAGCTCTGTGTTTTCACACCCACACAGGCTTCCCCTGACTGCATCAGCACTACACTCCATGTTCCTAACCATCCAGGCTCAGGACCCCGAAGGTGACTCTCCAACTCTCTCTGTAGTCAGTTCTGTGACCGACCCAGCTTCTCCCACCCACTGGTCTCTCATCGTTCGTGGAGCTTGGGATTCGAAACGCTGTGACCTGCCCTCCCTCCCCCATGGCCACCAGCCATCCTTACTAAGCTGACCCGAGCACTGGGAGCTGCAGCCCCACCGAAGGCAGCCTTCAGGATGCCTTGTCCACCCCCCAAAGGTCCACAGAGCACAAATCAGGGCTTTACTCCCTCGACCCATCACCCTGCATCCTACAGAATGACTCCCAGCCCATCTCCTTCGATCCTCTCAGGCTTCCTTGTCAACAAACCCAGTAGCCCCATTTTACAGCTGAGAAAACTGAGGCTTAAAGTCTCTGAACTTCAGCATCCTCAGTCAAGGGAGCCAGGCTGTCCTGCCTGTCCCATTATTCCCAGGGTTGCTAGGAGGCACCAAGGAGAGAACGGGACATACGAGGTTTACAGAAAACTGGGCGGGGGATGCAGCAGGAGAGTCACAGGACAAGGACTGCAGTGGTTGGTGTGCTTGTGAAGAAATACCAGCCTTGCAGGTAATGAAAGAAATACAAATGAAAACCTCACGTGCTCCCCTCAGGGAAAAGAAAAGCTCGGCTATGGAAGCCTGAAGGGACCAATCCCAGGGGCAGGAAGAGTCAGGGCCTGACCCAGGCCTTCCCTTTGGAGGGGTCCGTCAAAGGAGCCTGCTCTCCATCCCGCTGTCTGCCATACACATTTATACCCACGTCCCCACATGGGCTCAGATACCAAATCCAAATCAACAAAGAGTTAGCACCACAACAGCCAGTGTTGATGGGGCATGGGAGGGGGAGGGGGAGCAAGAAGGCTCTTTCCACACACGGCGGGCGGGAGTGCAGAGGAGACAGCTTTTCTGGAAGGTCATCAAGAGTCCCAACAATGCACCGCTCTCCGACTAGCAGTTTCACTGAAGGCATGCTCACCTCAGTGTTATTTATGAGAGTAAACAAATTGGAAGCTTAAATACGAACAAAGGGGGATTTGTTATATAGATCACAGCAGACTCACGTGATGGAATATTATGTGGACAAGAAAAACAACTTTTGTGAGCGTTCTCATGAGGGGAATGCTCATGAGATGATGTGAAGTGGGAAAAGCAATGTAATTTCTTACTTTAAAGGCAGAGCTTAGTTTAAGGGGATGAAGCACTCGCCACGGGGGACCCCTGCCGTCAGGTGACTGCAGGGCGGGGCGGGGGGGGAAAAGAGAAGCGCAAACCTCCTTGGACTCAGTGTCTCCTGCAAAGCCCTAACTCCAAGCGCCTAGTCAACTAACACCTGCTTTTGGTCGCCCTCTCTTCCTGCCACCAGGCAGGGGTTACTCACAGCTCTGTGGCATTCTTGGGGATGCCCTTGGGCAAGGCCTGCAGGTGCTTGTTGCTGCATCGGACCACGGTGTCCAGGCAGGCGCACTCCTGGGGGCACTGCGGGCGGGGTAGGCAGCCCCCCTCCTCCTGACCTGGGGAGGAAGGCGTGAAGCCACGTCAGCGAGGGGACAGGCCCCCTCAGGGCCTCCTGCAGCCAGGGCCCAGCTCCAGGGCACCTGCGGACAGTGGCCCCGCGCTGACACCACCTTGTGTACCAGTAAGTCTCCTCTCAGCTGCACCCTTCCCCCACCAGGGGCAAAGCCCCTTGGGCCTGTTTTGAGCTTAAAATAGGTCTTGGGTCCATCTCTTCCACCTCAGCTCTGAGGTGGACCCAGGTACTGCAGAGAAGGAGGATGGCAGCCACACCATTTCTTGAGCACCTACTATGTGCCGGACACTGTATCGAACATAATCTCCTTAACGTATGTAAGGGGAGCCGCCATTGCCCCTAGAATGTGAGCATCACGGGGACAGAGACCTGCGCCCCCTTCTCTGTTCACTGAAGGAGCCCAACACGGAGAGCAGGGCCTGGCACACAGCAGCCTCCAAATCAGGTCAGTTGAATGAAGGAATGAAGGAACTTCTATCTTACTGAGATCTGGAGCGGTTAAACAGCTTGCTCGGGTCAGAAGGCTGATCAGAGGCAATTCAGGGTCTGTACCCAGGTCTGGCTGTCACACAGTCTGAGCCCCTTCTGTCCCACCATCTTTCACAGATTCAATAAATAGTACTGAGCGCCCTCTGTGTGCCTTCCTTCCTTCTGATTGGGTGTAGGAGGGACGATAAGGACACCACCGTCGCAGTTGCTAGGAAGCAGGTGCCAGGGACTGTCGGTTATGGAAGGCGTCTGTGTGGAGGTGCCACGTGATAAGGATGAACTCACTGAATCCTCACAACATCTCTCTGTGGATGTGCTACTATCAGCCCATTTTAGAGAAAAGGAAACTACGGACAGAGTGATTAAGTAACTTGCCCAAGGTCTGCCAGCCTGGAAGAGGTCCTGCAGCCTGGAATCCAAGCCAGCTGCCTCCAGAACCTGCCCTCTTGACCACTACGTCCTACTGCCTCTCGGCAGCAACACCTCAAAAATATTCACTCCTAGGAAGTTATTCTAAGGGGAAGAACTGAGTATATGTACAGAGAGCTATCTATCAGGATGTTCCTGGCAGCACGAGGCATAACAGCAGAAGTTTGGAAGCACGTAAATGCCATGCGATGCCTCCAGACAAGGGACTGTCATGTTGAGAAGGTACACGGGCAGTACTGCAAGACCCTACGTGTGTCATACATGTGCACACGAACACTCAACAAAGATCCAGGGGGCCACACACGGAGTGCTGACAGGAGTCATCTGGGGTGGAGAAGTAGAAAGAGGGACTCATCAGTGATCTTTTTATTCTCCTTCTGGATTGTCCGTTATTTTTGGTTTTGTTTTTAAGGAAATAAAGATGCCTCACTTTGTAACAAGAAAAATAAAAAGAAACTGTTTCTTGGGAAAAAATAATGCTGTCAAAAAAATACTTGATGGCATCAGAAAATGTCCAAAATACATAGTTCAGGTTTTTTTTTTTAAAAAGAAACGATGATATAAAATATATATGTGAGAAGTATGGAGTTTTGTTTTGTTTATTTTAAAAGTTAGAAGCCAAACTGCTCTTAGAGAATCCATTGATTTTGTTTAGAAAAATACCCTGTCATTCTTGGCGTGAAAGCTGAAGCTCCCCACCCAGCACCCCCCTCACTGGCCTGGATGGGCCAGCCTGAGAGCTGAACTGCCCCCTGGAAGCAGACTGGAGAGAGGACAGGAGGGGCTGAAGAAGGGGGGACCAGGACTGGGCAAGACACAACCTTGTTCTGTCACCTTCGGTAAAAATCTGCTTCCCACAGCTGCCTGTGTGCATGATGCTCTGGGGGCCGGGGTGGAGAATGGAGGGACAGGCTAGATTCTGCATGGGTAGGGAAAGAAGGAAGTGGCCACAGGAGAGAGATCGAGGATTCAGGGGAAAGAGGACATTGGCACAAGAAGTGACCCGCGTGTGGAGGAACGGGTGCCCCCTTGACAGTGTCCTGTTGCACATCACAGACAGGCTGAATCCACCGTCCAGAGTGCTTAGGAATAACCAGGAGGTAGGTCTCTGGGTTAAACGTACCTACATAAAGAAATTACACTAAAATGTTAACTATGATTTTCTCTGAGTGATGGGCTAATAGGTAACATTTATTCCCGTCTTTTATCCATATTTTCCCATTTTTTAAACAATAAGCACATTATTGCTCTTATAATCGCACGAAGACCCCACCAGGCAGAGGCGGGCACAGGACTGAGTAGGTCTCCCTGCTCCTCGCCCCTCCCCCCCCACAGAGCCTCCCCTCCCCAGGGGACCCCTCCTCTCTGGGGCATGACCACTCCCCATCCCCCTGCCACCCAGGGGGCCCACGAGTTACCTTCCTCACACCTGAAGTCGGGGACAGCCACGTCCTGCAGGGGAATCTGCCGCAAGAAATCTGGGTTCTGGCATCGCGGGTTCCCCGTCACGATCTTCCTCTTGCGCAGCCAGTCGCCCAGCCAAGCCAGTTGGCAGTTGCAGTTGAAAGGGTTGGCCAGAAGGTTCCTAGAAGAGGCGGGTGGTATGACCACGAAGACAACCACCAGACTCAGTTGTCCCAGCAAAGCTGGCTCCTGCTCGCCACGTGCTGGCCACACAGCCACCCAACACTCCCAGACAACCAACCCGGCAAGAGGCAACATTCTAACGTGCAAGGACCCAAACACCCTGAGTCTTTTTAAAGTGACCACCGGAGAAGGCCGTGTCCTGAGGTGGTGGACGGGCAGGGCTCCGGGGCTCAGTTCGGATGGCTGGTGCCCAAGCCCCAGGCCCGCCTGCCCTCTTTGGCGCACTTACAGCGTGGAGAGGGCCTGGAGGGTGTCGAAGGCTCCAGGGGAGATGGTGGCGATCTGGTTGTCGTAGAGCGAGAGGAGACGGACGCTGCGCAGACCCGTGAAGCTGTCATTGTGGATGCAGCTGATGCGGTTGTTCCTCAGCATCCTGGGCCGGGAGAGGAGGGGAGAGCCCGTGCCATGCCCTGCGGCCACCTGCCTGCCCTGTGCTTTGGCCGCCAGCGTCCAGTTCACAAGTTCTCCTCTGCGGGCACTGAGCCACAGAGAGGGGAGCCACAGCGCCAGGACTCTACACACCTGGGCTCCCCTCCAGGCCTTGCCTGCCTCTGAATTGACCGCCTCTCCATCCTGCCCACACGGCCCCCACGCCGATGACCATCACCCTCACCCCCTGGATGCCCAGAGCCTCCCCAACCTCGGGCCACACTCCATATCAACACCTAAGACTTTCCTAAAACTTAAACCCGGCCATGTCGCTCTCCAGCCTAAAGCCCATAGCAGCCTCTAAACTGTCCACAGAATCATGTTTAAACTCTTGACTGTGACATGTGAGCGCCTGCCCAACCCAGCCCCAGAGCAGCACCTGCCCGCCTCCCCAGAGATGGACACACCCTCCACTCCTCTGTCCTTCAGGCCTGCTGCCCAGGCCTGCATCCCCACACCTTTCCCCGGCTGGATCTCCTTCTAGAATGACCTCCTTCCTCATTTATAGCTGCAAAAGTCTCTGTTCATCCTCAAACATCTGGCTCAATTCCCTTCCCCAAGCAAAAACAAAAACGAAGCCTGACACAGAATAGGCAATTCACAAAAGAAATTAAAATGGTTTAAATTAAAATGAGCGAACTAGGTGAGGGAGATTAAAAGGTACAAACTTCCGTTACAGGATAAATGAGTCACAGCATGAGACGCACAGAAATAAATAAACAAATAGCTTATGAACATTCACTGAAAAATGTTCAAATCAAGGACATTTAAGTGATAGTGAATCTTTGCCTGCCAAATTACAAAATAATTAAAAATAAAATAATAATAGTAAAGCCCAGGGTTGGCAAGAGGGTGGGAAGACGGGCACTTTCACGTACAGCTGGCAGGAAAACAACTTGGGACCTGCCCGAAGTGCGCCTGGTGAGATGTGCCAAAATCCCTAAAAGGGCCCTTTGTGCTTTTACCCTGCAGGTCTACCTTTAGGGATTTATCTTTAAGGTAATAACCCCAGATGAGCACAGAATTTCATAACAAAGATATTAATCACAGCATTGCTTGTAATAAAAATAGTAACAGCCTAAATCTCTAGCAATTATATAATATATAATCATTCAAAATGATTTGTAAAAGAAATCCTAAGGATATGTAAAGACACTCACATTCTGTTTAAGGAAAAAACAGATTACTAAATAAAATGTATGCTAGGATTCCATTAAAATATATCTGTGTGTTTGCACGCATGTATGTGGGTGTACGTGTGTGTGTGTGTGTGTGTGTGTGTGTGTGTGTGTAACTGGAAGGATAGTTGTCTATATCAACAATTAACTGTGGTCAGTGGAGGGGTTACAGGCATTCCTTTTCCTGTGCCCTCACCATCCTTCACATGCTCCTGCAGGCTCTGTCCCAGCACCAGCCCTTCCTCTCTCCTCTGTCCACTCCATGTCTTCCTCAGAAAGAACCCAAGTGACTGGTCGAACAGCCCACGGCACCCTCTTTCAAGGAATACTAGGCATGTATAAAAAAGAATGAGGCAGCCCTCTATGAAGAACCTGCCACACTATCTTTACAAGTGAAAAAAAGCAAGCTGCAAAACACAGTGCATAATAAATCCCCTTGTGTAAAACAAACAAAAATCCACAGGGAATGCCTCCATGCATTCATTTACCTTACACAAATGCCATGATACGTGCTCAGAAAATAAATCTATAGCCTTACTGCAGGCTGGGATTTAAATCCAGGCTGGTGGCTTCTAGAGGTGAGGTCCACAGTGTAGCCACTAGCCACATGTGGCTGTTTATATTTAAATTAATTAAAATGAAACGAAATTCAAAAGTCAGTGCCTCCGTAGCACTGGCCACATTTCAAGCGCTCCATAGCCGCATGTGGCTACCAGATTGGTCACTGCAGATGTGGGATGTTTCTGTCCCTGTGGCGAGTCTGACGGGACAGCACTGTCTATCGGACGCTCTAAAGGTCTACATGATCATCTGAAGACCTAGTGCTGCCTGCACAGAGAGAGGGGCTCCCTTCAGCGTTCACAGAGGGGTGGATGACCCCAGGATCCCACTCAGTCCTGACGTCTGGAGAGCTCTGCCTGGGCTCTGAGTCATGGGGTCTCAGAATCCCAGGGATGGTGGGAATCCCTCCTCCCCCGCCTACACCCACTTGAGTCACCTCTGCGAGGTCCCTGCCACTGTAGCACCAGCCACTCCTGAACTGAAAACACGTGCTGTGCTCTTGCAGCCTGACCACGGGGCGATGAGAGGGGACCTCCGGAAGGGCCCACCTCCCCATCCCTTCACCCGCCATCGACCCCCCACCCTGGGGAACCAGAAGGCAGCCCTCGTCACAGTGACCAACATCTGATGACTTGGCGCGCTGCAGCCAGGGTCCTCAGCCGCGGCCCCCTCAACCCCTGCAAGCTGGGGCCAGGCAAAGAGACCCCCAGCCTCGCTCTTCCCTTCCCTTTAACGCAGACTCCCACGCCCTGGCTTGGCTTCTGCCCACCCTGCTCCCCGGCCACACACTCACAGCGTCCTCAGGCCGTCCAGGCCCCGGAACATGCCGCTCCGGATGGACACCAGCTGGTTGGCGGTCAGGTGCAGCTCGCTCACTGAGGCTGCGCCCTCGAAGGCCCCGTCTTCAATCTCCGACACCTTGTTGTTGCTCAGATTGCTGGGAGAGGATTATGGAGTTCAGGACCCTTTTCCTGCACCCAGCTCCCATGCACGGGAGCCCTGCCCCCGACAGGAGCTACCCCACACCCAGAATTTCCCCTCCCCATCCTGACCGGCATCCTGACTGCACCTTCCCGCCAATGGGTAACTCACATTTTCTTCAGATGGGTGAGTTTTTTAAACATCCCGGTGGCCTCCAGGATGGAAATCTCATTGTTGTTTAATCGTCTGTAAGAAGCAAGGAAGGGAACTTATACATCCATAAATGACAGACATTAAAGTATCTTCCAAACTGAGACTATTTGGGACTCAAACAAAGGGGACTCCCAGAAGAATTTCTCTGGCGAGATGAATTGATCCTATTTCAGAAAAGGCTGGACCAAGAGCTGGGGGGGTGAATGGGGATATTTTTAACATGAAAAATGCCATGAAATTTACATACATAAATGACAGGCATGTGTAGGTATCCGTGCACATGCATATATATACGTGCACAAATTTATATTTTTAGAGAAAGAAGAAAAATAAAAGAATGGCTTAGGCTACAACTTTAGCTGATGGAATCAGGTCCCCACAAAGAAAGCAAAAGCATGATTGAGAGAAGCCCCCCTGGTTCAGGCTGGTGACCTGCCCTGAGGGCCAGAGACTGCCTCAGCAGGGCGTGTGGGACTGGGAGTGAGAAGCAGAGGGGCCACTTCCTGCTGGAGCCAGCAGCTGGCATGCTCCCGGGGTGCGGTCTCCAGTGGTCCCCAAATAGAGCTGCAACAGAGGAAAACCCGGAGAAGGGCCGAGAGGGTCAGTGGGAGCTGGGGGCAGGTGAGGGTGCGGAGCGGCTGGGGGCTCTCACAGCTCGGCCGTGGCCTGGGGGATGCGCTCAGGGATCTTCGTGAGCTTCAGGCTGGAGCACTCCACCATGCTGGCCTCGCAGCGGCACTTGTGGGGACAGACCACGTCGCTATTGCATTCACTGTTCAGCTGGTAATCCTCCGTGCCTGTGGTGAGAGGGCGGGGGCCAGGGGCGGAGGGGTTCCAAGCAGCCCTGCCCAGCCCAGAGTCTCCCGGGCCCCCCTGGCCTCCCACTGCCACCGTCCCACCCAGGCCGGCCTTGGTCCCCCCTCTTACCTGGAATGAAGTACTGCTCTTTGGCTGGGGAGAGAAGCGGAAACACTACAATGCTGGGATTGTCCAGCCCGTGCAGGAAGAGCCCAGGCCCCGCCCTGCTGCCCAGCGGAAGCCACCCCAGGAACCAGACTCGGGTCACAAACCAAGGCCCCAGCGCCCACCCACCCAGCCCCTGTGTGAAGGTCTTGCTACGAACACAGATATTCCTTGCCCAGGCTGATGCAGGGGACAGCACCACACCCAAGTAAACCTCTTCCAGGGAGCACCAAAACCACGGGAACGTTCACATGCAACGGCCCAGGTGAGGATGGACCAGGATCCGGGCTCAGAAGCCGACCCACACTGTCCCCAGCCAGTTGCCGTTCCTGCTGCCCCAGAGCCTGGAGGAGGCAACCATCTCTCTGAGGAGGGTTCCCAGGCCTCCTGAGTGTCTTAAAAAGCTTGAAAGAGGACTGTCCTGGGAGGAGAGGGACCTGGGTCCTCGCCTGTCCTCTCCAGGGTATCTTCAGCAAGCTCTACCACCTTCCCAGCCCTCAGTAAAACAAGGGGTGGGAAATTGCAGATCCAAGTCTACACTGTGGGCCCGCACCCTCCAGCGTGGGTCCAGAGTGGTCCAGGGCACCCTTGTTGGGACCATCCAGGAACATCACAGGGTCCCTGAGCAGACTGAAGGCGGGCGGGCAGCTACCTGAGCACCGGAACTTCTTGCTCTTGATCTGCCCGATGCGCTTGTTGGCGAGGCGCCGGGGGCTGGCGCAGCGGGCCCCGCTGGTCTCGATGGGGTTGGTGCGCAGGAAGTCCGCCAGCCACTTGAGGTTACAGTCGCAGATGAAAGGGTTCTGGGCCAGATGCCTGTCCAAAGGGGGCAGATGGGAGATCAGAGACAAAGCTGCACAGTTGTGCTGACCGCCACCTAGACGGGGCCTCACGGCTTGCTCGTGGCCAGAGCCCACCTGGCCCTGGGGAGAAATGCACCACCTGGGGACAGCACCTGGGGGTGCCCACCACCTGTGGAGAAGTCTTACCAGAGCCTCACAGTGGGGATGGAACTCCACAGCCTGGAGCTTCCAGCTGTCCCTTCAAGCCTCACTCTGTCCCGTCTCCTTCTACTCACCTGTCCCTCCCTCTGCCCTGTGACAAACAGGAGTGGAGGCAGGAGCAACCTAGAGACCGGCCAGGGTACCCCTGTCCTTCCAAGGGCGAGGTAATGGAATGGACATTAGAACCCAAGACCTCAGCATCCAGCGGCCTTTGGACCCCACTGGTGCCATGAGTCCTGGACTGTCCCCTCCCTGTGGCTTTGGGCAGCAGCAGCCTCTTTCCCACAGCCTCTGTCAAGAAGGGGCTGGGGCCAGGGTGGCAAGGCTGGGCCTGCAGCTGGGGTAGGAGGTCTCAAAGTGCCTGCTGCGGCCCCTCAGCATTCTATGGAATCTCCATTCCTACCCCAGGCCATAGGGGCTGCCCCTTCTTGACCATTTTACAGGCCGTCTCTTGACACAGGGAAACTCAAAGCATTACTGAGTAGCTACTTATTGGGGAACCACTCATATCTTCTTGCTGGCTCCCCGTGTTACCCGTAGGATAAATGTGGGGCGGGGGCAGCTGACAGGTGATACTAGCTGAGGGAACCCAGGTCACTGTAAGTGACCACGGGGGTGTCTTTCCCATTGGCCCTGACCACCCTGCAGGCTCAGACCAGCCACATCTGAACCACCCAGCAGCCGGCTTGCCCACCTGTGTCTGGGCCAATGCGGCACTGCGTGCCCTGCTTTCTACACTGAGACAGCCAGGGAAAAGAATCCAGCACCTGTCCTGGCTACTGTTCCCAAGAGCCAATGCTTCTGCATGGGGCCAGCTCAGAGGACTCACCATGCCATGGTTACTCTTCCTCCATCTAATGCCATTAATTCAAGTCATCTACATATTGGCCTCAGCCCAGGCTCCTGCTAGGGCCACACAGCTCTCTCCAAGCAGAGGCACGAGCCCTTGCCCAGAGTCTGCGCTCAGCTCAGCTCAGACTTTGGCCACTCTCTCTCCATCCATCCCCTCCTGGGCTCCGCCCTCTGGCCACTGGTCAGTATGCTTGGTGACAGCTTTCCCTGCCCAGCTGTCCTTGCCACTCCCCTTTGCAGCACCCGCCCCACTTTCCTGCCTGAGTCCTGGCTCCTCTCAGCTCCACCAGGTGGGCCAGGCCCCTCCCACCCCTTCTGCATCCCGTTGGACGGTTTGTTTCCCCGATTTAAACTGCCAATTTGCACAGCGAAGATGTGTGTGCTGACTCCCCAGGGCAGAGTTCGTAGCTAATCTAAAGTACACCAGGATTCAGGGATTGCTCTGGGATCCTTCCACCCGCCCCATCCACATCTGTTTGTGCCTTAGTACACAGCCTCTGCCTGAACGAATTGCTTCCCTCTATCACAATCTTGGCAGAAAACTCTGTTTAAAATCAACTCAATTATGTTGTTCAGGCACGTATTAAAATGTCCAAGGGGTGCAGAGTAGAATACATCATTTTTAAGAACAGGCTATTTTTGTCAAAAGCAACCTACAAAACTTGAATCACCCACCGAGGCAAGTGGCTTCTGTATAAACTTAAGTTATCTGCCATAAAGTAGAATTTTTAGAAGGTGTAAAGAGCAGGGAACTGGGGAGAGAAAATGCTCAGGAGGAAGAAAAAAATCTGTTTGGGAAAAGATAATCATGTTAAAGGCACACCCAGAAATAGGCTGTACATGTGGCCAGACAGTTATCTCCATGGACATTTCTGATAGTGGAAGGTAGAAGAGGAGACTGATTCCCCGTCTCTTTCTTGGATTAAGCATTAAGAGGTCACAACTAAAAATCTTTTGGGCAGATACTCAACATCATTAGTCAAATTAAACCCACAACGAGCTACCACTTCAAACCCACTAGGATGGCTATAATCATAAAGAAAATCGATACCAAGTGTGGGCAAGGATGTAGAGAAATTGGAACCTTCATAACATTGCTGGTGGGAATGTAAAATGTATAGCCACTTTGGAAAACAGTGGCAGTTTCTTAAAAGGTTAAACATCAATTTCCCATGTGACCCAGAAATTCCAAGAGAAATGAAACCCTTTGTCCTCACAAAGATGTGTAAGAAAATGTTCACAGCAGCATTATTCATAATGGTCCCAAAGTGGGAATGATCCAAATGTCCAACAGTGAGGAAGGATAAACAAAATGTGCATACAATGGAAAATTATTTGCCAATAAAAAGGAATAAATACTGTTATTGGGTTGGCCAAAAAGTGCCTTCGGTTTTTAAGTAAAAATAAAAGACACATTTTTCATTTTCACCAAGAACTTTATTAAACAATGTATTCACCCTTTTGTTCCACTACCTTCTGCCATTTTTCAGGCAACCTCATAATTCCATCTTCCCAAAACTTTTTATCTTTTTGAGCAAGAAACTGTTACAGGTGCTTTTTACCATCTTCCAGGGAATTGAAATTTTTTCCATTAAGAGAATTTTGTAAAGACTGAAATAAATGGAAATCCGAAGGCGGATGAATCAGAACTTCCCAGCCAAGCTGTAACAGTTTTTGCCTGGTCATCAAAGAAACATGCGTTCTTGTGTTATCCTGATGGAAGATTATGCGTTTTCTGTTGACTAATTCTGGATGCTTTTTGTCAAGTGCTGCTTTCAGTTGGTCTAATTGGGAGCAGTACTTGTTGGAATTAATCGTTTGGTTTTCCGGAAGGAGCTCATAATAGAGGACTCCCTTCCAATCCCACCATATACACAACATCACCTTCTTTGGATGAAGACCGGCCTTTGGTGTGGTAGGTGGTGGTTCATTTCACTTGCCCCACGATCTCTTCTGTTCCACATTGTTGTACAGTATCCACTTTTCATTGCCCGTCACAATTTGTTTTAAAAACGGAACGTTTTCATTACGTTTCAGTAGAGAATCGCATGCGGAAATATGGTCAAGAAGGTTTTTTTCGCTTAACTTATGTGGAACCCAAACATCAAAGCAATTCATATAACCAAGCTGGTGCAAATGATTTTCAGTGCTTGATTTGGATATTTTGAGTATGTCGGTTATCTTCCTCGCAGTATAACGTTGATTGTTCTCAATTATTGTTTCAATTTGATCGCTATAAACTTCAACTGGTCTACCAAACCGTGGAGCATCGTCCAGCAAGAAATCTCCAGCACAAAGCTCCGCAAACCACTTTTGACACGTTCGATCAGTCACAGCACCTGTTCCACACACTGCACAAATCTTTTTGTGCGTTTCAGTTGCTTTTTTACTTTCTTGAAATAATGAAGCATAGTATGCCAAAAATGTCGCTTTTGTTCTTCCATCTTCAATATTGAAATGGCTACACAAAAATTCACCAATTTTGATGTTTTTTTAAAAATGCACGCTGATATGACAGCTGTCACAATACAGTCTAACAAAATTGTTTCGAATGAAGTTAAAGACAACTAAGCACTACTAGAGCCATCTTACGGAAAAAACCGAAAGAACCTTTTGGTCAACCCAATACATACTTGCAATGTGAAGGAATCTCAAAAACATTATGCTAAGCAAAAGAAGTCAGTCACAAAAGATATATCACATAAGTCCATTTTTATGAACCATCTAGAAAAGGCAAATCTATAGAGACAGAAATTAGATTAGTGCTTGCCTGGGGTTGGGCTGGAAATAGGAATTGATTGCAAATGGGCACAAGGGATTTTGGGGGATAATGGAAAATGTTCTAAAATTGAATTGTAGTGATAGTTGAACAACTGTAAATTTACTAAAAATCACTGAATTGTACACTCGGAACAGGTGAATTTTATGGTATGTAAGTTATACCTCATTCAAGCTTTAAAAAAAAATTTTTTTTAATCTCTTGGGGCAAGTAAAACTACAAAATCAATACTGTGACACATGGCACTCAGCCACAGATCTTGGAGCTATAAACAAATCAAGCAAGATTTTGTAAGTTTAAATCCGCTCGTTTCTGACATAAGACTCGGCCAAGGGTTTAACTGTCTGAGGCTGTAATAACAATATCTGATTGTACCTTGGATTTACATTTTTTAAAATTCTTGTTCTGAATTGTACTTCAGTTGTCAATATATAATAGTTGTTCACGAAGTTCAGTTTTGCTTTACAGCCTTAACAATGAGGTCTATTCTTAGGGTAAAAGCACAATTTAGGGGCAAGTTAACTAATTTCTCAGTGCCAGTGAAGAGATGCCTGAGACCAAATCCCTGCTCTACTAGATGTTATGTGACCTAGGGTGAGTCTGCCTCTGCCTCAGTTTCCTTATAAGTAAGGCAAGGATGATAGAACCTTCATTCATAGGTCATTATAAGTATTAAGTAAGATAATACGCGCAAAGAACAGTGTCCTGGCCTTCAGTAATAAACAGCGGTGACTATCGTTATTATCAGTATTACTACTATTACCATCTCTCCTATGGGAAACCTTCCTGTTCTAACACTCTGCTCCAGCTTTGTGCCCTACTATTGCCTTGGTGGAAGTGGCCAAGATCTCAGGGACGGTACCTAGGAGGGCAGAAGCACTCCTGAAATCCAGCCAGGTAAGTGGACACAGGCAGAGGCCGCCCCTGGTGAGCACAATCCATTTGATGTACTAGCTCCCCTTCCACCTTGAAAGCGAGACATCTCCTCACATGAGACGCTCAGCCCCATTCCCCATCCCCAAGGCTTTCCTGCGTGTGTGTCCCCGGCCCTGAAATCTCCTTAGTGCATTTCTCTCAGATGTTCTGCCAGCTCCGTAAAATAATCCACCTTGCCAATGTCTCCCTGTGACCTCTCATTTCACATACTTGGCAAGATTTCCCCCTGGTGCTCCCTCCCCCTCTCCCTGGCTATAAGTAAATTAATTAGCAGGAGTGGGCTGCCGGCGGGTATGTGGGCTCTAATGAGTTTGTCTTCATGGCTGACATCCCTGCTGACGTGCAGGGTCCCAAGGGAGCAGGAGCTGTGCCTTCTACTTGATCTGTTTCACACTCATCCCAGCACTCGTGCAGATCTTAGCTGATGGAGAGCACTGCCCAGTGGGTAAACAGTGGCAGGGATGGCAACGACAACAATGGCCACAGTAATATTAATAATAAATGCCCATCAGGCACGCATCACAGGACCCACGGGTCAGCACGCTGAGTCAAACTGCAGGCTCAGAACTAAAGATGTGGAATGTAGTGCCTGAGTTTAACCAAATAGTAGAAGAGAAGTTTCCCTATACAGAAGCATTCCAGCTAAAAAATAAGGACTCCTTTAAAGCATAACTGCAACAGCATTATCAAATGAAGAAGGAATGTTAGAATTCACATATCACCATTTCAGGATCCCTAATGAACAAGTGGGTCTAGGCATTGAAATCAATGACTGTGTTTATTACAAAAAGAAAAAAAAACAGATATCGTGAGCCTCCTGTTGAAAGTACACAATACTATGAAGTCATCTTGCCAGAAAAAGAAAAAATACCTGAACCTGACCCAAGCTCCTAGATGAAATTTTCTATCTGCAGGACCTAGAGAGAACAGAGGAACATGTGAAACTATACCACAGGGGATGCAATAAGCAAATCCAGACTGTGGGGAGCTCTATGGATCCAATAAAGCAGTGTCTTCAACAAATAACGTGCAAGGAAAAAGGAAATGGAGACCACACCTATAGATTAAAAACAACTTAAGTAACACATCAACCAGTATCTGCCAATTGTACTGCATAGGCATTTATTTATTTATTTGTTTATCTACCTATTTATTTATTTATTTATTTATGAGGGAGGGGATTTTAAAATGCTCTTTATTTTAAAAAAATTTTTAATGTACAGAAATCTCTTGCATTCCTATACACTAACGACGAAAAGTCTGAAAGAGAAATTAAGGAAACAATCCCATTTACCATTGCAACAGAAAGAATAAAATACCTAGGAATAAACCTTCCCAGAATTGTTGCTCTTTTAATTTTTAATTTATAATCAGCATTGCTGTCACTGTATTTCATTTAAGACATTATCAACTGCAAGATGCACTATTATTTTATGTATTATCAAGAAAGAACAAAACGCTGCCAATTAAACATGCCATCAATTGTAATATGCATCCCAATTCTACATTCCTATGAAGATGATATCCACATTTTATGAATGAGTAAACTGAGCCCCAGAGAAGCTGATTAACTTGCCCAGGGCCACACAGCCAGTAAGGAGCATAGCTGGAATCTGAACCCAGGATTGTCTAACTCAGAATCTGTCCTCTACCAGAGGCCATACCCGGTGAGCCAAAGGCACAGGCCAAGCCCGCTGTCTGTACCTGGAGGCTGTTACCTCCCCTAGGTCCACCTGCTGTGGTGGGGGGAGGGGGAGGGCAAGAGGGCACTCACAAGGTCTGGATGGTCCGCAGGGAGGTGAAGGTGCCCTTGGCGAGACTCTGGATCTTGTTGTCATACAGGGAGAGCAGTGAGAGGTTCTGCAGGTCCTGGAAGGTGTTGGGCCAGATGCAGTTGATCTTGTTGGCATTCAGGAGCCTGTGGGCAGAGCCAGGGCCAGGTGGTGAGGGGAGAGGCACAGAATTGGACTCATCATGTCCTAGGCACCTTCCTAGGCACCAAGCATGCGTTATGTCAGGGAGGAGTCCACGGAAGCAGGTGCAGGGGATCTGGCCCTCCGTGTGTCCACTCCACGCAGAGGAGCTCCGGCTGCCTTCTCTGTGCACAGGGACCATTTAGTCCCCCACGTTTCTCTCTTTCAAGGAACTGCTAGAGGTGCCCAATGGGATTCTGGGACAGCAGAGAGCACAGTGGCCAAGTCACCTCCCAAAGGCATTTGGGGGTATCCTTCTCCCCTTCTGCTGGGTTTCCCAGGAGCTGAGAGGGAGCATTTGGCTTCTGTGCTTCTTGGGTCCTGGGAGAGAATCCTTGCCCGAATGCTCAGGACTCAAGGAGGCTGACCTGGGCCTGGGTGTCCTCCTTCAGAAGACGACTCTGCCCCCAATCACACCGAGCTCAGCAGGAACACAGTTCGCATCTCAGGAGCCTCTCAGCTCAGGCATCCTGCAATCAGCTCTGCATCCACCTCTCCCTCCCTCTCTGGCCTCTGCAGAGCCCCCTAGACTCTCACAGTCTTGCCAGTCCTGCCATCCCCCAAGGTCCTTGCCTCCCACACCCCAAAGGGGCCGAAAGAGAGGCCGGAGGAATACTGCACCCCTTCCATGGGTCCCACCCAAGGTCACTCGCATTTGGGTCCTTACAGGAGCTGTAGGGTAAACAGGCCTCCAAACACTCCCTGGGGGAGGTCTGTGATCTTGTTCCCATAGAGGACCCTGGAGAGAAGGCAGCAGAAAGGAGAGTTAGAGGACAGCCCGGCAGGCCGGGGCACAGCTCTGCAAATCCTGCCCACACAATGGTACCACCCCTATGCCTTTCACACGCCAGGTCCCAGCAGTGTAGGCTTGTTATAACAGTGGCCAGCAGATGGCAGTAAAGTGCGACAGGAAGGGGTGGCTGGTCCCTAGTCTGCACAAAGGTACCCTATGGGCTAGAGGCAGCATGATGCCCATCACTGCGGGAGCACCCCTCCCTCACTCTCTGCCCTCACACACGGATCCCACAGAAGCCTGCAAGGGCCCCTTCCGGGGAACCTCATGGGAAATTAACCTGGTTGGGGATCCAAAGGGAGATTGTTCAAAGAGAAGAAAATCCCAAGGGCAGGAAAAATTAACATATTTTCAGGGAATTACAAGCAAAAACTGGAATGCCAGACGGCACGTGCGGTATGAGCTCTAGCACGTCAAGCGAGTCTTTCCAGCACAGACAAAACACCAGAAGGAAACAGACCAAAGTGTTAGCTGTGCTGAGATCTGGTGGCAGGATTGCGAGTGGGTTGTTTTATGCTTTAGAATTTTCAAAGTTTTCTACATGGAGCATGAATTCCATATATAATCAGAAAAAATGCAAAGGTTCAAAAAAGACAGGCAGGCAGAAATGGGTTCAGACAGATGGTGAAAGCATCATGGGGGCCTGGGGAGAGGGGTGTATTACGTTCCAATCTCACAAGCGGCCCCCCCCCCCAGCCACCCCCGGAAACATTCTGAGTAAAAACAGAGTGTGCCATCTCTGAGATCGTTCTTGGAGGACGGCGTAGCAGGAGCTAAGTAGGATCCGGGCTGGCCCATGCGGAGAGCTCCAGTGTGGCTTGAGTGGAGGAAACAAATGGGACAGTAGCTTGGATTTTACCCAGCCAGCACCAGGAAGCCTCTGAGACATCATCAGACTCCCACTGGAAAGATCCCTCCATCTGCTCTGTGGAGTAATGCAGGGGGCAGGAATTGAGGCAGGGGGACCAGGTCAGGGCCTGACAAGGTGGACACTGTCAATGTGCACTTTTTGCATGACCTCAGCATGGAAGTTCCTATATGGTGAGGGGGCGGCTGCGACCAGATACCCATGAGCAACAGGAACCCACTTAGATGTGCTACTGTCATGTTCCAATTTAGGAGGAGATTCACTCACTTTTCAGAGGAAGACCCTGCATTTTGGCAGCCACCTTCAGGATCTGATCTCTCAGCCAAGGACAGTGACCCATCACCAGGCTGTCGTGTACAGCTGTGTAGGTTGCACACTGCACAGTTTTAGGGGTGCCATTCCCAACGGCCCCACGCACTACCTTGGACTCTATTCCAAGAGAAGAGGGTGCACACAGAAGACACTGAGCTAACAGCCTCCTGCACTGCCCCAGGGGGAGTTCCATTCTGTTCCACTTCCTAGGCCCCGAATCAACGCCAAGCCCATGTCCAGTGCTGCCAAGGGACAGGTGAAAATACTCATTCCTAAGACAAATGAATGGCCCCCATCAACAGGGAGCTAGCCTGACTATAGGACACCCTGAGTTCACTCTCTATGGAGACTAAGTACCATGGGACCTCAGAGAGTGAGAGGCTTAGGGACCCTGGGAGTGCAAGCAAGGGTTCTTGGAAAAAGAGATGAAGTAACATTTCCGAGATTAATTTTCAGTGCCGCACAACATTTTGTAGATTGATGGATCCCCAACAAACTGTTGAGGGAAGGGAAATACTGGACAGGGTGGGGGGAGCAGGGTAGGCAGGAAACAGTCTTCACAATCACTCATTACAACTTGAGATCAGAGCACGTTTGGGACAAA
The DNA here is from genome assembly GCF_028564815.1 of Eubalaena glacialis. Lineage (NCBI taxonomy): Eukaryota > Metazoa > Chordata > Mammalia > Artiodactyla > Balaenidae > Eubalaena > Eubalaena glacialis. The sequence continues at coordinate 31,407,382 of NC_083716.1, read as the reverse complement.
AGATATAAGCTGTGGCAGATTTCACAACTGGAGCTGGTGGTTGCCGCCATTATAGGACCCAGGCAAGGCTTAGGAGAACGGAGTGCTGGGCCTCTGTGGGGAGGCAGGGCCAACATGAAGGCTGGGCTGAGTCAGATGACTGCCACAAAGAAGGCTGGGAAAATCCCCACCGCAGAAGGGAGAGCATGACAGTTGCCAGGGGCAACAGCTCTGCCTAGCTTTTCCATGCACTCAGCCCTTGACTCCCTCCTCCCCCTCCCAGCTGCAGAGGGTCCACAAAGAGGAAGGGAAAGCTGGGTACAGCCACCCTGGTCACTGCAGCCAGAGGGAGACCCACTGAGGCTGTGCTCCTTCTCTAGCACCCACCAGAGGGGCCCTGAGCCCTGGGCCCTGCCAGCCTCCTTGGGGGATGCCCTGGACCACTACAGAGCCTTGGCACTGCTACTCACAGCGAGTTCAGGGACCGGAGGCCCTGGAAGGCGTCGGGCGCGATCTCCAAGATCTGGTTGTTGCTCAAGTCTCTGCAAGGTGAGCAGAGGAGAGACGGCGGCTGAATCTCTCAGTGGCCACCAAGCCCTGCCTGTCCCCCCTACCTCCCAGATACCACAGGAGGGCAAGGGTTTCTTTGAAATTAGGAAAGAGAAGGGCCAGTTCCCCTATCTACCTGAAAAACCCACGACTGGCCACTATTTCCCTGTGCAATCCAAGGGTCATGCACGGTCGGATACCCCAGCTTTCCCCTACACACACCCCTCACAGCCTCAACTGCTCCTATGGGTGCCCAAGCTGAAATGGTCAGCTCTGGTCATGTGCCAGACTTGGACTCAGCATCTTATTTAGGCCGCATGACAGCCCTTCGAGGAGGTCGCACCACCGCCATCCCCATGTCACAGATGAGCCTGGTAGGAAGGCCAGATGATGGCTTTGCCGGGGGCTCAGCCACGGCAGGCAGAGTCAGGACCTGCCCCGGGGCTGTGGCCTGCCTGCTCCAGGCTCAGCCCCATGCTGACCCCCAGGAAACAGCAGGAGGCACTCACATCCTCCGAAGCTTTCTGTAGGGAGAGAAGGCTCCGGGGGGGATGGACTTGATCCCATTGAGCTCCAGGCGGCTGCAGAGAGAGAACACAGAGGAAGGACAAGGGCAGGTCACCCCACCCCTGCCGTTGCCCAAACCAGACCCTTTGCCTGCCAGCCCCTGCTCCCACCCTCCATCTGGAGTAGGGGGGCTGGCACAGGCAGAGAAAATGGACAGGTTTTCGAGCTCCATTATCCCAGGCTGCCATGGCTGAAAGGGGCTCACGAATGATGCTAATACTAAGAAACCAATTCTTTTTTTTTTTTTTGGCTGCACCACGGGGCTTGCAGGATCTTAGCTCCCCGACCAGGGATCGAACCCGTGCCCCCTGCAGTGGAAGCGAGGAGTCTTAACCACTGGGAACCGCCAGGGAAGTCCCTAAGAAACCAATTCTAGCAGACTCACCCAGCTGGGCTGGACAGATGGACCACAGAGGGATACTCCTCTCCAACCCTCCAGAGTTGCCAGCCTTGGGCAGACAACTTGGCCCAGCTGAGGCAAAGTATGTCTTCTCCGTTTGCACTGAGGGGCCTCAGGGCAAGCCTTGGGGTAGCGCTTGCACTGGCTCTTCACTGGACCACCACAGCCTGGCCTGGCCTGAGGGGTGCATCCCAGCGCCTGCCCTGCCTGTACTTACATCTCCGTCATGGTCTCGGGAAGGTTGGCGGGGATGGCGGTGAGGCCTTTGCCACGACAATCCACAATGCCGTTGCTACAGGTGCACATGGCTGGGCAGGAGCCGGAGGAGAGGGTGCAGGAGGGCACGTGCCCCGCCTCCCCCTGGCCTGTGGAAACAGTGGGCTGTGACCTCAGGGGGCCCTGGGTCAGGACCTCCCTTCCTAGATACAGACTGATGGATGGGGACAAGGTGTTTCTCTAGATGAGGATGAACCAGAGGAGATCACCAAGGACCATGATGTAACTCTGCGGGTGCCTGGTACATAGCAGGTACTTGTTTGCTGAACTTGAATCTGAACATAACTGTGCTGCATGAGCATGTGATTTGCACGCTAGGAAATCCTACCCTCAGTTCTGAGGCTCCAGGTTCTAGTCCAAGTCACTCAACACTTCTGGCCTGAGTATGACAAGGACAATGTTTATTGAGCACTTACTCTGTGCCACATGCCATAATAAGTGTTGTACATGCAGAATCTCATTGAATCCTACTGCAAAGAGCATGAAATCATTGTGGCCACTTCACAGGTGAGAAAACTGAGTCCTCAACATTAATTAATAGCACATGGAATCTCACCACATAGGTGGTGAGATCAGGGTGAAGCCCAGTGTCTGATGTAAGGACCCACACTTTTTAAAACCGAGGTATCATCGGTTATACCAAGTGCACCATCGTAAGTGTATAGCTGGCTGAATTTCCACATGTGGGTACTGCCACAGAACCACCCCCTCGACATGGAATATTTCCATCACCCAAGAAGGTTCCCTCATGCTCCTTCCCTGAGCTAGCCGCTATTCTGAGATCTATCATCAAAGATTTGCTCTGCTTGTTTGTGGACTTCACATAAAGGGAACCAGACAGAAGGCTCTCTTGCATCTGGCTTCTTGCCCTCAACGTAAAATCTCCGAGATTTGCCCATGTTGTTGTGTAGTCTGTTCTTTTTTATTGCTGACTCATAGTCTATTGTATGTATGTGCCATCATTGGCTAATCCAATCTCCTGTTGGTGGACATCTGGGCAATCTCCAAGTCTGGGATATTATGAAAAACGCTGCTTGGATGTTCTTGGACGTGTGCTTGGCAGAACATGTGCACATACCTAGCAGTGGAGCTGCAGAATCACGTCTCACACACACCGCAGCCCTGAGCACAGCGGTGTTCGAGTGCAGTCTCGGGGGCTGCCGGTGCTGAGGAGGAGGGGACAGCCACCCCACCCCACCCCCGAGCCTCACCCTGAGGGGAGGAGGCCGAGCTCTGTGTGGCTGGCGGGCTCAGATCCACAGGATTGGGAGGAATGGGCAGCCCCTAATCCTCTGTCACGGATCTGTGAGCCGGTCATTCACTCAGCAAACATTCTTGAGCATCTATCTCTCTGTGTCAAGTGTGAGCAAAGTACTAAGAAATGGCCAGAGAACACAGCACAGGTACCCATGCTTTCATGGACTTTGCAATCAGTCTATGCGGGACTCCCTCTGGGGCCAGGGAAGGCTCCCTGGGCCCTGCAGGTTGAGGAGGAGGAGTGGGCAGCAAGGCGGGGAGGATGTAACCAGCAGGGAGACAGCCTGCCAGGAGGCCAGGGTGGGAGGCACCTGCTCCCGGGAGGGGCAGAGGCAGGCACGACTGAGACGCAACCGTGAGGAAGCCACCAGGCAGAGGAGGCAGAGGTGACCTCGTCCAGCCTCGCAGAGCTGGAGGGCAGTTTGGACTCTCCTAGGAGCACTGAAAGGCCAGGTAAGGACAAAGCTACAGTGACCAGCCCAAAGCTGTGGGTCTCTTTAGGTCTTTCTGGCTGCAATATGGAGATTGGAGGGGCCAGAAAGGAAGTGGGGTGGCCAGGCAGGAGGCTCTCACAGGACCCCAGGTGGAAGATGGAGGTACGGACTCTGGAGTCCATTTCACTTCGAACCAAGGCTAGAAGGCCCAATTTAATGACTTTTCAAGATAGCAGGGGTGAGACAATGGGGGATGGGAGAGGTGGTAATAGGAGGGGGCAAGGAGTGGGTGGAGTGAGGGGTGGGAGGTGAGGGGCGGGAGCACTGGGTAGAAGCAAAGAAGCAAAAGGGAGACATTGGGTAGAAGGGATGGGACAGAAGGGGACAATGGGTAGGGGACAGGAAAGAAGTGATGGGTAGGAGACAGGAGGGGAAATGCAGTGGAGGCAAGAGGTGATGTGGAGACACAGGTGATGGGTGAGACCACGGATGGGGAAGGAGGAGGAGAACAGTGAGGACAGGACACAATGAGTAGGGACAGGAGAGAACACGGGTGAGGGTAGGAGACGGTGAGATGTCCTCATCCCATCCATGGATGAGGACAGGAGGTCACGGGTGGGCCAGATGTTAATGCGTGGTGACAGGAGGTTAGTGGGAGGGAACGGGAGGTGGGGCAGGGGGCAGGCGATGGGCAGCCGGAAGCCCCAGCAGGGCCTGCACCCACCTGGGCAGCTGAACTCACTCTTCTGGACCTCGGCCACGTTGAGGCCGCGCAGGCTGGCAGGGCCCGAGCACTGGGTGAAGAGCCCGATGGTTGGCCGCTGCCTCAGCCACTGGGAGAGCCAGGCCAGGTGGCAGTCGCAGAACAGGTGGTTGGAGTGCAGGCGGCTGCGGGGGGAGGGAGGGGTCAGGGTGGCTCACGACCCACCTGGGCCCCCAGCCCCTGGCCGCACAGCGGGAGCCCCTTCGCCCACAGGGCAGGGGGCCGAGCCCCTGGCGCTCCACTCAGTCGGGGCACGGCCTACACGCAGTCAGCTGCGCGGCTCAGCCCCGACTTGGTGATTACCTGCAGCAGCGGGAAACTTCCCAGCAGCTGCCCCTTCCCTCCCAGCGGGCTCGGCGGGTGAGAGGGGCACCCCTTTGGCTGGAGTGTGCCCAGTGAAGATGCATCTCACCGAGCTCACGTAGACCCACTGCCCAAATCACTTAACTCATCTTCAAACACAAAAACAAATCATTTGTTGTCCCAGGAAAACATCAACTATAAATGACATTCAACGTCCTTCCGTTGTAGATCACCTCCCCCTCTCCCAACAACACTCAGCCCCCGCCCTGAGGTGGCCTCCGGGGGTGCAGAGGAGGCCGAGCTCCTTCCCCTCCGCCCCCGGCACCTCCCCTGCCCGGCACTGTGCTCTCGGCCAGCCCGGGCTGACTCACAAGGTCCGCAGCTTGGGCATGTGGTTGAAGCTGGACACGGGGATGGTGGTGATGCTGTTGTTATTCAGAGTCCTGAACGAGGGAAGCCAGAGTCACTGAGCATCCGCCCAGCCGTAAGCTGCGTGGGAAGGAGGGGCACAGCTTCTCCCTCACACTGCGGCTCGAGTCCACCCTCGAGGTGACCAGCCCTGCGCTGGACCCGGGGGCTACGCCGGAAAGCCACCCTCAGGGAAAGCCCTGAGCTGTGATGAAGAGGCAGCTGCACCACAGACCCCCCAGGCTGGTAGGACAGGGGACGGGGGGGACCATAGAAGGTGAGGATGGGTGCAGGCTCGGGCTGGCCTGGAAGAAAGCGTGGGGTTTGGACAGACGGAGGGAGAAAGGCGAGGCACTGCAGCCCTGTGTGTTAGAAACTCCAGAGAGACACGGCCACTCGCCCTGGGCTTCATCACGAGCAGTTTAAGCCTGGGTCACACTGCCACAGGCATGACCCCAGGAGTACACGTCCTTCCGTCCTTAGCGACAAGTCTAGGAGAGCAGAGAGCATGGCCTCTGCCCTGGGCCTGGCATCCACCTCCCAGGCCTCCCGCCTCCTGTGGGGCTTCCCAGCCCGAACGCCAGCTGCCTGGGCCTCAGCGCCCGTGATGGCCAGCTCTCCTGCCTCTGTTTCCCTTCCTATGTTTTACTTACAGCACTTCCAGCCCCCGCAGAGCCCGGAAAGCTCCTTCCTCAATGCAGCTGATCTGGTTCTTGTCCAGCTGTCTGTGAAGCAAGGGAAGGTTATAGAGAGGATGGCACGTTGCCTACAGCGGGGATGTCCAGACATTTTGATCAACCACTCCATTAGTTTAAAAAAAAAAAGACCTGACCCCAATCATTTGTCCAGTACGTATGTGTTGATCCAAATAGTAAATGTTAATAAAAGCTTAAATTCTTTCTTATTTTTAGTTAAAACAGTAAGTATAAGTAAGTTATATTATACTCCTCTCCCCAACCTTGCATATTTCCTGGGGAGCAGGCACCGCCCCCACTTTGGAGACCACCTAGAGGGTGCTTGCTGGTGGCTGTAAAATCAGAGTCTGTCACAGGAGCCATGGCAGCCACAGCCGGCAAACAGATTTCAGCCTGAGTGCCAAGTGAGACCGACTCACGGTGGCTACCTGGACTGCTGCTTCCAGAATAAACTGAAGCTGTGATTGGGTTCCTTGGGAAAGAATGCGGTGATCAATTAGCAATGTATACTACAGGCACGAGGGTCAGGGAGTGACAAGCATGCCAGGCATTTGCCATCACTATGGCAGTCAGACCTGGGGTGGGGTGGAGTGTAAGCCTGGACCAGAATAAATTTGAGTAATAGAAATAAACCATTATATTTAAATAGCATTTGGCTTCCCTGGTGGCGCAGTGGTTAAGAGTCCGCCTGCCAATGCAGGGGACACGGGTTCAAGCCCTGGTCTGGGAAGATCCCACATGCTGCGGAGCAACGAAGCCCGTGCGCCACAAGTACTAAGCCTGCGCTCTAGAGCCCGTGAGCCACAACTACTGAGCCCGCGTGCCACAACTACTGAAGCCTGTGCGCCTAGAGCCTGTGTTCCGCAACAAGAGAAGCCACCGCAGCGAGAGGCCCGCGCACCGCAACGAAGAGTAGCCCCTGCTCACCGCAACTAGAGAAAAGCCCGCACGCAGTAACGAAGACCCAACGCAGCCAAAAATAAAATAAAATAAATAAATCTTAAAAAATAGCATTCAACAAAGTGTATTTATTTCCATATCTCATTTAAACCTCAGAGCAAGCTTGTGAGATAAATATGATGTCCCCATTTTGCAAAACAATATATAGAGGCTCAGTGAAGTTAACTGACTTGCAGCAGCTTATACAATATGGACCTGCAAGAAAACATTCAGACCCAGCTCTCCCCACCCACTGGAGGGCAAGGGCACAGAGACTATCCATTGCAATGGAACAAGAACATCACCCAACACCCCACAGTTCATGACACTCCCTTCAACCTGGCCCCCAAAGGATGCCTGTTTCCTCCAGCCCCAGACTGTTCCAGAAGACCATGCTGGCACGAGCCATCTCAGAGCCCAGACCAGCTCCTTGGCTTCCTGGACCACAGGGCTTGGGGAGACCCATATGGATGCTGACAGGGGTGGCCCGACAGTCCCCAAGCCCCTCTCCCTCCCAGGCCCATACTCACAAATTTTTGAGGTCTGTGGCTCCACGAAAAGCCTTTCTGGGGATGGCTTGGATGGTGTTCTCACTCAGGTCCCTGCGAGGACAAAGCCAGAGGGAGAACACTGTCAGAAAAGGTTTCTCCAGAGTGCCCTGATGAGTCAGGGAGGTCAAGCAGGCCAGACAGTGCCCAGACCAGACACAGCTGTATCCCAGCACCTGGGACAGTGCTTGGCATGCAAAGATCACTGGGTAAACATTTGTCGAATGAATGAATGAGTGAATAAATGAGCTGGAACTCGGTCCCCAGCCACCCCCCCTTCTCTGGGCAGAGGGGTTGCAGCTGGAGGGTGCAGCCTGGGGCAGCAGGGATCAGCTCTGCCAGCCCCCAAGCCTGCCCACCAGACCCACCGGGGTCAGCTCAGCCCCCAAGGCATCGTCCAGGGCTGCAAAGGAGCAAGCAAAGAAGGAGCTTCTCGACGGGGCCCACAGCTGCCCTGAGACCTATGGCGAGTCTACCTACCGTTCCTGATCTGTTTTACTGATCAGGAATGGGGGCTTCAGAAGAAGGCACAGCTGGACCCCAGATAACCCCAGCCCACCCAGGTTGTGAACTCCAGGCTGGGTCTGACTCCAGATCCCGTGGTCTCGGGGACTGCAGGAAGCAGGGCTGCCACTGAGCCTGGATCCACACGGGGGACTGAGCACGCTGGGCTAGGGACTGCCGTGCTGCATCCCTGCCCTGGGGCTTGGAGGGCAGGGACCTCAGAGGACTCCATCACCTCCCCATTATTAACGTCCTGAAGTGAGGGAGGAGGCGTTGCAGGGACTCAGCAACTCAGCTTCTGCTCCCCAGCAGGATAGGGCCTCAGGCACCTGTCCAGCTGCCTCTCCTCCCTCCCTCAATCCTCACTGCGGACTTTTACAAACGCCCCTTTGCTTCCCACCGTGGTGATAACAACCGCCCCCCAACGCCTGCACCGCCCAGCGCGTCACAAGCGTGAGCGCGCCTGAGCCTCGCACTAACCGCCTGGGCCTCGCACTAACCGTGGGGCAAATACTATTGCCGTCCCCCTTTCACAAAGGACGAGAGGGAGGTTCAGAGAAGTTCCACAGCTTTTTTGAGGGAACACTGGCGGGTGGTGGCTCCAGAATCTGAAACTGGCAGTCAGGTTCCAGAGCCTCCCCTCGCACAGCAGCCCTGGGAGGAACTGCGACCTCAGACGGCCAGGGCTGCCTGTCCCAACGTGGGACGGGCAGTTCTGCAGTCCCCGGACCCTCCTCCTGGGCCAGGCCCATGGGGCTTTGACCATCTCCATCCCTTCAACCATTCACCCCACGGGCCTCAGGGTTCACCTCAAACCTGAGAACACAGCCCACAGGGCCACTCAGCGCACTGTCCCCTGAGCTGTGGGAACCGCTCCCCTCTGCCTGGGTTTTTCTGCTAAGACAACAAAACAGAAGCATCGCAGCAGAGCGCATGGGGCCCTGACCTCAGAAAGGCAGGTTCGAATCCCGGTTCCCCACCTCCTGGCTGTGCATCTGTGGCTCAGCCTTTCCCTCCTGAGCCCCAGTTTCCTTCTGTGCAAAGTGCGGGAATAGAAGCCTTGCAAGGCCTGCCCCGCAAACCCCCCAAAACCCTGCCCCCTGCACAGAGTGTCAGCCAACCTCTGCGAGCTCCCTCCCCTCCAAACCGCGACCCCTCCTGTCCCCCAGCTAACCGGCCCCAAGCACCTGTGGTCCAAAGGGGCTTTGTCACCATCACACCCCGTTCCCTGCTCGGTCTCTCCTTGAAGGAAGGCGTCTCAAGCCTGTGACACAGCCTCTCCTCTCTCTCCTCCAAAACTACATTCCCGCTGTGTCTGGCTTCACTATAACCGGCATGTGTTTGTCCCTTAATGTGACAGCACCTTCTGCCCCCCTCCCCCCGGCCTCCCAGGTTTCAGAAAGATGGAGGGTGCCCAGGAGTGGGGACCTCTGGCAGCACCCTCATCTCAGCCCTAGCTAGCAGTTCGCCCTTCAGCCAAGCCTGGGAAGAAACTCTGGGCTGACAACTCACAACCATTATTCCGTTTAATCCTCACTACAATCCTGCAAGGAAGGTTTCTCCTTTGTATCGACTAGTTTATTGATTTAGGCCAACCTTGTTCCAGAAAGGCTCTAAGGTGACTTACAGGGATTTATAAAACAGCAAGAGAGCAGGAGTAAAAAGTAGGGCAAAGAAAAGACAAATCAATATCGGACACCAAGCATGCAGCACCACGTGATCCACACAGCTGCCTGGTCGGGACAGGGGGTAGGTTCTAAGCTTTCTGAGAGCTGATGTGAAAAGGGAAAACTGGTCAGTTAACTGCATCCCCGATATATGTATAAATTCAAAAGAACCAGTTTCTCGGGAGTAGAGCTGTTTTTGGCACTAAGATGAGACAAGAATTTCTCCAGGGGTCTTTATGAAAAACGACTGTGTATCCTAATCAATAACGCTAGATCCTTATAATAAATGGGTTTCAAGTGTCTGTTTCTTATAATAACATCACATCAAAGTATGATTCAGGCAGAGCAATTCTATGAGGATGCACACCGGGAGCTAAGTGGGGAAGGGAGGGGCAGGAACGGTCTGTCAAAGGCAGGAGGCATCGAGCCTGGCATGATCCAGGAGTAGCTGAGAACAGGAGGTGCTGGGAAGAGAGTGTTGGCAGGAAAAAGCCTCGCAGACCAGAGAAGGCGACAGGTTAGACCAGAGAGGGGTGTGATCTGATGGCCTTTTAGACATGGCTCTGGGGCACCAAAACTTATAGAGAAAAGACGCTGCCCCCAACGGACACCAAGTGCCAATTATTGACGTGAGGGTCCAGGGGTGGGTGTGGATCCACCAGGGCCAGGCCACAGTAGTGAGCTGGTGCTCACACTGTTAAAATGAGTAAAGGAAACTGAATTTGAGACCTTAAAGAGGTCAGCCTCTAGACCAGAGGGAAACAGGTGAGCCTTCGAAGGCAGAGGAAAATGCAGAGTGCTGACAGCAGAGAGGGTGGTGGAGAGAGCCCGAACTCTGCAACGGAAGGATCTAAGTTCAGTTCCTGCTTCTGCCATTTACAGCAGAAGTTACACGCCTGAGAGCTTCAATTTCCCTATTTGTAATATGGGGATTAAAATATCTACCACGCAGGACTTTGAAGAAGATTAAGAGAGTTCATGTAAATATTTACGCTTCTGTTCTAGTACCTCCATTTGGCAATATTTAAGAAATGCTGGGGACTTCTTTGGTGGTCCAATGGTTAAGACTTTGCCTTCAAATGCAGCGGGTGCAGGTTCGATCCCTGGTCGGGTGGGGGCTAAGATCCCACATGACTCGGGGCCAAAAAACCAAAACATAAAACAGAAGCAGTATTGTAACAAATTCAATAAAGACTTTAAAAATGGTCCACAGTTTAAAAAATCTTAAAAAAAAAAAAAAAAAAAAAACTCTTAAGAAGAAAAAAAGGAAAGAAAAAAAGAAATGCAGGCTTTTGTCCCACCTTCATTAAGCACAGTCCGCCTATCCCTTTGCTAAGGTTCTGACTGTTGTTTCCAGTTATCTCACTAGGGGGCGCCAAAAGCCTTCCCCGGACTTGGGTGCTTGCTCAGCCATTTGGCAAACCCAAACAAAGCTATTCTTTTTTTTGCCCCGTTGATCCCCTACCTGGTCAACAACTGTCTTGTCTTTCCCAAACCTCTTTGAAATAAAGTTTCTCATATCCATTTTCACCAGGTTGGCATGCAAACTTCAAATGTACCACCTACAACTTTTCTCATCATATTTTCCCAGGCCCTGAGCCTCCTTTTTCTCCCTGAAACTTGATCGATGTTGCCCTATTCTTCTCCCTCAGTGACCTTGTCAGAGACCCTGAAGTGAGGTGCGTGGCCTGGGGTGTGTCAGGGCAGAATGAGATACACTGAGAGAGGTCATCCTGGAAGAGGGAGGGCTCTGGAGCTGGAAGGACAAACCAAAACCCGGAGCAGCTGGTGGCCTGATCCTGGCCAGGGGCACAGGGCACAGAGCCACAGGGCGGACAGCAGCTCAGAAGGACGCCTCAGGAAGGATAGCGAGAAGCAGATTCAAGAGCAAGGATGCAGCAACCAGACAAGGGACCGGCTGGGGACAGATTCTACGGGAAAGGATAAGGTCCTAGATTTCTGACAAGCTCCCAGGGGATACAGATGCTGCTGGTCCAGGAAGCACACACTGAGAGGCCAGGGCATAGAGGAGAACGCCCACAGCTGAGTGTCACCCTGGAGACTTGGGTTCAACGAGCCCTGTCTCACCCACTTAAATCATGTGGTCTTGGGTGAGTCACTAACCTCTCTGGACTCAGTTTTCTCATCTGCAAAATGGGGGTGAGAAGTGGTACCTACCTTGCAGGCTCTGATGTGATAGGCACTGGGTGCTCTCACCCCTGCCCATGACTCCACATGTGCTGCCGTTCCTTCATTGCCTCGAATCCCTCCTGCCACAGGACCTCTGCACTTCCGTTCCCTCTGCCGAGACTATTCTTCCTCCACTCTTGAGGAGGAATGGTAACTCCTATTCATCCTTCACATCTCAGTCTACAGACACCTCCTCTGACGGCTCCCTCTGCTGCAGGCTCCCAGGGCCCCGACGCTTTCTCTTCTCAGCACTAATCCAGGTTTATAATGAAATATTTGTGTACTGGATGTAATAAAATACTGATTTTTGGTTAACATCCATCTCTGCCTCCAGACAGTCCCTGGACACCTGGTGCGTTGCAGAGGCTCAGTAATTTTTAGCTGAACTGAACTAAAGTGGATCCTTCCATGATTCTCTTGATCCAATCCCTCTGCATTTTCCGGATTAAAGCAAGGAGTTAGGACAGGCCATATGACTGAGAGGGAAAAGCAGGGGCGTGGGGCAGGATGGCTGGTTCTGTGTAAACTTCGTGAGACCAGACCTCTTCCCCGTGCACTGGGTATGGTTGTACTTGCTCTGCCTAACACTCACCCAACGAGTGAGGGCTCTGAAGGGGGGAGAAGCACTTGTTGCCAAAGGTGTTATAATCGACTCTGCCCTTCCCTTCACCCATCCTTACGGAACTTCAATAATCACCCTCCATGGCTCTGAGGTGGTCCCAGCATCACGAGCAGAGAGGTGGGGGAGGCTCTGAGGAAGGTAAGTGACTCTCCTAGGACCCACAGGAGGACAGGGAGCTGGAGCCCCTGGGGTCCACCCGGGGGGTTCGAGGTAAGGGTGCTGCAGGCAAAGATCCCCCTGCCTGAATCCCACCACCCAAGATCAAGGGCCCTGAGATGCGAGCTGCTGCCAGTAACTCCACCCCCGGAGTCTGGGACACCCCAATGACCCCAGCTGGGTCCCCCTTCCCTGAAGAGAAGGGGGTAGCAAGCCCACAGCCTGGCTTGGGCACCACCCCAGGAGCACCGCCCCTCCTCCTCCACACTGCCAATCCCTCCAGCCTCTGCCAGGGCTCAGAGAGGCAGGGGCTAGAAAGCCGAGGTCAGGACCCCATGTTCTGTCTGCTAATCCCCCTTCACGCTCTAACCAGATTGGGTCCTGCTGGCAGACCGGCCTGAGGGGATCAGCACAGGGGGCGTGTCCAGCCGGGGATGCTGGGCACCAGCCAAAGCCAGACTCAGCATGGGCTCCTGCCCCTCCCTGCCGGCCCCACTGCAGAGCTGGGGGCCTGCTCTGTCTGCCTTTCAAGCCACACAGAGGCTCTGGGCAACCCGGCCTGTTCCCTCGCCTGACTGGTTACCCTGCGCTCGCCCAGTATGGGGTTGGAGGAAACCAGGGCAGCCCGACTGTTCCAGGCCACCTCCCCCAGGGCTCCCTTAGCGGATTAAGGACTTGGGCCTTGGGCCTTGAAGCCGGCCACGTACGCCCCACCGAGGGACCTCAGGGCAGTTTCCTAACGCCTTGAGCCTCAGTGTCCTCCTCAGTAAAGTGGGAATGATCGTGGGGTCATGGGGCTTAACTGAGGCTGTGCGTGGTGCTCTTGGCCGGGGCTGGCAGAGTCAGCTGCCACTGCTAATTGCCTTTATGGGCCTCGGGGCTGGGGGGCCAGGGAGGCTCAGGGTTGAAAAATCCCGGTCTTGGAATCAGGGGGATGAGGCTGGAGGCTGGCTCTGCCACCAGCCCGCTGTGTGATCTCGGGCACGACCGGCGGTTAGTTCCCAGCCCCAGGGTCTCCCCTTCCAACAGCACTACCTCCCAGTGAGGTCGGGAGGATTAAATCACACACCGGTGGGCCCAGCTCCGGGCAGCCTCCCTCACGCTGCTGCTGCCGCTGCTGCTGCCGCTGCTAAGTGCCGCCCAAGGACGCTCAGCTGGTGACTCAGCGCCCACGTCTCTGGCACCTGAACCAGCAGCAGCGGAGCCACCTGGGAGTTTTAGAAATATGAACTTTCTAGCCCCGCCTACTGAATCAGAATCTGCATTTTAGTAAGATCCCCCCCAGGTGATTCATATGCATATTAAAGTTTGAAAAGTGCTGGGACTTCCCTGGTGGCGCAGTGGTTAATAATCCGCCTGCCAATGCAAGGGACACGGGTTCGAGCCCTGGTCCGGGAAGATCTCACATGCCGCGGAGCAACTAAGCCCGTGCGCCACAACTACTGAGCCTGCGCTCTAGAGCCCGCGAGCCACAACTACTGAGCCCGCGTGCCACGACTACTGAGCCCGCGCGCCTAGAGCCCGTGCTCCGCAACAAGAGAAGCCACCGCAATGAGAAGCCCACGCACCGCAACGAAGAGTAGCCCCCGCTCGCCGCAACTAGAGAAAAGCCCGCGCGCAGTAAAATAAGTAAATAAATAAATTTTAAAAAGAAAAGTGCTGCATCTGACAGAGGGAAGCTTAAAACTCTTCCTGTCCCCAGCTAGGGCTAAAGCAAAGGGGTTGCAGCCCCTGTACCCGCCAGCTTTTCAAAGCCAGGGGCAGAGGAGACAACTCCCACTCCTTAGGGGGCGGGATGGGAGGAGACTTGGACACAGACACCCCCACTGGGTGGAGAGAGGGAAGAGCAGCCTCTGACCTGTCACCTGTGGCATGCCACTGCCCACCTTCATGGGGAACAGAGGAGGTGCTCACCAGAGGCAGGGCAGTGACAGCCACGACATTAGTACCACCGCCCTCCCTACATTCCTGCTGGGGTTGGGGCAGGGGGACGCTGCCTGAGAGGCACTCAGCTCCTCCATGCCAACAGGAACCACTGCTCCAGCTCAGGACCCCAGGCCAGGGGCTGGGAGACAGAGCCCCAGGGGGCTGCTCTGTACCCCAGATCCCTGCTGCAGGATGCACCCCAGGGCTGGGATGCCGGGTGCACATCCACATCTAAGGTGCTCCTGGAATCTGGCAGGACCATCCCTCCTTTGTCTCTGCCTATCCTTCAAGCCTCCCCTCAAATCCTACCCTTCCCACCCAGGAGGGAAATTAGTTCTGCAATTACCCCTCCCCGCCCAGGCTCCCCAGCCCAGGGACAATATTCAGGGGCCCCAGATCTACCCTCCATGGGTATGTGGCATGTGCGTGCACCTGTCTCCAAGTGACCTTCAAGGCGGGTTCTTGAGAGACATTTGGTGATAAGGACCTGAACCCTTTCTGCCTGGGCTCCAACCTCAAGGTAGGGACTGGGACTTTGTCATTCATAAATCTCAGGTGCTCCCAGGAGAGCAAACTGAAAGCTGATCAGGGGCTGATTCTCAGTGTGGATGAGTTTGTTTCATCAACTCCAGAAGTCAAGTTTGGGTTGGGGGAAGGGGGAGAGTGCAGAAGAGACCAGGGAGTAGCATCAAAGGACAGGCTGGTGGTGGGGTGAAGGGGGAACTGGTCCCACCATCCACAGCCTAGTTTCCTTTGATCTTGGGCCCTGCTGCCCTGCTGTGGTCAAAACAAAGGAAAGACACCGGCACCCCACCTGGGAGCTGCCTCTGTCTTCTCCTAAGGCTGCACTAAGTAGCCAGTTCCCCTTGCTAATCCTTGTGTTCCCCGATCCCCTCTCCTCTCCTCCCGAGGGCCAGAGTCAGGCCAGCTAGGATAAATGGCTGGGGCCGTCAGATAAGCCTATGTCCCCCAAAGGAGCCTCAGTGAGGGGAGGGTGAGGCGCTGGCCAGGCAGTAGCTGGTCTGGGAGGGGAGTCAGGCAGCCTGGGTTCAAAAGCAAGCTCAGAATCAACTAGCTGCCTCTTTGCACCTCAGTTTTCTCATCTGTAACGTAAGCTTATAAGAGGGGCAAACAGACAAAGGTATGTGAACGTATCCCGAAGACTGTCTGGCACACAGTAGGTGACAATCGTGTTGCCGCCAAGGCTTCAAACCATCCCTACTAATTGCTGGGTGGTCCAGCTCTGACCCCTCTCCTTCTCCACCCCTCTCCTCCTAAGGTGGTTACGATATTCATGGAATTAAAGCTCACGCATGCTCGGTGAGGCCTTGAGATTTTAAAAAGTGTTAAACACCCAATATTTTCCCAAGGAGCTCCTGATGTCCAAACTCCCGTAGGTAATTTTGGAGGCTCACACCATACATGGTGGGGTTGGAGCTTTGCAGGAAAAATGGGCTGCTCCGAGCTATCAGTGCATGCCAGGCACCGTCAGCAGGAGAGATGCCCTTCCTCTCCTGTCCACCACACCACCCCGAAGCCATACACCCTCCTGTGGCCAGCCCCCCTCCCTCTAGACACACGGAGTTAATGTTGCAGAAACCTCATTAGGAAGAGACATTAAGCAGCCCTGGATCGCGGCGCCATAAAACCAGCCTGGGTAACATTTCCGTGAATTGGGCTGTTTGTCATGCAGCTACCGAGCCTCACTGCAATCATTTCCCACAATAGAGATATCAGAGGAGAGGCACGCACCCCACAAAGCAACCACAGAGCCCTGCCAAGGAAAGCTGCTCAGAGGCTGGAGTCCCATTCAGGAGTGAGTGGCTCAAGGACAAACAGGAAACAGACCAGAAGGCACAGGTCCCAGCCACCATGGCAAGAACACAATAACGGCAATCGGGCAAATGAAGGAGGCGGGGGAATGCAAGCCCCTCTTAATTTGAGTGCCGGGCAAGGCCTTCCCTGTAATCAACCACCATGCACTGAGCCCCCAAGAAGCCCCAGGCATTCTGCTGAGTCCTGAGCAGGGATGCACTGGGGGAGACAAGGCTCTTGTCCCAGACACATTTGAGTCATTAGGACCAATAACTTCAGAGATTCCCAGCCCAGGCACACAGTGGGGAAGGGGCAGGGGGGTTCACCAGGAGAAAGAATCAAGATACAGAGGAAAGAACATGAGCTTTGGAGCCAGACAACCCTGGGTTTGATTCCAAGCTCCACCATTTACTGCCTGTGTGACCTTGGGAAGTTACTCAACCTCTCGGAATCTGGTTGCTCACGTGTAAAGGAGAGTTCACCACAGCTCCCTCTTGCTGGGTTATATAGTGAGGATTAGATACCACATATGCCATTTAAATAAAGCACAAAAATAGGCAAAACGAATCTATGCTGTTAGGAATCAGGATCGTGGTTACTGGTGTGAGGGGATTAATGACTGGAAGGAGGTACAGGAGGCTTCTGGGTGCCCGTGATGTTTTCCTTCTTGATCTCTTGCTGTTTATATGCGTGTGTTCACTTTGTGAAAATTCAGCGAGTTATATGTACGAAAATACATAACACATGTACAGAAATTTGCACTTTCCTGCATATACGCTATACTTCAATGGAAAGTTTTTAAAAACAACATATAAAGCACTGATTCCAGCGCGTGGTGCTTTGTAGGCATTCAACAAATGCTAATGTCCTGCCTCCCTTATCCTCCCCAGAGGAGACAAAGGTGGAAAAAATCTTTGAGGTGACCAACACCCAAAGAATTGGGGCTCACAATTCTAAGTGGTGGGGAAATCCCCAGGCTGAGAGGACACTGTACAGAGGGCAGCGTGGCAGAAACAGTGCCCACCCCGAAGTGATGAAGGACTGGGAATCAACATCAAACAGACAAGGAGGCGGGAAAGCAGGCCCTGTGGGCACATGGGCATTTTGACCGTGCCGGGTGAGATTCTGTATCCCAGGGTAGGACGGCATCTGTCTCCGTTGCAGCAGTTCATGTCTGCTTCCACATCTCCCTGAAGAGCAGGTACAGTGCCCTGCTCCAGGATGAGACCTCAGGGTCCAGTGGGATGGGCTGAGACACTGATGCTGGAGGAGCGAGGACCTTGGGGACCCCCAGGGCAGGCCTGGGGCCTGGGCCAACAGAAGAGCCTTCAGAGCTGGTCTGGATTCCTTCTTTGCCTTGTTTCAGGAAGGAATTAAGGCAGTTTTAGGGATACATTATAAAATGGTAAGATAACAGGAACCAGAGGAAGAGTTAAAAAAAAAGAAGGCAAAAATGAGTAGACATATCAAACAAGAGGGAGAAGTACACCCTACAAAAGCCTTTGCATCTGCTACATGTGGGCCTGGGCTTCTCCCAGCCTAGGAGGATGTGGAGACTGCTGTGCATACAATTCACCAAGTCCACAGATGAAAACAAGCTTGGGGGAGAGGCATGGCCTTTCCTGGTTCTAAAACCAAGCATGGGGGACTTCCCTGGTGGCGCAGTGGTTAAGAATCCACCTGCCAATGCAGGGGACACGGGTTCGATCCCTGGTCTGGGAAGATCCCACATGCCGCGGAGCAACTAAGCCCGTGCGCCACAACTCCTGAGCCTGTGCTCTAGAGCCCGTGAGCCACAACTACTGAGACTGGGCACCTAGAGCCCATGCTCCGCAACAAGAGAAGCCAGTGCAATGAGAAGCTCGTGCACCACAACCAAGAGTAGCCCCTGCTCGCTGCAACTAGAGAAAGCCCTTGCGCAGCAACAAAGACCAAATGCAGCCAATAAATAAATAAATAAATGTTTTTAATAAATAAATAAAACCAAGCATGGAGGCTTCGTATGGGTCCCATAAAGAGGCAGCAGCAGAACAGAAAAGCAGGACATTTACCAGCGTCCCCAAAGGAGGCTCAAGGACATTAGGTTGCCTCCTTCTGAGTCACTTCCCCAGAAGCGAAGTCACAGATCAGCCAGTTCTCCAAAGGGCCCATTTGCTAAATTTCTTCTGTTTCCTTTACCAATTTGGTTTTAGTTGGGTTGTTTCCCATTTGTCTTCACAAAGGCCTTTTAGGGGCTGTTGGGTTTTCCCTGCCCCAGCTCCTTGCAGTCACAGGAAGAGACTGGGGCTGGGTTCACCGTAGTTCAGACACCAGGAGCGGGGCCAGAGACAAATGGATCAGTCCTGAAAATACCATCATAAAGAGGAAATGCAAACCAGTCGACTCACACAAAGTAGTTAAAGAAAGTAAGTCAATTTGATGAATTGGTCATTTGACACACTGGCCATTCAGTGAATTGACTTTTGGCAAATTGGCTTTTAGCAAAATGCCATTTGGTAAATTGGTCTGCTTCTGACACAGCAGTGTGTTTCACAGGGCAATTACTTACCCACTGCCAGTCCAGGCTAATGGCCTGGGATCGGAGCTCAGGAGAAGTCGTTCTGCAGACAAGTCAACCCCACCCCATGCGCTGCTCTCCACTGGCCTGCCTTGAGCCAGGGTGGATTTTAGAATATTTTGAGGGATGCATGCATGCAGACCATCCTTTGCTCGTATCATTTTTCTCAGTTAAGTTTATCCAGCTCTGAGGGCAGACTCTGGGTTGTCCCTCCTAAGGACCTGGGAGGGGTATGGGCAGGATTCAATGTGGTTTGGGAAGAGAGAGACCCAAGCACAGGGGCAACAGGACTGGGCAAGCAGAATCCAAGCTGTGCCCGGGGAGGGGGCTCCACTCAGGACAAGTGACCAAGTTGTTAGTTTGAGTTTCCCCAGGGAGAACTTGGGTGCCCTGGCCGATGCGGCACGGCAGCTAATGCCAGAACAGACATCTGACTGAAGCCCATGGCAGGAGTGGTCCACCAAGGAGGCCAACAGAGTATCACTGAGCCCCTGAGGCATTCCCAATCTTCTCTTCCCTGGCCCGTAAGGGGAAAATGGGGTCCATTTCTTTTACCAAAGACCTCGCCCACTGTCTCCCCATCCCCTTCAGAGCAGTCCAGGCCCTGTCTGAGTCTTGGCCTTAGGAGTTTCTCAGAAGAAAAGGGGAGCTTGGGGGACTGGAATGGCACGAGGTCAGCCTCCCCAGAATATTTGCAGCCCCTCACGTCCCCTCCATATACACTCACAGGGATGCCCAAAGGGTATAAAACCCTTAACTACCTCCCAGACAGGCAGAAGGACAGAGCCTTGTCGTGTTACAAGGCAAGGAAGGTGTCTAGTTCGCTTAGTGTGTTCTGCAGGTGGCAACAGCAGCAAGCAAGCCCAGAAAAGCCAGGCAGAGGGGCTGGTTGAGGAGCTGTCCGTGGTGCTGAACCCTCTCAGCAGCTCTTCTTCTGGTCGAGGCTAAAGATCAGATTCTGGTCAAGGCTAAAGACCAGAATCCAAATACCTTGGATTCTAGCCACCTTCCACCTTACCCAGATAGCCCACATGCCAAACCTTGTATCATCAGCTTTTTTTTTTTTTTGAATAAGCCCACAGAGAGTCTGGCTCATAGTATATACACAGAGGGTCAGGAGAGCACCATCATAAGCATCAAGGGACCCATTCTTAGACTCAGGAGAGGCATGTGCTGAGCACAATCCACATCACTAAGCTACTTCTAGACAGAGGTGAAGCTTGATACTGCCCCATTTCCCCAGAACTAAGACCTCCCACTGCCTGGACATAGAGCAAAGCACAGAGAGGTGCTCAGAAATCGCCTGGCCACGTCAGATCCTTGCACAAAAGCTGCTCATTTTAATCCTTAGAACCTTAATGATCATCACTGACGCTTGTATAACACACAGTTACTATTATTGATGATGATAGCTGCATATATTAAGGATTTATTATGAGCCTGGCACTGCGCTAGGTATTTTATATGTTTTATACACATTATCTCATTTAATCCTTAAAACAGCTTTCTGAGATAAATACTCCCACCTCTCTGGTGTGGATGTTGACAGTGGGAGAGGTTAGGGCATGGGGCGGGGGTGGGTAGAGAGTATATTGAAACAGTCCATGCTTTCCACTCAATTTTGCCCTGAACCTAAAACTGCTCTAAAAAATAAAGTCTATTAAAAAAAAAAAAAAAAACAAAAACCTCTCACCATACCTGTTTTCCAGATGGCATAACTGAGGTGTCGTAACTCTCCCAGGCTGTCTGACTGCAGAGCCCACAAGCTAACCCACTATGCTACACTGGCTCAGCACATCAGAACCATCAAAGTGATGGACAGGGGGGTGGGGAGGCGTCTAGAAGCGTACACATGTCAGCAGTGACATGTGATAGGTGAACTGGGAGGGAGGAGGTGAAAGCCTAGAAAGCAGAGTATGATAACGAACATTCATAATGTTGACAGTCAGTCATCAAGAAAAGGTTAAACTATGTTCAGGACCCTCTGTTTTAGAACTTAGATAATCGTATAATAAATTTCAGATACATCTCATCAAAAATGGTGGGAGGTTAGCATGTTTTCCCTGAGCAGCCAGGCCATGGGGAGAGCAGAATGCCAGCCCCTGCTGGGATGTGCATTGCCCATGCACTTCTTCTTGCACCTGGATTCCTACAAGTATCTCAGAAACTGTCACTTCTTTCAAACCCCCGTAGGTTTGAAAGACGAAGAGGTGAGCTTTGGAATCCTGTGGTGAGGGGCTTCAATCACAAGTCAGTACAGACAGGCAGCATCCCCTGGGCCTCTGAGAAAGAAGGGGTTCTGGTGCAGGGGAGCACCTGCCACCTGAAGGGGAGGATCCAAGGCCACCAGCCACTGGCTTCTCACAGAGTCTCTGGCGCACCCTCTGGGCCACCACGCCTTGGGTTCCCCCAGCAAAATAAATGATCACCAGGGCTCCTGTCCCCAGTCTTCATCTAGGTGTGGAAATGAGGCTAACTCTGCAAAACCTGGAACACAGGGGGCACCCAGACCTCCTGGTGTGGTGGCTGTGACCAGCTTCCGGGAGAGACAGACAGAGGGTCGGGGAGGCTCTGATCTGACCACCAATGTGAACACCAAAAACGGATGTTCGGGCTCAGGAGCTTTCATCTCAGCATCCCAGTTCGCCCAATTCCCGATTCTCTAGGAGGGATGCAAACACCCTCCAACTTCTAGGAGGCCAGCTCCAGCAGCCCTGCCCTCCCCCAGGGAATGGTTGGTGCAGTCAGGTACCCTGCTGTCCTGCCTCATCTCCTTCACAGTCAGACCAGGAGTCCCCACCTGTAGGGCTACAGAGCCTCAAGGACCATGCGGTTGTTGCAACATCTGGGCATCCTCACGCACCCCTAGCATCATCTGCAGACTGAATGAGAGTTATGTAGGACCTTGGGCTCCACCTCTCTGAGCCTTATTTTCCATGTCAAAATGGGGACAGTAAGAGTCCTTTTCTCAGAGACGTGCCATGAGGATTTGGTAGGTGGGTTCGCAGCTTAAAACCAATAAATGGGAGCTATTGTTATTGCTCTTCTTATTCTTCTCACATAGGTTGTGATAAATAAGATATAGATTCAATTAAAAGCACTACTGGATTCATAAGGTCCTCTTCAAAGACATGATATGTTTTCTCAGTCATCATGGGAACCTCATATGGGTACCTCATAACTGTACCCATGCTTTTTTCTTCTTAGCACTTACCATAGTTTTAATCAATTGATTATGCATGGTATGATTTAGTTAATGTTTATCTCCTCAATCAAATTATGCATTCCATGAGGCAAGGGCCATGTCTGTTTACTGCATGTCTAGCAAAGAGGTGGGATTCAGTAAATATTTGATGATGATTTGGGCTATTCAAAAGGTCAAATTAGCATTTGGGAGGAAGTCTATGATGTTTTGACATTAAAAACAGGTCTCCTCCAGGACTGACAGGATAAGGGCATGAGGCCCTCTGCTGTGATCCCACACATGGCTGTTGTTCCTTTGAGAGGCCTGCTGTCCAGCAAAGGGCAAAGGCTCTGAACTGGATCCACACCGACTCTGTGATAGTTTCAGGCGGGAAGGGCCACAGCCCCCAGGGAGAAAAGCTAAACAGCCTCTCCAGCCCCGCTCTGCTCCTGGCCCACCTCTCTGTTCTGCCCTCCCCCACCATCTACTCACTCCTCCGGGTCTCCTAACACCCTCCGCTGTTTCCATCACTGCAACTGTCACATTGCATGTCTGCGAGTCTCTCACGTCCTGATAATAATAATGACAGCACAGATGTCGAGAAGGATACATCTGCCCTTTGCCTGCCTGCTGGAGGAAAGAAAGCTCACTAACGCAAGGGGACAGGCTATCATCTGGGCCACAACTACGGCCACACCGCGACAGAGCAGGCACACAAATGCACGCCCCCTCGCTCCCCGCACGCCTGCCTGGGTTAACTGTTTACTGCTTTCACCTCCTGCACCAAGGGTCCAGCCAGAAGGCGGTGACATTCCAGGTCTGATTCCAGCTTGGGGAGCCCAAGGCCTCGGGTCTAACCTTGTGCTCCAACTCAGGATTACCAGAACTCTGCACTGGGGTGGCGGGGCGCGTGTTAGTCAACCTGGCCAATATTTCCCATTTTTCATCTTTCATTGTTTGAGAACAAAGCCAGTTTGGAGAAAGAACAGGGGAGACTAGAGCCTTGCTTTTCAAAGTGTGATCAGAAGAGGTGCAGGATGGGCATTGATAGAAATACAGAATCTCAGGCCCCAACCCCTACCTGCAGAAAAAGATCCTACATTTAATAAGGTGATTTGTTTGCACGTTCAAGTTGCAAAGCACTGGATAGAGCAGTGGTTCTCAAACTTGGCTGCACACCGGAACCACCTGGGGAGGTTTAAGAAATACTGATGTCTGGGCCCCACCCCAGAGATTCTGATTTCATTAGTTGGGGGCAGAGCCTGGGCATTGGGATTTTTCAAAGCTCCCTAGGAGATTCTTAGGTGCGGCCAAGATGGAGAATCCTTTCTACACATGTGGCCAGCCCTCAGGCCCCTCACCTTGTCCTCCCCCACCTAGGACCCCCCTTACAGTGCTACGTCCTTCTCCAATCCTTTCTCTCTCAGTATTTCCAATCCCACTGGATGACTGGTGCTAATCAATGTTGAGGAAAGTGAGCCTGGAAGAGTAGTTCATACTAGGTGGTAAATGACTGACAGCCCCAATTTCCATGAAGTATGTGCTTTTTAAAAAGAGGATTCCTGGGCTTCCCTGGTGGCGCCGTGGTTAAGAATCCGCCTGCCAATGCAGGGGACACATGTTCAAGCCCTGGTCCCGGAAGATCCCACATGCCGCAGAGCAACTAAGCCCGTGTGCCACGACTACTGAGCCTGCGCTCTAGAGCTCGCGAACCACAACTACTGAAGCCCGCACACCTAGAGCCCGTGCTCCGCAACAAGAGAAGCCACCGCAATGAGAAGCCCACGCACCTCAATGAAGAGTAGCCCCCGCTCGCCGCAACTAGAGGAAACCTGCGCACAGCAACAAAGATCCAATGCAGCCTAAAATAAATAAATTAAAAAAAAAAAAAGGATTCCTGACTCAGCCTTCATCAGTGGTGACATCCTATCGGTTTAAGGAACGTAAAGGAAACACTTTGAGCAGAGAGGACCTTCCTGGTCACCCTAAAATTAGCCTTTTCTATTCAGCCAAAGTTACTATTCAGAAAAAGAGCTATTTATAGCCTGGATGAAAGTTCGCTACTTAAGTCAGATTGCTGAGAAAAGATACCTGTGCATTTATCTGTGTGTATGTGCCCAACTTTCTATCTCTTACTGATGCTGGGCTGTCCGTCATCATTTTGGGGTTGGAAGGAGAAAGAAGAAAAGGGGAGAGAGGAAGAGGGCACCTTAGAAGCCAGGTGCAGGTGCTGGGGGCAATGCTGGGGGTGGGAGCATCCGAAGGTGACCACCTCCACGAAAGGAAGGAAGCACCACATCTCACACCTTCGAGGTGGCTCTGGTTTAATGTCCCTGCACAAATGCACTCCCCTCATCCTCACGGGTGGCCCTGGGAAGGGTCCAGAGACCAAGGGAGGGAAAGGCTGGACCAAGTTTATTTATCAGATGAGCAGTAGAGGCCAGACTAGAAGCTGGAATCCCACAGGCTCCCAGCCTGCCAGCGCGTCTTGGGCTGTACTCTGGAGGGAGAAAGTGCAGGAAAGCAATGGGCTGTGGTCCTGGGAAGGCAGCAGCCAACTCCCAGGCTCAGGTTGCATGGCAAAGCCATCTGTGGAAAAGCAAGGGAACCAGAGACAGAGGGATGGAGACGAGAGTTCAATAAAGAGAAATGGGCAAGAAGAGCATGAAGAAGAGAGAAGCTAGATGAGAGAAAAAGACAAAGAAAGAGAGAGGCCAAGACCCCCATGATTTGGGATGAGGCTCTGAGGCGGGAGACGGACGGGGTGCTTGGCTTTTCACAGCAGCGAGAGGTGGCACTCAGTCCAGGCTATGCCTGACAACCAGCTAAGGTGCAAATGAAAAGAGCTCAGCGTGAGAGCTGCTGGGGCTCCTCTCGAGCACTGGGCTCTGCCACCCCGGCCTCTCTCAGGCAGGCTGGCGGCTAGGGGATAATTGGCCCATGGCTGGAGATGTCAGGCTTGGATGATGAGTGTGAAGCCTGCAGGTGACCTGCCCATGGGGACACGTCCTATGTGACTAATCACCAGGCAGAGGTGAGAATGGAGTTCTGGCCACTGCAACCCCTTCCTGGTAGAATCAGATCTTGGGTGGGGGTAAGGGCTGTCCTTACTCGTAGCTGGGAAGGGAAGGGTTTTGGAGTGAGAAGGACCTGCAGCTTGGATGGCTGCAGGCTAGGGGACAAGACACAGTAGGCACAGGCTGCCATCATGGAGGGACAGGGTCACAGGGAATGGTGGTGTGCAGGGCGCGTGGTCCACGTTCCCTCGTGCACACCGCAAATCCAACAAACTCTACATGTGAGTTAAGAGTAGAAACTCTGCAGCCAGACTGTCTGGGTTTGAATCCTGGCTCTGCCTCTTACTAGCTGGGTGACTCTGAGCTTGCTACTGAGCCCCTCTGTGCCTCACTTTCTTCTTCTGTGGAGTGAGAATAATAAATAATAATTCTACCCAGCTCATAGGCTGTTGGTGAGGATTCGATGAGTGAGTACGTGTAAAGCGTTCTGATCAGTCCCTGCTGGCACGTGGTAAGTGCCGGGTGAGTTGGCATCATCCTTGCCGCTGAGGTTCAGGCAGCCCCTGTGGATGCTGGGCGCTGGGCTGGGGACTCAGGTCACAGCGACCAAGACAAAAGAGGTCCATGCTTCCGTGGGTTTCCATTCTGGTGGGGGAGAGAGAGACAATAAGTAGTACAACCCCAAAACCCCCAAGCTGATTTCAGAGATGGATGAGTGCTCTGAAGGAAACAGAACAAGGCATCACGCTGAAGAGTGACTGGGAAGGAAGGGGGCGTCTGTGGCCAGGGTGGTCGGCGGGGGCTGCCCTGTCTGTCCAAGGAGAAGCCAAATGGTGAGAAGGAGGGAGCCATGCAGAGTGCTGGGGAAGAGCATTCCAGGCAGAGGAAGCAGCAGGGGAAAGACTGTCAGGTGGGAAGGGGCGTGAAGTGTCAGGGAACAGAAGGCAGGCCAGCGCGGCCAGCGTGCCAAGCGGGAGGGAGGAGACGTGGCTGGGAACGAACGTAGGCAGGGACCAGCGAGGAGGGCTTCGTGGGCATGGCCGGGGAGTGGGCTGGACTCTGCAAGAGGTAGAGGGTGTTAAACAGGAGCTAGGCAAGATCTGATTAGTATTTTTCAAAGAATACTGGCTGCTGGGAGGTGACTGAATTACAGAGGAGCTGGCGGAGGCAGTGAAAGCAAGCACTGAGCCCTCCTGACAACCTGGGGGGTAGATTTTTTATGATGAGGAAGCTGAGCCTCAAACAGCTGCTGCAGGATAAAAGGGGTACAAAGAGGGACCAGAGCAGCAGCTACTATTTATTGAGCACTTACATCTCCCAGGCTCTGTGCCTTGATACTTTCCCTGTTGCCATTTACAGAAGTGGTTAAATTGGGAACCCGAGGCCACCCAGATGGTAACAGAGCAGAGTTAGGCCCTCAGGTCAGGCTGACACCAAAGCCCATGCCCTTGACCACTGAGGCCGCCCTCTTCTGGTGTTAGGGGATGGGAGAAGACCTCTGAGGGGGGCCTCTGGTTCAGAACATATCTGCAGGGCTCTGTCCTGCTCCAGTCCTAGGATGCCTACCTATTTCACAGATGGAAACTCCCCACTGTGAGAGGAGGCGGGTCATTCAATCTCAGAGGTGGGGCTGGAGGCAGAAAACCTTTATAATGTGTTTGAGATCATTTACCTAAGTCGAGAAAATACCTATTTGGCCTACCAAATTTTGTTCCTACCAAAAGGTCACTCTGGTTTGATATAATGTTATCACCGAGCCCCAGAACTCAGAATCTGTCTCTTGCAGAAGGCAAGCACTATAGATTCAAAGCACAATTTATTTTGATTTTTTTCTACTTAACATTAACTTTGCAGCTGCATCAGAAAACCCATCACTGTAGACCTGTTCAGACACGTTCCCTGCATCATTTCTATCATCTTCTACCTGGAAAGGAGCCTCTCCTGATGTCTCTCCATGAAGTTGGCCAGGTTCCTTAGAAAATTTACCTTGGTTTGTGGCACTACTACTGATTAGGGCCTATACACTGTGAAGCTACCTGTGAACTTGTAAACTTTAGTGTTTTAGAGTAGCAAATTATTGCTGTCTGGTAGAAAAGATAACTTCAAGGGTTAGTTATTGCCTGTAGGGCATTAACTAGCTTTATATCTAACTTTTTAATTTTATTTCAACGTTCTCTTTCATTGATTATAAGCTCTCAGCGCCTCAAATTCTCCTCGGAACAACTTTACTATCCTGCTGGTTTTCTCATTAATGAGTTAAGTAAACACAATCACCTTATATTTGTATGACAGTCAGGTTTCTAACTTTTTTACAATCATGCTTTGGCAGTCGTTTTATCTCCGTCTTGCAGATGAGACCACTGGGGCTAAGAGAAGCCCGTGAGCTAGCTGGATGCACAGGGCCAGCAGGTGTGGAGGCAGAATTTTGGTCTGATGACAAAGCCCCTGCAGGTCTCACAGGTCATCTGAGTTGACAGGGGCCTTAGAATGATCTGATCAAACCCCTATACTTTACAGGAGACCCTGAGATCAAGAGGAGAAAGAAGCCTTGCTCACAATCACACACTACTAAGCACAAAGGGCACCTTCAGCTGAAAAGATGTTTCTCCTTTTTTAATGACTGCCTCATCTTTCGTTTGCTCAATCCTTGCCACCCACAGGGAACAAGAAAGAGTGCCTGCCACACAGTGAACTCACCTGCCTGCAGGACCAGTGAGGCACCTCCAGAACAGAGTCACTCCTCAGAGTGCCAGGCAGGGCTCTGACCCGAGTCCACGGAGGCCCTGAGGACCAAAGAGGGGCTGCCAAAGTCTGTGCAGCCCTGGAATTTTATGCAAATTTTGCCTATGTGCACAGGGCATAAGATTCTCAAAGGGATAGGACTCCAAAAAGATTATGCATCCTGCTTTGAGATTGTCTGTAGAAGGCCCCTGTTAGAAGCAAACGAACTGGGGCTTCCCTGGTGGCGCGGTGGTTAAGAATCCGCCTGCCAATGCAGGGGACATGGGTTCGAGCCCTGGTCCGGGAAGATCCCACATGCCGCGGAGCAAGTGAGCCCGTGCGCCACAACTACTGAAGCCCGCGTGCCTAGAGCCCGTGCTCCGCAACAAGAGAAGCCACCACAATGGGAAGCCCGCACACCGCAACAAAGAGTAGCCCCCGCTCGCCACAACTAGAGAAAGCCCGCGTGCAGCAACGAAGACCCAACGTAGCCACAAAATAAAAAAAAAAATTTAAATAACTAAAATTTTAAAAAGAAGAAGCAAAGGAGCTGCCCGAGAAGGAAAACACATTAATGTCTAAGCACGTGCATAGTTAGCCTGCTGAAATGGGCCTGGTGGCCATGAGAACAATGCAATTCAAAAGTCATTTTCGAATTGGGGCATTTCATTGGTCAAGCATCTAAAAGGCTCAGAATCTCTAAGATTGTATGTGAGAGTCTCAGGCCTAGAGACACACGAATGCCACTTCTGGTGGCACAAGAGCAGCCAAGGGCCAGAGGGTCTCACCCAGCACAGTGAGACATCAGATCCCTGAGATAGGGATTCTGGTCTGTTTAGTTGGCCAATTATCCTGGCATCAAGAAGAGAGGACTTCCCTGGTGGCGCAGTGGTTAAGAATCCGCCTGCCAATGCAGGGGACACGAGTTCGAGCCCTGGTCCGGGAAGATCCCACATGCCGCAGAGCAACTGAGCCCGTGCACCACAACTACTGAGCCTGCGCTCTAGAGCCCATGAGCCACAGCTACTGAGCCCACATGCCACAACTACTGAAGCCCACATGCCTAGAGCCTGTGCTCCGCAACAAGAGAAGCCACCACAATGAGAAGCCCGTGCACCCAACGAAGAGCAGCCCTCACTCGCCACAACTAGAAAAAGCCCATGAGCAGCCACGAAGACCCAACGCAGCCAAAAATAAATTAATTAATTTAAAAAAAAAAAAAAAAGAAGAGAGCCTTGTATATTGTAGATGCTCAATACATATTTGCTGACTGAATGAGAATCGTCCAGGAGGAAGGAGACATGGCACTGACTGATGATGCCTATAAAAGCCAGGCCAAGTGCAAGACCCCAAAATAATAAGATTAAGAGCAACTAACACTTACTGAGCCCTTTACTATGTGCCAGGCTTTACCTGCCCCCCTCATTCATTCCTCACAATGACTCCCCAAGGACATTGTCCTTTTGGGAGCTCCATTTCACATATGAGGAAAGTGAGGTTCAAAGAGGTTCAGTGATTTGCCCAAGGTCACATAATTGGGGAGCCCAATCCACAACCTGGACCAGGTCTGTCTTAATCCAGATCTTAACCAACACACAAACACTGCCCTTCCTGGATTCATGGGAGAAGTGGTAAAGGAAAGAGCCAGAGCAGAGAGAAAGAAAACTGTTAAGTGGAGTGAGGAGAGGGCAGTGCAGTGGTCAGAAGACATGACCTATGTTGCAAAGCTCTGCTGGGACAGTGTTTACAAGACCTTGGAAAGGTAGTAGTGGAAAGGGAAAGGGGAGAAGCAGTGAGATGTGGCAGAGGCTGCCGTTGTCCCCAGCCAAAATCCATTCTCCCCCCTTTTTCTTCTGTTAAAACTGTTTTTGGGGGGTTTTTTTTGGCATCAATGGGCCAAGAAAAAATATACATTTCCTGTTTCCCTTGCAGGCAGGGGTGGCCAAGAAGAGGTAAGCAGAAGTTGCTTATTGAAAAAGTTTCCATAAAAATCTCTGTAAAGAAGGCTGACTCAGTTCGTAGAGGCGCCTTTTTAGGGGACTTCCCTGGCGGTCCAGTGGTTAAGACTCTGCCTTCCAATGCAGGGGGTGCGGGTTCGATCCCTGGTCGGGGAGCTAAGATCCCACATGTCTCAGGGCCAAAAAACCAAAAAACATAAAACAGAAGCAATATTGTAACAAATTCAATAAAGACTTTTAAAATGGTGCACATCAAAAAAAAAGAGGTACCTTTTTATCTTTCCTTCCCCTCTTTCCTCCTTTTCCCTGTCTAAAACCCATATGAGATGACTGGAGCTCCAGCAGCCATCTTGAACCATGAGGTGGCCTTAAGGATGGAAGACAAAGCCCAAGAATGTTGGAGCAAAAGATAGAAGGATCCTAGGACCTTGATTCCTAGCTGACTCTGTGCGGACATACTTTTATGTGAGAAACTCCTATATCTAATTTAATCCATTTTTTCTTTTCTTTCTTTCTTTCTCTTTTCTTTTTTTTTTTTTTCTCTTTTAATTTTTCTGTTCTGATGAGCCAAACCCAATCCTCCCAACTGGCACAGAAATCCACTTTGAGGAGAAGACCAGCAGAGGTGTGCAACACCCAGCACCACATCTGCAGAAACATCAGATGGAGGATCTGCAGAGCTGACCGCAGTAGAGAAGCAAAGTCCTGAGATGAGGGGGAGATGCCTCCTTCCCACCCCAGACTCTCTCTTAGGCAGGAAACAAGGGAGGGTGGGAGGACACACAAAAAAGGTGATGTTAAAATGAGAGTGAATGCCAGAGACTGCAAAGATGAAGATTTTCAGTTGACAAAAACCACCTGGGAGAAGACTGTTCCAGAGCTGAGACTGTCAGTCACTTGCTTCTACACAAGTGGCAGCTGGGGTACAATGCCCCAGAGGGTCCTCTTCACCCCAGCTAAAAGAAAGACCAAGGCCCAAAAGCACGTTGATCCGTGGGAATATTTCTAGGCAGCAAGTTCCAGGGCTAGTGCTGGAGCCAGGCCATAGGGGACCCTTATGGGAATTAGAAAAAGATGCCCCTTCTTCAAGACACTTCCATTTACTTGGAAATTGTCAAAATAAATATACAAATTTACATCTATGATGTGAACGTGTCCCTTAGAGATGGTGCCCTTGGACAATGCACAGCCTGCACAACCGTACACAATGACCATACATACATATCTATCTGGTCCCACCACACCTGTATCAACCGGCTGAATGTTATGCTCCTAAGGACGTCCCAGCCTTATTGAGTGATGATTACATGAGGCCATGTGGACCCCAGTTAAGGAGGCAGGAGAGACTTCCACCCTACAAAAAGACATAATGCCAAGTCTGGGCACCTGTGTTAAATGTCATTCATAAGAAAAATGCAGCTGTGTGGAGCAGGTAACAGCTACGCTAAGATCAGACGTTACCATATGTCTTGTCTGTGATCGTGATAAAGACCAAGCACAGTGCCTAGGCAGAAATCATAGTCTAATAAGAATTTGTGGGCTGCATCAATGTATGATAAAAATGAATGGGGGCGTGAATATCTTAGGATTTTATTATAATTAATTAAAGCTACTTTGTGTCATTTTATTGGTTTATTTTTTCCATTGGACGGAAGGAAGAACTTTTACAATTTATGGAAATATTTTACATAAGTAAATGTAAATGAGTATATCTCAATAAATAAATTATTTGAATCTTAATTCCCTGCCCCAACTGCCAAAAAAAAAATATCCCAGTTAAACTGCAACCGTGCTTTCCAGCCAGGATCCAGCTGCTGACGTCACCACACTTTACCGCTGTTCTCACACAACCACGATTTCCCACGAAATGTCCCTCTGCTCGAGCCCCCTCGTTCCTCCACACCCCCGTTGTCCCTGTGTCATCTCCTATCTTCGAATGCCAACTCTGGGACCAGAGAGGAGAAGTTACCATGTTCCAGATGAAGGAGAGGTGGGGCTGAATCAAGTGCCACTGAGATTCTTAATGAGCAGCAGAGTTCCCCTAACCAGTGGCAATCGGCTCCTGACACGGGCACCCAGGGCAGAGGCAAGCCACCGCCCTGTGGCAGGAAGAGAAGTCACAGCCGTACTTGTTGAACTTGCATTTGTTCCACGCACTATACTGGACATGAAGTGGACAGGGAAGAATGCCCTGGACCCTGATTTGGAGGCCTTTGTTAATGCAGAGGCCCACATTAGCTGTGTGACCTTGGGTGAGTCCCTCTGCCACTCTGGACCTCAGTGCCCCCACCTGCAAAATGAGGGTCCTGACTAACATCTCTAGGCAGTGCTTCTCCAGCTGTCATGTGCACGCAGAGTCTTGTGCACATGCAGATTCTGACCCGGTTGGTCTGGGGTGGGCCCGAGAGTCTGCATTTATGACAAGCTCAGCGATCTCTCCTGGACCTGGCCTGGTGCTTTGCCTCATCCCCAGGGGCCAAGCTAAGAATCCCTCACCCTGAATGAGGCTGGCAGCTGACCCCTCTCCTTCCTCTACCCTGGTGCCCATTAAATTTCAGCCCAGCAGACAAAACAGCCAGCTGTGGACAGAGCCCAGGGACCCGGACAGCTGTCCTCTGCTTTTCCCTTTCCAAACAAAATTTGATCTGTCAGTTTTTTTAAATCACAGAACAGCTGAGAAAGAGAAGCATCTCCTCCGTATCCATCTCTGCTTCCCACCCCCACTCACCACTTGCCAGAAACTAGCCTTGATGTTTTCCTGTCATCTTCCCCCAGACCCCGCACGTGTCAACCGAGGCTGACAGGGTCCCCCCAACTCCCCCTGCCCTCCCCACCACTCTCTGAGCTCACCTCTGGCAGAGCCAGCTTGCCAGGCTTATTTTTAACAGCTCTGATTGAAGCTGGGATCCCGCTGTCATTTACACTCCCTCATCATTATCAGCTCAAAGCTTCCAGCAGCCAAGCTAAAAAGGCTTCGCAGAGCGTGGAGCGGGAGGGGCCGGGAATGAAATGTCAGCGGCTCGGCACTGCTGCCTCTTGTGGAGCTGTCCCACCACCTGCCCCCAGCACAGCCCACCCTCCCCAGCTTGACCGGAAGGTGGGAGAGGCGGACAGCCCCCACCCCTCACCAGCCTGGCACTGAGCGACTAGGGGTCTCTTGTTCTGGTGATCACATTTTCTCTCCCAAGAATCAGGACACGTGGTGTGACTTAGAAATGCAGGGAGGTGAAAAGATGCATAGAGGCAGAAAAATTAAATCCCATTTAGTTGTGTATTTAATGAGAGCCATCAGCAAGCTGGGTGGTTTTATCCTCATTCAGACAAATGCTGAACTTAGAGCCTCTCTGTTACTCTCTTGAGTTCTGGAATACCCAGAGCTCTGTTTTCTCATCTCTGAAAGGGGATAATCATCCCCGCTCACAGGGTTCCTGGGAGGATTAAATGAGAAGAGGCAGGTGCCCACGTGGTGCCCACAGCCAGGCTCCACACCAGCAGCCTGCCGTCCACAGCCGGTCCTCTCCCGCAGGAGCCTCCCTCATCCTACACATCAGACATCAAACACTACAACCACATCTCATCCTTCAGGCTACTGAACTATTGAGCCTCAGAAAGAAGAGACATGAGAGCGGGGAGCGCCTTGACGCTCCCATCTCTGAAGAAATTCATGGTCGTGTTTTAGTCTGCTCAGCAAGGTCAGAGTTCACGGGAATGTGTCTGACTCACCACTAAATAATTTACTCAAGGGTCATAGAGGCAATAATTTTTACAGAGAAAGCATTTCCAACTCAATGCACTAAAACGTCAGTTCATTAAGATGGTGGGGGTGGGGTGGGGTTAGGAGGTGAGAACCAGGATCATGGCAATGCTTTTGTGGGGAGGAGAAATTAGCTGTTAAAGCACCGAAAGGACACACGTCAGTTAGATTTCTTTTTTGTTTGTCAATGATGTCTTGCCTCTATGGATACTAATAAAAAAGCAAACAACCTAAAGGTTTTGATACTGGATATCTTAAAAAACTACAACAAAAAAAATCTCTGTCCGTCTCCAGGAGCCCCCTCCAGGAAGTCTTCCCGGGTTTACCCGACTCTGGGCGTTCAAGATTACTTTGCAATCTTGCAGCACTTTGCTGTATGGTCTGGTCTGCAATCCACTGCACCTCAAGCAAAACAATAAATTTCTCATTGTTTCTAGCATTCAAGGAGGGCCTTCCCCAGCCATACATTGTCCATGGGCTGCCACGGGCCTTGTCCCTCTCCGCCATTCCCTTGAAGAGAGCTGGCAGGCTGTATTTGGCTTGTTCAGAGCACTGCCTTCCATCCACTTCCACACACACAGCTGTGATCACCAGCCTAACGATTTTGTTAAATTGTCATTTTGATATTACCATTTCAAGTGAATCAGGAAGCCCAGTTTATAGTTCAATTTGCAAAAGTCTGATCACACTGCCAGCTATCAAGTCTCTGGCAAAGACAAGAGCCCTGAACCATCACAGCTGGAACAACTATTCCCAGAGTGCCTTCCACATCAAAAACAGTAGCCCGATTGCGTAAGGGGTGCAAACACACATGAGAGCACAGGCCTTGTCCTCACGAGCTCACACCAGCACCAAGAAAACGGTGATGATCCCGATACCTAGGAATGCCGGAACACTCCCTGGGTGCTGTACACCATCACATCACATCCTCACAGAAGCCTTACATTTCAGTGCTAGGACTGTCCCCGGTTCAGAGCTGAGGAAAGAGAGGCTGAGGGAGGTGTTAACTTGAACAGAGCACACCGCCAGGAGGCAGAGTCACAGAGCAGAAACCCCTGGACTGGAACGGCTGGGACAGAGTCAGGAAGTAAGGTGAAGGCTCCCAGGGGACAGCAAGGAAGCGGAGATGGAGGATGGGCTGCAACCCCAGTGCTGAGCATGTGCTGGGGACACAGCTGAAAGCCTGGCCGCCCCAGTGGTGTGTGAGGAGAAGCAAGCCTGGTGCCAAGGGGCCCTCAAATGCCAGCGTGAGGAAGGTGGACGTGAGCCAACAGCAATGAGGACCACTGAAGATTTCTGAATATAAGAGCGATCAGATAGGAGTGATGCCTTAGGAAGGTGATGCCTGGTGGCCGAAAGGATGGCTGGGGGTGGGGGTGGGGGTGGGGGTGCGGGTGGGGGTGGGGGTGGGGGTGGGAGGGGGGGCTGGAACCACTCAGGAAGCCACAATAGTCCTTAAAGCATGAGTGATGGGAATCCCAGCGTGGAGGACCTGGCTTCTCCCGGATGTGAAAACTGTCTGGGAGACAGATCAACACGGCCATGAGCTCTGCAACTGGCCTCACTGAGTGGCCCTGGGCAGGACACCTGGCCGCTCGTGTCCGCAGTTTCATGAGCATTGAAACAGGGATGATGCTAGATCCCCACGCGGGGCTGCCGAAGGACTGTAAAAGCTTGTGTGTGTGCAGTGCTGAGCCCAGCTCCTGGCTCGCAGCACCACTGGCTCATCGGCTGTTAGAACACATGTTAACAGAAACACAGAGGCTGGCAGGCGGTCCCGGGCGGCACAGTGACTGCCTCTCCGCCAAGCGGTAGGGCGTGTGAGACCGAACTAAGGAGAAGAGTCAGGGTGAGTAGTCTTGATTTGGGGGTTCCCCGGGGAAAGGAAAGGCTGACGTCACGGGAGGCCGTGAGCTCTCCTGACGAGACCCCCAGAGGGAAGCACAGCGCAGGTACCACCGCATATGAGTTACGTATTTGGGGAGAGTGCTCCAGCCTTGTCTTTCACTTTTTCCTTTTCAAGCAAATTTTAACAGTACCTGGGCTGCTGCCCTGACTCAGAAGCAGGGAAGGCAGTCTCAGAAGGCGAGGGGAACTCTGGAAACCTCTTTTTTTTTTTTTTTAAATAAATTTATTTATTTATTTTTTAATTTTGGCTGCGTTGGGTCTTCGTTGCTGCACATAGACTTTCTCTAGTTGCGGCGAGCGGGGGCTGCTCTTTGTTGCAGTGCGCGGGCTTCTCATTGCGGTGGCTTCTCTTGTTGCGGAGCACGGGCTCTAGGCAGGTGGGCTTCAGTAGTTGTGATTCCCCGGGCTCAGTAGTTGTGGCACACGGGCTTAGCTGCTCCGCGGCATGTGGGATCTTCCCGGACCAGGGCTTGAAGCCGTGTCCCCTGAATTGGCAGGCGGATTCTTAACCACTGTGCCACCAGGGAAGTCCCTCTGGCAACCTCTTGCTTGGAGGAAGCAGTAGACCCCGGGCAGTTGCCCTGCAGCACCCGGTTGCCATGAAATGGAATTTATACATGAAAATCAGGAGAGGAGCGGCCCGGGGCACCCCAGTCATGGCTCTGACAGAACTGACAGCTAATTAGAAAGCTCCATTTGAGCCTCACGTTGAAAAGCCATTTAATAATTAAATGTCTTATCTGTATTTAAATTCCTCTGACAATGTATACTTAGAGTGTAGCCAGAGAACCAATTTTCTCACTTCCATCACCCTATAAGACACAATATTTGAATCCAGGCATCTCCCCCATTGACAGTAAGTGATATTATGTCACTCGATTTGTATTAGGAGTGTTCCAACATCAGGGGGACTCTTCCTCCAGGCTCTTGGATTTGATGCAGCACAGAGAAACCTGCCTCAGAACCAAGTTGACACGAATGAGTCCCTTCACAAGTCACTGAGCTGGAATGGGGCGGGCAGGGAGTGGGAGAGGAGGCCCTCAGCCGAGTGGGGTCTGGGGAGGGGCATTGGGATCAGCTCACCTGCGTGTAGCTAAAAGGGATTCATGGTCTGTAGAGCAAGAATAAAATTTTTTAAATAATAAAGTATTTATTTAAATAATAATAATAAAAGCAAAAATGAACGTTTGTCTGCTTTTCATTACCACCATGCACAAGCAATTCTAAAGAATGTCAGTGATACCATACTGTTCCCCGCTAAGAGGGAGGCTCCCGCTGCAACACCCTCGGCCTGCCGCTGCCTCGGCCTCAGTGACCATGAGCACAAATGGCCTGGAAGCCACAGGGCTCCCGGGCCTGCTCAGGGAGGGGAGAGGAGACCACCAGTCTCAAGGGAGGAAAGGAACTGTGCTGCTGCATGTTTAAAGGGTGGACAGCCACAGGCCGGGTTTGGCCCCATGAGTGTGCTCTGCCCGCCCTGCAGGAGCAGGGAACTGTAAGGGAGGCGACCTCTGCATAGTCCAACAAAGCTGCACCCCATTCTGCTGGCAGCAGGGGCTGTAATGTCACCAGGGTCCCCAAATGGCCTGGGGGGGCCATGCAGAGCTATGGGGGGAGGGTAAACCCCAAAGGAACACACAGAAGCCTCCGCAAGGAGACCAGATTCAGGTGGGAGGGAGTCATGGACGGCCCCTTTTGGGTCACAGATGGAGCATCTGGAGAAAATAACAGAGAGAGAGGCTTCCCAGGTCCTCCCGCTGTTTGCTTAGAGCTGTCCTCCCATGACAACCCAAAACGCTTCTCCCTTGTCCCCAGGACAGCCTCTCAGAGAGCAAAAGACTGTGCTTCTGTCTCCCCTTCTGGAAGTTTCTCTTTCCATCCAAAGGAGCCAATGAAACTCGCAGACAGAGAGTGCACATCCAAAGGAATAAGACCTGGAAGGGAATTTAAACATGACCTAGCTCAACTCTCTCTTCTGACAGATGTAAAAAGCCCAGAGAGGTCAAGGAACTTGTCCAGAGTCACCCAGCTGGTTAGCTGGTGCTCTTCCCATCCCCAGACCCACCATGCTGCTGGGAAGCATTACGGTATTTCAGCATTACGGTATTCGCAGTCAGCGAGTTGTGGGTCTAGATCCTGCTCTCCCCTTACAGCTGTGTGGGATACACCACACGTGCTTCCGGGCCCCAGACAGCAGGCTGGACTGGCGGCTGGACTAACTGAAACAGCACCCCAGCACCAGGCAACGCCAGTCCTGCTTTGGGGTGGATGTGACTTTGCATTTCTGGGATGCTTGAGTCATGACAACCCCTCGAGTCACAGCCAACAAGACCAAGTATCTCTCTGGGACACAGGCAGTCTGATGACCAGTGGAACTGGCCCAGACAATCATCAAATTCAAGAATATCAAGGGCCTTGGATAACACTAACTGCACCTGACACTGCTGTGATCCTGCCCTCAAGGTGCTCTCTGTTCTCTTGGGTTTACCTGTTGATTTACTGTGGTTCAACTCTTGCTTCTCAAAGTGTGGTCCTCGGACCAGTAGGGTCCTCATTATCTGGGAGCTTGTTGAAGAAGTGACTCTCAAGCCCCCCCTGGAGCTGCTGGATCAGGATCTGCATTGATGCAAGACCCCCAGGTGACTCGGGTGCACGTTAAAGCTTGGGAGGCACTGGTCTAGGGAATGGTGGGGACACCCAAAGGTGATGACCTTGGAGAGTGCCAACACTCTGCACACCATCAGAGACCATCACAGACTGTCCATCACAGGGCGTGTGTGACACGGTGCTGCCATCGCTGTGCTCTTGCCCAGGGGAAGATGAGAGGTTCTGAGTTTCAGAGGATGGCAAGCACAGCGTACTCCAGGATGAAAAGTCTTGATGCAGCCAGCCATCCGGTTAGGAAATGTGCTTTGCACAGTGTCCAGGGAGACATGGGTCTGCGTGCCTGCTTTTCACCAGCTCTGGGACCTGCCACAAGCCCGTTAAGGTCTATGGGACCGGGTTCCACATCTCCCCTGTAAAGTTAAGGATGCGAGGAGATTCCGGATATAAAAAACTGGCACTGGCCTGTCCCTGAGAGGGGCTCTTGAGTAGTAACAGCTATGGTTATGATCTGGGGGGAGCGGGGAGACTGGATGCTTCTCCAAATAGCAGAAGGGGACAGACCTGGGCTGGTGAGCAGTGGTTGCAAGTCCCAGGACAGCGGGTTGGGATTAGCACATGGAAGATCCGTGGGCAGTGAGCTCCCCGACAGCAAATGCTCAGCGAGGGCAAGGAGGCTGTGGGGAGTTCAGGAGGGGTGGGGAGGCAAGTGAGGCCCTCTCCTCTCCTCATTTCTGCTGCTCTGAGTAGGGCACCAGCCTCCCCAGGATCCAAGTGGGATCTCCCCTTCCTCTCTCCTTGCAGCGGAACAGACAAGGACAAAGCAGCACTGGAGTGGACGCCACAGACCTGCCGACAGCCCCCAACACTCTCTTCCCAGCAGGAGCTTCAAGCAAGTCCTACCAGGTAACCAAAAAGGAAGGCACCACTGGTCTCCTCACTAACCCTGTTCAAGGCCCCTCAGTAATAATTTTAACAAGCTTCCAGCTCTCCCCCCAAACTGCTTAACGTCTACAACAATCACACTCTTCCTTTCTCCTCTGAACATTCATTTTAGCGCATCTGACCAGAAGAGTGTGATCTCTAAACCAAGTCAGACAGTGATTTCTTCACAAAGTGCAACGCCCTCGATTAATGAACCCTCTGGGAATGAAGATCCTTTTAACAAAGACACCATTAAAAACAAAGCTGAAAAAACCGCACACGGCCCCTAAGTGTTTGTCACCCGTCATAACCTACGAGGGGGTGTGCACAGTGGGGGTGACATGGACGGCTCAGAAGGGGGCAGGCTCCAGCCACTTCTGGCTGCTGAAGGAAGGAAAGGAGCAAGCCATGTGTGAATCTGGAAGAAAGAGTATTCTAGGCAAAGGGAACAGCCAGTGCAAGGGTCCTGAGGCAGGAGCATGCATGGTGGTGTTCAGGGAAAAGCAAGGACGTGAGGGTGGCCGGAGTGGGAAACGGGGAGAGTGGTAGGAGGGTAAAGACTTTGGCTATCAGGCTAAAGGAAGCAGGAAGCCATCAGAGGGTTCTGGACCGAAGAGCAACTTAGATTTAGAAGGTGATGCACTTAAGGCACTAGCAAGAGCACCTTGTACAGAGCGAGTGTTCAACGAACATGAGCTCTTATTATACATCACTCCCTAAATTTCTACCTGGTCTCCTCACATCTGCAAACACACACCCCGCTCAAAGCCCTTCAATATTGCCCCTCTGGCTACTGAGGTGTCCCAGATCCTTCTGTCTGGGACTCAAGCCCCTCAGTAAGGCCCAATGCACACACCAGCCACCACCCCAACACACCTGCCCAGCTACAGACTTGCTCCCCCTAAACCTGCACACCTTCCCTCTTCTTTGCTTTCACCTTCCTATGCAATTCCCTTCCTCTTGAAGGCCCTCTCCTCTCAGCATCTCCTAACATTCTCCCCAATGTCACTTCCATCGCAAAGGCCACCTCCTCCATGAAGGCTTCCTGTATGCATCCGCAGATGAATGTCATCTCTCCAGCATTAGCCAAGCACACCGTGCCACTCATGGACCTTCTCATCTTTAGTGCTGGTCTCAACCCCCCACCGAACCCTACCTCCAGACCCTGCCACTACCCATGAGAAAGTTACCTACCAAGCTCTCCGCAGGGCTCAGCCAAGGCACTGAATGCGCCGTTACTAAAGTCAGCAGGGTAACACAGCAAATGCACAGCCCCTATTTGCCCTCATCCTCTTGACAGAGACGTGGCCCAGACTCAGGCAAGCTGTGAAGGGAGCACAGTTGGCCTCTCCCCACCTGTCCAAGGGGGTGTGATTACAAATGGAAAGCCGGGGTTGGGGGGCATTCCTCTTCCTTAACACACAAACGCTCAACAGACAAAACAAATTTGACAACTGCTCAGTTCTGTTCACCAGTCAAGCCTGAAGGCTTCGGCCCCTCTATGACCACACATGCGGGTATTTCACAAGATAAAAACAGCCATGATAAAGAGGAGGAGGAGATCAAAAACCCTGCCCAACACCACACACACACAAAAGCTCAGCATGGCTGCGCGGCCATGTTCAAGCTCTTGCATCTGGAGAAAGGGCATCCGTCACATCCAGGAGGTCACGGAGCAGGCCAGAACCTACAGCTGTCCTTGCAAGGTCAGCAGCGGGAGCACTTTGGTCACATCGCAGAGGCCTCCAGTGACCAAGGTGTATGAGGGTGGGGAACATAACTTGCCACCCCAGTCTTTACAGAAGCGTTACTAAAGAGCCCTGAACTCCCACGGGGTTTGCTGAAGCAGGCAGGAGAGATGCCAGATCAAACAGGGGTCAGAATCTTCCAGATGACTGCTTAACCAGAGGCAGATGAATCACAGGACCACAAAGCAGCCTCCAGAGGGTCTGAATTAAGGAACTCAAGGTGAAAATGGGGTCAAGATTCATGAACTGTTGTTACCCAGGCCTCTCTGGGAGGCTCCCACTCCTCTCTCTCAAGCCATTTCACCAGCTTAGTTCCTGCCCAGGACCAGGAACCCAACAGACAACCAGCCAGAGAGGCAAGCAGCACCCAGAATCTGACCGAAAGACCTTTGCCAAGGGCACACTCAGTTGGATCCAGGACCCATAAATGGCACCTATAATGGACATCCAATGGTTTTTGTTCTGTTCTAGTTTTGTCTGCAGCATCGGTTCACCCTATTTCCCAGTGATAACCCCAATTTTTGTGTCTGGGGATCCATCCCTCCCCTATTCTGCTCTCTTGGTCAGATGGAGATGACTCCACTCCCAACTCCAGGGCGGCCCCATCATTTCTCTGACCAGGGTGGCTGGTTTGAGATGACTACAGAACCCATCAAAGCCAAGATGATAGATTATATGAGACTTTTGGGACAGAGGCTATCATTCTTTCCTGGTGGGTTGGAACTAAAGGCTGGAGCTTCTGTAGCCACCTTGGAACATGAATGGAGGAAGTGTTGAGATTGGGGCCAATGTGGAAGAGATTAGGGGAGGGAGGAAGAAAGACAAAGAGCGAATGAAGGGATGAATGAACTTGGGTCCTGGTGTCATTATTTGAGTCCCTAATCAGGCCTCATCTGATTCAAACTTAAGTCTCCCTGACTCCAAAGGAGGGGAGGAATTTAAAAGGTATTGAGTGTTTATTGCCGGGCGGAGTGCAAATTTTATTGCATTTAATCTCCACAATAACCCTGTAAGGTAGGCCTTATTTCCCCCTTATGTTTATTTGTAAACAGGTAAACTTGTAAAGAGGTTTTTAAACTGGCTGAGGTCAGCCAATTCA
Source organism: Eubalaena glacialis (assembly GCF_028564815.1). Classification (NCBI taxonomy): domain Eukaryota; kingdom Metazoa; phylum Chordata; class Mammalia; order Artiodactyla; family Balaenidae; genus Eubalaena; species Eubalaena glacialis. The sequence continues at coordinate 31,365,910 of NC_083716.1, read as the reverse complement.
CAAGAAGCAAAACCACAACTAGGGGGCACCCGACCCCCACCCAAGCTTTGTGCTCTGGGTGCCATCCCTGGGCAAACAGGCCAGAGCTCAGAGAGGGCTGCAGCCCCATGTGAGTTCACATTTTGATAACGGAGCCAGAGGAGGGCTGCCAGTGAAACGTCTGCTCCAGGGACTAACAGGCATAATGTTCTCTGGGAGAGAAATGCCACGTCTGCTGGGAAAGATCTCTCAGGGCTGCGGAAACCTGCAGAAGAGCAGCTGATAAATGTCAGCGCACACAGTCATCCTGGGGAAACCAGGCAGAGCGGGCAAGAACCTAAACTTTTTGAACAGTAGCTACTCTGAGCCATCAGTTATCATGCAAGGGGGAGCCCTGAGAGTCCTCCAGGGTGACTGCCAAGGACACAGGCCCAAAGCCAGAAAAGGCACAAATTGGTGCCATCGGGAAGGTGTCAGAAACAAAAGACACAGCATGTTATGTTGAGAAGAAAGTATCCCACTGCTCCGGGAGATGTGCGCACCTGCCCTGGAGGCTGGCACTGCCACCGTGAGGCTGAATGACGCGCTCCGGCAATGCTGTCCAGCAAGAATAACCTGTCATAAAATGGGAAGCGGCGGCAGCATGTTAACTCTATGCCTAGTTTGTGTGACTCGGTCTCCTTTGTTAAAATGAAACCCTGGGCTTTCCCCAGGGAGGGCAGGGCAGCTTGTCAAGGACGCCACCTCTACTCCCTGGCTCTCCCTTCTCTCGGGTGCCTCACATCCTGACTGCACCAAGAACGCCCCCAAGGTCTGCCGATTCCCCCTGCCGTTCCAGCCTGTTCGGTTCCTGTCCTCCGAGACATCGCTCTTCACAGCCCAGAGAGGAATATTTGAAGACAGCAGGAAATACTAGAGAAGAAAACAAAGAAAATAGCCAGGAAACGCACAGGCAGCCTCCTCCAAGGTCTGGCTGGGAAAGCTCAGGCCCCCCACCCTGCTGAGGCCCCCCACAGTGGGCTGGAAGACCCTGCCCCACCCCATGGGATGACCCCAGCTAAGAGTGGATGAACTGGTGGAGGACACGGAGCCCACTGGGGGCAGGGAGGTGCCAGCCCACTGCAGAGGGGGCCTTGTGACCCCCCGCCAACTGGCCTATTTCACCCAGGGAAGAGGAGGAGAGTTGCTAACATGAGGGTAGGGCCAGAGGCCACTATGTAAGGAGAGATCAAAGGGCGAGGCTGTGGCCTGGGCAAAAACAAGAGGCCTAACTGAGGCACCCACGCATGTACCCCGGACTTTCCTGCCTCAGGTACTGTGCTCCTCCCCCATCTGCCCAGGAGACTCCTCCTTTGGGAAGTCCTCCAGGACTCCTACCCTCCTCCTCTCTGCACCCACCCCACCCCTCCACAAACAGAGTTGGGCATGCCCTCCTCTGGGGCTAACCAGCACCCTGTAGCTACCTGCACAAAGCACTTTCTGGAAGGTAAGAAGTGGAGAGAGTGGGGTTAAGAGGGTGGGTCTCAGTAGCTGCCTGGGTTTACATCCTGGCTCTGCCACTCTGTCACTTTAACCAAGTCACTTAACCTCCCTGTACCTCAGTTTCCTCATCTGTAAAATGGGGAGAAGAATAGTGTTGAGGGTTAAATTAACTAATTCTTGGGAAGTATCTGGCCTGGCCAGCACCTGGCTCGTGCAATAAACGTGAGTCTTCACGTTTCTAACTTGTCCTTTTCCTCCATGGAATCGAGAGCTCCTCAGAGGCCCAGACTCTGTGTCACCCTTGTCTGTGTCCCCGGCACACACCCAAATTCACCGCCTCAGTGGCAGCATGGACAGCCACCCCCCGGGGTCATCATGGAAGGTTTGAAATGGAGTGAGGGATGCAGGCGAAGGCTGAGAGCTGTGCTCTGGACTCGGCAGTCCTAGGTTCAAGTATGGGTCCGGGGTCGGGGTGCAGTGACTAAGGACAGACCCCTTTATTTCTCTGAGCCTCGGTTTCCTCATCTGTAAACCCAAGATAAAAATGACTCCTTATTGTAAGGAGTAAATGAGAAGATATTTCTAAAGAGCTTAGGACAGCACCTGGCACATTAAGTCTCAATAAATGTAATGGGTTCTGTCGTTTTTCGTAATAATAATGCTGGCATTACTATCAATAGTGAACAGTGAGTACCCTGAGGCCGTTCGCAGCCATGGCTACTCTCTTGAGAGATGCTTAAAGGAAGAAAGCAGAACAGAAGGCGGACTGCCTCCGAGACGCTGGGGGAGGAGAAGTGCCTTCCCACTCAGGGCCCTGATCAGAAGGTTCTGGAAACCTCCCGGCAGAGACCCTTCCCAGTGAGAAGCTGTGGGCCCCTGCTGCTCTCTGCATCTCTCCTCTCTCCAGCTCTGCCGGCTCCCTCCTCACACTGTTAGCCTTTTCACACAGAGAGGAAGGCATGAAAGGATGGAGTCTGGAAATTAGCATTTCAAAGTCAGTGTTGGACGAGCTTCCCGAGTGGTCTGTTCCCGCACAGAGGAGGGTGGGGAGTGGGTCGGGGACCTGTGATCCCCACAGCTTCTGCACCCGATCAGTCATCTCGAATTCTCCTTCTGTGGCACATTAAAGAGACACATCGCCAACCAACCTGCCCAGGCCACGCTGAGCCAGCGTTCAAACACAGACAGCCCTGCGTTCTCTGCTCAGGGAGAGAAGCCTTTGCCTCCTCTCCCCCGGCCAGAATCTGCGGGGAGGGAACACTGGATTCAGTCCAGTTTACTCAGACACCCATGTAAGCAGCGATTAGGTCAGACAGCTACTGACCTCCCAGACCGGCCCAGACGAAGCACAGAAAAGCACCAGTCACTTATCACTGATCCACCATCCATCCAACAACTGCTGAAATTAGATTTTACTTGTGAAGTGTTTTCTGGCTCATTCTCTGCCTGTCGGGGAATCAGGCCTGGCGGGAAGTCGGGAGTGGGGACACACAGAGACAGCCTCACGGCCCAGAAACACACGAAGGTATCAGCAGCCCCTCGCTCAGCGCACAGTCGAAACAGTCATGGCGATAGATTTTCCCGAGAGCCTTGAGAATGACACCGGAGAAACCGGTACAACCATTTTGTGAAACAATTTGCTAAGAGCCAGTAAAGTTGATGATGCACATGCCCATGACCTACAATCCCATTCCCAGGTATTCATTCACCTAAGAAACGCTCCCAAACGTGGAGCCTGCATAAGGATGTTCTCAGCAGCACTGTTTGAAGCTGAAAAACCTAGAAAAAGTCCAAACACACAGGCAAGAAAATGGATACATTGTGGGAATTCCATACAATAGTGAAAACGCATGAGCCAATACCACCCACATCATCGTGGACAAATTTCAGAAACCCAATGCTGAGTTTAAAAAAAATTTTGCAGAAGAATGTTTGGTTCTTTTTATAAAAAGTTGAAGAATAAGCAAAACTTTAATGCTTACATACACATATACATGTAGTAATACTACAAGAAAACCAAGGAAATTACAAACACAAAAATTAGTGCAGTGGGTTCCCTCTGGGGCTGGGGGCTGGGGGCTGGGGGCCTTCCAACAGCAAGGCTTTGGGCTTAAATGAAAAATAGTGGCTCCTATTTACAATAGCCAGGACATGGAAGCAACCTGAATGTCCATCAACAGGCAAGTGGATAAAGAAGATGTGGCACATATGTACAATGGAATATTACTCAGCCATAAAAAGGAACAAAATTGAGTTATTTGTAGTGAGTGGATGGACCTAGAGTCTGTCATACAGAGTGAAGTAAGTCAGAAAGAGAAAAACAAATACCGTATGCTAACGCATATATACGGAATCTAAAAAATTGGTACTGATGACCCTAGTAGCAGGACAGGAAGAAAGACGCAGACGTCGAGAACGGACCTGAGGACACGGCGGGGAAGGGGAAGCTGGGACGAAATAAGAGAGTAGCATGGACATACATACACTACCAAATGTAAAATAGCTAGTGGGAAGCAGTTGCATAGCACAGGGAGATCAGCTCGGTGCTTTGTGACCACCTAGATGGGTGGGATAGGGAGGGTGGGAGGGAGGCGCGAGAGGGAGCGGATACGGGGATATATGGATACATATAGCTGATACACTTTGTTATACAGCAGAAACTAACACAACATTGTAAAGCAGTTATACTCAAATAAAGATGTAAAAATATATATATAGTGACTCCATGGATGCTCCTTTTATTATTATACTTTGCCACTAACATATACATTATTTATAACATATTATAAATATTCTTTTGTATCATCAAAAATTCACTTAAAAATATTTTCAAAAAGAGGGCTGGCAATAATATTGGTAGGACACCTGAAGGCAAAAAGTGGCTGGAACTCTGAAGAATGCTAAAGCCGAACCAGACAACCACTAACGTCCTGCCAGCTAAGAGTTTAGGTTATTAAAAACCACAGAGACCAATGAAGAATAATAAAAGCTGCTTTCACTGAGTGCCCAACGTGCCATCGGCACATGTGAGACTCTAGACACAGATTATCCTAATTCTCAACTGTGCAAGATGGGTGTCATTACAGCCACGGAAAGTACGGCTCTGAGTGGTGAAGGGACAAGGCCAGGGTCACCACGCTGGTCTTGCTGCCGAGAAAGAAACCAAACACAGCCCGTCTGTCTGCGCCTGCAAAGACTGCGTCTTTCCACGATGCCAAGCAGCCTCTCAAATATTTATAGACATAAATGGTGAATGAACCAAAGCGCAATTCAATCCAACACATATTTATAAATATTTATAACCAAATGTTTTGCTTTGATAAGGCCTATTCTCTGAAGTGCCTGGCGTCAGACAAACAGGGCTTTTTCTGTTGGAGCAGTCTGCGGCTCACCTGGGAATGTTCGCTCGTTTCCATGAACACACACTTACGTCTGCGGTCACATCTGCACCCAGATGGCCCACCGCCCCATTACTCATTGTCATCAATTTACCACACCGTGAAAATAAGACTCGGCACTCAGGGACCACAGGATGCTATGTTTGTGAGGGAATTCGTGCCTCCCTGCTGCCCAAAATCTGCCAGAGGCTCCCCACCGCTTTCAGGATGAAATCCAAACCCCTCGGCAGAATGACACGTCCTGGCCAAACCCTCCCAAACTCACATCTGCCCTCTCACAGCTCACACCCACACCCTGACCAGCAGGCTGGGCTCCAGGGCAGGTTCTCGAATGCATGGTGCTCCCCGTCGCTGCCTGCCCTGCAAAGGCTCTCAGGCTGTCCCCTCCGCCAGTCCCCTCTTCACCTCCCTCCTGGCCTGGCTGATGCCCACTGGACGCTCAGAGCCCAGCGGTGGTGCCTCCTCCTCCAGAGAGCTTGGCCAAGCCTCCTTGCTGGGCTCCCATCACTCCCACACAAACCGCTCCCCACAGCCATCTCTGCACCAGCTCTCCGTTTACTTTTCTGGTCTATCCTCCCCAGGATCCTAAGCTCTTCATTCTGCATCTCCAGCCTGTAGGCTGGGGAGACATGAATTCAGAGCTCACTCTACATAAATGCATGCTGTTGCCTGCACCTCCTATCCCAGGCCCACATAAAACAACAATGGGTGGGACAGACGGTCCACGTTAATGTGCACGTGTCAGCCTGTGCTAAGCCTTACCGGACTTAATCCTCATAACCACACTGTGAGGCACTCCTATCCCTATTTCATAGATGAGGAAACTGAGCTTTAGAAAAGCCCAGTGACCAGAACAAAATCATGCAGCCAGTCACCCGGGCCTGTCAGACCCCAAAGCCCACGATCTGTGATTAATTTTTTGAATAAACAATTGAATGCCCTCAGAATCTGGAAATCAGAGGACGGTAGACCTGAAAATCATCTTGGGAAGCAATAACAACTTTCAGTGGTCATTTCTGTGTCCCTGAGAGATTTTTATTTTTTAATCATCTGCAAAGATGCACTAATGACAACACCTTAGATTTTGTACCGCATGTTGCAATTTCAAAGGATTTTCCATCTGCATCAGCTTTTCTAAAATTTTTCCTTTGAGGACTTTCAAGGTGGGTTTAATGGGTGGTCCCAAGGGTATCCTGACCTGGTATAAAGACCTGCCCACAGACATGTGATGAGTCTCACTAGCCCCCAGGCAGGGCAGAGGAGTGGGAGCCGCCACCCCACCCAGCCTGGAGGCCCTCAGCACTGCCCGAGGCCACTGCCACCTCTCACCGGGGTCTTCCTAGCAAGGCGGGAGGTGAGGATGAGTGATGCAGCAAAGGAGCACCGCCTGCCCAGTTCCTGACCACCTCTCCACAGTGTGACTGTCCACGGTGGCAGCATTATAAGCCAGGGGACCAATGGGACAGGTGAGAACAACAATTTACCCCAACCCTCGGGGCCAACGTGGGGGCAGCCAAGAGACCTCGAGTACCCCCCAGAATGAATGGGGCTTGGCACAGGGTGCATTAGGGCCAAGGAGGTGATGGGGTGTCTGGGGCCTGCCCAAGGGGGGCCACCTGGCCTAAAGGAGGCCCAAGTGAGCCCAGAAACAGAGAAAGAATCATTACTGCACACTCCCAAATCTTTCCAATAAGGACTTCGAAGGCCCTGGGAGTGCTATAGCTGGAGTCATGCCGCAGCTCAGGCAGGGTCCCAAGGAGGCTCGTCTTCCCAGCCTCCTCCCAGCCCTCATCAGCTATGGGTCTTACATAAACCCTTGGCTACTCTGAGCCTCAGTTTTCTCCTCTATAAAATGGAGATGATAATAATTCCAACCTCATAGGGCTGTTGAGAGGATTAAATAAGACAAGGCACATAAATCCCTTAGCATACAGGCGGCACCTGTTAAATGGCATCTCCTACCGTTCAATGGTTCTGCTGTTACATGCAAGATTCTTAGCCACCTGTTACATGGGAACAGGGGACTGCGTCTATCTTGTCACCATCAGAGCCTACACAGAGCAGGTGCTCAGCAAACAGCAGCTCACGGAGTGAACCATCCGGGCACCAGAGGCCATTCGGGCTGGGAGGAAAGGGATGAATCACAGAGTGTGAGGGCTGGCCCAGCTCAGGAGCCCCTTCCTGGCTTCCCTGCGAGTCTGGTTTAGGGGCTGCCCACCCAGGCTCTGCTTGAACATGCCCAGGGCCAGAGCACTCACCATTGCTGGCAGCACAGCATCCACCCTCAGACCACTCTTCTTTAGAAATGACCTAAACCCACCTGCCCACACTGATCCCACTTCTGGAGAACGTGGAATAAGCGCTCCCTCCATGCTGGCACCCGCTCCTGCTCTCAGTGGCTCTGGGGACACCTGTCCCCCAGTCTCCTCTTCGTTGGCTGAAACCTCTCCAGTTCCTTCACTGACCCTCACAGGTCGATGCCGGGTGCTCACGGGTTTGGCAAACTTTCTCTCAAGGCAAGGAGTGTGGAGCCTGGCACCACGTTCCAGGGAAGGTTTCCTCAGCAGCCCTCAGCTCCCCTGCTGACCCCCGGAACCCCAGTCCCAGACCGGGAAGACCTTGGGAATCCTGACCCCTGAGTCTCTCCCATCCTTCTGTGAGTGTGGCGGTCACTGCTGAGGGGAGGGCCAATAAACGAGCCCCATCACTGGGTGCCTGGGTGTGCTGAGTCCTTTTCCCCCAGAAATCCAACCCCCGCTTCTCATGGTGCTGTGGAAACAGCATTTCTCTGCCCTTCCTTCCAAGGAGCCAAGGCTCAGAGAGGCAGCCTGTGTCAGATTCCAAGTCTTTTGAAAACTAAGGAAACATATACTCCTCCCACTCCTCTGACCTTGTGAGGCAGAATACAAGAGGCATTGGCTATGTCAATTTGCCTGCTGTGTGACCTTGGGCAAGTTGCCTGACGTCTCTGAGCTTTAATGTGAAAGGAGAATCAACAAAACATACCTCACAGGACTGCTGAAAGAATACAATGGAATAATGTATGGAGAATCATTGGCTGGCCTGGGTCAGGGCAGGTACTAAGTAATAGTGTTCAATGATGATAATGTTGATGAACTAGAAGGGAGGGGGGGAGGGAGAAATAATAATTCATCACCACACCACACCACCTCTTCCCCCCCTCCCCCCGCCACCAGAGGGGACCACCTTCCTGAACTGCTGAAAATCCACTGCAAGCTTCCAGGTTCCTCCTTCCTATGAGGGGTCCTGAGGCCTGGGGTCAACACCCTTTTCCCACCTTACAGAGCCTGGGAGAGAGGAGACCATGGACAACGGGGCACCCACAGCCCACAAGCCTGGCTTGGCCTCCTGGACCCTCTCCCCAGTACTGCTGACCAGAAGCCTGTCCTCACTCCCTTACGCTTGGTGGCAATGACGTCTCTCTCCCTGGCCTAGCTCATTTCTGGAGACAATGGGGCCAGGGGCTGGGCGCCCTGCTCAATTAACACTCTCAAGAATGCCAGCGGAGCAGCTGCTGTGGCAGCCGGACTCCCCAGGGAGAGGGGCCCAGGTGTTCCTGCCTCCTCTCCGGTGCAGGCTGGGTTGGGGGGAGAGCTGGGAGCTGCAAAAGGAGGGGGATGCGGGTGTCTGCCTGCCAAGGGCCCGCCACCAGGCCCAAGCCCCACCCCAGGGCAACTGGGCTTTCTCTGTAGGGGAAGGGTAGGGGGAGCATCTGGCAGCCCACGGGCCCTCTGTGACCTAAGCCAAGAGGATGGTGGCCTCTGGAACCAGAGATCTGGGACTCACTGCTCGCCCCCAGCTTATTACCTGTCTGTAAAATGACAACACACTCTGCCCCGCATTGTCACAAGGTAACATGACAGCACATGGCTTGCAACTTGGGCACAGTCAGAACCCAGTAACGTGCTGGTTTTCTCTCTCGCCCTCCCATCCCTATTTAGAGTGGGTAGCAAAAACATGCCAATACCTTGCTTTACAGACAAGAAGAAGATGGAATCAGAAACACACACATAAAAGCAATTTTATCTCTGTGCTTCTGAGGGACAGACTTGAAAGAAAGACACCTGACGTGAAGAAAAGCTAAAGAGGCTCTGGCATCGAGGAACCATACTCTGGAAGACCTGAGAATAAAGCACGTGAGTGGGGTGTGCAAAAAATTAAGCAGGTAAAATAAAAAAGAACCAAATACTGGGAGAAAAGAACTTAGGGACAATATCTACTTAAAAATCATAAGGAAAAACAGTTTATTGCTTCTAATAATTTATTTGCTTATAAAATTTGCTCCGAACATAGTCTCCACTTCAATTTTGATTGACGTTTGCTTGCATTTAGCTAGTTTAATAAAACTATTTATCTTTGTGTTTAAAAAAAAAAAAGATTGTGACTAGTCAAGGTATAAATCCATGAGACTGTGGATTTCCAGGAACTTGACCCTCAAGGGTCCACAGCACTCTCCTGCCACCTCATTACAGGGTACCTAAATTGGAGGGATAGAATTTGAGAAGTATATAAATCTCCTACGTTGCTGAATCTGAAAAAGGCCATGCGTCTTTGGCCATATCACTCACATGCAGATCACTCCTCAGTTAACAGCAACTATTTTAAAAAATCAGAGTACGGGACTTCTCTGGCTGTCCAGTGGTTGAGACTCCACACTTCCAATGGAGGGGGCACGGGTTCGATCCCTGGTTGGGGGACTAAGATCCCACATGCCACGCAGCATGGCCAAAAAAAAAAAAGAGAGAACGGAGGTCCCTTCTCAGCCCTCCTTGAAGGCAACTCATTTCCAAGCTGCAACCTAACCTTCTCCTTCTCTATAAAATGAAGGTAGGGAGCCTAAAAGTTCTCTGAGGTCACTGCTGGCGCTGACATTTGAAAGTTCTATGAATATATTTCAGAACCCCCAGGGGTGTCTGTCGAATTGCAGATTTCCGGTTCCAGCCTCAGATTCTAAATTAGAATGTCTGGGGAAGGGCTCTGAAATCCACATTTTTAACAAGCAGGTTTCCATCTCTACTTTGAGAATGGCTATCTCAAGCCCTTGCATGTAATATTTAAAGATGCTGCTTTATTACCTCTAGAAGTTTTGAGGTATCTGGGCCTATGTGGTAATCTAACATTTCCTGAGGGCCTGAATATCACACAATACCCAATGCAGCTTCACAAGGTCCCCATGGTGTAAGAAGGTTTAAGGCTCATTTTGCTGATGGGGAAATGGAGGCTCAAAGAGGCGACATAAACAGTCCAAGATCACAGGCTGAGTGAGATGGGTCTGAACCTTCATTTTTGGAATGTCCATCAGCTTCCCAAAGACCCCGGAGCCTTCCTGACTCCAAGCAAGCTCCCAGCTCTCAAGGGCTTTCTTCAGCCTTGTGGGACACATTTCAAACTCCAGCCCCAGCTAACAGAAGATCAGCATCCATGTCATCCATCAATGTGCTCCTCTGGCTCCAAAATGGTCATTGTGGGTTCTGACACTCAACCAAGAAAGGCAAGGATGCAACCACAACCTGTGCTCATCCTGTCTGCCCAGGATAACACACGTTTCTTAAGGAAGAAGAAAAGCTGGCTAGTCTTTCCTACAACTTTAACAGACAAGAAGCAACGTGCTTAATGATTCAAACCCCAGCTCTGTCGCACACTAGCTGTGTAACCTTGACAAGTTACTTAACCCCTCTGAGCCAGTTTCCTCATCGGAAAAATGGGGATTGAAAAAATTCTCACCTCATAGGGTTGCTGTGAGGATTAAATGAGATAATGAGATAATACAGGTAAGGTGTTACCATGTTACCATGGTGACTGGGATATAGTAAGTGCTCAATAAATGATGGCTTTAAAAAAAAAAGTATTCACACACACTGACAGCATATGACTTAGAGAGAAATGAAAATAAGTCTCTGCTCTGACCTGCCTGTTCCATCCAGACAGGCACAGGACCACCCAGAGGCTGGAGGGGTCCACACACACAACAGCAGTACTCACTGAGGACCGTTCTGGGCAGGCACTGTGCTAGACTCACATTTGTTCTCCTAGAGGGCCAGTTTCCTAAGGTAGGAAAGGGTTTCCGGCTAAAGTTGCAATTAAAAAGCGTTTCCCTTCCCCACTGCCTCTCCCACCTTGTAAACCTGCAGGAAACTTCTCTGGGGAACCCCACCTTCAACGTGAAGGTCGGGGTGTCAGCTCCTCATCATCTTTATTACTACACAAGACAGATCCCCTTTCCATGATCCTCTGAGGCGGAGTTGGGGGAGGGTGTCTATTTATCTTCTAATGGAAACGGGAGGGGGGAAAGTGAGCCTTCCTGGCCAACTTAACTACTGCCTCTGTGTTCTTCAATTACTGGTACAAAATGATTTGATGAGAGGAACCAAGCCGACATCTGGGTTTCAGTTAGCATCTGACATGGGGCCTCGCTAATTAATCTGGAAACATGAATTGACAAAGGCTCAAATCCGAGCGCAGTCAGGGAGAAAGCCGGCTGACGGGCCGTGAACAGAAGGTGGTGCGTGGTGGGCGGCACGGAGGTCAGCAGCAGTGTCCGGGAGGACTTGGAGACGGCGCCTTGGGTTCACCCCTCCTTCCCGGCTTTGTCATCTGACCCCCAGAGGACAGGCGGGAGGTGGCCCAGCGGCAGCTGGGAGGGGTACGGCTGACACCGGCTCTGTGCTGGCAGCCAGCCAGAAAGACAAAGGGACCCAAACATTTCAGCCCCATCAGTCAGATCAGTCGTGTGTTCCCACCTGGCCCAGAGCTGGCACACTGTTACATCTTCTTGGCTTCAAACCTTCCTCATACAGTCTTAAAAGTAAAACAAAAAATTCTTAATTATATATATACAGAAGTACATATACATTTAACAATCATTTATCAGTTGATCGCTTACTAGGCACCATGCATGAAGCTCAGAGCTTTACACAGTATGACATTTAATACCTACACCAACCTGGCGAAGCTTTATCTCCACTTTACAACTGAGCAAAACAAGGCCCAGAGAGCTTAAGCTAGCTGCCAAGGATTGCACAGCTAGCAAATACAAAGCCAGACTCCAGCCTAGGGTTGGGCAAATGAGGACAGTGTGCCAGGCCCCCTGCTAGCACATACGGCTCTCCATACCCTCCTCTCTCCCCTCCCCCTCCCTACAACCGTCAATGTGACCTTTTGGGGGAGGGAGTGCTGGAGTCACAGAATCGCTGATGATTAGGGCTGAGGAAGCCCTAGATCATCAGTGGCAGTCCAGGTGTATCCCACACGGCTTTGGGGGCAGGCCTGAGTCCAAGATGCACTGAGCAAGTGGATGGGGCCCCCTACCCTCCCCACAAGAGCCTTTTTATATCACAGAGGTTCATATGAGATTTATTTTTAATAAACAGGCTGTTGCCTGTAAAATTTGTGGCCTGCTGATTCAAATCCACCACCTACATTTTACAGTGAAAGAAAAATGAAAACCTGATCAGGTGCAGGGACTGGAGCCAAAACCCAGGCTTCCTGACCCCAACGCTTCATGCTTCACACTGGGTCCAGTGGGCAGCTCTGAATGGAGATACAGTCCTTCCCTGGTACTGAGTTTTCTCGGGCTTTGCATCCTGCTAAGAGCATGGGGCAAGTGCCTCCTGCCTGGGGAGTTTGTGATTCTACAGCGGCAACACCTAGAGAGTGCTTGGCGCACAGCAAGTGCTCCATAAATATGAACTAGTATCACTGTTTTGCTTCATTGCTCCATGATGCTAAGATAAAGGCTCCCATCAGCCACTGGATGCTGGTCCTCCCTCCCCACCTCCCATCTCCACCCAGTGTGGGGAGCTGCCCATCTGAAATGAGAGCTGATCCGGACAAAATGCTTAACACCGTCCCTGGCTTGTAGAAGGGCTCCATCAAAGTTGGCCAATATTATAGTAACCACTATTGTATTACCTGTAAGTCTTCTCCCTCCCCTCCTTCCCTCCATGACTATGAGACATCAAGATCCGTCTCACTGGCCTGGAAGTGCCAGCATCTCACACCTTTCTCCCGACTGACAGTTGGCCCTACTCTGCATTCTCTCCTTCTGTAGACCTATTCATCGCTCCCCGGTTTCCTTTGGCTTTAGAAAATTAATTGTCAGTGATTTGTTAAGTTCATTAGCTCTGCCTCTCACCAGCATGGAAGGCCTGCCATCTGGACCCATATTTTCATTTTTATGCGACTTGTTCCATAATTACATAGTAAGCGGTGTCACCCTGCACAGCCATGCAGAACGCACTCAGCGTACCCCTCCTTTCTCCAGACTTACACAATCTCTCCCTAGGACAAGAAGATCTGTCCACACTGCCCTTGGGGCCGCCATTCCTTCAAACGTGTGCAGGGCGCCCGCCATTTTTCTCTTCCTAAACATTTACTGAGCCCACACTATGTGCCAGATCTAGTGTAGGTGCTGTTTGAGGCTACCATCATTAACCCATTTGCAGATGAGGAAACTAAGGCTCAGACAGATGAAGCAACTTGCTCGAAATAATGCATAATTTTCAAGTAGTCCAGCCAAGATTTGAAGCCAAGTCCTAAATCCACACCAGAAAAACCTCAGGCTGACTGTAGCATGATCCTGCAAGCCCCACCCTCTACCTTTTTGCTAAATCCAACTTCCCTCCTGCTTTCCACTACAGGACCTGTCAAATGTGTAGCCCTCCTTGACTTCCATTTCGTCCACCCATTCCTGCCTTATCAGCTACAGTCCAGCTCAGCTCCACGGCTTTACAGATGCCAGATTCTTGACAGAGCAGACGCACGTGAAACAATATGAAGAAAGGATTCTATTTATTGAGCACTCACTACATGATAATGTTAAGTGCCTGGATTACCTCATTTAACCCACTCAAGAATCTTATAGGCAAGTAACTACAGGAGTTATCATACCCATTAGACAGAAGACAGACGGAGGTATAGAGAGATAAAGCCAGTGCCTTTGGCTGCCCAGTTAGTAGCTTGTAGAACCAAGATTTGAACCGAGGCACTCCGACCTCAGAGTCCATCATGCTATCCTCCCTCACGAGGAAAGAGCCAACCACATGTCTGAGAGGCTGCACCCACAGAAGGACGCTGACCATAAGGAAGACAGTTCTAGCATATCATAAAGCGAGTGCAGACAGACTCCCACAACTCCATTTTAGGCAAGTAAAACCTCGTTTTCAAGTAAACAATAATCGGTAGGGAAGGTGATTCTTAGAACACTCATTCAACAAACATTTACTGAACACCCGCGAGATAGCAAGGGCCATGTCAGGTGCTGAGGACACTGAGAACACAATAGATGTGCACCCCATCCTCTAGGGATCCCAGACCCTGAACAGATAATTACAATGTCCAAGCGCCAGATGCATGTTACAAAGAGGTGAAGTCAAGGGCATCAAGGGAGCACATGGCAGAGGAACCCCATCCAGCCCACGAGGGTGATGAGAGAAACTTCGCTGAGGAAGCAGCGTCCCAGCTGAGACCCAGAGGATGACAGAAATTGTCCCGATGATATGTACGTGAGTGTGAATGTGTGTACGCATGCACACACATGTACACACACATGTGCACCTCTCCAGGGAAGTGCGTGTTCCAGGTCAAGAGAACAGCATGTGCGAGCCCAGAGTTAAGCATGAGGATGGCACATCCGAGGAATGCAAAGAGGCTGCCACCACCTGGAAAGCAGCAGGTGATTCATTCCTTCAACAAATGTTTACTGCCAGCCAGTGGTGCTCCCTGGAATTCCCTTGTCTGGCAGCCGCTTTGCTGGGCCAGCTTTGGAAGTCAGCCCTTCCAAAAGGAGCTGCCTCATTTTCTCGGCTTCTGGGCAGTCTCTTGGTCTGTGCCTCACCTGCCCATCAGCTCTCCTTAAAATCTCCCTAAAGTCAAGCAGCTTCTCCCTAAAAACCTAGCATCTTTTACCAGCATGCCACATTTCAGCAAAACAAACAGATTCCTTCAAAAGTTCCATGAAATATAAAAGTGTGAGCCACCAGCAGAGGGGAAGGGGAATGACTGCCTTTCATTTTCAAAGGCAAATGACTACCTTTCATGTGGAGACTGGACAACTGGATTTCTCTGAAACATCTGGACTGTCCCCGGACAATCCAGAAAAAGTACCCACTATGTGCCAGGCCCAGTTCCAGGCATGTGTGGAGACAGAGGGGAAATCCGGTGCAGGTCCTGTTCACGAGGCGTTAACAGCTAGCAACAGAAACGCGACACATACTTAAGTGTCAAAGCAAAGCCCTAAAGCTGGGTTCTCAGCCAGAGCTTTGCCAACCCTCAGGCAGCAAGCACAGGATGTATTATTCCAAGGAGTCCTCAGAATCCTCCATCAGACATTGTTGCCTGAATAAACAGTATGCCTCTCACATGTATATAGACTCAGGGGAATGAGTAAAAAACAAATTCACTCAAAAGCATGACTGCAAGGGAAGCCTCAGGGGTGAGGCCACACAGGATCTCACTTTCTACGTGATATGGTTCCAGGGTATTTGAATTTGTATAACAAATATGTATAACCGTTATAAAATTTAAAATAATCTTAAAAAATGGGACTTCCCTGGTGGTCCAGTGGTTAAGAATTCACCTTCCAATGCAGGGGCTGCAGGTTCAATCCCTGGTCGGGAGCTAAGATCCCACATGCCTCACGGCCAAAAAACCAAAACATAAAAAACAGAAGCAATATTGTAACAAATTCAATGAAGACTTTAAAAATGGTGCACATCGGGCTTCCCTGGTGGCGCAGCGGTTGAAAATCTGCTTGCCAATGCAGGGGACACGGGTTCGTGCCCCGGTCCGGGAAGATCCCACATGCCGCGGAGCAACTAGGCCCGTGAGCCACAATTACTGAGCCTGCGCGTCTGGAGCCTGTGCTCCGCAACGGGAGAGGCCGCGACAGTGAGAGGCCCGCGCACCGCGATGAAGAGTGGCCCCCGCTTGCCACAACTAGAGAAAGCCCTCACACAGAAACAAAGACCCAACACAGCCAAAAATAAATAAATAAATAAATAAATTTATTAAAAAAAAAAAAAAAAAATGGTGCACATCAAAAAAAAATCTTAAAAAAAAACATTAATTAAAAAATGGTATTACACTCATGGTAGCTGTGTCCCTGTATATTTTCTGAAATGATACCTGTTCAACAGTCCAATTATGACCTGGCAGGGCAGTGGAGGGAGGTCTATGATGTCTTTTGACATTCAGAAGGGACCGTTGGCCTTGGGAAGGTTAGGCCCCAGGGATGGGGGTTTTTCAGCCCTGCCCCCCCTCACATGGTACTGCTCTCCCTCGAGCCCTGTTATTCCAAGGCTGAGGCCATATCATGCCTTATCAATAATTCATGGGTACAAACAATAATGCCGGCTGGGTAGCCTCTGTGGGTGGAGGAGGGACCTCTGAGGAGGCTGGTGGGATAAGGCTCTAACCCTCTAGAAGCAAACATTCACCCAATCAAGTTTCAGCCTGAGAGGGCTTAGCTTTGGAAACACTCTCAAAGGCTCCCCACATTCCTCTCACAGCCAATGGGATTCCCAGGAGCACCCAGCATGATGTCCATTTACCTTCCAGGAGCACTAGGCATGGCCAGTCCAGCCCTTGTTCAGGGAGATAGCATGGGCACTAGAAGGACCACTAGACCAGGAATCAGAAGGGTGGATTCTAGTCCCAGTTCTGCCATGTGCCTGCTGTGTGACCTAAGATAAGTGGCTTAACCTCTCTGTGCTTCAGCGTACTCTTACACAAAATGGAGATGGAATAGAAAAATGGGCAAAGGACTCTAACAGGCAGTTTAGCAAAAAAGGAACACAAACAACCTTAAAAACTTTAAAAAGGTGTGTTCAAGCACACTCATAATTAAAGAAATACAAGTTTGACCTATTATACTTCAAAAACAAATAAACTCAAGGAAAAAGAGGTCAATTTGTGTACCAGAAGTGGGGGTGGAGGGGGTTGGTGGGGGGGGGGATTGGATGAAGGCAGACAAAATGTACAAACTTCCAGTTAAGATAAATAAATACTAAAGATGTAATGATAATATATACACAATAAATATAATCAACACTGCTGTATGGTACATAGGAAAGTTGTTAAGAAAGTAAATTCTAAGAGTTCTCATCACAAGAAATTTTTTTTCTTTTTTTTTAATTATCCAAAATTTATTTTCAATTACAACAAAACAAACACTTGATATAGGCACCTAGATTTTTCCTCCTCAGGATTTTTTTTTTTTTTTTATACAGCAGGTTCTTATTAGTCATCAATTCTATACACATCAGTGTATACATGTCAATCCCAATCGCCAATTTTTTTTTCTTTCTTTCATTTTGTATCTATATGAGATGACGGATGTTCACTAAACTTATTGTGATAATCACTTCATGATGTATATAAATCAAATCATTAAGCTGTATACCTTAAACTTATACAGTGCTGTATGTTAATTATATCTCAATAAAACTGGAAGGGAAAAAGAAAAAAGATGAATTTGAAAGAAGCTTAAAAAAAGAAATACAAGTTAAAACCAGATGTTTTTTTTAGTCCATCAAATTGGCAAAAATGAAAAACATTAACATTGCCCAACACTGAAAAAGGTGTGAAAAACTGATTTTCATATCTTGTAAAGAGGGTACAGCCTTTCTGGACAGCAATTTGGCAAAAGCCATCATAAAATAAAATGCATTTTGACTTAGCACATCCACTTCTAGAAGTTTGTCCTATAGACCTACTGATGTAAGTGAAAGAGTCAGATGTACAAGGATATTTCTTTGTAGCAGTGTTTTTAAGAGCAAAAAGACTAAAAACAATTTAATGACCTTCAATGAAACATACAATGAGAGCCTGGGGCTAAGACAAGGAATGGGCAGCTCTAAATGTGTGGATATGGAGTGAAAAGAACAGGACATGCTCCCATTTGCAGGGAGAGAGAGACAGCGGTGGGAGGAGAAACAGAGAGGATAGTCTGTGATTTACATGCAGAGAATATTTCTGGAAGTCTGGAACACATGAAGCTGTTTTAGTAGCTGCATCTGGCAAAGGGACCAGGAGATCTGGAGTGGAGGGAGATTTCTTTTCATTTTATATGCTTTTGTTCCAATTAATTTTTCAAAACAGGTATTAAATGTTCAATAACTTTAAGACACTAGGATTTTGTTTTGCTTAGATGGGCAACATCCTGCCTGTGTGAAAATTAAATGCAGTGGATGTGAGAGCGTTTTGTAAACTGTAGGGAACCACACATGTACAAAGTGCTATTAGTTTGCACACACATACAAATTCCCACAGGCAATGTGGGTGTTTGTTTTTTTTATAAATTTATTTTTTTATTTTCATTTTTGGCTGTGTTGGGTCTTTGTTGCTGTGTGCAGGCTTTCTCTAGTTGCAGTGAGCGGGGGCCACTCTTCGTTGTGGTGCACGGGCTTCTCATTCCTGTGGCTTCTCTTGTTGCGGAGTATGGGCTCTAGGCACGCGGGCTCAGTAGTTGTGGCTCGCAGGCTCTAGAGCACAGGCTCAGTAGTTGTGGCGCACGGGCTTAGTTGCTCCGTGGCATGTGGGATCTTCCC
Organism: Eubalaena glacialis; assembly: GCF_028564815.1. NCBI lineage: Eukaryota > Metazoa > Chordata > Mammalia > Artiodactyla > Balaenidae > Eubalaena > Eubalaena glacialis. The sequence continues at coordinate 31,347,483 of NC_083716.1, read as the reverse complement.
GGACCAAGGCTCGAACCCGTGTCCCCTGCACTGGCTGGCGGATTCCTAACCACTGCGCCACCAGGGAAGTCCCAACGTGGGTGTTTCTTAAAGAAAAAAACCACTTGTAGGTCTAGGGGAGCAATGAATTGGGATGGAGTACTCACTGCTTCCTAGAGTTCACACCACATTCATCCTCAGAGGTGTTTCCAGAGCCACTGGCCTTTACCTAAGAGGTTCGGGGTGGGGTGGGGTGGGGACAAACACCTCTTTGTGGATCTATTTCATCTGATGAACCCACTTCAAGGCCAGAGGCTGGCATTTAAAGAGGAGGGCTAAGGGATGCCTGAAGACTTTGTCTTGCCGTCTGACAGATGCCAACACCAGGCTGTCTGTGAGTGCCACCTGACAGCTGGAGCAGACCTTGTTCCTCAGTCTCCCTAACAGCCAGCTCAGGGCCATGCACGCGGGACCCACTCGGGAAACATTTGCAGAGTGGACGAACGCGTGGCCATGAATGGGCCACCTGCTAGGAGCCCACAGACTGTCGGATCTGGAAGGACTTTCTGGAAACCTGCAAGCCCCCCGCACAGATGGGACTTGCCCAAGACCCACGGCAAGAAGGGACGGAGCCAAACCCAAGACCTGTGACCTTGCCTGGCACTTCCTGCCCTGCCCTGAGCGTGCACAGAAGTCACACTGCTCTGGGACCAACAGGCTGCCAAACACTCCTTCCATCAGCACCATTCTCAGGCTTGAAAGGTTTTTTAAGTTGGTCTCCAGTCTGACATTTTTGTAAAGTATTCAGACCCACCAGAGCCATCAACCCAGCCTTGTAATTCGAAACAGGAAAGGAAAGGAAAGGCCCATCCCTGCCACGTGCTGCACAGTCTATACTGTCCCTACAAGGTGCCAGGAGGGTGCAGCTCACTGTTCCCTTAGAAGAGGGACTCAAGGTCTCTCCCCAGTAGGGTCAGATCGCTCCAGATGTACAGAAGCAACCCTGCAAGGGCCTCATCGGAAACCGTGTTCTCTGGGTGCAAAGATGAGCCCAACAGGGTCTATGCACTCGCTTGTCTCTATTCGAGCTCCACTTTACAAAGAACCATGCACTGAAGGGGAACCAGGGGGCCAGAGAGTGGCTCCCGGCTCTGCTCCCACCCAGCTGGGCGGGGAACTCCTGCCACCTCTCTGGGCCTCAGTTTCCTCATCTATAAAGTCGGGACATGTTTTAGCGCCTCTCTCAGCTTCTTTCCAGTTCATATGAGACTAAAGTGATGACTCTTTGGGGATGAGAGGAGGAAAGACCCCAAGACAAAGCTTTTCAAAGAACTGACAAGCAGCAGCGCTGTACAGACCAGTTCCCACACCAGCCTCCTAGACAAGCCTAACCAAGACGTCCTGGGAACCCACCACGCGGTGTCAGGAAGAGCCGTGCGCCCTGGATCCCCTGCACTTCCATCCCACCACCTCGCGTGAGTAAAGCCGGCCTCAGCCCTGGCCCTTCTTTCAATCCTCAGGCCACGCTGCCCTCTCTCAGCAGATCACTGCGGTCTCAGGGCTCCGCCCTTCCCCTTCCATGCAAAGCCTGAGCCAGAGTCCCCGGGGCTCTTCATTGCATTTGAGAAACAAGCCTTTTGAACAAACATGTATAATTGTAAAGATGAGCCCAGCAGGATAAGCAGGAATGTTCATCTCTCACCTGGCACAATGCCTGCCTCAGGCAGCCCAGGCCCGCTGTGGCTACACACACACACACACACTCCCCAATCCTGCTTCCCTTCAGCAGCTCACCTCACCCAAAGCTCTTCCCCCTAACTTCTCAGGTTAACACGCCCCCTCCTCCCTGATGCCCACAACCTGCACTGTGTGTGTAGGAGCCACAGAAAGTATTGCAGCAAAGAAAGGCACGCCTGGCGCCCAGAGCCCAAAGCCCGGGGCTGATGGCGGTTGCTAAGAGACTGAGGATGCCCAGCTGGAACTGTGACTGAGGTTTCTTGTTTGTGCAAGAGCAAGATGAAGAGGGAAGGAGAGGACGTGTTTGCTGTGATTAATTTCAGCCTCTACCAGATCCTGCTGGACGGAAAAAAGATCTCACTTAGGATTATACCCAATGATGTTCTGTCTCTCCAGGCTTCTGGCAGCAGAAAATGCTACAAGCCCCATTCCTTAAATATATGACCTGAAAAACTAAGCCTATATATATGTATTCATATATACACACATACACATCCTAGGAGAGGATAGAAGTGAGCCATTCTATTTGTAAGGTACAGTGCTGTAAAGGAGTAGTTTAACTTCAATCTATGGACTCAGCCGGTCTCCATTCAATCCAAGTTTCCCTGCTGTGCGTCTTTGGGCAAATCGCTTAACCCATCTGTGCCTCAGTTTTCACATAAGTAAAACAGAGTTAATATAAGTTCCTCATAATGTATTGTGAGCATTAAATCCAGTAACCCATGTAAAGTACTTAGCACAGCTCCTGGTTTTCAGTCAGGACCCAAAGATGTTCACAACTTACTAAATGTGGATTGTCAGAGCTAGATCATCCATGGCTCCTTATTCTAAGATGAGAAATATGAACTGCAGAACGGTCAAACCAGGAGTCCTGTGACTGCCTCAGATCAGAGAGGGAAGAGAGGGTCATTTCCATGCCACTCCACTATCCCTTCTCTCCTCTCCCCTGGGAGAGGCAGCAGCCCATACCCCCCAGCCTCCCAAGAAGGTAACCCTGAGCCACTGTCACCGCAACCCACTCCCTCATCCAACACGCAGGTCCTGAGTGCCTCTACCCAGCTGGCACCCCGTCAGGCCCTGGGCACAGTGTGAGAGCAACGTGACACAGCCCTGCTCCCCACCAGATGCAGACTCAGCCCCTTCCAGACCCCGTTCCAGACCCCTGACTAGGACGAAGGCCCCTTCTCTCCTCAAAGCCCCGTTACCTCTTCTCCTCACCCGGGCCCCGTGGCGGATCCACACACCTTGCCTGGCCCTGGCATGGCCCCTAGATCCCAAAGAGGGTGAAGATAACGAGAAGAGGAAAAACAAACTCTCCAGTGGGGCAGGAGGCAGGTCCAGGGAAAGGGGACTCGGGGAAAAAGAGAGAGGTTTTGGACAGCACCCCCAGTGGGCAGATGAACAAAGCTTCTCGATCCTAGATCAGGCATGTGCTCTGATGCGTGGATTTATTTTGTAAAAGTATGGTGTTTCCTCAAAAACATTAAACACAGAATTACCATTTGATCCAACAACCCCACTTCTGGGTACACGTACAAAAGAACTGAAATCAGGGACTTAAGCCGATGTTTGTGCACTCGTGTTCAGAGCAGCAGCCTTCACAATGGCCAAAAGGTGGAATGGAATGGCGTATTACTCAGCCTTAAAAAGGAAGGAAATCCTGTCACATGTTACAACACAGATGAACCTTAAGGACACTAGGCTAAGTGAAGGAAGTCAGATACAAAAAGAGAAATACTATATCATTCCCTTTATAGGAGGCAGTCAAATTCACGGAGACAGAAAAGACAATAGTGATTGCCAGGAGCTAGGGGTCGGGGGAAACGGAGAGTTGTTATTGAATGGGTACAGAGTTTCTACTTGAGAGATGAAAAAGTTCTGGAGATGGATGGTGGTGACAGTTGTGCAACAATGTGAATGTACTTAGTGCCACTAAACTGTACACTTAAATGACTAAAATGGTCAGTTTTATGTTATATGTAGTTACTGTCCCCCCCACACATATACACACACAAAGCCTGGCAAAGGTTTCCAACATAATCACATTTAGCTGCACACTTAGCACAGACCCTCCTTGAAAAGACTACATTAACAGGACATTTGGGAGCAGCCCAGAAAATCTAAGAGGGTGAGTCGTCACCTGTGAAATGGAGACTTCCAGGAAACAGCATTTGAATAAACCTCACAAAGCGCCAATCCCAAGCCCCACATCCCCGGAGTGGCTGGAGCCAGGGAACACGCATCCTTGGCCGTTGGTGGGTGAGACAAGGAAGCGGGGGGAAATTACAGATCATTCGCAGGGCACAGGTACCAGGAGGTCCAACTCAGACAGGACTCCGAATGTCCTGCAGAAGGAGCCGGTGCCAGGGCTCAAATCCCACCTAGCCGGTGACCTCACAGATCAGCTACCCTGTGCGCTTAGTGTTCTCATCAGAAAAACCTGGGATAATGATCCCAATTCTACAGAAGTGTTAAGAAGATTAAAGAGATAATGAGAGAAAACATAATGTAGTGGTGAAGAGCATGAACTCTGGAGCCAGACTGCCTGGGTGCAAATCCTGGCTCTTCTACTTTCTAGCTGTATGACCTTGGGCGAGTTACTTAACCTCTCTGTGCCTCAGTTTCCCCATCTGGGAAATAAGGATAACTGCACTTGCTTTGGAGGGTGACCGGGAGGATTAAGTGAGTTGATACAAGTCAAGCATTTGGAACAACTGTTGCACGTGGAAGCAGCACCTCAGCACTGCTGTTGTGATTGGTGGTGATGGTGGTGTGGTGGCTATTCTGTCTAGAGTCAGGATGTCTGTCTTCCTTTCTTCTTCCTTGGATTTGCTCAGGGAACACGCCCTGTGGTCTGGACCCCCAAGGAGCCCGAGTTCCCTGAGTGGGTGGGACCTGGGCCACGTGGACAAATCTTATTCTCAAATCGTGGGTGGCCGGGACGTTGAGTGGAGTCTGTGGAGCCCAGGCAGACCCCGGGGGGTAAGGAAGGCAGCATGCAGCAGGCTAAGCGAGGCCATGGTGGACGACTGTGACCTTCCCCATCAGTCAGCACCAAAGCCGGGTACTTCCTTCTGCCCCGAGGGTCTGCCCAGCCAGAAACAGCCTTTCACTCTCTGTGCAGCTGTCCGTCCAGGGCCCATGGGGCGCCTCCTCGTGCCCTTTTCAAATCCTGCCAACCTCTCTCACCACACACGCTCTCGTCACAAACAGGCCCACTCAAGCAGCTAATTCAAACAAATTCCGCCTGGGCGCTGGCTGCACGAAAGACCTCTCTTCGGGCCGTGGCCACCAGCCCCAGGCTGGGCAGCAGGGGTGGGCAGCAGCTCTGGGCACACAGGTCCAGGCCAGCCTGCCGGGCATTGGCCAACGACGCAGTTACCACATTCAACAAGCGTGGATGGCGACCCCACAAGGGGCCAGGCACTGGGGACCCCCACCAACAACAGAGGCGAGTCCTGCCCTCTGGAGTCTGTGACATTTCCCAAAGGGCTCCACCGAAGTGCCCTAAAAGCAGGGGACAGCAGCCCAAGCGCTGAACTTCTTGGAGGTCTCTTCTTTTATCTGAAACGTTCTGGTCCATTTTGCATTCTCCTTAAAGTCCCAGTTTTGGTTTTACCAACAGTCATGATAATAACAGCCACTAATATATGTTCAGAACTGCCTTGTTTCAGGCACTGTTCCAAGCTCTTTATATTTATCACTTCATTTGCTGTAACAAGCCTATGAGGTAGGTCCCATTAGTACCTAAACTGGGGCAAGGAGAGGTCAAACAACATGCCCAAGGTTTCACATCCTATAAATGGCAGAGCTGGGATCAGGAACCCAGCCTGGACCCCCAGTGCTCTTCATTAACTGTTATCTAAACGTAATACGCGAAACTGTTTTTAAACACTTAACTGCCCATGCCCCCAAACGTTTTAAATCTGAAACTCCAGGACTTCTGCCCCATTTAGCCCTGTGGCTGCAGGCCCAGACTGGCTCACTGACTTGGCTGGCACCCAGGGCACCCGAACTCCTCAAAGTTGAGGTTCTAGGTGCTGGAAACTGAGGTCCTCCTCTGACAAACACATCCCCCTCCTCTGGCTTCCTAGACCCTGCCCTCTGCAGGCTCAAGTAATCCCAGTTCCCAGACTGAGCTGACCTGAGGCAGCCCTGCAGTATCCGTGCCTCCACTCCCCATCATGGTGAAAGAATTTAGAATTGTAGCATGCCTTGTTTGGCTGCCCTTTTAGGAGTCCCCAAGCTGACCCCTACATTCCCCAGGATGCCCCAGACCAGTCCAGACCCCTAGGAGTCCCCTTGGTTCCCTGAGCCTCAGGCCACCTCCAGAGCTGTCCCCGTATAAGGTCTTGGCCACAGTTCCACAGCCAAGACCTTGGACCTGAATTCTGTCCATCTGAACTCCACCTTGGCTCCCACCCCAGGCTACAAACCCAGGCCATTCCCCCCTCCCCTGTCCAAGTTCTGAGTCCTATCTTTAAACTCCAAACTACAATAGGACAGAACTTAAAATGTCAAATGCCCCCTCACCGTGTTTCCAAGGGTCCCACACCCCAAGTTTTCACCGTGCACTCCCCTACCTAATGGGAGCCCAGCTGCCACTGGGCTCTCCAGAACCCGCCAGAATGTGCTGGAGAGTTCTGCGCCTCTGAGATTCTGCGCCTCTGAGATGCTGTGCCTGTTGACCTGCCTACATCCCCAGCATCGGCTGGGCCAGTGCTCCTGGCTCCCAGCCCACCCCTTCCCTGCCTGAATTAAGACCTCTTCATGAGAGAGAATGGCCATGTTGTCAAGCAGCAGGAAACATCCAAAGATGAGCATCTGTGATGGGTGTGAAATGGATCACTAACAGTCCCACTTCCGGGAGGCCTTAAGTGTTTGGATAAGAAGCAAGAAAAACAGTCACCAGTTCATGTCTGCAGGTCATAAAGGAAATCAGAGTAGGGAGAGGCGTGTTCATAGTAACATTATTCACAATAGCCAAAAGGTGGAAACAACCGATTGATGGATGAATGGATAAACAAAATGTTGTGTACTCCCACAATGGAATATTATTCCGCCTTAAAAAGGAAGGAAATTCTGACACATGCTACTACAACGTGGATGAACCCTGAGGACATTATGCTAAATAAAATAAGCCAGTCACAAAAGAACAAATACTGTATGATTCCACTTATATGAGGTACACAGAGTAGTCAGACTCATAAAGACAGACAGTAGAGTGGTAGTTGCCAGGGGCTGGGGGAGGAGAGAATGGGGAGTTGTTTAATGGGTACAGAGTTTCAGTTTTGTGAGATGAAAAAGTTCTGGAGATGGATTGCAAAATAATGCGGCTACACTTAATACTACTAAACTGTATGCTTAAAAATGGTTGCGATGGTAACTTTCATCTTATGTATATTGAACCACAATTGAAAATCTAAAAAATACAATAGGGACTTCCCTGGTGGTGCAGTGGTTAAGACTCCGCACGCCCAATGCAGGGGGCCCGGATTCGATCCCTGCTCAGGGAACTAGATCCCACAGGCATGCTGCAACTAAGAGTTCGCATGCCACAGCTAAGGAGCCCATGTGCCGCAACTAAGACCTGGTGCAACCAAATAAATAAAAAGCAAGAAGAAGAAGAAGAAAATAAAAGTGGGAGAGGACTATTTTGCAAGTAGATTACACATAGTCTATCTCCTCTCTATTCACTCTAAATCATATTTATGAGAATTGTGCTTCAGGGTTCGGAGAGGGAAAGATCTGGATACGTCATGAACCTGCTATAAAGTGACACCCCTACTCTGCCCTCGAGTTTCCTGCCCTGCCCCCCAGCTGCTGGGTCCCCTGGGTCACTCTGACTTGCCACCATTTTTGGACAGCCTAGTGTCCTCGCTATGTTCCATGCGGACAGTCTCTTTGCTCTGACTGTGCCCTTGGGCTATCTGGCCTGGCTGTTGAGCATTTCCTGGAGCATGATAGCTCCATCAAGCCTGGCGGGCCCCCAGCTCCCAGCAGGCGGTCCTGAACCTTGGTCAGGCCCTTCTCGGGCCTTCTAAAGTCCCCGAGAGGCTGGGGCGGCCTCACTTCCTCTCCCCAAAGGGGTGTTTTGGCTCTGCTCTGGTGGGGGGGACCATTAGCCTGTCCCATCACATGCCCCTCACCCCCTCCTGCCCACCCACCTCCTCCCCAAGCCCCCGTGTCTCCACTGTCACTGGGAACCACAGTTGCGTGACAAATGATGAGGAGGTCCTGGGGATGCCATTTCATTCTGCAGGCGTCATTGTGCCTGACCTAAACCCAAATACCCAGGCCCTAGTCTCCCGGGTGACACCTGAAGGCCTCAGTTTCCTGGCAACCAGGAACAATGGCCCCTGGGAAAAGCACACACAGTTTGGGAAAGGGCAGCCTTTTTTCTCTGCGCCCCTGGGTACGACAGGGAGCTCTCCTCCACTGCAGGCAGAGTCTGGAGGGAAATTCAAGCCATGAGGGCATCAGGGCCTCCCGTGCCCAGCTCCCCACCCTAACCCTAAGTTGCAGGAAGTCTCCCAGTGCCCGGAGCTCCCCTACCTGGGACTTTATGAGCCGCCTCTTAATGGGACAAAAGCCCCTTTGAGCAGCCTCGCTGCCCCTCCTTCCCCTCGGCAGCCCTTCATTCCACGTTCCCCGAGCTGACTCAGAGTGTTCAGACTTCTGGTGGCCCCCAGTGTTACCTTTGCAAGCAAAAGTGACATTCTCTTTTCCCTTTGAGCACCCTCAATGGACACAGGGAGGATTAGCAAGAGCTCATGTGTACGGCCGGTGCTCAATACAGCAGCTGTTATCAAGGCCACTTTCTGGCTTGTGGGGCATCACCTATTTCCCAGCAGAAGCTGAGAAGCACAGTGACCAGAAAGAGACTGAGCAGGTCCCTGGGCTGACCTGTGCCCTTCACCACACGCCCCTGAAACAACAGACATCCAGGAGGGTTGAACTTCCTTGGTGCAGAATCACAGCCCCCAGGTTCCCCACAGACACAACGGGCTCCCAGGAGGATCTCAGAAACCTCCTCTCAAAACCAGGAACTCCCTAGTGAATTCTCATGTGTTGTAAAGGTTGCTTCTGTGAGATAACTCTTGCCTAGTGCTAGGGAAAGGGGATGACCTTTTTTTAAATTCACTCAAGTCCTGCTCATTTAAAAAAATTCCTTCTGACTGAAACCACAAGGCAACTTCTGCAACATCAAGTAAGTGAATTTTGAAGAAATTGTTCATCTTCTCCAGCCTTTTTGCTTTAGCTCTTGGGACTCTGTGTTGTCTCCCATCCCCAAGAGGACAGGAAGGGAGGAAGGCTGTGACTCCTATTTGAAAGATGGGGTATTGGGGTACAGGAGACTCAAGGCCACAGCATCACCAAGGGGTGATGTCACAGCTGGGGCCCGGACGCAGCCATGCACACAGAGCTGGGCCATCTTGTTGGCCCATCCTGTGCCAGGAGCAGAGGCAGGAGCCCAGAGCACAGGTTAGAGGAGGCAGAGGGCGCCTGGTCCAGAGGAGCAAGCCTCTCTCCAAACCACAGACACAGGAAGAAGAGGGGAGCAACAAAACCACGCCAGTCAGAAGATGCTAAGGCCAAGAATAGAGCGAAGCAGGAGGGCCGTGGGCTGCCTGAGGTGCTGGTGAAGGTGGGGGACAAGACCTCAGGCATCACAGATCTGACCTCCTGAGGCTGGACGGGCACAGAGTCAGGCAGAGCAGCTCCAGTGAGCAGGAGGGCAGGGGGCTGGGCTCAAGCATCCCTGCGTCAGTTGGGAGGCCTCCCGACCCTCCCTCCAGCCCTGCCCCACCTGGTGCCAGCGCCTCTGTGGGAGCTCCCGGAGCCCACGTCCTTCCCTTCCTAGCACTCACCGCTGTTTTGTCACTGTTTAGAGTGCTGAGCTGATTGCCCTTCGTGACGCAGTTAAGTCCTGCACCATCGGCCACCTGACGTTTTGGACAAAACTCTAACTCATGTTGACTCCCACCCCCAGCAGAACCTACCAGCTCTGGAAAGTAGAGCCCATAACCTTTTTCTCTCACCGCTGCACCCCACAGAAACTGGAATGAGGCAGGCACAGAAATATTTGCTGAGTGTGTTACAAATGAACGATTCAAGATCTGAGCCAAGAAAAGCCAGAGGCTGACAGCCAGCCTGAGGCAGAGCCCTGTGCCCTCAGACTCGCAGGCATGAACTTCATGAATGGCACCCATTAAGCACAGCAAAGCATGTTGTCCAAGTAATTCACTCAGGATTTTATTCCCCTCCTCATCCCTCGAGTGCGTGCCTATGTCTTCATCTGATGGGAACCCATCAGCACTTAACACGTGGTTCCGAAACACTGAGGCCCAACGGCCACGCACTGTATCACCCCATCAGCCTCTCCCTGGGGGAGGTGGAAGGGACCTCTCGAGTCCATCCTCCTCCCTCGAAGGGAAGTCCCTTAAAGAGCAGTGGACCCGAAGAGCCAGGACAACAGGACAGCCCCCACTAAATAGAGCTGACACCAGCAGAGACGCAGACACTGCCAAGTATGCCTCTGCACTGCCGGCACTTCACCCCGCCACAGAGGTCCATAATCATCCCCATTTACAGGTGAGGAGATAGGCTCAGGGGCTTACGCCGCGGGGCCACCATCCTGTGGCTAGAAGTAGCCACCGCAGAACTTGACAGTGAAACAGAGCGGGGCCCTGTGGGGAGTCCCAGGCACAGAGGCCCTTTTGTCCCCTGTTTCTTGGAGGCGAAACTCCAGCCTCCATGACCTTGCCTGAGTTCCAAAGGGCAGATTCGAACAGTTGCTAATCAAGGAAGGAGCAGCTGAGAAACCACCTGAGGCCAGATTAAAGGGGGCAGAGATGCTCCTCAAGATTAGGAGACCACCTGAGACTAAGGGGGGGCAAGCCCTGCTCACACCCTGATCTTGTCAGAGACTCCACCTTTGAACCCCTGTTATAAAGCCCCTCAACAAATCCTCCTGGGTTAGGACACATAGTTTTTCGAGGGAGGAGCCCGCTGTGTCCCCCTCTGCCTGGCAAAGTAACGAAGCTCTCCTTTTCTACTTCACCCAAAACTGTCTCCAAGATTTGATTCGGCACCGGTGTACAGAGAGCCTGAGCTTTCGGTAACGACCCCAAAGCCCTCTCTCACAACCCCAGTGCCCTGGGCTTAAACGTAGGATTCCCTGAGGAGGTGGAGACTGAGAAGCGCAGAGCCCATGGCACACTGGAATCAGCAAGGGGGAGGGGTTGGGGGCGAGGCTGATGCCTCAGGAGCTGGAGCAACAGTGAGGATGCCCAGGTGGCGGTGGCTTCTTGCTGGGCAGCAGTGAGGCCTTGGGAGGCAAAGGCCCAAAACCTGAAACCTGAGCAGAGGTAAGTCCAGGTGGGATGCAATTAGTACCTTAGCTCAGGAGGGCCTCCAGCCTCTTGGCAGCTCTCGCTGGACGCTGTGCTCCAGGCCTCACACTGACAGGCTCTCTCCCCAGAGCAGCTGCTCGTCCAAGCAGAGGGAGGGCTGCAGAAGCGCAGTTAAACACCACTGATGCGTCCAGCCTCCTGTTTCTGAAAATGGCAATGAGGGGGACCAGGTTGGGGGGCAGGACTTCAGCTAAAAATGTTTCCCTTAGGCATCATTAGACACAATCCTGTTTTGCCTGCCCTTAAGAAAAACAACCGTGAGCTGACACACCATGCCCTGGGGAGAGGCAAGAAGCGATGGTGGCTGGCAAGGCCCTCCAGACCCCTGGGTGGGCTCCTGAATTTCTGGGGTTCTTTGGATGATCACGGAATTTAAGATTGGAAGGGGACTCTAGGGCTGGCTAGCCTCATGTGTCAGCATCTGCACTTGGCATTGGTGGTAAAGAATGTAGACACACCAATAAAACAGTATTGTGAATAAAAAACCCTTCTCCTTAAATGGAAACGAGAACCATTTCCACCAGGCTTTTTACAGAGCGCTGGCGGGCATGACTTGTTCACCCTGAAGGGCTGCTAAAACTTTGAAAAGAGCAGAGAGGAGTGATGCTTCCATGTTAACAAAGCCCCAATTTGAGAGCTTGAAAGATCTGGAGGCACATTCTTGCTGTATAAGAGGCAACACAGCATCCTTGGGGCACGATGTGACAGGCCGGGGGGCAGTGGCTACATCATAAGGAGGCGTCTCACCCCCTCCCTTCTGGGTGTGAGCTGATATTCACAATAGGGAATCAGAACAGATTGAACAGGGCCAAGTCCTCCCTATTAGAGTCAAAACAGATGACTATCAATACCTACACCTCAACAAAGCCGGATGCTCTCAGAGTTAAATGAGCTGTGAAGACCAGCATCGTTCTAACCTGGACCAAGCGGATGCCCAGCGAAGTCAAATAAGAGACAAAGGAACCTTTTCGCTGATTAAGCTCCAGTCCCTTGGTCAGTACTAGAAACAACTGCGTTTTTATTTCTTTAAAAGTAATGTTTTCCTTCTCCTGAGTAATAAAGGGAATTCCTCACAGCACCTGCCCATCAAGAAACAGTAGGTGTTAATGGATGCACTTTGGAGAGAGGCACTGTCTTCATGACTCATTTCTTTCTTGTTGGAAAGAGAATTTCCAGAATCTCAGACATAATTTTCAGAATCTCAATGACATTTGGTTGCCCAATTATCTTTGTTTGAAACAAACAAAAAAATCAAACTACAAATCATCAAAAAACACCTTTGGAAAATTTTGCTCTAATATATTCTAAGTATAGAATGAGGACAAGATGCTGGTTGATGGGTAATGGAAATGTAACCGTTTTCTTTTGTTCCCTGCATTTCCTACTGTTAAAAAGACTAGGATTTATCTATCAAGAAGAATACAGGCTTAACATTTCTTGCTGGTTTACCACGTGCAAAATGTGGACCAAAATCCCAGGCCCTGTCACTGGCATCATTTTATTTTATCCCTGCTCAACAATCTTGGATAGGTCTTTATTATGCCCTTTTTCCAGATGAGAAAACCGAGTCTAAGCAAGAATAAGCGACTTGCCCGGGTCAACTAGGTAGTAAGCAGCAGAGCTGTTGGATTCCAGAGTCCAAACTCTTAACTTCCGTGTTATGCCTAATCCCCAACTCCCGGTTATTTTGGCAGCAGCAGAGAATACGTAGAAAATCCAAATGGAAAGTGCCCCATGGCTTCCCCAAGTCAGGGCCTCAGGGACACCTGCACCTTCAGAAATGCACAACCGGCACCTGCATGCACCTCTACCACCAACAGATGGCGCTTATCAGCAAGGGACGCACTCCTGCAGGGAGCCCCTGGGACAGAGCCATTTGCAGTCTGTGGTCAATGTTCAAATGACCAGCTGTCCATAGCCTTCCCTTAGGGACAACTGAGGTCTCATTCCATCTCCAGCTGGCTGTGAAAGATGTTATTAAAAATCATCAAGAAATGAGTCCCAGCCTTTGCTCACACAGTTTACTGCGAGGACCTGCCAAAAATGATTTCTTGTTCTCTGTTTCCTACCAACGGAGCTGATAACTTGTAGGAAACTGGTTTGTTTTTTCTAGTTGCCTTTAGAAGAATAAGACATTCAGATGCCCAGGTGAAGTGACCACATTTCAATATATCTGACACAGAAGCATGGGGAAGTTTATGTTTGAACACTGTAACTGCCATATGTGCGTTTGTCCCTGTGAAATGCAATTGTTCATGTCTATTAGCTGTTTTTTTTTCACATTCCCTTTTTTTTTTTTTTCATTTCACGAGCACTGGCAGGGAAAAAGCCAGGCTACCCACCAGCCGTCAGATTCTCATAGCTTACACCCACCTCCCACTTGTAAAACCAGCGACCACACAAGCACCCGTCAGCACTCCAGACAAGCCCTAGACCATATCTAACTCAACCAATACTCCCCATGCCCGACCAATCATGGCAGGCTTGTAATAAGTTGGGTGAATGAATCCATCCATCCATCCATCCAGAGGGGAAGCCAGGCCCGCCAAGCTGGGAAGGAGGGGTGCCTCTCAGCCAGGCAGCAAGGCAAGAGGCCGTCTCCAGAATGCCCACATCCTTCAGGAGGGACACTCACCATGGGAAACTGCAACAACTCAGGGGTCTAAGACTGGCTGCTGCTCTGCAAACATCAACCAGGAATCACCCTAAGGATCCTCGCCCGCAGCAGATGCCTAGGAGAGGCTCCCAGTGCGTCCCCACCAGACATGGCGCCCTTTAATAATGCTCTAGACCCATCCCTGGGAACAGATATGCCTCCTTTCTCTTCTTTCCTAAATGGTTCCTAAAGATTATGAAGAGGAGAGCTGGTCACACACACGCAAATAGATAAAAAGTCATTTTGGTGTTTTGTTCTGTTTTCCAAGAAAAAGAGTATTGACGTGGTCAAAAATGGTTGGTCTGTGACAGAAAATTAAAATCTCCACCCACAAGCCACTGTTCTGGACTCCGGGATGCCCTGGTTGTTTGGGGAACCTCATGGAAGCCGTAGAAGTCCAGATACAAACGGCTAAGTGGCTTCCTCCAAAAGGCCCCAGGTAATAAACACTGTCTCCTTTGAGAATTGACATGTCCAAAGGATTCCTTGAGAAATGGTGGGCAGAGTTCCTGTTGGAATGGTGAGTTGGTCTCTGTGTGCTTATGGGGCATCGGGCCCTTGGCTCCCTCTGGTCGGCTGGGGACTCGCAAGAGTCAGCCTGGGTGCAAAGCCTCTCACAAGTGAGGAACCCAGGGTACCAACCACAGGTCTCAGCACTGGGCACACCACCCCTCCGCTATGCATGCAGCAGGTGGCAGTGACGGAAACTTTCTCTACGCTCACTCCTGGCACTCAGCCTAGGGCTCTGGCTTCTGCAGAGAACAGCTCTCCTCTTCCTCTCCATCCTCTCCGGGGCCCTGCGGGGCAACAGAACCCCAGTGTGGCTTTTTCCCCTTCCAGCCATCCCTCATCCCTGGGAGCGGGAACATCTCTGGCTGTGGCTTTGGAGAGGTGATGGAATGGCTGCTGTCTCCCTGCCAAGGGGAATGTCACACCACCAGAATTTATGTGCCAGCTTTCCTTGTACCAGCTTTTCCCAGGTTACCTCCCCACCCATTACTACCCCATTAGTTGCCATGTGTTTTCCCCTAACTGTCACCAGCCCACACTGCCTCTTTGTTACCCCGCAGCTCTGGGGCCAGCCCCTTCCCAAGCAAGGGGCTGAGCTTAAACTCCACATTGTGAAATATTTCCTCCCTCTCTCTTGTCCCTCTTCGCCGGCCTCCCCTGGGCCCCAGAGCCTTTAGTAAAACAAACCCGCCAAAAGGCATTCTCTGCTCTGTTTGCACAGCACGAGTGGGCCCCCGAGTTGCCTGGCGCCCCTCATCTTCCACCAACACACTTCCCCTCCTTATTGGTATTCAGTCAATACCTTGCTTTCCTGACCCTTCCCTGCTTGGCCTCTGAAATCTGCCGACAGAAGGGCCTTTGTTGAAGGAGCAGAGGGGTGCAAACACCAGGGCTCTGAAGACACCGTGTGGACTCCAAAGGGGAAATGAGTCGTTGCTCAATGGGGGCCCGGAGAGAGCGGTTCCTCTGAGCACCTCCAGAACCAGACTCTTCCTGAGGACAAACCTTCCGTGTCTTTTTACAGATCCAACACCATTTCCAGAGCTATTCGTTGATTTTTATTGTTCCAAAATTGATTCCAAAATGTGGACCAGAATCTGGGGTCTGGTAAATATTTTGTTACACAATTCGCTGGAAGCACTTAGGTATGAGCATGGCTTCTGACACTGGGGCTTAGGTGAGGCTCCCACCGTCTGCCAGTTTCATGTGTCTGTGTCTGCAAGCAGATGAACCATCCCAAACACCATTTGGATCGGGCTTCTCCCCTGCTTACAAGTCCTCTTTGTGTCCCTGGTTAGACCACTCTGCATCTAAAAGCACCCCAAGGCCGTCAAAGCCAGGCTCCCTCAGCATCTCGGGCATGAGATCCTGGCAGACGTGGAGTCAGCCCCTCCTTGAACTCTTCCAGGGATGAAGCACCAGGCAGAGCAGCCCACCCCTCCGCAGCCCACTCTTCAGGAAGCCTGCCTGATACAGAACAAAATCCACTTCCTCATACCTTCTGCCCACTTCTGGAAGTCATGCTTCTGCAGCAAATCGGTCTCTTGTCCTCATGACAGCCCTTCACATAGATTTTTAAATTACTCTCAGGGTTCCTCTGTATTTGTTTTCATCACACCAAACAGCCCAGGCCCCTTGACTCTATCTCATATGAAACAGTTTCCAGGTGGCTCCCGATGTGAGCCACTCTCCTCCAGAACATGTTTCATGTTCTCCCCGCAGCCTCCCACAATAAAACACAAATAAATAAATAAAATACATAACTTTACACAATAAAACACAAATCCTAGTACTGAACACTGTTCTCTGGATGTGCTCAAATCAGCAGAGACTAGAACAGGCCTATCCCCTCCCCTGGAGAGGACACTTTGCCTCTATTCGTTTAACCTAAGACTGCATTCACTCTTTTAGCCACCTTACTGGACTCCTGAGTCATTCTCCACTTGCAGTCACAGGCTGTTTTCATAACAAGTGCTGCTAAATCAGGTCCCCCCGCCCCTCTTCAATGCTTTCACCATCATCTTCACATGTATCAGCATTTCATTTCACTTCATTGATTCCCACCTAGCTCATGGAGATCTTTTTCAGTCTTACTTCTATCATCGTGAGTATAATGGCTATCCCTTTGCAGCTTTGTGCCACTTGCAAATCTGTTGAGCACCCCTTCTGTATGCTCATCCAATTCATTAATAAGAATGATAGAGCAGAGTCCAGAGAAACTAATGACTTGTCTAAGGTGTCACAGCCAGATAGGGACAGAACCAGATCTAGAACACAAGCATCCTGGCTCCCAGTCCAGTACTCATTTCTATCACACTCTGCCAAAAAGTCTCCAGGACCCCTCAGATGGCTCTCTCTCCAGCCATCTATCATACCTACCTCCTTATTGGTCCATCCCGAGAGGCCCTGGTTATAGACAGGAAAGTCTGGTCAGGGCTGGATTCCTGGGAGGAAGATGGGGAAACTGCCCCCTGGCTGAAGGATCCTACTTCGTTAAATCATACCAGCTTCTTGCAGCTATAGCTCTGTGCTTCTCCAGGGAAGCCTCTGGAGTAGCCCACCCAACAGACCAGGCCAAGCAGAGCTGGAAGCGGCAAGGAGATCTAGGGGTATTCCTTCACAAGGATGCCTGGGATAAATGGAATAGAACAAGGGGGACCACAGAGATTCTGGGGATAGATCTGAACCTTGGAAAGAATCTGTACAATGGGCAGTCACTTACAGATAGCTTCAGCCCTCTTACAAACAATTCTCACAGATCTGTCCTAGAAACATGAATGCTCCCTTGAAGAATCTGCCAAAGATAATGGCCAGTTAAAGGGCTGACCCTTGGCCCACATCCTTGCTCTGAGTATAACTCTAGAGAGCATACCAAGATCACTGGGCAAACGTGCCAGGAAAACAGGTCAAGATCACTACAAGGATGCCTAATGATCCGAACTGCTCACCAGCAAGACTAGCTGTCTTGTGAAGTAGTGAACTCCCCATCACCAATGTGTTTAAGCGAAGGCTGGAGTATATTATGTTCATCCCACTTGAATCCAAAGATCTAGCTCCCATACCCTCTTTTCTGCAGTGACAGGTCCCTTGTGATTCCAAATAAAAAGCCATCACTGGGCCCAAATAGCCAAAACAATTTTGAAAAAGAAGAGTAAAGTTGGAGGACTCACACTTCCTGATTCCAAAACATATTTAAAAGAGACAGTAATCAAAACACCGTGGTACTAGCATAAAGACAGACAAAAAGACCAATGGAATAGAATAGAAGGCCAGGAATAAACCCTTTCCTATGTGGTCAAATGATCTTTGACAAGGGTGCCAAGACCATCCAATGGTGAAAGGACAGTCTCTTCAACAACTGGTGTTCAGAAAACTGGATATCCACATGCAAAAGAATGAAGGTGGGCCCTCATCTCACACCATATTTTACAAAACTGCTCACCACCCAAAACTATAAAACTCCTGGAAGAAAACACATGGGAAAAGTTTCATGAGATTGGACTTGGCAATGATTTCTTGGGTATGACATAGGCAACAAAAGCACAGACAACAAAAGCAAAAATAGACAAATGGGACTACACCAAATTTTAAAACTTCTAAGCATCAAAGGACACAATCAGTAGAATGAAAAGGCAAACTGTGGAATGGGAGAAAATATTTGCAAATCATGTATCTGATAAAGAGTTAATGCCCAGAATGTTTAAAGAACTCCTACAACTCAATAACCAAAAAAAAAAAAATCAAATAACCTGATTTAAAAATGGACAAAGAACTTGCCCAAAAACTTTGGGCATTTTTCCAAAGATGATATACAAATGGCCAACAAGCATTTGAAAAGATGCCCAACATCACTAATCATCAGAGAACGCAATCAAAATCACAATGACATGTTACCTCACACCCATTAGGATGACTACTATCAAAAAACCAGAAAATAGCAAGTGTTGGTGAAATGGTGCAACCACTGTGGAAAAGAGTATGATGATTCCTCAAAAAATTAAAACTAGAACTACTATATGATCCAGTAATCCCACTTCTGGTAATATATCTAAAAGAACTGAAAGCAGGATCTTAAGGAGTATTCACAACAGCCAAGAGATGGAAGAAACCCAAATGTCCATTAATGGATGAGGGGATAAACAAAAATGTGGTATATACATACAATGGAATATTATTCAGCCTTAAAAAGGAAAGAAATTCTGACCCATGCTATAACATAGATGAACCTTGAGGGCATTATGCTAAGCAAAATAAGCCAGTCACAAAAAGACAAATACTGTATGACAAATACTGTATGATTCCACTTATGAGGCACCTAGAGAGTCAAATTCAAAGAAACAGAAAGTGGAACAGTGGTTACCAGGGGCTGGGAGGAGGGGAGAAGGGAAGTTGTTTAATGTGTACAGAATTTCAGATCTGTAAGACGAAAATATTCTGGAGATCTGATTCACAATGTAAATCTATTTACCACTACCGAACTGTACACTTAAGCGTATGGTTAAGATGGTAAATTTTATGTTATGTGTTTTTAATCACAATTTTTTAAAAAGCCATCGTTGACAAGTGGCAAGACAGCCTAAAACTGGAAAGGGCGAATGGGAATTTGGGTTTCAAAGAAGCGGAACCAAGCTACAGGTATATCAGTGAAAGCTGAGGAGCCTTTTGGATATCAATACCAACCCTTTATATAACAATCTCTGCTGCCCCTGTGGACTTCTGATGCCTAAGTATAAAGTCCCAAAGTAATAAAGTCCATGTGTATGTTCTACGAAGGACTTTTGATGCTAAGAGGCTCAATGTTAAAGTTTAAATTAAGATTGAGATTGATACCAGTCAAGAATTAATGAAAAAGGTAACGCACCGTATCCGAGTGTTTATTTCTTTAAATCTTGCACTATTACAGATCACGAATTTAAATGTAATGAGTTATAATTTGTGTTAATATTCACGCCAAGTTAACCTAATGAAGAGCTCTATATTATAGTCAACTCCTGGGGAATGTGTTCAGAGAAAGGGTCTGCTCCTGCCAAGCCACTGTCAGTATCAACAACTGGCCAGATAGAGGCCTGCATCTCCTAAGCAAAGGACTGGACCCCACAGAACTATGGGAAAAAGAGCCAGGGATTTGGGAAACACAAGGGGTTGGGTTTATCAGCTCTCTGTCTGCCCTTCACCCACCCCACTCCAAGGCTCCCCGCAAGAGCAGGAGACCCACGGAGCTTCCCTGGGACAAAGATCAGGCTCTGCCAAGAGGCTCCATGTTAACACTGGGGCCAAAGCCAGACTGACCATGGGGGTGAACAGCCAGGGGCTCCTTGCCCTCCGGCACATGGATGGGGGTCGGGAGGAAGGAATGGGTCCAAATAAGGCAATGGTTCCCAGCCATTTCACCAGAAGGATGCCTTTTGATAGCTCCTCCACCACACCCTCAAACCCAACATTTGAAAGATCTGAGCCATTAAAATATCTTTATTAATACTATACCTTTTCATATTTTTACTATTAACCAAGAGCCAATTAATCAACTGCCAGTCAGGGCTTCCCATTAGCATCCACCAAACAGCTGCACCACCAAACTGATATATCAAAAGTTTAAAAAAAAAGAAACATTGAGTTTGCACATTTGGCCCTACTGCACACATTGTAAAGAGCTTGAGGAGCCCCATCATTTCTTCTTCGAGCTTCTCGAGATCCCCAGACACCTGGCTGGGAATCCCAAGTAGAAAACAGAACCACCTGGGCCACAGTGGTTCAGCTTAAGGAGAGGGTCTGACTAGGAGATGCCAGGTCCTGGCCCAGCATCATCCAAGATTGAGTCAGTCAAACCCCACCACGTGCCAGTTACCATCTCATCACCTGAGTCCAGCCCTTGCCGACTCACGTCTGTCTCCACCAGCTAAAATGTCCATGTCTCCTCCTTGAACCCCTCCTCTCTCCACTGCCAGCTCAAGCTCTTCCTGCCTCCAAGGAAGCAGGGGCTCCCTGTGACTACCCTCCACACCCCATTTCACGCAGAGGGGTACCCCTGCTGCTTCTGCAGAGACTCAATTCAACCCACCCCCTTTAGATATTACTCATCCTACAAGCCAGCACTGGGCTCTTGAACAATTGGCTTCATGTTTCTAGACCACAAGTCAAGGCCAACTACAGATCAAGGAGAACAACGGTCAGCTGGCAAGTACTGAGTCCATGAAGCCGGGGCCCAGCACAGACTGCAATGTCCCAAGATATCAGAGAAGGGAGGGAAGAACTAGTGAGCTCTACACAAACAATGGAAGCTGTTTACTCTCTTCTCACAGCCTTCGGGACAATGTCTGCCACCAGAAAGACACCACGGCTTGCCGGCCCTGCCGAACCCGCTCGTGCTGGGGAAACAAGGATGGGTAGGCCTAGGTCCCTGCCCAGTCTGGTAGGGGGTAGGGGAAGCAGGGAAAAGGGTTATGTGGACCGTTGTGGGGACTCTGACCAAGATAGGAGCAACTGTTAAGAGGGCACCGAGAGGTGGAAACAACCCAAGTGTCCATCAGCAGCTGAATGGATAAACAAATGTGGTATATCCACAGTGGAATATATTACTCAGTCATGAAAAAGAATGAAACTTTGATATATGCTACAACATGAATGGACCTTGAAAACACCGTGTTAAGGGAAGTAAGCCAGTCATGATGGCAAATATCATACGATCCCGCTTATACAAGGCAAATTAGAATACGCAAATTCATAGAGACAGAAAGTAGACAAGAGGTTACCAGGGCCGGGGGGAGAGGGAGAAATGGGAATTATTGTTTAATAGGTAGAGAGTTTCTGTTGGGGATGATGAGAACTTTGGGGTATAGATAGTCCTGATGGTTACCCAACATTGTGAATGTAGTTAATGCCACTGAATTGTACACTTACAAATGGTTAAAATGATAAGCATTAGGTTGTGTATATTTTACCACAATTTAAAAAAAAGTTATAAAGGAAAAAAACAAAAAGAAGGTATTAAAGAGGCAACAGTCAGTTTTGCCAGGGGTGGGAGGAACTGTGGAACTGTGACAGGGAGGTAACATTTCAAACAAGCTAAGGGAGATGTGGGCCCATCTGTCCCTCCTGCTCAGGTGCAGACAGTGGGAGGAAGGGGAGGAGAACCCTCTGTGGCCCCCGGGCTATCACTCATTCCAGACTCCTCATTCTAGAAGACAGAGCCCGTCTACACCTCCTTCTAGGCCGAGATCCACACAACACTCTGTAATTGTGGGGTCCCTGCTCGTGGGGCAACTGCACCCTCTCCATCTACCTGTGTCTCCCACATCCTTCAACACTTGACTTTAAACCTACCTTCCCAGAGGACCCCTGAGCAATCTCTTTCTTCTTCCTGCTTCTCTATTTTCTAAAATTTTCTATAACGAAAGGCAGTACAGCATGGTGGGTAAGAGCGTGCCGCGCATTCAAAGCCTAGATCTGCCGACAACTAGCTATGTGACTCATTTACTTAACCCCTCCATGCCTCAATTCTCCCAACTGTAAAATGGGGATAATAATGGCTTAGGACTGTAACAACTAAAATGAGAAAATGCATGGAAATTGTTTGGCACATAAGTGCTTAACAATTGTATTAAACTCTTTTTTAAAAATACTGGAATGATCGTTCAAGCATTTTTAAATGCCTTATTTAACTTTTAAAAAAAAGAAACCTCTTATCTTTCTTTGCTTTTCTCTATTTTCCAAATGTTCAATATCATAGCAAAATTATTTATATAATGTTTGAGATGGTTTTTAAAAAATCCACACTCCCCTAGAAGTTATTCACAGCAGCCCCCTCCTGCATGCCCCCTCTGTTCAGAATCTTCTCCATGCTTATGAATTGTTTATTCTGTAATGATTTTATCAAGCTGTAGGAGAGAACTGGCGGCTTTTCATTCCTTTGAGCCCCTGTAAAAGGTCCCCAGCAGGACACGATCCCCTGCGGATGACCCACCCACAGCTCTTGCCCCCAGCCCTCCCCCAGGCCCTGGTTTCCAGCTGGCTATCCTTATTTGTGAAGGCTCACAAAAGTGTGGTTGTGAGGCAATGGGGGGCAGAACCACGGCCGGGGCTGTGCTCAGGACATCCATCCATGCTGGGCAAAGTCAGCCGCTCTGGCACATGGTCCGTCAATCTCAGGCTGGCTGCCCTCTTCCGCAGAGGCTCCTGGGCCGACCCAGTGGGACGCGTGCATCTTCACTACAGCTTTGACAGCAGGCACAGATTTAATGATTGGAAAGCACTTTGAGAGCCCAGAGTGCTCCATAATTGCCAACTCATAATCCCCAAATCGCTCTCTGCACGGCAGCAAGAGGTGAAGCGTCTGCCCTTGGGAGGGTCTTTGTTCCTGTGGCTCTCACACCAGAATCAAGTTGGGCAGAGACAGACAGGGGCTCTGCCCGAAGAGGGGTCCCCACCTAAGACTCAGCAAGCATGCTGGGGAGCAAGGCTTCTCAAAGTGTGAACCAGATGGGGCTTGACAATAATGCATATCCTTGGGCCCTTCCACACCTGTTAACTCAGGGTCTCTGATGATAGTGCCTGGGGATCTGCATTTTAAAATCCCCTAAGTGACTCCCACACTAATTTGAGTACTGATGGTTTAGCGGTAGGTGCATGGGTCTGGGGTCAGGGGGACATGAGTTCAAGTCTCAGCTCTGATCCTTATTGTCTGAGGCCTCAGCAAGTCTGACACTAGACCCACAAGATCTAGGTATTCCCTAAAAATAAAATTTTCAACACTTTCACAGCCATATCAATTTGGCAACACCCTACATGTCCCCTGGGGGCTTTATAGTGAGCACAAGTGGATTAAAGGGGCTGAAAGTCACTCCACAGAGAACCTTGTTTGACCTCAAACTTCCCCAAACCTTCTAACCAAGGAAGCTTCTTTCTATCATTAATGCCAGAAACACCTCACAGACTTAATACCTCACAGACAAAGCTCCTGAAATTCCTTTCTGGGAAAAGGGGAGTCCAGGGAGTAAGGGATGGCATCTTAAGGCAGTTCTGGCAGGAAGAAGCCCCATTCCTCACGCTTGGGGTCCTCCGCGGGTGGCAAGGACGGTTCAGTTCCGCAGATGTGTTGCCTGGAGTGGACGCGTCACAAAAGCGAGGTCACCTTCCTGCTTCGGGTAATTTCCCTCGGAGGCAAGACAGATCCATTTTTAACAGCTCTTCATTTCAGCAGAGAATGCCCCCTGCCTCTGATGGGGGCTGGGGACCAGGACGGGAAGGGAGGCTTTGTTCTTCTGACCAGTGCTGACAGTTTAATTAAACCCAGCTCGAGACAAGGTCGGTGGGGTCAGGCATTCTTCAACAGGGCTCCAGCAGAATATCACACCCCCGTCTCTCCAGCCACCGAGGCCCCCGGTAATGAGTTATCCTGGTCCTTACAGCAGGGATATAAATAAGGGGGAATCAACGCCCTGGGCTGCCCTTAATCACCCACCCCCACCCCTTCCAGGCCCAGCAGAGACACAAAAGGTCAATCTTGTCAGGGCACATATTGGTTTCAAGGCTAAAAAGAAACCCAGAGGAACTGGGTTTCCAGAAGCGGCTTCTGGACGAGGAAGGGAACGCAACCAGCAAGAGGAGGGATTGCAAGGCAACGGGAGAGACTCCTCCCCAAATCTGGGAGGACAGAGCACAGGAGGCTGACACTCACGGTGCTCCCCACCCAAATGTGGGTGAAGCCTCGGTTTTGCTGCTATAAGAGAAGGAGGCAGGTTCAAATTTGTCCCTCTAACCCTAACCATAACCCCTATGTGCATCTGCAAAACAACATCTCCACACCCTCTCATGGGTGGCTATCAGGTGATGAAGCTGATCTTCAACCCAGGTCACCTGCCACCGGGATATAACCACCCCAGGCAGGAGATACGGGTCCAGCCAGTCAATCATCTCCCCCGCCACTCCAAACTGTTGGTAGGTCAGAGGATACAGACTGCTTTCAAAGAGCACTAGTGATAAACCCTCACCTCCTTCAGAGACAGCGCCCCACCTAGCCGTCTTACACAGCCGTCAAGTGTTCTCAGCACCGACCACAGTGCCTGGCTCATAGGAGGCCCTCTGTAAATGTTGGGTGAGTGGGTGAGTGGGTGCTTGGGTGGATGGGCAGGCAGATGGAAGATGAGAGGAGAGTTGGATGTGGTGAGGGGAGGAGAAGGGAGGGTGGGTGAGGCATGGGGGGATAGATGGGTGTATGGTAGGTTTATGGGTCTGTTGGTAGATGCCTAAGTGGAGGGTGAATGGGTGGGCTTGGTGGGCAAATGAGTAAAAGACTGGAGGGGCAGGCAGATGGATAGGTAGGTAGGAGGATAGGTAGGAGGGTGTTAGATGGGAGGACCAGTGGGAAGATGGAGGATGGAGGGATGGGCAGATTGATTGATGGGTTGGTAGATGGGTAAATGGGAGCACAGATGAGAGGGAGGCTGGCTGGGTGGAGGGTAGATGATAGGTAGATGGGTGTAGGAGGTGGGCAGAGGGTGGATGGGTGGGAGGGTGTGGATGATATGGAAGGATGAACTTTAGCATCAGAAAGACCAGGGTTCAAATTCGCCTCAACCCCTTGAGCAGGTCACAAATCCTCTGAGCTTGAATTTCTTCATCTGTAAAAGGGAAAATTCACTGATTTCCTGAGCATCTACTATGTGCTACAGAGCTTACACCTGACCACCTGACCTGAGAGGGAGTTACACCTCTCTTGAATCCCCACAAAAGGCTGTGAGGCAGACATTATTATCTTTATCTGATAGAAGAACAAACGGGCTCAACGGGGTTCAAGGAAGTGGCCCAACATCATTTATCTAGTGTTCACTTTAACTCAGACAACAGAGGTTTTCCAGTGCATATAAAAACTGCGAGGTCTCCTACCATAAAAATATTACACTCTTTTTATCAAGCACCTGGGAAATATAAAAAAGAAAAAGTCACCCAGAGATAATCCCTGTTGGCATTTTGTAGTCATTTTCCTGTGCATGCTTTAGAGTGATTTGTTTAGTGACCATATTGTCAAAACAATTTTGCATCCTGGCTTTGATATCACAAACATTTATCTGTGTTACTTTACGTCTTTCATAAAGGCCATTTTTGATGATGATATAAATATTCCATAAAGTGTATATACCAAAATTTACTTAACCATTCCCCCAAGGTTGGACATTTCAGTTGTTCTACACAGTTTTCAATATTCTATATTTCAACATTCTAAATTATGCCGCAATGAACATGTTTGTGGTCATATTTTATTGATTTTAGGGTCAATCCCCAAACGTGAGATTTCTAGGTCAAGGTTTAAGCCCATTTTCAGACTTCTTATGGTCCCTTGAAGGCCTGGTGTCTAATTCCAACCCTATTACCAAACTGCTCTGTGGTCCAGGCCAAATCGCCTCTCTGGGCCGCAGGTCCCAAATGTGGAAAGAAATGGACTAACCCAACACGTGGAGAAACATTGGTGAGGAATAACCAGCAAGAGGATTTCAACTGCCGAAGCTACACAGACAAAATCAGTTGAAACGTGGGCCACACCACCTGATGTGCTTTGTGACCACGCCTTACCCAGCACATTTGGTCTTTCTCAAACTTGTTTTCATGCTGATTTAACATATGGCCTCTGGTTAAAAAAAAAAAAAAAAAAAAAAAAAAATCCATGATTTGCTCCAGGTGGAAAGTATTAGTAACGGATCCCTCAAAGCAGAAGAAAGGTCAACAGATGAGAGGCCAGAAACGCCAAGCCCTGCATCCTCTCTTACCCTCCTCCTGAGGGTGGGCCCCAGAGTGTGACTGCACCAGGAGGTCCCATAGCCGCCAGCACAGCTCCTTGGCCCAGGAGTGAACTCCTGACCAAGGATGGGCCAACCAGAATCCTTCCCCAGAAATCTGGGCTGGGACTGGAGACTCGAGGAGATCTGAGCTCCAAGGTCACAGGAAGTAGGAGGGGAGTGAGCACCGTGGCCAACCAAAGTCATGGTGGAACTGAGATGTTGCTGGTAAACCCAAGACACTGGTTTGCAGGGAGGAGTGGGACAACAAGGTAGACAATCAGAAAGAACTAGAAACATCCCTCACACCCTTGGTCCCAGCTGTGCCTCACTTCCTGTCATGGGAGCCCGTGAGTCTGCTGCTTGTGCCTTTACACTACCCAGCCCACCCCACCCCACCCCACCAGCCTGCAGGGGTCCTGTTTCTGCAACCAGGAGTGCCGGAGTGCTCCTCAGCCAGACCACTGGGAGAGTTACGAGAGATGTTCTGGAATGCCAGATGCTCAGGTCAATGGATTGGGGGTGGAGGGAAGGCAAAGAATATTAGCAGATAAGTCTTTAAGCACTTGCTCCTGTACCCTTCCCTATAACTATCACCAAGGTGAAAAATTCAGGGCCCAGACAACCGGGACAAACAACCAGATCAATAAAATGGTTTATTTAATCATTTCCCCCCAGAATGTGCCCTTTTTGAGATGACCTGAACTGGAGAGGCATCAGGAAGTACTGCCCCTGGTCATGAATTCAAGTTCTAGGCTGATATAAGTGGGGCGTGCTGCACAAGAGTCCTCCCCAAAGTCCCATCAGCTTGCACTCCTATGCTTAGAGGTGGGCTTAAAAAATAACAAGAGAGGGGCTTCCCTGGTGGCGCAGTGGTTGAGAATCTGCCTGCTAATGCAGGGGACACGGGTTCAAGCCCTGGTCTGGGAAGATCCCACATGCCGCAGAGCAGCTAGGCCCGTGAGCCACAAGTACTGAGCCTGCGCGTCTGGAGCCTGTGCTCCGCAACAAGAGAGGCCGCGATAGTGAGAGGCCCGTGCACCGCGATGAAGAGTGGCCCCCGCTTGCCACAACTAGAGAAAGCCCTCACACAGAAACGAAGACCCAACACAGCCATAAAAAAAATAAATAAATAAATAAATAAATAAATAAAAATTAAAAAAAAAAAAGAAGAAATAACAAGAGGAAACAAAAAGACAACCTACGGACTGGGAGAAAATATTTGCAAACGATGCTACTGAAAGAGATTAATTTCCAAAATATACAAACAGTTCATACAGCTTAATATCAAAAAAACAAAACACCCGATCAAAAAATGGGCAGAAGACCTAAATAGACGTTTCTGCAAAGAAGACATACAGATGGCCAACAGGCACATGAAAAGATGCTCAATATCGCTAATATTAGAGAAATGCAAATCAAAACTACAACGAAGTATCACTTCACACCAGTTAGAACAGCCGTCATTAAAAAGTCTACAAATAATAAATGCTGGAGAGGGTGTGGAGAAAAAGGAACCTTCCTACACTGTTGGTGGGAATATAAACTGGTGCAGTCACTATGGAGAACAGTACGGAGGTTCCTTAAAAACCTAAAAATAGAGCTACCATATGATCCAGCAATCCCACTCCTCGGCATATATCCAGAGAAAACTCTAATTCCAAAAAATACATGCACCCCAATGTTCATAGCAGCACTATTTACAATAGCTAAGACATGGAAGCAACCTAAATGTCCATCAACAGATGAATGGATAAAGATGTGGTATACACACACACACACACACACACACACACACACACAACGGAATATTACTCAGCCATAAAAAAGAATGAAATAATGCCATTTGCAACAACATGGATGGACCTAGAGACTATCATATTAAGTGAGGTCAGATGAAGAAAGACAAATATCCTATCATATCACTTACACGTGGAATCTAAAAAAAATGATATAAATGAACTTATTTACAAAACAGAAATAGACTCACAGACAAATAGAGAACAAACTTATGGTTACCAAAGGGGAGAGCAAGGGGTAGGAGGAGAGATAAACTAGGATTTGGGGATTAATATATGCACACTACTATATATAAAATAGATAAACAACAGGACCTTCTATATTCAATATC
This sequence comes from Eubalaena glacialis, assembly GCF_028564815.1. Classification (NCBI taxonomy): domain Eukaryota; kingdom Metazoa; phylum Chordata; class Mammalia; order Artiodactyla; family Balaenidae; genus Eubalaena; species Eubalaena glacialis. The sequence goes on along the minus strand of NC_083716.1, from coordinate 31,319,286 downwards.
CTGTGATAAACCATAATGGAAAAGAACATGAAAAAGAATGCGCGTGTGTGTGTGTGTGTGTGTGTGTGTGTGTGTGTATATATATATATATATATATATATATATATATATATATATAACTGAATCGCTTTGCTATAGAGTAGAAATTAACACAACATTGTAAATCAACTTAAAAAAAAAAAAAAAAGAGGAGAGCTAAAGAAAATAGTCTCCCTTCACCCAGACCCAGCTATGCTCCTGGTTAAGGAACGGCTTAGAGTTAGGGACCAGATGCCTGGGAAGAAAAGGCAGTAAGTGTTAGAGAAAGGTTCTGGCTATAGAGCCTAGAAATACTCCTTTGCCCTTGGAGCCAAAGGGCAGCCAAGCCTTCCATCGGGGGCCGGGGAGGGGGTGGTCCTTCCTCTAGAAGTCCCTCTGATGACTGCTGACTGGCCCTGTCCCCAAGGCAGCCAGCCCTGGGCCACCGGGGTGAAAACATCCAACGTTTCTGGAGGCTACTGCCTGCCCTGGATCCCAGCCCCATAGGGTGCCAGGAGCAGGAGTCAGGCAGACTCCTGTCCCCTTCAATCGCTCTTCCACTCCTTGAATAGAGCTCCTTGTGCCAGCCTTTGGCTATAGAATCTGGGTATTTAATATTCATTAAAGCGCAGAAGTCCTTTTCTCCAGGACTCCTCTTAAAATATAAAGCCATGAAGAGCACTGGGCAGGGAGTCCAAAGGGGCTTCATTACTGACCCTGTGGAGGTCGCTTCACCTCTCCAACCTTGATGTTCGTCAGCAGTAAAACCAGACACTGTCTGCCCCGCAGGGTCAAAGGAGTCAGACGAGACAGCGTGCACAGGAGGACCAGCTCCACTGCAGGGCCCTTCACTCACCCGCACGTCAGGGACACAAGCAACATCTGCTGCAGGCTGTCCTGGATGCTGTACGTGCTCAATCTCAGTTCAGCCTCAGGAGAGCCTAACTGTGCACAGGTAAGAAAAACTCCACCTGAGTTACACCATGAAAAACCCAGGACTATCTGACCCTTGACTTCCTACTCCCGTGCGCTACCTCCCATTCCAGTAGGGATCCTGGTTCCCCAGACACCGGCCAAGAAGGCAGCCACATTGGCCACACGGTATCACCGCTCTCAGGAGGGGGCCCAGGGACATGCAGGGCACTGATGCCCCTGATGAAAGGTAGACTCAAGTGCTGGAGGGAGAGAGAGACCCCTGCAGAGCTGTCCTCTCCCCTTCAGCCCCACGAGCTGGTGGAGGTTATGGCCAAAGATGCTGGTCCCTCAAACTGTGAATAGGGCTGGAGGTAACTGCAAGCAAAAGCCGGGAGGTTTGTGGATTTAGATTCACACGACAGGGTCTTGGATATTTTAAAATAAATGAGGGATAGATGGAAACAACCTACGTGTCCATCAGCAGAAGAATGGATAAAGAAGATGTGAAATGTATATATATATATAAAATATATTATATATATTATATATGTATATATTATATATTATATAATATATACATATATAATATAGTATATATTATATATATTTATATATTATATATAAATATATATTATATATATACATATATATAAAATATACAGTGGAATATAATTCAGCCATGAGAAAGAAGGAAATCCTGCCATTTGTGACAACGTGGGTGGACCCTGAAGGATTATGTTAAGTGAAATAAGCCAGACAAAGACAAATACTGCATGGTATCACTTATATGAGGAATCTAAAAAAAAGTCAAACTCATAGAAACAGACAGTAGAAAAGTGGTTGCAAGGCTGTGGGATGGGAAAATAGAGAGGTTGGTAACAGACTATAATCTAACATATAATATGATGACTATTGTTGATAACACATTCTTAATATAATTGAAATTTGCTAAGAGAGTAGAACTTAAATGTGTCAAAAAAAAGAAGATAAATATGCGAGGTGATGGATATGTTAATGAACGTGGCAGGGGATCCTTTCACAATGTGTATGTATATCAAATCATCACAGTGTACACTTTAAGTATATTTCAATTTTATTTGTCAATTATACCTTAGTAAAGCTGAAATTTAAAAACAAATTTAAAAATTTTTTTAAATAAAATAAATGAAGGAGGATTAAAGCAGTGCCCAGAGCTTAACAGCAACTAGGCACATGTTCCAAACCCTGGATGGTGAAGGGCATCAATATGCTGAAGGGAAGGGAACCCAAGCAGGCAAATAATGCTGGGAGAGTGGGGGCCAAAGATTGAAAGGCTAAGAGGGCTTAAGAGAAGGAAAAAGAAAAGTACAGAAGGAGATCAAGAGAAAAAATGTTCAGGATGAATTTTTGCAGAGAGGCAGAGCTGTGATAACCGCTGCAAGAGCCAGCTCCGAGAAAAGACAGGGCGGAGAAAACAGCAGCTGCTGGGGCCAAGTCAGGACAAAGCCAGCTGCCAGCATGGGACACTAACAGCATGGACCTTGTGGACCAGCGCTGGCCCACAGGTTAAAGGGATGTTAGGGTGGCTGCACCTGCTAGGAAGGGTCTTGTGCCTTCAGCAATCAAGGGAGAAAAGTAAGGCACTCACTGTGTGTGCCTGGCACCAAAGGGCCAACCTACCAGTTGTAGGGGGACTGACAGAGAAGGCCCAGCACGAGCCCAAGGGTAGCGAAGACCAGCAGAAGGGATCATCACTGAGCGATCATCTCCATTTCTAGGGAGAGGCCTCCAGGCCAGGAGGAGGAAACAGGAAGAGACGGAGAGACCATTTGGACAAACTGAAAATTAGAGCTCCGCCCTAAGGACAAAAACTGGAAGGCAGGATCAATGAGAAATTCTGGAGCTGCCTGCAGACCACTGGGCTTATCAAGAGGTGGCAATCATGACAGAGGTGGAAAGAACTAGCCATGTTCAATCAGAGGGGAGGAGATCAAGCTCCAGACTCCACAAGCACGCCTCTCAGCACTCAGGTAGCCCCATGGTGCTGACTCCCACCCGGCCCCCACCCTTCAGTCCTACCTGCACCACCCACTGCACCTCCGGACTCACCTGCACCTCCACCTAGGAGGTGTCCTATACGCTTCTTTAGGGAAGAACCGGCAGCCTCGGCATCTCACACTGTGCTTTGCTGGGCATGCAGAGGGTCCCAACCAATGGTTTTTCAGGTTGTTAATGACGACTGAACCTCCCAACTCAAAATTCAAAAACCTGACAGCTCTTCAAAAATTGAACAAGAGTACTGTACATGGTTGTTCTAGGTACTTACAGAAAGCAAAGCTAGAAAAATCACAAATTATTAGAAAGCAGATTTAGGGCTCAAAGTTAAGAAAATGTTTCTAATATGCAGATCTGTCCAACAATGGAATTGGTTGCCCAAGGAGGTGGTGAACTCCCCATCACTAGAAGTAGCCAAGCAAAGATTAAAAGACCATACATACGCTAAGGAGCTGCAGAAGAGAGTCCTTGGGTAATCTCTAAGGTCCTGTCCTACCCAAGATCCCACAAAATGAAATGTACAGGAGAACAATTACAGACATATCTCGTAAATCATGGAGGAGCAGAATTGGCCACTACCTTTTAAACTTGAAAGAAGTACATTTACAGCAAATACAAGTATGACTCTATGCCATGGTTAATAAGCTCACAGAGCTCATTACTCTGAGTTGAAAACAGAAACAGATCCAAGAAGGGCTTATGTGAATGAATATTCCACCCAAGGCGGTTACCAAAGGCAGCGAGAAATGCATGAGTACGGTCCTCCCCATAAAGTCTGCCATCATGGCTGACAAGCTTGCCCAGCCCGAGAACATTCCCATACCACACTGTCAGGGGCAGCACACAGAATTGGATAGACTGCCAATTCTGTCAAGTGCTTGCCATGAAGAAAGGCCCCGCAAAGCACCTTCCTACAGTAAGACGGCCTTTGATGCCCTGAACGATGCCTGCCAGGTGAGGAGCATAGGGGTCATGGTCATGGGAAAGTCCAGCCCCCACTGACCACACACTGCCCCCTCAACCGGGTGAGGGATAAGACCACAGAGAGAGCTTTCTTCCATGAAGTGTCACTCACAGCCTCGACAGAGCCTGGTTATTCTGGAACAGCAGTTCTGGTAATGTGTACAGCTGGTTCCGGTTGAGTCGTCTAAAAAAGAGAAGAGAGGAGGAGTTGGAACTGGCCAAGCTGTCTGGGAAATCCAAGGGACTTTTCAGAAAGCACTGGATTCAGAGTCAGAGGGCCCAGGGCTCAAATCCTAACATGTCACTGTGTAACCCCAGAGAATCCCCTTCTCTGAGCCTCCGTTTCTTCATCTATAAAGTGGGAATTCCGCCATCCAACCCTTGGGGAGGACAAGAATAGAACATCTCTGAAAGCCCCTCAACCAAGGACCTGACATGTAGTGGGCAGTCAGTAAACAGAGCCTCTTTCCTTCCGTTATGCCCTCCCACACCCATCATCATCATCACTTTACATTTGCAAGGCCCTGTGTAATTAATCAGGCACTGATTCAAATATTATCTCAGTTTGTGAGCTGGATACCTGACTACCCTTGAAAAGTGAGATACACCCTAATGGGATAGGACTGGCCACGGGGTTCTGATTCTTTATTGCTTTCATCCACATTTGGCTCAATGGTGACTCAACTTTTTTATTGTCTGCTTTAGGTCTTTTTTCAGAATGAAAATACCTTTATTGATTTTTTTATTTATGAAAATGCATGCTTAATATTTTTAAAAGCCTCAAATAATAGAAGAAAAAGCATTCGGCCACCTGCATTTTCCTCACACAGCAATTTGTGGATGTCTTTCCACGCCAAACAACAGAGGATGACACTTTGAATCATTTTATTTTTAGTATGTCCGTCATTTTTTTAATTTTTATTTTTTTATATTTTATTGGAGTATAATTGCTTTACAATGTTGTGTTAGTTTCTGCGGTACAATGAAGTGAATCAGCTATATGTATACCTATATCTCCTCCCTCTTGGACCTCACTGCCCCCGCCATCCCACCCCTCTAGGTCATCACGGAGCACCGAGCTGAGCTCCCTGTGCTATACCACAGGTTCCCACTAGCTATCTATTTTACACCTGGTAGTGTATTTATGTCAAACCTAATCTTCCAATTCATGCCACCCAATTCCTCTATTGGTGGACAGACAACTATTCAGTATTATAGACACAGGCAGGAGTGAGAAGTCTGGTTCTGGAATGTGGCCTGAAAAGACAATGCAGAAAGGACTCAGACTTGTCCCAGGAAGGCAGTGAAGTTTAACCAGACTCATCTTGCCTCCTTAGGCAACCAATTCTCTGACACTGGAGTGTAGCACTCCAGCCCAACTGGGGTGGGGGGGGGGGGCAGTGACACCTATAAAGTATGGAACCTTGGTAATCACACTGTGTCCATGGACCACCTGCAGGGACATCACCAGGGAGGTGGTAAGAGCTGCACTATTCCAGGCTACCCCAGATCTGTTGACTCAGGATCTGCATCTCAACCAGGTCCCCAAGTGATCTGGGTGCACGTCAAGGTTGGAGAAGCACTAGTGTAAAATGCAGCCCCTGCCCTCCAGTCTACCGTATACATTTTTTTTATTTTTTTATTTTTGGCTGTGTTGGGTCTCCGTTGCTACACGCGGGCTTTTCTCTGGTTACAGCGAGCGGGGGCTACTCTTCGTTGCGGTGCGCGGGCTTCTCATTGAGGTGGCTTCTCTTGTGGAGCACGGGCTCTAGGCACGCAGGCTTCAGTAGTTGTGACACATGGGCTCAGTAGTTGTGGCTCACGGGCCTAGTTGCTCCGCGGCATGTGGGATCTTCCCGGACCAGGGCTCGAACCCGTGAGCCCTGCATTGGCAGGCGGATTCTTAACCACTGCGCCACCAGGGAAGCCCTACCGTCTACTTTGAATTTCTCACAACCATCTCCTTTAACAGTTCTAGAGGATGATAAACCAACTGGACAAAAGCTTTCTTTTGCTGGGAGGGAGGAAGAAATATAATTCGATGTGGCCAGTAGTAACTGGTCTGTGGTTACCTCCTAGGAGGTCACTTTTCATCTGATATGTGAGAAAGGTACCATTTTCTAACACGGTACAATCAGGGTTGCAATTTTAGACAAGCTGGAAGAAGTTTACTCTAAAGGGCAGGCTCCTAGGGAAACACATCACTGCCTTGGAAAAAAAGGGACCACCGATGTAATCCTTAAAGCAACAGGAGTAGACATCAGATCGCTCCAAGTTCCTTAACCTCGTCTAATAAATTAATCCTGTATTTACACTGCTTGGAAATCATTGGGTTTTGTTTTGTTTTGTTTTCCCCCAAGACCTTCTCATTTTTCTGGCTTTAATTTCTGAAAAACACTTAAGAGGAGAAGGGATTCAATAGCTAGTTTAAAGTAGAAAATCAAAGGAGGGACCCAGTGTGGTGAGGGACCTACAGGAAGCTAAGAATAACGACAATAGTAGTGAGTCCCAACTAGCCTTACTCTCTCTGTAAGGCTAGTAACTAGCCTTACTCTGTGCCAGGCACCAGAATAAATGCATTATAGGCATTACCTCACCATCAGAGGGAAAGCAGAATGAAAAGGTGGGTTTCTCTCTCTTGAGTACGAAGCATCACGGTCATGCACATACCCTCCCGTCTCCTCCCAGAAACAACCCCAGGGGGACGGTTTGACCACCACCACCTCACCAGGTGGCTGGGCTCTCAGTTCTCAGAATATGTTTGTAGACTTCATTGAGCTGTCTCTTTGATAGCTGAGGGGACTGGGATGCCCAGAGGTGAGCGGCTCACCCAAGTCACCACCGAGTGGGAGAGGTGGGTTCTGAAGCCTGCCTTTCCCCGGCTCCCACCTCGGCAGCCTCCACGTTACACGGTCACCCTCAGCTGGCCCAGGGTGACCGAGCGCCCCGCCCCCCAACATCAGACAGCCGATGCCTGTGACCCACCAGTCCTCACGGCCGGCAGTACCGCACACTTTTGCGCTCGAGTCTGTAACTGCATACAAGAACCAATCATGTCTGTTCCCAAGCCTGTTTATGCCAGAGGTACTTATAATTATATAATTGAACTGACAATTACCTAAATGAACGAAATATCAATACTAGCGTGAAAAGAGAGAGTCATCTCTACGAAAACTGGTTGAATGCCTTGGTAAGAGTCAATAAAAGGAAAGTTGTTAATTAAAGAGTTGTTGAATTAAGTAAAAGACTGGGCGGCAGGAGGCGAGCAGGGGAGTCATAAAAGAAATTCAGAATTCTCCTGCCAGATTGCTTCCAAGGGCCTTCTAAGAATCTCATTCCACCTTAAAGAAACCAAAACCAAAAATCGTGAGCAGGGTATATGTGTGTGGTTTAGGCGAGGAAAATAATACAGAACTCCAATCAGCATTTCACACTAAAAAGTAAGACCTTGGCAAAAAAAACAAAAACAAAAACAAAAACGGGGGCGGGGAGGGTCAATAAATGCACATTATATATTTTAACACAAAATGAAATGTTTAGAGTATGTATGGGTTTTATGACTCTCCACTTTAACCAACTTTTATGATTAACTGATCCACCATTGGTCTCTGACAAGTCAGAGGAGAGGGCCATCCACGGCTAGCACTGGACGTCCCCAGGGACAGAGCAATCACACACCCCAGTAACTGCCCACCACGCAGTTGCTGGTGACCCACCCCGGAAGAAAGGAACTGGAAAAGGACAGAAGGGACAAAGTCTGCAGTGACACGTTATGACTCAGAAAGAAGGACCCTGCCCAGCCTTGGGTGGCAGCAGCAGATATGACATGGGCCACCAGTCATGTCTAGACTCCCTCCCACCTCTTCTCCTTCCCCAGGGCATGGCAGCCCCAGAGCTGGAGCCGGAATGGGTTAGGACCAAATCAGCTCCTCATAACCAGGTCATGAACGCGTATTTTGTTCTGAGCCTTTTAAAGAAAACTAACACAGGATGAATGATCTGTTCTAGCTTTGGGCTCCTTATGGCTCCATTTTAGGCCTGGATGAGGAAAAGTTCAACTTGGTTTTTCTCCAGGCAGCAGGAAGGCAATGAGACAACCATATTCTTTCCATTTATTTAATACCTTATTTTCTTTAAAGTAAAGAGAAAAGGTAAGGTATTAGGTTACAGCCATTAAGAGCTTGGGCTCTGGAGGCAAAATGATCCGGGTTCTAATCCCCATTTCTGCACTTAATCATTTAATAATCATCTCATAAGGCAAGTGCCTTAACTTCTGTGCACCTCCGCTTCTCATCTGTAAGATACCACTGATCACAGTGTTGTTTTAAGGATTAAATGAGATATTGCAGGACAAAGCACTTATCTTGGTTCCTGGAATAGAATAAGGCAATCAATAATAGCTATAATTATCATCATAAACTCACTGGAAAAAAATCCACAAAAAAGGAAAAGCATAAAGAATAAAGTTAACTGTTATCCCACCACTCAAGGTGATGAGAGTTAATAGTCTCAATTATTTTCTTCCTCCTGTATTCTGTACATATACAAGTTGATTTTATTTACACAAATGTAAATGTGTAAATAAAATCCTGCCTTTCATTTATTAAAATCCTGCCTAGTATAAATGTACTTCCTGCCTTTTCCACTTAATGTGATATTGTAGACACATTCTTATGGCCTTAATAGTTCTTCAAAAATGTGATTTTATATCTTATATCTCCACCAGAATGGTGTTTCCAATTTTTTTGTTGTATTTAAATAATGTGCAATGAAGATACTGATATATAAATTTTTAGCCATGTCTCTGATTATTTCCTTAAAATCAAATGGATTTTTGGGGCTTCCCTGGTGGCGCAGTGGTTGAGAATCTGCCTGCTAATGCAGGGGACACGGGTTCGAGCCCTGGTCTGGGAAGATCCCACATGCCGCGGAGCAACTAGGCCCGTGAGCCACAACTACTGAGCCTGCGCGTCTGGAGCCTGTGCTCCGCAACAAGAGAGGCCGCGATAGTGAGAGGCCCGTGCACCGCGATGAAGAGTGGCCCCCGCTTGCCACAACTAGAGAAAGCCCTCACACAGAAACGAAGACCCAACACAGCCAAAAATAAAAAAATAAATAAATAAACAAATGTGGGGTTTAAAAAAAAAAGAATATTATTTAAAAGAAAAAAAAAATCAAATGGACTTCCTGGTTCAAAAGGCAGGAACTTTAGAACTCTTGACACCTACAGCCAAACCAAAGCAGAAAAATGAGGCCGGTGACCACCATGAATGTGACTGGTCATCACCCACCTCACCCATACTACATTCTTTTTTTTTTTTTTTTCATTATTGCCAATCTGAAATCTGGCAAAAACAGATGAAGACCTATTTTCAAACTCAAAAGCCCCCTAAGGAACAAATGATGCAAATCAGAAAACACCACCTTCAGTTCTGTGTTGTGGCCTCAAGCACCCAAGACACTGCTCCTAAGGGCTTCCCTGCGGTTGGTCCCCCGGGCACACTAGTGCTTCCTTTAAAGCCACACAAATCAATAACAGTGGTTATGCCTGGAGTATAAGATTATAGGAGTAAATTTCACTTCCTCTGTACTGTGTGGATTTTTTGCCATGATGCGTTCTCAGGGAAAAACAACGATAGCTGTGTTTAGAATATGCAGTGAGGACACCTCCAGCTGTCTTTGCCATCATCTCACGATGACGCTGCGACCCCTTCCACGGCTACAGCTGCTCCTGGCCCCCATTGGCAGGCGGGAGGCAGGCTGGGCATGCAGTCCCGTCCCTGAGCACCCCCTCCTGCCACCAGGCTCAGCCTCTCGAGTCCACTCGGTGGCAGTCCCCACCGCCCTCCTGAGCCTGTGCCCACAGATACTCACAGCCGCTCCAGCTCCTTCATGTCGTCGAAAGCCCCGCGTTCCACCACTCCAATCTGGTTCTCCATCAGCTGCCTGGGGAAGGAAAGAGACAAGAACAGCTCCGGGACGGTGGACAAGGACTCCTAGAAAGAGCTGGCACAAGGGAGTGAAACAGGAGCAATGCCCGAGCCGCACACAGATCCGAGCCCTGGCCTGAGCCAACAAAACTTCCTCACAGCTTTGCAAATTCCCGACACAGGCTCTTCAACACACCCAGCTGCAGAAGCAAGATGTGCTTCCGGCCCTACCCCATGCTGACCCTCTGAAGCTGCCTGCATGGCAGAAGGCCACGGGGCACCAGAGCACCAGGCCATCGCTCCAAAGGCATGCTCGGGGAAGCCCGCACCCAGGCAGCGGGGGCTGGCTCTGTGCTGCAGGCGCACGTGCCCTTCTCCGGCCCAGAGGGCGCGTGTCCGGGAGGCGGAGCAGGGGAGATCGGCCAGTAGCGGGGGGAGAAGAGCATGTACCAACTGGGCTCAGCCCACACGTGCAGCAAACACACTCTGCGGTTGGCAGACAACACCCCCGCTGCCTGCTCCCCTGCTCCGCCTGGCCACATCTGCTGCCAACTGAACCACCTGGCTCTGGGGGACTCTGCCCCTCCTTACCACCAACGTGCCCTGAAACCCAGAACATCCAGCTGGCAGGGCAGCACTCTTCACTGGCAGATCACTTGCTGCGTGGTAATTTTTGAACTCATCAAGTATGTCTTTCTCCCGTGTTTTCCCCTCCCTACTCTCAAGCAGGTGGCTTATGTGCTCCCGCAAGGGCCTCAAATGAAGTTTGGGGCTGGGCAGGGGGCAGAAGCCGCCACCAGACACTCCTCTTCCTCTGCTTTGTTTCCAAAAACGCTGTGCTGTTGAGGAGCTTATGCTGGATGGCGTGCAGGGAGGTGGGGGGAAGGGTAACACCAGGCAGGAGGGAGGGCTTCCCCAGACTCAGAAGAGATTCCTGGAGCCTGGCAAGGGTTCTGAAGTCAGTGGTTCTGGAGACGCAGAGACCCCTTCCCCAGTGACTGACAGTTACAATCCCAGAGAGGATCAACCACAGGGTCACCAGCTCCTCCAAAGACCTTCCGAGCTGCAAAGTCAATAGTTCTGAAAGAACTGAGGCCCCAGGACCCCTGCATTACCCTGGGAGTAGGGAATGAGGGACCCTATGACTACCTGCTAATGAATTTCCTGCCAGCCAGGTGGGATGTGGGCTCAAAGTCGAAACTGATGCAGAGAAAATTTTAAAATGCCCTTCTTCCCTGCACACCTGAGTTTGTGGGCTGAGACACCCATCAGAATGCACACACGTGGGGTGTCTCTGCACCCCAAGATCAACAGAGCAGGAGCGGGTGAAGGGATCCACCCCTTCCCCTTGCTCCTCACCCCTGCCCAGCCTGACAAGGCAGGTGCCGTGGATGACTCCTTTGCTGGCTGGTGGTCACCCCGACAAAGTCATGCCTGCCACCTCCAATGTCGGCCACTGTCAGGCACCTGAGGGGAGTCACCTCTGTCCTCAACTGCTCCCAGTCACTTCCTCCTCAACTCAGGGGGTCTGTGGCCTTGCTGGGAAGTCTTTCTGGGGCACAAGTTCAAAAGAGCTGCAGAGACTGTTATAGACTGAATTGGGCCATCCCTCCCCGCCCCAAAATTCATACACTGAAGTTCTTACCCCCAATGTGACTGTGTTTGGAGATAAGGTACGTGATTAAGGCTAAATGAGGTCGTAAGGATGGGGCCCTAATCTGATAGGACTGGTGCCCTTGTGAGAAGAAGAGACACCAGAGATCTCTCTGTGTGCACACACAGAGGAAAGGCCACATGAGGACACAGTGAGAAGGTGGCCAGGAACAGAGGCCTCCCACAAACCAACCCTGATGGCACCTCGATCTTAGACTTCTAGCCTCCAGAACTGTGAGAAAATTAATTTCTCTTGTTTAAGCCACCCAGTCTCTGGTCTTTTGTTACGGCAGCCTGAGCAGACCTGGTCTTCCTTCACCCCAGGAGCCAGCCAATGGACAAGGCAGTCCCATCTGCCCAGGTCCTGCCAGGCAGTGACTACTGGTGCCCACTCCACGCCCAATTTTCTCAGCCATATGGGAGACAGTGGCCACTCTGGGTCAGGACTTAGCACACCTCCACCCACCTGCTCACGGCATCCCAAGACTGACCGCGCAGGGGAGGGACCCAGCTGGCCTACAACCCTACGACCCATAGCCAGGGCTCTGCCGTGAGACCACCGCTGAGGGGAGGGGGCAGGAGAAAGGTTACAAGCGGCAGCAGCATGCCATACTCACAGCACCCGCAGCTGCTTGAGTCCCGCAAAGTCATTCTTATGGATCCGAGTGATTTTGTTGCCGTTGAGTTCCCTGGGGGAGGAAAGGAGAGAAGGAGATGGTGAGCTGCCCAGGGTGGCCCCCAGGCCAGGGCTCAGCTCCGAGCTCCCTCTCCACGTGGCTTAAGTCAACCATCTCACCAACGGGGCTGGGTGCTTCCCAGCCAAGCCCCGGGACCCCCAAGTCTGTGTCGTCCTAACAAGCCGGGACCTCTTTGCAGCAGATGTTCAAGCAACAAGAACGCACAGGGCATGGACTCACTGCTGGGAGTGCTGTGGAACCCCAAAACGTAGCTTTTGCCCTGAAAGAGCTCAGTCTCGTTGGAGAGACAAGACATTCACACAAGAAAGAATTTAGAAACTAGCCAATTAGAGAGGCTCTTCAGGTAGAATCCTTGCTGAGCCTCAGTTTCCTCATCTATAAAATAGGGATAATAACTGTCTCCCTCATAGGAGTAACATGAGGCATAAACAAGCACAGAGCATGGCCTGCACTTAGAAAGGGGCCCCTTGGGGATACCGATGCCATCATCTGGTGGCACTGGTTCCCACAGCTGTCCAGATTCCAAGCAGGAGAGAGCAGGGAGGGCCATGCCATTTAAGGGGACTGAGGAAGTGGGACTCAAGCTGAGGTCCAAAAGACAAGGCAGATCCGCAGCAAGGGGATGGAACGGACACTCCAGGGAAGGAGAAAACCCGGAGTATCTGGAGGGCTGGGAGCCGTGGGAAGCAGGGTTGGGTCCAAATCAGAGGGTCTGAGAAAGGAAGCAGAGGAAAGACAGGGAGCCAGTGAGGCCTCCGGGCAGGAGCTGCTATGAGGCCAGTCCTGCAGCGGGGACAGGAAGGCAGGGCCCAGAAAGGGAGGCCGAGCCCCGCAGTGACTCGTCCCCTCACACCACCAGGGCCTCCAGTCCTTGCTCCCTCCCAAGACCACATGCTCCTCCCTTGGCCCTTCCAGTCATGCCCTGGGCACCTTGGACATGGACCCCACCTCCCGCCCCCTCCCACCCAGCTTCCCAGGAAAGGTCACTCAGCCTCTGCTGGCCACTCGTCTTCACAGGGAGCTGGCCCAGCCTTGGAAAGGCAGGCCACTCCAGGGGTCAGGCACTCCACTCCCCAGAAAGTTCTTCCACTGAGCCACACACAGCGGAATCTCACTCCGGCCCAGCTCCAAACCCAGCTGTCACCTCCACATCTAACCTGGCTTCCTGTGCAGCCCCATGTTCACAGCCACCCCGCCCCCTCCTCTTCCTCACCATCATCGCGGTCCCCCGTACGCTTAGCAATAACTGTGCTCGCGCGCGCACATCCACGCGCACAGACACTCACACGCTCTACCTGCAGCCCCGTCTCCTCATTTACCAACTTTGGTCAAAGGTTCCAGGTGTTTCCGCCATCCCAACCCAAGTCCAAGCTACTTTGAAAAACAGCAAGTTCCCTTTCCTAACAGTGTTTCAGAAGTGTGATGTTCTAGAGCTGCTTCCACTAAGAACAAAATGTTATTGGTTTCCACATACTCTGGGAACTGGGCTTTGCATACATCCTTACAAGATGCTGGAAGGTAGTTATCGCGCCCATCTTACAGAGGAGGAAAAAGTGTCTCAGAGAGGTCTTCCCGAGGTCACCACCTGGTCAAGGACAGAGCAGGGATCTGGACACATAGCCATCTGATCCTAGGGCCCGGGCTTCTTCCACCAGGACAGGCTCTCTCCCCAAGTTGACAAGCTGATAATTTATTCAACTCATCACTCTCTCTGTCTTTCCCCTGGGCCTGGCTCCTGATCCTGGGGAGCAGCTGGAAAAACTCATTCCCTGTTCCTCAGCTCTCTTCTAACAGGATCTCTCTGAGGGGTTTGAGGCCTCTCCAAGGTAACGGGGCCATTGGTGAGAGCACCAGCCTGAGCCCCTTCCCGCCCTAAATGACGGGAGGATGCCTTCTCCACGTGAGATGGGCTCTTTTCAATGTAAAGGCCTTTTTTGTTGAACTAAATATTCTTCCCTGAAACAGCCACCTCTGAGCCTCTCTTTGCTGCTCCTCCTGCCACACGACCTCACTTCAAACAAGGAGAATGTCATCTCAAAGCCCTGAAAACTGGTTCCCTCCACAAGCAGGCAGCTCCCTCTGGGCTATCCTGCTCAAACTTTCATCCCTGAACCCAAAACCACAAGGAATTTGGGGTGTTTTTATGGGGTTTTTAAAAAAGATTTTTTATTTATTTATTTATTTTATTCATTTTTGGCTGTGTCAGGTCTTAGCTGCGGCAGGCCGGATCTTCGTTGAGGCATGCGGGATCTTTCGTTGCAGTGCACAGGCTTCTCTCGAGTTGTGGCGTGCGGGTTTTCTCTTCTCTAGTTGTGGGCCGCAGGTTGCAGAGCGCATGGGCTCTGCAGTTTGCGGCACGTGGCTCTCTCGTTGAGGTGCGCAAGCTCAGTAGGCGTGGCACACCAGCTTAGTTGCCCCGCGGCATGTGGGATCCTAGTTCCCCAACCGGGGATCGAACCCGCGTCCCCTGCACTGGAAGGCAGATTCTTTACCACTGGACCACCAGGGAAGTCCCAGTTTTATGTTTTTGATTATAATATATGTCAGCATTGATTACAAAAGCAAAAATATTAAACTTAAATGGACGTCGACAGAGCCATGCTTAGTTAAATTTCAGTACATCTGTGAAACTGAATGCCATGCAGCCATTTAAAACAGTACAGATCCCTTTGTATTGACAAGGGAAGATGTCCCAGATACAGCCCCTGGGAAAAGGGTTTCAAGACAGCTTGTATGCCCCAGCCCACTTATGTAAAAACTCACAGGCGTTATCAGTAGAGGTATATGCATAGAACGAGTTCGCTGGGGGCTGTTCGCTGCACGTGAATGCCTGTAACCACTGAGTGGTAGGACTTGAGGAGACTTCAGGTTCCTTTTCATACTTTTCTGCATTGTTTGAAATTTTTTAAGAGACATCTATATTTTTAAAGTCAACAAAATAGGCAAGTTATTGTGCTGAAAAACACGAGTAATATATGTACATTATTGAATTTTTTCAATTACCTTAAGAATAAAGAAAAATCTCACATTAGCTCATCACCCAGAAAGAACCCCCTGTTAATATTCTGGAATATTTTCTCTCAAGCCTGTTACCTTTGGATATAAGTTTTATCGCGTGGAGATAATATGACAAATATTTACTGAAGACTTGCTATTTGCAAAGCATTTTGCAAGGTTCTGAAGATACAAGAGTGAATGAGACATAAACGGCGTGCACACCTTCTGCAATGTCATTCCCTGCTCGTTCTCCATTTACGATTTTGATTGGCATAAAGGCTCCCTTCCGTTGGGTATATCAAGTTACTGGGCATGCCCTGATTCTCTGTCACTGGAACATCTGAGCTGCTCTGGTATTGTTCAATTACAAATAATACCGCATAAAGCTCGGTGGGCATTTGGGAGGAATACATTCCTAGAAACGGAATTACTCAGTCAAAGGTCATGAGAAATCTTGAATTTTACAATCACTCACTCACTCCTTCTCATGGCCACCATGGTTCATCAGGCAATTGACTACAATAATTATTCAATTCACAGACGGCAAAACTGAGGCAAAGACAGACGTCAAGACTTGTCTGAACAAGGCAGGGCCCAAATGGAACTCAGGAATCCCTGAGGATGGAATTCCCATCAGGTGGGCAGGGTGGGGTGGGGAGTTCGCAGGGACTTCTGATGACATTCTCATCTACCTGCCTCTCTTCTCACCCTTGGCACCAGGCTCCACTGGGCAGACGCTGGGGCGCATTCCTTAGCCATCAGTGGATTCCAACCCCTCCCCCTCACTTCCTGCACCCCACTCCACCTCCACTCAAGTGAAGACCTGGGACAGGCAGGCACAGGAGGACAATGGTACAGACAGCAGAGCAAACACAGCCCCTCTCTCGGGAGGCCCTGCTGGTGGCTTCCTGGCGAGAATGTCGATGGAAGCCCAAGCCCCCCCACCCCCCAGCCTCCCCCATCAGCTTTGGTCTCTAACCCGGAGCTAAGCTAAGCGCCTCTTCTCAGGGGACAGCCCTCGAGAAGGCAGCCTGTGAGGCAGAGGCAGCTCTCATCGGGTTCGCCGGTCCAGGGCTGCAGCTTAAGGAGTCATTAGCGCCACTTAGGCTGAGAGAATGGCCTCCATGGTCCCCTCCCTCTCCCCTCAGCCGGGCAGCCCACCAAGATCGAGTTTCCAACCTCGAGGTGGCCCGGCCACCTCCCCTCGAACCCTCAGCACAGGCTGCTGGAATGAGGCGAGGAGGTCATTTTTCTCCGGTGCCTGATTCCTCCAACAGGTGGTCCTTGAGTGCCGCCATGGAGACCCCTCCCCAGCAAGCCACCTGGGAAAACCAGAGAAGCTGCTGTGACCTTCAGACCTCTGCAACCAGAGCAGGCAAGTGGGGTGGGCCCTCTGGGGCAATTCCCGGCCTCGTTTCTCAGGAAGAAGCCAGGATCCAGAGCTACCCTGGGGTCCCTGAGGTTCTTGCCACCAGGGCCCACATCCACCACTTCTCTTTATTGGGCGCCTCTGTGTGCAGGCTCTGAGCCCAACTCCAAGCATGCTTCATCTCATGTCACCTGCACAGTAGCCTACGAGATGAGTCAAGTTCTCTCCATCTTGCTGATGAGGAAACTGAGGCAGAGATTGGTGAAGCAATTTGCCCAGTGCCACCCAGCTCATAAGTGGTGGGGCCAGGACCAAATCCCACCCAGGCCAACGTGAATCCAGGTTCTTTCCCCTTCATCACGATGCCTCGTGTTGCTGGATTCTGTCGAGCCCACCCCTCACCCTGAGCGATCATGCCTTGGACAGAGCTGAGGAACAACTTAGACAGACATCCTGGGGCCCTATAATAAGACCGTGTGCTCTGCCCAGACAACAATATCAGGGCAGCTCCCCAGCCAGCCGAGCTTGGGCTTTAGAGCCGGACTATCCGGCCTCAAATTCCTACTCTACGATCACTAGCTGTGTGACCCTGGGCACAAAGTTTAACTTCTCTGTGCCTCAGTTTCCCCATATGTAAAATGAAGATAATGATAACACCCACCTCTTAGAGATGTGGTGAGGTTTAAATGACTTAACTATTTCTAAAGCACCAAGAGCAGTGCCTGGCATACATAAATGCTCTCTATATCAATATTGCCTGCTGCAATTATTTTTACTACTACTATTGTTGCTGTTGTTTTGTTTCCCTCAAGGACCATAGCACCACTAGAAGGGAGGTTTCCCAGGCTCAGCTCAGGCTGGTGCTGGGCTGGCTGTGCCATGCTGAGCAGGGAGGAGCTGGCTGGAGCTGGCTGCAGGCCCCAGGATGCTGAGGCCCAGGGAAGATGCCCTGAGACGGTTCTCTCTCTTCCAAAAGTGATGACTCTGCATCCATCCTTCTCCCCAGGAGGAAATACACTCCAGTGGCAAATGGCTCTGATTCCCATCCGTTCCTATGTGGTCCTAACTTGAAAGAAAAAACCTCGGTGGTGAAAGATTTGGGAGAAAATCCTCTGAAGCAAAATTACTGAGGAAAAAACAAAAACACACCAGGATTTCTTGAATCCTCTCAGGAAACAAGAATCTGATCCCCAGCGTCTGGGTGTTTGTGATAAACCGGAAGAAACCACTGGATTTCCTAAAGCTGTAGGAATAAACACCCTGGGCCCCTCTTGGGGTGCTCTGGGGGCTCCACGCACTTCACAAGCATTTCTCACGGTTGGGTGGGAGGGCAGCCGCTCCTGGTGCTGGTTCCTCCCCAAGGGCCCCAACCTGCAATGATGATGGGGAGGCTCAGCTGCCCTCTAAATTCCCTTCCTGCCAGGTCTCCAAAAAATAAACACGCACACTCTGACTGTGAATGAGACTGGCCTCTGGGCTGGGGAACTGTATTCCTCAGCGCTGTCCTTTGAAATCTTACCCCGGCCAAATCCACAGCACTCAGTGTCTGCAAAGTAAGACAGGAGAACCAAGGGAATGAAGAATGTCCCTACCCAGCTGCCGCCCGACAGAGGTAGAGGGGCCCACACCCCAACCTGCAGGTGCACTGGCTGCATGGAGCACCCAGAGCCACCTAACCGGGCTCCCCACCTTCCCTCTGGCTCCCCTCCAATCTGTTCCCCAGGCCACAGCCAGAGTGATCTCTTCAAGATGCAAATCCGATCGTGTCACTCCCCACTTAAGCCCTTCGATGAACCCCCATCACTCTTGGAATCAAGACAAAACTCTCCTTAACGCCGACCACAAACCCCACGTGGCCTGCCCCACTCTCCCTGTTCTGACTTGCTCCCTCTGGTGGCAGGGCCTTTGAACTTGCCATTCCCTCTGCCTGCACTGCGCCCTCCTTCCACTTTGCCTAACTCACTCCAACTTTTCCTTCCAATTGGTCCAACCTCCCTATCACAGGCCCACAGGGCACTCTAACCCTCTCCTCTGCAGCACAAATCAGGGGCAATTTTATATGGATTTGGGACCTTCCTTGACTGATATCTCTACCCCTCCCCATGTATAAGCTCCTTGAGGACACAGACTGTGCCAGTTTTTTCTCATTATTGTATCTCCAGGGCCTAACGTAGTACATGGCACCTGTTACCTGATAGATGTTTCAGTAAGTATTTCTTGAATGCAAGAATAAATCTGCATTAAAACGGACATATTCTAAATAGCACTGGGTTGGGTGGATTTTCCACGTTTCCCTGCTCCCTGACTCAAAAAAAAAACAAAAAAACAACCCACACTAATTAAGAAATGCTCTCCCCAAATGGACATCAGCCAAGGAAAGCTTCACACAGAGAGGACACTGCTGTTTTACCAACAACCATTCCATAGCCCACAGGTTAAAAGACTGACTTTTCCTCAGTCCCCTTGTTAGGAAAATACCAGCCCCCAGGGCTTCAGCCACGCTGCTCATCCACTTTCAACAACCAGCTCTTCCGCCTCAGGGCCTTTGCCAGTGCTGCCCCCTCTCCTCCTGCCCACCAACACCCACAGCTGGCTTACTCCCAACATCCTTCAGGCCTCAATTTAAATGTCCTCTCCTCTAAACCACCCTCGCCACAGGTGTTCACCCAGCTCCTCCTCCAGAGCTGGCATTTCGATTTGGAAGTGCGTTTACTATGAGGTCCTTCGGGGACTTCCCTGGTGGCGCAGTGCTTAAGAATCCACCTGCCAATGCAGGGGGCACGGGTTCGAGCCCTGGTCCGGGAAGATCCCACATGTCGCAGAGCAACTAAGCCCATGCGCCACAACTACTGAGCCCACGTGCCTCGAGCCCGTGCTCCGCAAAATGAGACGTCCGCGCACCACGACAAAGAGTAGCCCCCCCTCACCACAACTAGAGAAAGCCCATGGGCAGCAACGAAGGCCCAACGCAGCCAAAAATAAATAAATAAATAATTTTTTAAAAAAATTATAAAATAAAAAAATATATATGACTGGCTTTAAAGGCCAGTCTCCCCTGCCAGGCTGTGAAAGGCAGAGGCCACGTCTGTAAGCCAGCACCTGTGAGGGTGCCTGGCACACAGTAGTTGCTCACTAAATATAAGCTGAACTATCCTGCCCACGGAGCCTGGCTGCTGCCAGCACATCGCAGCCGAGGCCGGCGCATCCTCCAATCAGCCCCAAGCCTTCCTCAAGCCTCAGTGGGTCATGATCCAGAGGCTCCTCCACCCCCTCAGCAGAGCCCACAGGCCCGGCACCAACCCCAGGGCTGGGGCCACCCTCCACCGTGTGATGAATCAAGAAGACCCAGGGATGAGTAGTCAGGGGCCTCACACCACAGCAGATTTCCTATGGATCCTGCTCTGCCCGGGCTCCTGGGCTCCCATCTTGTTTCCTTGGCTTGAATACTAGCAATATCTATACTATCACAGCCAGGCCAGCTCATTTAAGCCTCATAATACCACCTGGCTCAAAGGTTTGCTATCAGTCTTGATTTACAGGTGAGGAAACTGAGGCATAAAGAATTTAAGTAACCGGCTCAAGATCAGCCAGCTAGTAAGTAGGTTGAAAAGGCAAGACTTGAACCCTAGCACGTCTGACTCCAGGGCCCAAGTCTTTTTTTTTTTTTAATTTTTAATTTCTATAAAATACACATAACAAAATTTACCATTTTAACCGTTTTTAAGTGCACAGCTCAGTAGTGTTAAGTACATTCACATTGTTGTACAACAGATCTCCAAAACTTTTTCATCCTGCAAAACTGAAACTCTGTACCTGTTAAACAGTAACTTCCCATTCCTCCCTCCCACAGCCCCTGGTAACCACCATTCTACTTTCTGTTTCTACGAATTTGACTACTCTGGGTACCTCAGATAAGGGGACTGGCTTATTTCACAATGTCCTCAAGGTTCATCCATGGTATAGCATGTGTCAGAATTTCCTTCCTTTTTAAGGCTGAATAATATTCCATTGCATGTCTACAAGTTTTGTTTATCCATTCATCCATCAATGGACACTTGGGTTGCTTCCACCCTTTAGCTATCGTGAATAATCCAGCTATGAACATGAGTGTACAAATATCTTTGAGACACTGATTTCAATTCTTTTGGGTATATACCCAGAAGTGAACTTGCTGGGGGCTTCCCTGGTGGCGCAGTGGTTGAGAGTCTGCCTGTCAATGCAGGGGACATGGGTTCGAGCCCTGGTCTGGGAGGATCCCACATGCCGCGGAGCAACTAAGCCCGTGAGCCACAACTACTGAGCCTGCGCGTCTGGAGCCTGTGCTCCGCAACAAGAGAGGCCGCGATAGTGAGAGGCCCGCGCACCGCGATGAAGAGTGGCCCCCGCTCGCCGCAACTAGAGAAAGCCCTCGCACAGAAACGAAGACCCAACACAGACAAAAATTAATTAATTAAATAAAAAAAAGAATCCGCCTGCCAGTGCAGGGGACACGGGTTCGAGCCCTGGTCCGGGAAGATCCCACATGCCGCGGAGCAACTAAGCCCCTGTGCCACAACTACTGAGCCTGCGCTCTAGAGCCCGCGAGCCACAATTACTAAAGCCCGCGCGCCTAGAGCCCATGCTCCGCAACAAGAGAAGCCACCGCAATGAGATGCCCGCGCACTGCAACGAAGAGTAGCCCCCACTTGCCGCAACTAGAGAAAGCCTGCACGCAGCAACAAAGACCCAACGCAGCCAAAAATAATAAATAAATAAAATAAATAAATTTATATAAAAAAAATTTTTAACAAAAACACATCTCAGAGCCTCGAGACTCAGAGCAACACTTAGCAGCTGGCTGTTTAACCCAGGGCAGATGGTTCCACCCCTCTTATCTTCTCCTCATCTACAAAGCAGGGGTAAGTGCAGTAGACTCTTATCCCCCTTATCTGGGGGTTCCACCGCCACAGATTCAACCAACCGTAGATCAAAAATATTCCACACACACAAAAAAATTCCATAAAGTTCCAAAAAGCAAAACTTGAATTTGCCCTGCTCTGGCAACTATTTGCATATCATTTACACTGTATTTACAACTATTTATATAGTATTTACCTCTTATTAGGTATTACAAGTAATCTAGAGATTATTTAAAGTATAGGAGAGGATGTGAGTAGGTTATACACAAATAGTACGCCATTTTATATAAGGGACTTGAGCATCTGGAATTCTGGAACCTTATTTGGTGCTGGGTGGGTGGATGTCCTGGAACCAATCCCTCAGGGATCTGAGGGAGGACAGTAATGCCTTCCTCCCAGGACTGTTATGAGGAGTGAAAGAGCGGACGTGGGTAAAGCATCTGGCTCGGAGCCTGGGCACAAAGTAAGGGCTCTGAATGGTGACCACCAACACCATCACAACTCCCTCCTTGATGCTCTCCATCTCTGCTCTTTGACCTGTCATAGGGCCTCCCCTCCCCAACCCACCCAGGGCTCTGGCTCCTCTTTTCCACAGTCGCCTCCCACCCCTCTCCCCCGAGTGGGACTCCAGCCTACCTGCCCCTCTGCAAACAATCTCTGAGCGGCTCCCCTTGGAGCTCCCGTGCTTGTTCTCTCCTCCCGCAAACTTCCTCACCACCTACTCGCTCCCGACCATCTGCTTCCGCCTTCCACTTCTCCCAGGAAACCGTTCTGCCCAGCTTTGCCAGTGACCCCCCAATCGCAGTTCCAGAAGCGTTCCTTGGCCCTCATCCTCAGACAGACTGGCTGCTCTCCACACTGTTAACCCTCCCCCCACCATCCCCAGACGCCTTCTTTGGCTTTAGCAGTAACTGCATCGCCCAGGTTGGAATCCACAAACTTCGGGCCAAGGCTCCCCTGTGGACGGGAGCTCCTCCTGCCCCTCCCTCAGCTCCTCCCTGGTGGCCCTCCCTTCCTGCTGCCCTCTTAATGTGGGTGGAAGCCAAAGGCAGTCCTCCTGCGTCTTCAAAGGACATACTTTCTTCACCAGGAAACCCCAGCACCAAGCAGTGTTCCTCAGATTGTGTCCTGGGCACCTCCCACGTCTGAATCACCTGAATGGCCTTTGCCAAAGACCTGCTGACTCAGCAACTCTGGAATGGGCCTGGGAATCTGCATTTTATACCAGCTTCCCAGGAGAGTTTTATTCCCAGTGACGTCTCTGTCCCACTGGCCTCGTGGGTCCTATCACTTCCCCAGGACACCCTCCCAACTGTCTCTCCAGCCTGAACACTCAACAGAGTGACCATCCCCTATTCCTACCTCTAGGGTCATTTTTTCACATGGTTGTTTATTGGTAATTCAAACAAAAGAGGCAGAAGCTAACTTCATGGCTTCTCCTCCAGGATCAGCCACCCTCCCAACTTTACTCTGCAAGATCATCCTCCCAGCCTCGGGCCATAGGGTCCCATGACATTCCCAT
Organism: Eubalaena glacialis; assembly: GCF_028564815.1. Classification (NCBI taxonomy): domain Eukaryota; kingdom Metazoa; phylum Chordata; class Mammalia; order Artiodactyla; family Balaenidae; genus Eubalaena; species Eubalaena glacialis. The sequence goes on along the minus strand of NC_083716.1, from coordinate 31,296,289 downwards.
TTGCTCTGACGTTCCCATTTGCTCTCTCTGCACCCTCTGCCTCCGTCCAGGCCTGCTTCCTCTCATGCCTTGGCCTCTGCTGTACCCTCCAAACTCTATGAGGACTGTAACAGTGGCCTGCTGCTGCTATAACAAATTGCCACATAGTTAGTGGCTTAAAACAACACAAATTATCTTACGGTTCTGGAGATCGGAAGTCCGAAATCAGTCTTGCTGGCTTAAAGTCAAGACATTCCCAGGGATGCATTCCTTTCTGGAGGCTCTAGGGGAGAATCCATCTCCTTGCCTCTTTCATCAAGAGGCCGCCTGCATTCTGTGGCTCATGGCCCCTTCTTGGCATCACTCCAATCTCTTGCTTCTGTCGTCCTATTTCTCCTACTTCTGACTCTGACCCTCCTGCCTCTCTCTCTCTAGGGAGCCTTGTGATTATGTGGAGCCCACCCAGATAATCCAAAATCATCTCGCATCTCAAGATCCTTAACTTAATCACATCTGCGAAGTTCCTTTGGCCCTGTAAGGTAACATATTCATAGGTTTCAGGGATTAGGATGTGGACATCTTTGAGGACCATTATTCAGCCTATCACAATGATTATATTTTCTAAAGCAAGGATCAGAATCATGAAATGTCTTACCACAGGTTTAAAAAAAAAACAAAACAAAACTCATTGAACACACATTTTTTTTGAGCACCTACCATGTACGAGGCGATGGAAATACAAAGATACATGAGACACAGTCCCTGCCCTCAGGAAACTCAAAACCCAATGTACCCATCCGACAAACCACCTTCTTAAAAAGAAATAAGATTTTCTTCCCTACAGAAGAATTCCAATTAATAAATGTAGAACGAATGAGGGAAATAGAAAAGCAAAATTGGATAATAATGGTTGCAGGCAAGATCCGTTAATGGATGCTAAAATTAGTAGGTGAGAATTTGAGGACAAAAAGGATATTACATACCCTCAAAGTATCTCCCCCCGCAAATATTTATTAATTGCAAATGGAAAGATAACGTTATAGTGGAGAAACCTAGCAGACACCACCTTAACCAAGAGATCAAGGTTAACATCACCAGCAATGACACATATCAATGTCATCTACCCTCTGATAGGATGCTCTGGGAAGGGCACATCACCTCTGTGGCATTCTTGCCAAAAATGCATAACCTCAATCCAATCATGAAAAAACACCAGAGAAACACAAACCGAAGAGCAGTCTACAAAATAACTAACCAGCACTTTTTACAAATGTCAAGGTCACAAGGAACAAGGAAAGACTAAGGAACTGTCACAGGCTGAAGGAGACTAAGGAGAAATGACAGTTAAGTGCAATGTGGGATCCTGGATTGGGTCCTGTAATAGAAAAAGGACATTGGTGGAAAAAAAACTAGTGAAATGCAAATGAAGTCTATAGCTTAGCTAACAGTATTGTACCAATGTTTATTTCTTGGTTTTGATCATCGTGCTATGATTAAGAAAGATGTTAACATTAGGGGAAGCTGGGTGAAGGGTGTATGGGAATTCTCTCTGTACTATTTCTGCAACTTTTCTGTAAGTCTAAAATTGTTTTAAAATAAAAGTTTTTTAAAAAAAATTTTTAAAGAACAAAAATACAGCAGTGATAGAAAAACTGCTGTCAGAAATCACAGTCACCATAACCAACTGGTCTCCCCACCACCAGTTGGTCTCTCCCTCCATTTATTGTCCATACCAAAGCCAGGAAACAGAATATCTTAAAACACCATTTTACATTTGTTACTCTCCTCTCAAAACCCCTGGAGGCAAGTGCTTAAAGCGTCTTGTCAACGGGACACGGGAGCACCTTGAAGGGGTCCCACTGGCCAAATATGGGACACTCTGAACATCAAAATAATGTAGTAACATTATTACAAATTATAACCCAATGAATAAAATAATAATCCGCAAGTCCATGCTGTTACAATCAGGCAAACAACAAACAGATGCAGGAGAAGGTAAAGTTCTTTCTTAAAGCAGAATGCCAACTAATAGAGAAGAAATGGTGGAGTTACAAATTTCTCATCAGTGGAACCAAAACTAGTGAATGAAAGTTCGATGAGTAGGATATTTACATGGCCTCGAAGTAGCTCCCTGCAAGTCAATTATTAATAACAAAGGGGAAAATAGTAACTTTTCAGCAGAGAAGCCTGGCTGACACCAAATTACCAAGTAATCAAAGCTAAAATCACCAATATTGGGACAAACTGACATCATGTGTCTTCTGACGTGACCCACTGAGAAGGGCACAACGTTGCTTATTTAGCATTCCTGCCAAAAATGCATAACCTGAACTCAATCATGAGAAAAAAGCAGATGAAGCCAAATTGAGGGACATTCTACAAAATAACTGGCCAGTATTCTTCAAAAATGTTAAGTCAAGAAAAACAAAGAAAGGCTAAGGAACTGGTCCAAATTAACAGAGAGTAAAGAGCCATGACAAGTAGATGCCATGTGCGATCCTAGACAGGATTCTGAACCTGGACAGAACAATAGCTACAAAAGACATTATTGGCACAATTGATGAAATTCTAAAATGAACCATGGAGTAGATAATAGTATTGTATCAACGTTAAATTTTCTGATTTTCATAGCCTTATTGTCCTTAGAAAAATACACACTGAAGCATTTAGAGGGAAAAAGTTATGCCTCCAATCTATTCTTAAATGGTTCAGGAAAAAAAGGTGTGTGTGCGTGTGTGTGTGTATAATATATGATAAAGCAAAGGGGGCAAAATACAAACAATTGAGTCTGGATAAGGGATATACTTTTGTTGTAACTTTTCTGTAAGTTTGAAATTATAACAAAATTTAAAATTACAATGAACACAAGGAATCTTTTTGGGTGATGAAGATATTCTAAAATTGGACTGTGGTGATGTTTGCACAACTCTAGATTTGTTAAACATCACTGAACAGTAAAAAAAAAAATTTAATATAAAATTTTACACACACACACACACACACACACACACACACCCTCGGATGGCTCCCCATTCCCTAGCCGCATGGCTTGAGCCTGCCCGTTACTTTAATCTCCTCTCTCAGAACTCACCAGCACAAACGTTCACCCCATCAGCTGGATCTGCTCCTCACTCTCCTTCCCAAACGTACGGCACTCACCTCTGGATGCCCCCAGATTCCCTTGCCTTGGTTTCACCGCTCACTCACCTAATTCCTGCCCAACCTTCAAGGCCCAGTTCAAATTCCACCTCCCCATCACCGTAGGGATACAACTCCTCCTCCATGTCTCACTCCCATCTCCTCATCTCTAACATGGATGGAGTACTTTCTACGTGCCAACGTTATTCTAGCCACGCTACATGGACAATTTCACTTGAACTCACAGCCCTACAAGGCAAATGCTACGTTGCTCCCATTTTACAGATGAGGAAATTGAGTCACTCATGAGTCAGCCAAGATCTCTCATGTGGTAGTTGATGAAGGCGGGATTCAAACCGGGCCATTCTCACAGCAAAGGCTGTGCTGGTAGCCGCTGTGCTCTACGTCCCTACAGGCATCCTTACACATTTGTTCTTTCACAGACAGACCTTTCTCCCCACCAGGCCGCAAGCTCCCAGAGGAGCGAGTCCATACCCTGGACCTCTGCAGACACTCCGCACATGGCAGGTGCCCAACAGCTGTTTGTCCACCGCAGGCTGGGATCCAGAAAGAAGGGGAGGGAGTCTCGAGCTCAAAAAGAGGAGCCAATTCTCCACCCCGAGCACAGCCCAGCTCCCTGGCTACTGCCCAAGGCCCGGCCGTCATCTGCTCTGGGTAATAAGTATTTGTATGGCGATAATTACACCATTTGGGAAGAAAATCCCATTAAGCAAGAGCCCTGCCGAGCTGCTAATGCCGGCACAGAACTGAGACAGCAACTCCGCCAAGCTCCGGTCTGCTCCCAATAACACGGGGGCTGCCTGTCCCCGCCGCCCTTCAGCCGGCCCCCAAAGAGCACGGCCGCCCCTGCTGGCAGCCGCGGGCAGCCTGGGCCACCGCAGCCAGCCCCCTGTCTCTGAGAGGCGGCACTGCGAAAGGGGCAGCCCGGTCTCCGGTCTCCATGTGCCCCAAGGTTCCCTGGGGATCCAGAGCGCCCAGTGGCTGCCTGATGAGGGAATAGAGAGCAGGGCCGTGCTGGAATCAGGCCTTGAGTGGCGCCCAAGTTCCTTTCACAGCCCTGCAATTCTCTGTCACCTTAATAACAATAATAATACTACCATTTACTGGGCACTTGCTGTGTGCCAGGCCCGGTGCAAAGTGCTTCTCCCAGCATCACCACATTTAATCCTTAGGACCACCCTCTGAAGCAGGTCCTGTCATCATCCCCATTTTATGGGCAAGGAAATGGGGGCCTGAGAAGTCACACTTTCCTCCAGAGCACTTATCCCAGTTTGCAATTACGTGATTCTCCTCCTATTGTGTCATTCATCTCCATCTCCCCTGCTGGACTAAACCTCGGAGAGCGAGGCGCGGTTTCCATTTCTGTCCGGGACTATTCATTCGGCACCATGCAGACCTTCAAGAGACAGCTATCTGTTGAATGAGTGAATTAAACCCCACACCTTGCCCAAGGTCCCCCCAGCTGCTGAATGGCAGAGAGGGGCTAAAAAGCCAAGCAGTCTGGCTCCAGAGCCATCCACCGTGCAGAGACTCCCCGCATGACACTGACCTGCGCCTTGTCTCCACACCCTAAGGGACGCGGGACAGTCCAGGGAAGGAGCATTCTGAGAGCCGGACCCCAGCTTGCAGTCTGGCCAACACGCAAATGTTTGTCCCCCACTGCCCTCTCTCCTGCCCCACCTGAACCCTCAAGCCTTTAGCCTGAGCTTCTCAAATAATAAAAATAAGAGTCACGAAGCATTTTCACACACATAGAATGAGTGAACCCTGGCAAAAACCCTATGAGGTAGTAGGTATCACTCTCCCCGGAGGCAGAACACCCACCACGTGCCAAACACGCCTGCAGGCCCTCTACATGCATGCGCTCACTTAGTCCTCACCATCAACCTGCAACCGTCATCCCCTTTTGCAGATGGGGAAACCGGGTCTCAGGTCACATGGAGTGGCAGCACCGGGCCGTACCACCAGTCACTCAGAGCCCAGCAATAAGCCCAGTGCACCTGCTACTAGAGACACGAGCTTCCCCAGGAGGCAACTCCCCCTGCACCACGTGGGTCTCTACTGCAGGAGCCCATCGAGTCCTGCTCAGAGAGCCCGGGCCGGCCAGGCCCCGGTGGCAGACGTGGCTTCTGTCTGGCCCTCTGACCCCTCTCACCGCAGCCACCATCCAATCCTTGTTTGGAATTCCAAACAGGCTCCCAGATAATCAGCCTGGGGGTGCCCTGGGCAGTCTTCCTTGGTCAAAACCACCCACCCCCATTGAACAGGGCCTTCAGACTCGGGGCTAAGCTGGGAGAAGGCATGGCCTTCCCAGGCCTCAGCAGCGGGCAGGGCGCTAGGGCAGTGGACAAACTGGCCAGGAGGCAAGGGGACATATCGAGGAAGGCAGCAGTGTAGGCCCCATGGCCCAAAGAGTAGCAGAAAGTGCTGGACCTGGAGGCAAACAGAAGCCAGCAGGCCTCCCAGGGCCCTCTCTCCATCCTCAGGCCTCTCTCCTCTCTGCATCCTACATGCACAAGGGGCATCCGCGGCAAGCCTGGAATACAAGTGTCTGGGGTGGAGGGGAGAAGTGGTGTCCACACATACTGCACTCTCTCATCACACTCTCCTAAACACTCTAGTCCAAAAGATTTTTTAAATTAGAAAAAAAAAAAATCCAACTGAAAGGTCCTTGAGTAGGAGAAAAAACGATAGTGGCCATGGCTGGGCCCCTCTGAGTCTGGGCCCTACAAAGAGACAAGCCCCCAGGCCTCCTCTACCACACTCCCACTCTTGCCCTGGACTTCAGTTGTTCCACTGCAGTGAATTATTCAGCATCCCTTCCCCACCCGCCCAACAGCCCCACAGTCCCTCTGGCTGAACCAATTTCCTCAACAGCTCTGGAGCCTGCACAGCCTCTTCCCAGAAGTCCCTGCAGCAAACCAATGACAATTTCTTCCCACTTGGGGAGATGGGCTGGACCCAGAGTTATGGAATATATGATCATAAAGTTGCTGGGCCTCACAGGCTGCCGGAGAAACTGCCCAGAGGACAAAAGGCGAACGAATGCACAGCTGCGGTCTATAAAAATTTCACAGCCTCGGAAGAAGCCACTGTTTCAGGCTCTGATGCTGCACGACACCCATATTGATTAGAGAGAGCATATGCCACAGTTATTTTGAGCCTGCCCAAGGCCTCTTTTCAGGATGTTCTTTTCCTCTTCAAATGGCTCTTTCACGGCCTGCCTGTTGAAAAGGCAGGCTCCCTCTGCTTTCTACAGCCTTTCCCAATCCAAGAAGTTTTGCACACAGCAAAGATCAGACCTGATGACTTACCCCTGGATCTGAACCCTGAAGTCTCTAAAGGAAAAATCCAGATAGAGAAAGGCCTTCCTGACCCTTCCCAACCTTCCTGGTCTCAAATCCCATCACATCCCACTCCACAGCATGTTTCAGCCCCAGGGCAAAGCTGGTCTGTTCTCCCAGCAGGGCAGCCACACTCACATCTTCAAGCCTTTTGCTCCTGCATGCCCTGTCTGGGCTGCCTGCCCTCTCTACTTGGCAAAATCCGACCCAACCACTGTTGAGTCCCAAAGTACCTTCATAAAATGGTCCATCCTCTGGAAGCTCCTTCACCCAGAAAAGGGCTTCTAATCCCAAAGCTTCCTCCCCGCAGCCCCATTACACTGCCAGAGCTTACAGTTAGGTGCCCCTGCCCGGTCCTCTCAACTGTACATCCCTTGAGGGCAGGGACTTGCTCACTCCCAGCTGGAGCCTCAGCACCCAGGGCAGTTTACAGGCTCCACAAACATTTGCTGAATTAAGTAACAAGACTCTTCTCCTGATCCTATTATAATAATGGCTCTCACTTAGCAAGCATAATAATGTACCAAGAACTTCCCATACATTACCTTCAGTCCTCACAAGAACCAGAGACCTTAACGTATCAGCAGCCTCATTTTCCTGATAGAAAGCAACTAAGGCTCAGAGAAGTTAAGTCACTTGCCCAAGGTCACACAGCAAATAACTGACAATACCAGGAAATTTCACTTCCATCTCACTCTGATTGCAAAAGAGCTCAAGAGTTCATCAAAGTCAAAACAGATACTATCCTCAAAACTAAAGGTGCAGAGAGAGCAAGAAATGAAATGACTTCAAAATTCAGATCCAAAAGCAAAGGAGAGGGGCTAAAATCCTCAGACCTAGGCCGCTACCAGGGTAACAGCTGCAGGAGAAATGCCCCGAGAACAAGGCAAAGGAACAGAGAGGAGGTCCAGAGGGAACAGGTATGGAGGGTGACCCTGCAGCCTCAGGGGTCCTTTAGACAGATTTCTGACCCTCCGTCCCTCTCCAGGGCCACACAGGATCCCCAAGGAATCTCTGTTTGTTCCAACCTCTCCCCATGCAGCGCCACAACACACACACACACACACACACACACACACACACGCACACACACTGATTCCCATCTAGGTTGCATCTAGATTGCAAATTCCCTGAAACCTCCACGGGAATTTTTCAGTCTCAGCCAAGAAGAGTCTGGGACAAATGTGCTAATTGCTGACCGTGGTACAGAGTTTGATCCAGGAGACAGTTCTCCCCAGGGTCAGATTTCTGCCTCTGACCAGCTGAGAGTCATGAAAATGTGCTCAGAAGTTCTCAAAATATGTACGCCTTTCCTGAGAGCCACTGCAGGGACCCAGGAGTGTGAAAAGAAGGAGAAGGCAGATTTCAAAGGGGCGAGCAGCCTCCTCCAAAGTCCAGTTCAAAAATCCCCCAAGGCAGCCACCTCCGCAAGCAGCACAAAGGCCCTTCATGAGGGACTTCCCTAGCGGCGCAGTGGTTAAGAATCCGCCTGCCAGGGCTTCCCTGGTGGCGCAGTGGTTAAGAATCCACCTGCCAATGCAGGGGACACGGGTTCAAGCCATGGTCCGGGAAGATCCCACATGCCACCGAGCAGCTAAGCCCGTGTGCCACAACTACTGAGCCTGCGCTCTAGAGCCCATGAGCCACAACTACCGAAGCCCATGCGCCTAGAACCCGTGCTCCGCAACAAGAGAAGACACCACAATGAGAAGCCCACGCACCGCAACGAAGAGTAGCCCCCGCTCGCCGCAACTAGAGAAAGCCCGCACGCAGCAATGAAGACCCAACGCAGCCAAAAAATAAATTAATAAATAATTAAAATTTTTAAATAAAAAAATAAAAGGCCCTGCATGAGTGTGGGCCCAAAAATCTACACTCACAGCCCATGTAAAGGGGGCTCTCCCAGGCTCACACTACTGAGGTGACACCACAGATACCAGGAATTCACGCAGACACACATTCTGCAAGAGAATCTGGGAAAACAAATTATATATGTCCATAAACACACACACATGCTAATCCCCCCACACACACACACACATTCTACAAAGCTTGGTGAGTCTAGAAAGGGCCAAGTTTTCTCAAGAATTTAGAAGTGAGCAACAACAGGGTAAGAGAAATGATGGTTTTTATGACTTATCATGGTCAATATCTTTAACCTCGTATCTCCCACTCCAAGCTCCTGACCTCTCAGCATTATTCATGGGGCTCCTTGTCCAGGTCATATCTACCCCTCTCTGGGTGCTGAATGTAACATACCCCAAGGCCCAAACCCAAATCCCTCAGGTCCACTGTCTGCCTGGGTTGGGGATGGCTGGATTTGCAGTGGGGGACAAATGCCTCACACCTGGAAGGAAAAAATTCTTAAGGCTCTGGGGCAAACAATGGGGAGAAAGGGGGAGACTAGGAACTTCAACTCCATCCCATCCTGCTGCCCATCACCAGCCTACAAGCCCTCAGAGCCCAAATGCACACCTCCCACTCAGAACACAGCCCAAGCCCCATGTGCCCAAAAGGAGACATGGTGCCTGGTGAGTGTGAGGAGTTTCCCTCCTGGGTGCCAGGAAGGCTTTCTGGCACCAATTCTCAAGCACCCTGGAGAAATAAAGTGCTGGCGCAGTGGGAAGGCCTGCCGTGCTGAGCGCAGGGTGCAGGTGTGAGGATGGGAGCTGGCAGCCCCACGAGGGCCCTTTGAATCCCAAGAAAGGGAAACAGTGGCGCTCTTGGCTCCTGGCTCTTGGCTCCTGGCTCGGGAAGGACCCTGGCAAGCACTGACTCATTTATTGGCTGCAGAGCCCAGGCCCCTACGGTCCTGCCCCCACCTTTAGCCCTGAATTGCATGGGGGTGGGAGGGCAACCTCGAGGCTCCCTGCGGGCTGGGGATGGGGGCCATACTCACAGGCGCTCCGTGTTCCGTGGAATGTTCTTGGGGACGGCCTGCAGCCCCGTGCCGTGGCAGTCCACCGTGGTGCCGGTGCAGGTGCAGAGGGCGGGGCACGCCGTGGCACCCAGGCGCCACGCGGCTGCCCACAGCAGCAGCCAGAGCTCGGGCCGGACAAGCCCCGCCGAGGGCCCCCTCCAGGGCGTCAGCGCCATGGTGCCCTCACCGCGTCCCGCTTGCGTGCCAGACGGCGGCAGCCGCTTACCATCCCCGTCCGGGGTGGCCTCCAGGTGCAGTCCCGGGGCAGAGCCACCGAAGAGACCGCGAGTTTGTATACTGCGCCCTTGCGGTCTGGGTGGCACCTTGCTCCTCCAAGCGACGGCGCCTGTGCGCGGCCGAAGGGAGGGCGCCTTGGGCGGAGGGCGCTGTGCTCCTCTCCGGTTTCTCGCGGGCTGCGTCTCCCTCCCCCTCTCCAGCTCCCAACTGACTGCTGCGAGGAAGAAAATGGGCAGGCCCCGCACGCGCACGCACCCCGCGCACGCACACACACACACACACTCACACCCGCACGCTCGCTCCCACCCAGCAGTCATCCATCAATCGAAAAGCACACAACCAGAGCCAGACTCCTCCCCCCCCGCCCCCGCCCCCGCCCCCGCCTCCTGACGACCACTCGGCTGCCGCTGCTAGCCGCGTACACTTTAAAAGGTGGAACCTCCGAGAGCGGGCAGGGGCTGCGGGGGGAGGGGAGCCCACAGTTCGACCCGTCAGGTCGCGACCCTCTCCAGCTCTCCCTACACACACACACACACACACACACACACACACACACACACACACGCACAGAGCGAGGATGCGCACACTTAGACGCACGCACCCGGCTCCCGCAGTCCCAGCTGCTGGTCCAGAGGGGGGGGGGGAGGGGATCTTACTTTGCTGCCTGGACCCCTTCCCCAGGCCACAGACACGCTCTCCCCGACGGCTGAAACGGTTCTAGGGCCCCACCAGACTTGCTTTTTCAATTCTTGGTGAAAGGAAGCCCCGAGCCCCAGGTGACCTCTCCAAGCCACCTACTTCACTTAGCCTGGGACCTTGAGGGTGGAACGAGAGCACTGGGCGGAGGGGGCTGGGGGGTGGGCGGTGCACCAAAGCCCTCGGCCAAGCAAGCCTCCTCCCCTCCCTCAACGCAGTCTCTGACAAGATGGCAGCACCCCCACTTCTCCAAGGGGAGTGCGGAAGTTAACTCCCCCCAGAGTGAGAGTGACCCTGATTTGAACAGTTGCACAGCCGGGAGACGTTATTTCTGCCCATGGGGCTACCCTGGCTTCCCAGAATATCAGTGGGGTTTGGAAATCCAGCAGATACCTTAGTGCGCTCACACCAGGGTTCCTCCATTTGTGACAGGTGAAAACAGATGAAAACGAATATTCAGTCCTGTCATGAAAGGACCACTGAGAAGGCCAGGAAAGGGCTTGAAGAGAAGCACCACAGGCCACCCACGTCAGACCCTGGGCTTTCACAGTCCTCTAGGCAGGCACTTTGCTCACTGTAAGACCGATGTGGTCATGGGTGTGAACAGGAAATCCAGGTGGAGAGAGGATTGACCTCAACCCAGAAAAGATAAGGACCTCCCCCAAATCAAGGAGAGCTGTGGTTTGTTGGTACCATAGGACCCATACATTGTTTGTCCATCAGTTGGGGCCCCTGATTCAAGGCTGCTTAGAGCCCAGCAAGAAGAGTAGTTGAACAGGTCAAGAAGCACTTCGAAGTCAGAAAGAGAAAAACAAATACTGTATGCTAACGCATATATGGAAACTAAAAAAGCGGTACTGATGAGCCTAGTGGCAGGAATAAAGACGCAGATGTAGAGAACGGACTTGAGGACACAGGGAGGGGGAAGGGTAAGCTGGGATGAAGTGAAGGAGTAGCACTGACATATACACACTACCAAATGTGAAATGGATGGCTGCTGCATAGCACAGGGAGATCAGCTCCATCTCTTCCTTGTGACGACCTAGAGGGATGGGATAGGGAGGGTGGGAGGGAAGCTCAAGAGGGAGGGGATATGGGGATATATGTATACATATGGCTGTTCACTTTGTTGTACAGTAGAAACTGACACAACATTGTGAAGCAATTATACTCCAATAAAGATGTGAAAAAAATAAAATAAAAAGTTTTGGGAAGATGGAAAAAAAAAAAAGAAGCACTTCCCCTCACAGGTGGTGGCTACCTGGGTTTCTCCTTGGGATAAACCAGAAAGAAAAGGTGGCTGGTCCAGGAGGTGCCAGGGGTAGGCACAGCACAGTACAGTCTGTCAGAGCTGGTGGTGTGGTACTGAAAGACCCCACAAGATTAAAGCTTCCTTGCCCACCAGGTACCAAAAGCCTCAGGGGTTTTCTTCATTTTTCTTTTCCATCTTGATGAAAAATTTGCAGTATCTCTACTGTCATAAACAGATAGAACCGGGGCCAGTATGTCATAACTAACGTGGCTGATTTTATGGGCTTCTGACAGTTCTTTTGAAAGTGTTCACAGTCTTATCCATGACCTCTAACTAGGGCCATGGGTCCTGGAGCACCAATTCAATGACAGTTCTGGGGGAGGGGGCTTTCTCAGGGGTCCCTGTGCGGTGTGATCTTAAGGAACCTTTCCACAAGTCAAGCCAGAGCTGCCTTCCGCCTCCTCTCCCCTCTCCTTCACGAATTCCTTCTCCTTCTCCTCCTTCTCCACAGGGTGCTCAGCCCCTTTCCTCTCCCCAGCCCTCCCCAGCTGCCTCAGGCAGAGTTAAGTCCTGGTTCCTCTGAGCCTGCTGCTTTGTTTAGCCCCTCTTAGCTGGAGCTCTGTTTACACATGTGGCTCCTTCCCTGATACTCCTCCTGGGGCAAAGCCTTCCCCCACTCCCCACCCCTCACGGCTTCCTCATCTCCTCACTTTGGCACTTAACCCGGCACCTGGCACTTAGTAGGCCTGTCACAGATGGCACTCAGACTGTCGAAGACATCTGGTCTCCAACCTTCTGCTCCAGGGGTGCCTCCCTGGCCCCATGACCTCAGAGGGCTCCTCAGAAGCCAGGACCCATGTGGGGACGAGAGTGTTGACTAATGGGAAACATGCCCTGGGGGCTTCAGACTGGCAGGGTGGAGGAGTGGCGAGAGGGGTGGGAGCAGACAGGGGGGCTGCAAGATTAGCTCTGCCAGTGGCTCCTGAGAGCCAGCCGCTGCCCTAGAAGCTTCCAGACTAGGATGGACAGTGAGTCCCAAGCAGGCCTTGAGCCAAATTGTCACCGCCTGGAAAGGCCTGGCCTTTCCTTTAAAGGGGAGAAGGAAGGAGGGCTCCTCAGACCCAGGACAAAGACTCCCCCTGCCAGCCCATCATGGGAGGCCCTGCCCCAGCAGCCGGGCAGCTCCCCAACTTGGCTCCTGTCCCCAGTTCCTCCACCCCAGAACCTGGCTGGCTCCCCGACTGGGGAAGCAGATCACCGTGAATGAACGCAGCTCATTAACGTTCCCAGCACATTTCCTCCTTAAACAGCCGCCTGGCCAGCAGCACCCCTCCCTCCCACCCCACTTGCTTTTTCAGCTTCCTCTCGCATGCCCCTCCCGCTGTTGGATCTCCCTACCCCCTGCCTACAGCCGGGCCACCTGCTCCCTCTGCACGGGTGGGGAAGAGGCAGGCCTGTCACACTGCTTCTGCCAGGAAGGCCCCTCCAAGCCCCACTCTGCCCAGCAGGGCAACCCCCCAGGGGAAACTTGGGGTTGGGTCTCCCGAACCCAGGGGTGTGAGCCTCCTCTGCATCCCCTCAGTGTCACATGCTCAGGACTTGAGGGGCCCCTCCTGCCTGTGACTCAGGGAGAAAATGCCCTCCTTCCAGCTTTCTGCACCACCAGCCCCTCTGCAGCGCAAGAAGGTGGAGAGCGTGGGTGAGGCTCACCTTGGTTTGGATTTCCAAACTACACAAGGCAAGAATGAGACAGAATGCCTGCTATTTGAGCATTCATTAAACACCATTTATATGGGGCTTCCCTGGTGGCGCAGTGGTTGAGAATCTGCCTGCCAATGCAGGGGACACGGGTTCAAGCCCTGGTCTGGGAAGATCCCACGTGCCGCGGAGCAGCTAGGCCTGTGAGCCACAGTTACTGAGCCTGCGCGTCTGGAGCCTGTGCTCCGCAACAAGAGAGGCCACGATAGTGAGAGGCCCGCACACCACTATGAAGAGTGGCCCCCACTTGCCACAACTAGAGAAAGCCCTCGCACAGAGGCGAAGACCCAACACAGCCATAAATAAATAAACAAATAAATAAACACCATTTATTGACTATCTATGTACTATGTACATTGTACTGGGACTCAGCAATTCAACAGGGAATACGAATGGCCCTGGCCCACGGTGAGCTGACGGTCCAGCAGGGGAACAGAAAGAAAACCCACTCAGCATGATAAGTTTGGTAACAGGGAATGTGGAATTGCAGTGATGCCAAAGTGTAGGACACGGGGTAAGGCTGGAAGACTTCCTGGAAGAAGAGGCAGTTGAGCTTAGTCTTGAAGGATAAATAGGCATTGGCGGGCAGCAAAGAGGAAGAAAGGCTTTCTGGCCAAAGAGAACTGCGAGAGGTAAGGCACACAAACAGCAGCAGCATCCTCAGTGGCTGAGTTGCAGCAAGTTCTGTAAGGCTGGTGCACGGCAGGGGGTTCAGGTGGGGAGTGCTGGCAGAGGTCAGAGAGCTGATGCGGGCACATCCCAGAGGCCCTGGTGCAGCCATTCTCTGGTTTATTGGGCTTTCAGAATCTCCTGGCCTGTCCCTGTGCCCAAGCACATGCCTATATATGTGTGTGCTTGGAATGCACTATCCCTCAAATGAGAGACAGTGGCTTCCAGGGAGGGGACTGGGTAGTGGCAGGTGGATAGTTTCAGCACATGTCATTGTTGTTGTTGTTTTCCTACTGTTTGGATTTGTTTACCTGTGTACTATGACCTAACCCCCCATTACCACCTATACATTGTTTTAATCCCCAGGGATGCTTATTATAAATGCCTATTCCTAGGACTCACCCAAGACTTTAATCAGAATCTTCACTGTTAGCAAGCTGGAGGGTGAGGCAGTATGATTCTGATGCAGGTGGTTCCAGAAACCATGCTCTAAGAATCAAGGCCTAGTGTGCTGAGTTAATGAGTTTGAACTTGGACCTGAAAACTCTGGGGAGCCATTGAAGGAAGGGGCCTGGCAGGAACAAAGGGTCTGAGACCTGCCTGCCTCCCTCCTCCTCTCCAGCTTCCACACGCTTTTAGTGAGGATGAGACACATCAAAGAGGAAGACAGCCCCAGGGGAATGGAGAGAGACAACTGGAGCCAGGTGACACTGGTTACACTAGCTTCAATCGCAAGATGCCAGAGCTGGAAAGAGATTAATAAATGATCAAATCCAAACAAACACCACTGACCAGCTGGTGGCCCAGAGGCAACCAGCCTAACCTCACAAAGGAGTTGCAGGGGTGAGCCGTGAATGAGGCTGGATCTTGCTCTGCTAGGCCCACACCTGGGTAGAATCCAGCATCCACTCCATCCTGGGCTCTCCTCCTGACCCTGCCACTCTCACAGGGACTGAGGAAGCAGGAGTCCCTGGAAGGTCATAGCAGCAGAACTCAGGATATTTTAGCTTTCATCTCCAACCCCCTTGATGTACTCAAGTTTGAAGGAGGCTGGACCACTTGAGGCTGTCAGTGACAAAGCCTGAAGCTGGGACACACTCCTAGACTTAAGATCAGTGGCCTTTATAGAAGCCACCATACGCATCCAGGACAACTCTGGCAAATGAGCGCACCGGGAGCAAGAGAGAAGCAAAGCGGGGAGGGGAAGAGAGAAGAGGAGATGAAAGGGGGAAAGCAGGGTGAGAGTCTGTGCAGGCAGCAATTTGCTCACTCATTCATCAAACATTGATTGCTTGCCAACTACGAGCCAGGCTTCGGGAATATAAGAGATTTTCGCTTGGGGTTCATCGGGCTTCTTGTATCTGGTTCATAGTTTTTCTCAAATGTGAAAAGTTTTTAGCCATTGTTTCTTCAAAAGTTTTTATGTTCCCCTCCTCTCTTTTCTCTCCTTTGGGGACCCCACTGACACACATATTAGGCCGCTTGAAGTTGTCCAATAGCTCACTGATGCTATGGTCATTTTTTTTAGCCTCATTTTTCTCTGTGTTTCATCTTGGTGAGTTTCCATTGCTGTGTTTTCATGTTCATTATCTTTACTTTGGCACTGACTAACCTGCTGTTAATCCCATCTAGTACAATTTTTATCCGTGACATTGTGGTCTTATCTCTAGAAGATCTATTTGGGTCTTTCTTTTATCATCCATGTATCTTCTCATGTTTCCCTCTACCTTCTCGAACATATGGAATACAGTCATAATAGCTATATCTGTGAATTCTATTATCGGTATCATTTCTGGGTCAGTTTTGATTGATTGCTTTTTCTCTTCATTTTGGGTCATATTTTCCTACTACTGTGTATCCTGGGAATGGTAGATTGAATGCCAGACATTGTGGATTTTACCTTGTAGGGTGCTGGATAGTCTTGTATTTTTAAAAAATAGTGTTGGGCTTTTTTCCAGAACAGAGTCAAGTTACTTGGAAACAATCTGATCTTTTGAGGCTTGCTTTGAAGCTTCTGAAGGCAAGACCAGAGTAGTCTTTAGTCTAGGGCTGATTTCCCCACTACTGAGGCAACACTCTCTGAATACTCTACCCAATGCCCTGTGAATTTGGTGGCTTTCTACTCTGGCTGGCGTGAACACCAACTCTGTGGGGGCTCCAAGGATGGTTCTGCACTGGGGGTGGGATGGGGCACCACAGGGAGGAACCATCTGAAAATCCCTGGTCGCTCTCTTTCTGTGCAGCCATTTCCTCTCCCATCTCCCCCTGAGAACTCTAGCCCCCTCGGCCTCCCGAACTCTCCCCTTCGACTCTGCCAGGTTCCACCTGGGTGCCCCTCTTGCTCTGTGGCCTGGAAACCCTCTCCGGGCTGTAAGCTAGGGGACAATTACAGTGCTCACCACACTCGTTTTCCCTCTTAAAGGAATCATCGTCCCATAAGACCAGTTGTCCAATGTCCAAAAACGGTTGTTTCCTATATTTTTGTCTGGCTCTTTAGTTGTTTAAGGTGGGATGGTAAGTTTGGCCCATTGCTCCCTCTCAACCAGAAACAGAAGTTTGTGAGAGATTTTTAGCAATCCTCTGTACCCTCCAAACGCTCCCAGTGTGCTGTGGAGAGAGAAGCAAACAATCACATGATTCTGACAAGTGCCCTGAACTGGCCAGAGAGGAAGTGGCCTCAGCCTCACGGGGCTTCTTTCAGTTGAAGAAGCACCTCCCACTCTCTGTGCGTGACAGTCCCTACGCTGGATGCCCTTCCTGTCATTCTCAGCCTGACTGGGTCCTCCTCATCCTAAGCAGCACCTCCTCAGGGAAGCCCTCCCTGACCCGGTTAGGGGTTAGTTCAGCCCCTGCCCTGTCGTGTGATCTCCTGGCTCCCTGCACCTCCCCTCAGAGCACGAAACTGTCATTTGCAATTACTTGTTTATCTATCTCTCCTCCCACCTAGGCTGAAGCGACAGGTTTGCATCTATCTTGTTCCCTAATGCCTGTTCAGGGCCTGGCACATGGAAAATGTGAGGAATAAGTATTTTTTACTAAAGTGTAGGGGGGTCATTCTGGAGAGGGGGGATCTTGAGAATAAAGGTGCAGAAAAGGCAGGCCTCCAAAGTCGGAGCAATGAAGAGGCACATTTGTTCCTCGGGGCGGCACAAGATGGGGTGGTGGGGAGAGAGTAGGATGCTGAGGGACTGGAGGCCAGGCTGAGACCCTGGGATGTTATCCTGGGGGCATTCATGAGCCAGTGGGCAGCTGCAAATGGTCAGTACATGACACAGGTTGGGTTCCCTGGGAAGAGCCTCTGGGCTGGAGAGGAACTTGCGGAGTATTTATTAGGGAATGCTCTCAGGGTCACTGCCGTGGGAGGGAGGGGAAAGGGCATGGTTGGGCAGAGGGCAATGCTGAGCTGTGATGCTGTTTCAATGGCAGCTTTACAGGAAGTTCTGAAGATGAGTTGAACCTCTGGAGCTGTTCCAAGTGTGGCAAGAGTGCTGGGCCTTTATCCAATGGCATTGACCAGACACTGGACGAGGGCTGCCCCTGGAAGGAGGTGTAACCTTGGGTAAGGCAGTATTCTTCAGCTAAGGGCAGCCCCCAGTGAGGGCTGACAGCTGATGGCCATCCTTGGGCAACTCCTCCAGCAGCTGGGGGATAAGTCCTTCATTTCCAGAGGCAGATCCAGGCACTGCATCACAGCATCCACTACTCCACATGTACAAATCGCATTTATGGGGCAGTAGGTGGCCGAGGGGAGCCCACAAGAGGGACAGTTAACTTAAGAGACCAAGGAAGACTTCCAGTACTGAATAAAAGCAAAGATCTAAAGGATGACTAGGAATTAGCCAGGCCAGCAGAAGTGAGGGAAAACTGTTCCAGACAGAGGGAACAGAGTAGGAGAAGGCCCAGAGGCAAGAATAGGCACAGGGCCTTTTGGCATGATTGGAAGAAGATTTTTCAAGAGGGAGACGAGACTGGGGTGGTAGCCTAGCAGAGGCAGATCCTAAAGGGCTGAGTAAATCTGTTAAGGAATTGGGCTGAATCCTGAGGGGACTTGGAAGCCACCTGGGGGTGTTAAACAGAGGAGTGAGATATGATTGCTTTTCTCTCCTCTGCTTGTCCTCTGATTCAGCCCCTTCTGCCTCCTGTGGTATATGGGAGAGAGAGGGCCCTGTTTGGAAGCACATCGGAAACCCCAAACACCCACATGAGAAGGAGGAGGCAGCCTTCTCTACTGGACCCAGGCTGCAGTCCTCCAAAGTCCAAGAAAATGACAAAAATTGGCATCTGGGAGCTCATTAATCCCCTCGTGTCTTGGAGGCCTCATCTGTAAAGAATAATCCTAACAGCTAACACTTCCATTGTGCCTATAAATTCTAAGGGCTTATACTGTTTCAAGAGCTTTGCATACTAAATCATTTAATCCTCCCAACAAACTTATGAGGTAGGTACTACTTTTACAAATGAGGATGTCGAAAGCACAGAGAGGTTTAGAGACTTACCCAAGGTCACACAGCACATGGGTGGCAGAGGTGCGATGTAAAATGGGGATAAGATCCACCTCCTAAAGAGGGTGTGGGAATTAATGGAAAGTACATACAAAAGTGTCTTATGCTGTCCTGGCATGTGGAAAGTGTATTCTTTTCAAAAACACCCAAAACTCGTAAGAGTTTTAGGTTAGGGAAAAGGTCTGTCTAGACAAAATTCCTTCTGACAAACACTATATAATTAATTTTGTAGGACTGCCTTCTCTCCTTTTTCCTCAGCTCCTTCTGCAAATGATGCTTTCTGGGTCTGCCTAGCAATGTAACTGACACAAAGTCCAGATATTCTTCGAGCTTTCCTCGTCTTCATAGACCATGGGTGGGGTCTTCTAATGTCAAATGTAGTAATCCTTCTCAAACTGAACAAAAACCTAAGTTCAGCAGCTCATAGCCTAAAAACATTAAACGCATTTCATTGTAAATCTAATTTCTTGTTTAAAAAACACCAAAATGGTAACATCATTAGAATTATAGGTGATTTTTAACCTCTTCTTTTATACTCTTCTCTATTTCCCACATTTTCTACAATAAACAGCCTATAACCAAAAAATTTATACATTATTTTATAAATAAAAATGTAATTACTAAATCTGTAATTATTGCCTGACTAAAATTACCATTAAGTTTAATGTACCACGTCTAATGATTTTATGAGCAAATAAATGCTAAATAACACATTTTACATTACTGCACTGACAGAGCTGTTATAGATCTGCAGAGGGTGCTTAAAAAATAAGTGATGGCTTGTATGAAATATCTAGAACAGGCAAATTCATAGAAACAGACAGCAGACTAGAGGTTACCAGGGGCCAGAGGGAGATTACAGGAAATTACTGCTTACTGGGCAGAGTTTCCGTTTGGAGGGATGAAAAGTTTTGGAAATAGTGGTGATAGTTTTGCAGCATTGTGGGTGTAATTAATACCACTGAATTGTACACTTTAAAAAATGGTTAAAATGGCATTTTAAAAAATTTTTATATATTTACCACAACAAAAAATAATAAGTGATGGCTCAGTTAAGGGAGAAGATGTGGCCCAGAATGCCCTGTCCTCCCGCTGGTCCTTGTCTCCTGCTGCCCAGGATGGGCCCAATAAATGATAAAAACAATAGTGATCACTAACAGGGACTGCCACCCTGAGATTAAATAACTTGCTCACCATGGATCACCCACAGGGTAGGGGACTTGGACTTGAACACAGGCAATCTGACTCCAGATGTCACACCTTTAACCACTTCTCTGCACTCCACCATGACAGCACTATCTGCTGTAGATTTTCCACATGACATG
The DNA here is from genome assembly GCF_028564815.1 of Eubalaena glacialis. Classification (NCBI taxonomy): domain Eukaryota; kingdom Metazoa; phylum Chordata; class Mammalia; order Artiodactyla; family Balaenidae; genus Eubalaena; species Eubalaena glacialis. Next base: position 31,276,448 of record NC_083716.1, on the reverse strand, counting down.
AATCAGCTGCAGGTAACCCTTCAAGGGAGGTGCTGTTATCCCTACGGACAGACAGAATCCGAGGCTTAGAGCGAGCTGCTTGCTGGGTTATCCAGCTGGGTGCGGGAGCGGGGGCAAAGCTGCATTCTCAGACTCCGGCCGGTGGGTGGGCCCGTGTCTGCAACGGCCAGACGACGGTGTAAAGGACCCATTGCGAGTGGAAACAACCTGCGCGGTATTTAAACTGTGAGGGACTAGGGGAGGGGGAGTAGGAAAGGCTTGAAGGGGTTTTCAGGGAGGGCAGGACAATTTTTTAAACTGATTGTTAGGCTGCTTTGCGCTTCTGCCAAGCCAGTTTCTGTCCTTGGAGGGTCTCTCAGCGTCTTCAGTGAACATTCATCAGCTGGCCTGGGCTGGCCGGGCACCGGCCCGGCACCTAGGGTCCTGGGAGGGTTCGGAGACACTTGCGCCTTTTGGGCTCTGCCTGGCGGAAAGCGCATGGGGCGCTGCCGTGCGTTCCCAGGGCAGAGAGAAGGGCGAGGGAGGCGGGACGTGCGAGGGCGGGGTGGGGCCGTCTGGACCGGCGCCTGAGGGTGGGGACGTCTGCTAAGCGGGGCTCGGAGCAAAGCGAAACCAACGACTTTTGTTGGATCCAGCAGAACAGCGCCTCTGGACGAACGGGGGTGGGAGCGGGCGGCACAGAGCCCCTCTGGGAGATTTGAGGCACCATCTGCGTGGGGCTGAGGGCAGACTTGCACCCAGGCAAGCTCCGGGTTGGTCCAGCTCTATGAATAAGTCTAGCAACCCAGCCACTCTGTCCTGTTTCCCTCGGTGGGGACAGATGCATAGCACTCCAGCATAGCACAGTATAACACTTCTCCAGAGATAAGCATTGCAATGCCCCCATTTTACAGGTAAGGAAGTAGAGCCCTAGAGGAGAAGTAAGGGACCCAGGTCACGAGCTGATGGGGACAGGGGAGAATGCCCTCTCCTTACCTCATCACAATTTGTATATTGAGAGTGTGTCTGCCTTCCCGCCTATCTAATCAGCTTCCGTGCCATTCATGTTTACAGTCTAGCACCCACCCCGGTACCTGGAACTTAGTAAATGCTCAATAAATGTTTGTGAAATGAAGATGAACTGGGATAGGAAACTCAGGTCCTCAGTCTTTGAGGAAAGACAAAATTTAGAAATCCAGGAATAATAACAGTTGTTCCCAGCCAGAGCAGCTAGAGTCTGGATAAATAGACCCGACCCAGCTGTCTGGAGAGGGTAACCCAGGCAGCTCCACTCCTTTTTGCAGTGAAAATAAGTTCTGCTGCCTCCAGCTGCTCACCCCCAGGGGCTTTGGGTGAGAAAATCACCTGAGGGCTTTCCCTTAAAACCTTAGAGTTGGAAGGAAACTTCCATAGCCTCTATTTCAGTCTATGTAATGTTTTCTTAAATTATTTTCATTAAGTTCATTCAATTCATATTTATGTGCACCCACCATGAACAAGGCCCTGTATTACTGAAACAAGAAGTGTGATCCTTGTTAAAATTAGAAGCAAGTTTATAAGTCAGGAGTTTTCTACAGCCAGAAGTATTGTCAGCAAACACAAGCATTCAATACAAACTGTACATACAGCAGCAATTATTTCAAAAAAACAAAGAGCTAAGGTTAAAGATGTCATTTTTTTTAGAGAAATTATTTGCTTCTGAGTGGGAAAAAACAATTTCTAGGCACAGAGAAATGATCAGTGGAGTAGGGAGGTATCTCAAGCCTTTTTCCAACAGATAGAGACAAGGTCAGCTCTAGGACAACTAACCAGGAGCTGAAGATTTGACATGTGGCAAAACAAGCCTAGACAAATCCCTGAAAAATTAGGAAAGAATTAGAGGGAATTCAGGAATTATTCAAGCCTGCAGAAAACCAAAGCTCAATTAAGTAATTGAAAATAGGAAATATTGCAAAAATATGAAAATAGTGAAAGGTTAGAGGATGAGCTGCCTGGTTGTATAGGTGTTTGCTTTTCTTTAAGTCTTGCTCTTGATATCATACCTCAGAGTCAGAGTCTGAGTTCAACAGCTCCCTGAGGGAGACTGTTCATATTTGATGCAATTCAGTGCTTTGTGAGTAGAAATCCAGCTAAACATTCATGTACCCTATGATCCAGTAAGTTCTCTCCTGGAGATATAGATATAGATTACTGTCTTAGCTTTGGCAGCTATAACAAAATACAGTAGACTGGATAGACTGGGTGGCTTGAACAAGACATTTTTTTCTCACAGTTCTGGAGGCTGGCAAGTCCAAGTGCAAGTGGTAGAAGGGCAGGTCCCTCTTCCTGGCTGCCTTCCTGCAGTATCTTCACATGGCAAATAAGAAGGTCTGGTGTCTCTTCCACTTCTTGTAAGGACACTAATCCCATCTTGGGGGCTCCACCCTTATGACCTCATCTAAACCTAATTGCCTTCCAAAGGCTCCACCTCCTAATACCATCACATTAGGGGTTAGGTCTTCAACACATGAATTTGGGGGGACACAAATGTTCAGTCCATAACAATACCTAACAGAAATGAAGGGTGTAGTCCACCAAACAATGTATACAAGAATATTTATAGCATCCTCATTCATAATAGCCCAAGCTTGGAAATGACTCAAACGTTCAGCAACAGAATGGATAAATACATTGTGGTGGATCTGTACAATGGAATAATGAGCAAGAACAAACCACACAGAAACATGAATGAATCACACAGGCATTATGATGAGTGAATGAAGCTAGATACATGAATACATAATGTTTAATTCAATTTACATGAAGCAAAACACAAGCAAATTAATCAATGGTGATAGAAATCAAAATAGTGGTTGTGTTTGAGAGAACAGTGATGAAAAGGGGCATAACGGAGACTCTGGGCTTCTAGAAATAGTCTGTATTTTGATCTAGGTGGTGGTAGTGTGCGTGTGCGTGTGTGTGTAAAATACACCAAGTTGGGACTTCCTTGGTGGCACAGTGGTTAAGAATCCGCCTGCCAAGGCAGGGGACACGGGTTCAAGCCCTGGTTCGGGAAGATCCCACATGCCACAGAGCAACTAAGCCCGTGCGCCACAACTACTGAGCCTGCGCTCTAGAGCCCGTGAGCCACAGCTACTGAAGCCCGCGCACCTAGAGCCCATGCTCCACAACAAGAGAAACCACCGCAATGAGAGGCCCGCACACCACAACGAAGAGTAGCCCCCACTCACCACAACTAGAGAAAGCCCCACAACTAGAGCAGCAACGAAGACCCAACACAGCTATAAATAAATAAATAAATAAACTTTAAAAAAAATACACCAAATTATACACTTAAAATTGTGCTCTTTATGAAGGTTATACCCTAGTAAAAAATGAACAAAAATCATTTCTATCAGGGATGACAAGTACATGGTGGGCTTGCTACCAAGGTCCCTTCCCTTGCCCATTAATTGCCCATTAATATTAATTAACCACCATACTCCTTTTCGTTGAGCTCAGCACCGGAACCATTCTCAATTCAGCACTCCAGCCAGTCTGCTTTGAGACAAAAACAATTGATGTTCCTTCATGTATACACAAGTATCTTAATTAAGAGAGAAAGTTTGATGCTATCATCTTCAATTTGCTTCTCCACACTTTGCGGAAGCCTGGTGGCAGGCTCCCTGAATTCCAGGCTCAGTTCCCAGGAGAAAGTGGCTTTGGAAGAGCAGATTTGGAAGCTGGAGAATGAGGGTGTGAGAGGCACACAACTGGGAGGAAGTCCCCCGACTGAGGGCTGGGGGATTAACTCAGTACCACAGGTAACAGTGGGGCCCAGCCAAGGCGAGAATTTGACTGAGGCCCACTTTCTACCACATAGAACAAACTGGTCTTTCTCTACTAGCAGAGAATGAAGAAGGAAGAGGAGGGAGGGAAAGGCTGGACTGCAGGAAATAACACCATCTTGATTTACCCAAGGTCTTCTGGCAGCTGGAAACACAGCCGCCACGTCAGCAGTCACCCCAGCTCATCTATGTATTTTCAGGGATGCTAACTCTTCCTGTTCACTCTTCACAGCTTACAAAATCTTCTGCATCCTCTATCACACAACCACGTGATCCGGACAAAGTGGAGATACCTCCCCGCCCCAGCATTTGAGGTTTTAAAACTGAGGTTCAAAATGCTGGAGAGGGTGTGGAGAAAAGGGAACCCTCCTACACTGCTGGTGGGAATGTAAATTGGTGCAGCCACTATGGAAAACAGTGTGGAAGTCTCTTAAAAAACTAAAAATAGCACCTGTCACACACAGCACGTTCGTGGGGAACCTGGTACAAAACCATTTGTAGACGATCTGCTTCTGGGTCAGGGTTTCATACGTAGCAGAGCAACTCCCTTGCTGCGAGCTATTGAAAGTCATCCCTCAATACAGGGTTTGTTAAAAAAAAAAGGGGGGGGGAATTTTTTAAAAACTAAAAGTAGAGTTACCATATGATCCAGCAATCCCACTTCTGGGCATATACCCAGAGAAAACTATAATTTGAAAAGATACATGCAACCCAATGTTCATAGCAGCACTTGGAAACAACCTAAATGTCTATCGACAGATAAATGGATAAAGATGATATGATATATATATATATGTAATGGTATATTACTCAGCCATAAAAAAGAATGAAATAATGCCACTTTCAGCAACATGGATGGACCTAGAGATTATCATACTAAGTGAAGTAAGTCAGAAAGAGACAGATAAATGTCATATGATATCACTTATATGTGGAATCTAAAATACAACACAAATGAATTTATTTACGAAACAGAAACAGACTCACAGACATAGAAAACAAAGGGGAAAGGGGGTGGGGAGGGATAAATTAGGAGTTTGGGATTAGCAGATACAAACTACTATATATAAAATTAATAAACAACAAGGTCTTACTGTATAGCACAGGGAACTATAATAAACCATAATGGAAAAGAATATGAAAAAGAAAATGCATATATATGTATAACTGAATCGCTTTGCTGTACACCAAAAACTAACACAACATTGTAAATCAACTATACTTCAATTTTAAAAAATTAATTAATTAACTAAAAGAATAATGATAAAGACAAAAACAAAAAACAAAAAACCTGAGGTTCAGAGATATTGTGTAACTCATAGACACCCTGTTAACCAAGTTACAGATTCAAGACTGAAACCCAGGCCTGCCTTACCCCCAACCCAGGCTCCTTCAGTTTGAGTTTTTATTTTTCATCAAAGCTATACATGCACAAAAATGGCCATATTTGGGGACTTCCCTGGTGGCGCAGTGGTTAAGAATCTGCCTGCCAAGGCAGGGCACACGGGTTCGAGCCCTGGTTCAGGAAGATCCCACATGCCGCGGAGCAACTAACTCTGTGCGCCACAACTACTGAGCCCACGTGCCTAGAGCCCTTGCTCTGAAACAAGAGAAGCCACCGCAATGAGAAGCCCACACACCACAACAGAGTAGCCCCTGCTCACCGCAACTAAAGAAAAGCCCATGTGCAGCAACGAAGACCCAACCCAGCCAAAATATAAATAAATAAAAAATAAATAAATTTATTAAAAAAAAAAGGTCGAATGCTTCTATAAGATTTGTTATGAAAATACAGGTCCCGTACCTCCCGCCCCGTTTGCCTTCCTTGGAGCCAACAACCGTGACCTCTTTAAGCTGATTGATTTGGAATTTATGTCCACAATGTATGGAAAACAGATTCACACCATGTTGAATCACTGTGGCGTTTCTGCACACTGAGAGCACAGAGAAGATCCTACAAGCTTCCAGAAAGAGTAGACATAATGTCACCTACAAAGAGCTGGAAATTCGAATGGCCTTGATCCTGTCAACAGCAACACTGACGCACAGAAGGCAGTGAAAAATACCTTCAAAATTCTCAATGAAAATGATCCTCAACTTAGAATTCTATACACAGCCAAACTATCAATTAAATGTGAGGGTAAAATAAAGACATTTTCAGATATTAAAGATCTCAAAAAATTGACTTTTCCTGTACCTGTTCCCAAGAAGCTTGTAGAGAATACCCAATCCCTTACAACTCACCCTGCATTTTACTGTTAGTCCTTTTCTGTTTTCCCTACTCTTACAGGTCTTACACCTTTAAAAAATCCTTTTTTTGTCAGTTTAATAGGATTTTAAGAGAGAAAAAGCAGGCGTACTCAATCAATTACCATTACCCAGAAGTTCTCTGCTCTTATTCATTTTCATAAGCAATAGACACTTTTTCAAACAAAATCTTATGCAAAAGACAAATATCTAAGACACATGAAAGCCATACATATTGCACTGGTTGTAGCATGGTTTCTCTCCATTGGCTAACTGTTAAGAAAGTTGCTGCAGCTAATTAATGGAAAAGGAATGATCGAATTAGAACAACATCATTTTGTACCCATAAATTAATTAATGGATCTAGGCATTGTGTATCAGCTGCTGTTAACATCACCCCTACAGCACACACACAAAATGATAATGAGACACTGTGTGTGTCTTTTGATGAGAGAACATGCCACCACCTGGAGTTGCCAAAAAATCAAAACCTGAATTGATCAAACTTCTGGATCCAGCTATCAATTTACTAGAAACACAGAGGACAGAAGGACACACTGAACTGCATCATCAGTGTGCAGTCCGTAAAATCCAGACTGGGCAAGGTCGACTGTTCGAATGCCCTGGGTTCCTCAACATATAAATTAAAAGAGGGAAAAAAGGGATGGAGGGAGAATCTTTGGATTAAAAGAGATTTAAAAGATATATCAAATTAGAAAGTGGGTAAGTGCACACCCATGTTCATAGCAACACTATTCACAATAGCCAAGAGGTGGCAACCACTCAAATGTCCATCGATGGATGAATGAATAAACAAAATGTTGCATAGACATACGATGGAATGTAATTCAGCCTTAAAAAGGAAAGAAATTTTGACACACACTACAACATGGATGAACCCTGAGGACATTATACTAAATGAAATAAGCCAGTCACAAAAGGACAAACACTATGATTCCTCTTGTATGAGGTACCCAGAGTAGTCAAATTCAGAGAAAGAAGGTAGAATGGAGGTTACCAGGGGTGGGGGGGTGGGGAATAGAAACTTGTTGTTAAGCGGGTACAGGGTTTCAATTTTGCAAGATGAAAAATTCTAGAGATTTGTTGCACAACAATGTGAATATACTTAACACTAGTGAACTGTATACCTAAAGATGGTGAATTTTATGTTATGTTTTTTACTACAATGAAATTTTTAAATTTAATTTTCAAAAATTTTGAAATTTTTTGGGCTTCCCTGGTGGCGCAGTGGCTAAGAATCCGTCTGCCAATGTAGGGTACACGGGTTCGAGCCCTGGTCCGGGAAGATCCCACATGCCGCAGAGCAACTAAGCCTGTGCGCCACAACTACTGAGCCTGCGTTCTAGAGCCTGTGAGCCACAACTACTGAAGCCTGCGTGCCTAGAGCCCGTGCTCTGCAACAAGAGAAGCCACCGCAATGAGAAGCCAGCGCACCGCAACGAAGAGTAGCCCCCGCTCGCCACAGCTAGAGAAAGCCCAGGCACAGCAACAAAAACCCAGTGCAGCCAAAAATGAATTTAAAAAAAAAGAATTTTTTTTTGAAATTTTTTACTATAATTAAATTTTTAAATTTAATTTTCTTTAATCTGCCATTTAACTTTAATGGCAGATTAAAGAAGGTGCCCATGGTTGATTACATTATATAGAAATGCAAGGAAGTAATTACCATAAAAGTTGGGATAAGAGCTTTTGGGGGGAGAGGAAAGGAGTTGCGTATTGGGACAGGACATGAAGAGGCTTCTGGAGCCCTTGACCTAGGTGCTAATTGACCAGAGTGGTCACCTGATAATAATTCATTATGCTATATATACATTTGTCTCCTGCAGTTTTCTGTATCTGTTTTGAATACAATTAAAAAGCAAGACAAAAACACTGAAACGAAAGAAAGCTGCTGCCATCCTGACTGTCAGCATATTCTGGTCAAGCAACCCTTTCATCTGAATTAACAGAGGAGAATTCAGGAGTGAGGCGGCCAGAAGCTGGGCCTGCCTCACCTCTCCCTCTTGGAGTCCTTTAGCAAAGCCCTGTGCTGCCATGTGTCTCCTCCCTGCCTTTGAAGCCCAGGTTCTGCACGCAGCCCGCCCACAGGGCAGGCTCACAGAGCTACAACAGCTGAGCTCGGCCTGGGGTCACAGAGGGAAGCGGGACCGGGCAACATGACAGCCAGGTTCTCACCCACGTGAGTGCAGAAAATAAGACTCGGACGCCTTTGTTGTCAGCTGTCAAGTTTCATCTTCTGGTTCCCCAACTCTCTAATGTGAATTCTGCTAAAATCCTTGTGCCACCGTAATGTGCCATCACAGGGTCAGGATTGCAACAGCTTTCTGTCAGTCTACGCAATGGGTGTCCCAGCACAGAGTCCCTGCCAAGCAACAGCATGCCCGGGAGGCTGCTGGGGGGTTGTGCTTAAGAGTACAGCTCTGGTTCAGGCTGCCTGGCTTCAAACCTGGGCTCTGCCCCATGACCTGGGGTAACAGCTGATGGTCTCGGGGTCTCTGTCTCCCCACATGTAAAGTGAGGCTTGTAAGTATTTATTTCCTAGGGTTGTTATGGGGCCTCAAGCTGAAATTTGTCAAGTCTTCAAAAAGAAAGCCTGGCTCAGGGTAAGGAATCGGTACTTATTATTACTATTGTTATTATTCCATTTAAAGAATGCAGCCCCAGGCTCACAATACCAGAGAGGGAAAACAGAGAGGAGAGAAAAGTCTCCCCCAAACTTTCCTTATGTCCTGGGGGTGGGAGAGCTTGTGAAGTTTTGCTGCCTCCATACCTGTCCATCTGACTGCCTGCTTGACACCCCAAACTCAAGAGGACTAAACCCCAATTCACGAGCTTCCCCTCCCCCTCCCTCCACCCCTGATGCTCTTCTGGTGCTTTCTCTCCCTCTGGGATTTCCCTGGAGGTCCAGTTGTTAGGACTCGGTGCTTTCACTGGCAGCATGGCCATTAAACAAAGGAAGGAAGGGAGGGAGGGAGGAAGGAAGGAAGGGAAGAAAAAAAAAGGAAAGAAAAGAAGAAAAGGAAAAGAAAAGAAAAGGGAGTTTGATTCCCCCATTTACATGCTGTGGCCCAAGGGAGCCTTCTGCAGCACTTGGGGTCCTCCATACAGGAGCCGCACGACTCTCTCCACCTGCTCCCCTCCCCTTCACCCTCCTTGCCTGCTCCTCAGGCCAGCGGGGGTGGACCTGGACCAGGACTGTTCCCTTGAACTGAGGCAGCCATGGAAACCTGGCCCTCTGGCCCCACTGAGCCAAAACCTCCGCTGCAGGTCTCCGCGCCCATTCCTAAAGAGCCTCCGAGTCTTCCCCCACGGCTGGAATGATTCTTAAAGACATGTGGCCCATCATCTGAGGCATCTCCTCCACTCACCCGACTCCGAGGCTAGCGCAGAGGGTCACTGCACAGTCGCTTATCCGGTGAGTGCTTATTGAGCACCCGCTCTGGACCTGCCACTGAGCAAGACGGTTGGGCCACCTCAGTGAACAAACACAGTAGACACAGCCCAACAGCCATTCTCCCCGTCCTCCTTGCTAACAAAACCAGTTTTGTTCAAACCCCCTTGGAGTATTTCCTAATCACTCAAAACCCATCATGGTACTTTATTGCCCTTGTCAATGCTTGATTTAACAACGGGCATTTCTAGCCAATGGAACTTAAGGGGACAGCTACTGGGGAGCTGCTGGAAAGGTTTTCCTCACTCTCCTCAAAGAAAGATAAGGAAGAAATACCTATGCTGGCTGATGCCTGGAGCTGGGGTAGCCATCCTATGGCCTGGAGGGAAATAGGTGACACTCTGAGAAGGGCAGAGCTGAAAGATAGAAAGAACCTAGATTCTTGATAACGCTGTTGAGCTTCTGAATTCACCACCCTGGAACTGCCCTGCCCCTGGTTTTCTTGTGGATTGCAATGACAAAGGCCCTCATTGTTATGATTTGTTTTTTGAGGTATAATTGGCATATAACATTATATTAGTTTCAGGAGAACAACGTAATGATTCAGTATTTGTATACACTGTGAAATGATCATAATAAGTCTAGTTAACATCTGTCACCTATACATAGTTACAAAATTGTTTTTCTTCTAATGAGAACTTTTAAGATTTACTTTCTTACTTTCAAATATGCAATACAGTATTATTAACTATAGTCACAATGCCCTACATTACATCCCTGTGATTTATTTATTTTATAACTGGAAGTTTGTACCCTTTGACCTCCTTCACCATTTCCCCCTACCCCTACCAGTCCCCCTTCCCCATCTCTGGCAACCACCAATCTGTTCTCTGTATCTATGAGATTGAGGTCTTGGGGTTTTTTTAGATTCCACATATAAGAGATCATACGGTATTTGTCTTTCTCTGTCTTATTTCACTTAGCATAATGCCCTCAAAGTCCACGTATGTGGTCACAAATGGCAAGTTTTCATTCTATTTTACGGCTGAATAATATTCCATTGTATATACATACCACATCTTCTTTGTCCATTCATCCTTTGATGGACACAGGTTGTTTCCATATCTTGGCTATTTTAAATAATGCTGCAAGGAACATGGGGGTGCATTTATCTTTTTGAGTTAGTGTTTTCATTTTCTTCAGATAAATATCCAAAAATGGAATTGCAGAATCATACAGTAGTTCTATTTTATTTTTTTTGAGGAAACTCCATACTGTTTTCCATAGTGGGCATACTATAAGCCCTCATTGTTTAAGCTGATCCTGGATGAGTTTTCTGTCACATGTAGCCAAAAGCCACCTACAAGGGTGAGGCAGGCAGTTAACACTTCCGAGCAATTGCTGGATACCAGGCACCAAATCCCAAAACCTTAAATCTTTCTCAGGACACCCACTTCCATCCTAAGAGTTGGAAATGATTATGCCTATTTTACAGCTGAGGAAGCTGAGACCTAGAGATGGTGAGGAAATTCTCTGTCATACACTGAGTGACTGGTAGAGTTGGAACCAAAACCCAAGTCGTCTTCAGCTCTCTTTCTACTACACTGACAGTGGGGATGGGTCTGAGCATCACATTCATAGGAGCTCTCCATCACAAGGACAAGGGATGTGAGCCAGCCCAGCCTAAGCTTCAGAGGACATATACTGGTTCTCATTTCTCTCTCTCTCATCTTTGCTTCTCTCTGACACCATGCCCTCAGACCAGCTGCACCACTAGGCTAGAATCACAGCCATCAGCAGCCTTAGTCTCATATCCCAATAGTCAAGGGCCAAAAAGGACAAGGGTCACATTTTCCCCAGCCTGAGTTTTCTTGGCCAAACTTGGGCCACATGCCCCCCTTGGGCTGCTCACTGTGTAAGTCTGAACCCTGATGCCACCTCCTGGTTCTGTGGCTTGGATGACCCAACCTCTCTATGCCTCAGTTTGCCCATCCTGAAATGAGGAAAATAATAGTACTTGCTTCACTGGGCTGCTGTGAGGATCATTCATCCATCCAAAAAATACTTAATGCATGCCAACTACATGCCAGGCAGTGTGTTACGTGCTGGAGCCACAGGAGGGGACAAAGAGACCCCTCCCTGCCCTCATGAAGTGTATAGTCCAGCAGGAAAGACAGATATGAAACAAACGCGTGAATGAATATCTCTATTACGATGTGAAGTCTTGTACAGGACAATAGAGCTCTATAGGAGAGAAAAAAAGGGGACCTAGCTCCGATGAAACGAGGAACATTTACAGAGCTGGACACTGGGCATGGTGCGGAGTAAGCATTCAGTCCACACTGAATATAGGGACACCTATGTATATATACATATGTGTGTGTGTATATATATATATATATTTCTTTTTTTTTTTTTTTTGGCTGCGTCAGGTCTTAGTTGCGACACGTGGCATCTTCGTTGAGGCATGAGGGATCTTTTTTGTTGCGGCGCCCGGGCTTCTCTCTAGTTGTGGCGCGCAGGCTCCAGGGCACGTGGGCTCTGTAGCTTGCGGCGCGCAGGCTCTCAAGTTGAGGTGCGCGAGCTCAGTAGTTGCCTCGCGACATGTGGGATCTTAGTTCCCTGACCAGGGATCAAACCCGCGTCCCCTGCAGTGTAAGGCAGATTCTTTACCACTGGACCACCAGGGAAGTTCCTGGTGGTGTTATATAGGTTTTTGCTCGGCATCTTCCCAACCATCTGGCCTCCCCACAGCGACTTCCCACGAGGAGAAGAGCTGGTGACTTGGCTGCCCTGCTCTCCATCTCTGCGACCAATTACGAGCCTCCTATGGGACGGAGAGAAAGTATGACACACGTGCTGGGACAGCAGAAGTGCGGCAGGTCCCAGGGCAACCCGTTCCTGATGGGCGGCACACACCCAGCTCTCGCCATCTCTGCTCATCCAGAACGGCAGCCCCTTCCGGCTCCAGCTGAGGTCCCAACCAGGAGGCCTGCAGAGGCCTAAGTGGCTTCTCAGGCTCCAGGGTCTCCCAAACTCCTTCCACTGGCCCCGAAGCAAGCCCTAAATGAAGGAGTGCTGGAGAGAGATTTCCTGCATAACAAGCCAACTTTCCACTCACCAGGGCCAGGCTCTGCTATCTCCACAGCTTCTGGCCAGAGGGATGAGGGCCCTGCCTTGCCCCAAGCCACGGGGCTGTATCATCGTTTCCTGGTGACCGCCTCTGGAGGGACCATTTGCAAAACTCTTAGTGATCCAAGACGTGTCTGTGGAACACAATGTATCGCCACCAGGCCCCTCTGGGGCTCTCTTCCCATCCCTCCTGTACAGATGTGCTGTTTCTTTAGGGAAGAAGGGCCGAGAGCTGCTGGGTTGGATTAATTGCCACAAACACTGACTCTGTTCCTGCACCCCCATTGCCACCACCCTGTTCTTAGCTCAAGGCCTCATGATCCTATTCAGAACCCCAGTGTTAGCCCATCCAGTCTGCCGGCCCCCTGGCTCTCCTTTCCCACCATGGACGGCCAAAGGGGCTGCCTGGAGCACACATCACTCCTCCATTTGCCACCTTCGATGGAGCCTGGATCTGAACAATCCAAACCAGTCCCCTTGATGTGGCCAGCAGGCCCCTGTGCTCTGGCCCCCGCCTTACATTTCCAACTCTGCCTTCTCAGCAAGCCAAATGTATCATGAAGGGTTTGCCCAGAATGTCATACACTCTTTTCATCTAAGATTTTCCCAATATGTGCCCTCCTTGTGCATTAATTTATTCATTAAATAATGAATGCCTACTATGTGCCGGCCCCTGTGCTTGGCTCTGGGATGTGATGGTGAGCCACACAGCCACTCCCCAGGAGTTCATGGTCCAGTGAGGGAGGCAGACATCACTGAAAAACCAAGAATCACCAGAGTTTATAATAATCACCCAGAGTAGTGAGAGCTGTGAAGGAACCATGTGGATGCTGAGGGATTAACAGAGAAGCGTGACTCTGCTGGGAGTCCAAGAAGGTGTCCCTGAGACGATGCTCACCCTGACATTGGATAAAGAGTAGGTGCCATGCGGACAAGGGCTTGGGGGAGGGGAAGAGCTTCCAGACAAAGGCCCTGAGGCCAGAGGGCACCTGCAGGCTCTGGGATCTGAGAGCCTAGGTGGCAGGTGGGCAGAGAGCACTGAGATGGGCTGGAGAAGGAAGTGGTTACAGCCAGCCAGCCAAGAGATTGCCCTTGACCCAGAGGGCCTGGGGGAGCCCTGAGGGCTTTGAGGAATTCAAACAAGGCTCAAGCCCTCTGGACCAGGAGGGGTAAGAATGAAAACAGAAAAGCCCGGTGAGATATGATACAGGCTGGACTGACGTCGCCACAGCAGAAATGCTGGGTCAAAGGGGACTTTATTTTTTAACTTTGTATTACGGAAAAATTTTCTAATATATAAATGTGGAGATAACAGTATAATGAACCGCCCTGAACCCCTCATCCAGCCGCTTCAGCAATAATCAACCCAAGCTTGCTTCAGCTACACCCACCCACGCCGCTCACCCCCACTGGATTATACTGAAGCAAATTCCAGATGCCGTATATTTCACCCATAAATATTTCGGTATGTATCTCTACAAAAAAAGGACTCTTTTAAATCATAACCACATCATCACACCTAAAAAAAATTAATGATAATACAAAGGGAAATTTTTAAGGCTTGATACTTATTGCCAAACTACCATTCAGAAAAAAGTCATCCCCCCCATCTCCTTGCACCTTTGCCAGCACTGGGTGTTAGAAGAAAGAGATTTCCACACGTGGTTCATCCTAAAACCTGAGAGCTAAACCTTAAATTCCAGATTCAGGGCTTCCCTGGTGGCGCAGTGGTTGAGAATCTGCCTGCTAATGCAGGGGACGCGGGTTCGAGCCCTGGTCTGGGAAGATCCCACATGCCGCGGAGCAACTAGGCCCGTGAGCCACAACTACTGAGCCTGTGCGTCTGGAGCCTGTGCTCCGCAACAAGAGAGGCCGCAAGAGTGAGAGGCCCGTGCACCGCGATGAAGAGTGGCCCCCACTTGCCGCAACTAGAGAAAGCCCTCACACAGAAATGAAGACCCAACACAGCCAAAAATAAATAAATTAATTAATTAATTAAAAAAAAAATTCCAGATTCATTTCATGAAAGGAGGAAGCTACATTAACAAGTCTGTGGAAATCTAATGCACACAGCCAGCTGATATCCACGTGTGGACAGCAAGCAGGGGTTCTCAGGACAGGAGGTGGTGCATCCCCACAGCCCCTGCTGGCTTCCCAGGGCAGGCCCGGTGCACAGCCTTCCTCTCCCACATTTGCCAAAGTGGCCCTGAGCCAATGCGGCAGACTGAGAAAGGGCTTCCTTAGAAGTGAGAGAGGGACTTCTCTGATGGCGCACTGGTTAAGAATCCACCTGCCAATGCAGGGGACACGGGTTTGAGCCCTGGTCCGGGAAGATCCCACATGCTGCGGAGCAACTAAGCCCAAGCGCCACAACTACTGAGCCTGCGCTCTAGAGCCCGCAAGCCACAACTACTGAGCCCATGCACCGCAACTACTGGAGCCCGCGTGCCTAGAGCCCATGCTCCACAACAAGAGAAGCTACCACAATAAGCCCATGCACCGCAACGAAGAGTAGCCCCCGCTCGCCACAACTAGAGAAAGCCTGTGCGCAGCAACGAAGACCCAACACAGCCAAAAAAAAAAAAAAAAAGAAGTGAGAGATTCCAGAAACAGCCCAATGGAAACAGAGAGGGAAGGATCATCAGGCGCTCCCTTCCATGGTCAGGTCTGCCCACCGACACCTCCACCCAAGGTTTTCCTATTTGAGCTGAAACCCAGGGACTCCCTGTCTTGCCCGTCCTCAGGTTTGTTCTCCCTCCTCACAGTGAATCATTGGCCTCACATTCACTCAAATATACAAAATATACAACCTGCACAGATGGGTTTCCAGGTTCAGGGAACGGTTCTATCTTCTGCGGTGCAATGGCAGCATCCGCAATTCCAGAACTCTCTGCCTAGTTCCCTGAGCTGCCTGAGCCCTGGCGTTATCCAGTCAGGGTGGACCTCCTAGTATAGCCATCTATCCTCAGCCCCCGATAGAGGCAGCTTTCCTTCTTCCATGCCCTCCATCTATTTACTGAGCCCTGCTATGTTCCAGGCATTGCGCCAAGCCTGGGAGATGCAAAGGTGAATTAGACCCAGGCCCTTCGCGGAAGGAGCTCACCATCTCCAAGAGAGACAGTCATGTAAACACGGTGCAATTTGATCAGAGAGAGAGATACATTCAGGGTGCTGTGGGAGTTCAACCGTGGAGCAAAGAGCTCTGTCTGTGAGAGGAAGGCTTCTTGGGGAAGGTATCTTTTAAGCTGGGTCTTGAATGACACTGGGGAAAGTCAAGGTAGGGGAACTTGCCCCATGGATCCAAAGTGAATTAATGCTCTTTGGACACGAGCAGCAGAACTAAATTACGAACACAGAACATTGAATTTCTTTGATCCTGCAATTCCACTTCTATAATTTACCTAATAGATTTACTCACTCACATGTGAAATGACATATGTTCAAGGCAACTTAATACAGCATTGTTTGCAAAGCAAAAGATTAGAAATAATCTAAATATCCATCAGTGTGAAGATTCATTTCCTGTAGCTGCTGTAACAAAATCTACAAACTTGGTGGCTTAACTCAACAGAAATTTATTCTCCCATAGTTCTGGAGGCCAGAAGTCTGAACCTAGTATCGCTGGACTGAAATCAACGCAATGGCAGGATTGTGATCCCTCCAGAGACTCTAAGAGAGAATTCTTTCCTCGCCTCTTCCAACGTCTGGTGGGGTTGCTGCTGGCGTCCCTTGGTTTGTGGCCACATCACTCTGCCTCTGTGATCACCTGCCTCCTCTTCTTGGTGTCAAATCTTCCATCTCCCTCTTTACAAGGACACATGTGATCGCATTTAGGGTCCACACAGATAAGCCAGGACACTCTCCCCATCTGAGAGCCTTAATTTAATCACATCGGCAAAGTTCTTTTTTGCCATAAAATATTCACAGGTTCCAGGGATTAGGATGTGGCTATCTTCTTGGGGGCCATTATTCAGCCAACCACAGGATGCACCCACACAATGGAATATTGTGCAGACATTAAAAAGAACGAGGTATCTCTCTGTGTACTAATGTGAAATGGACTCCAAGGTATATTAAAAAAAATTAAAATTTATATAATTTAAATATATAAAGTTTAAATAATTTTTTAAAAATTAAGTGAGAAAAGCAATGAATTCAAAGGATTGTGAGTAGCTCATAGAATCAAGAAAAGAAAAGCAAGTACAGAATAGTTTGTATGGTGCACTACCAACCTATATAAAAACTACGCTATGTGTGTGTGTGTTTGTGTGTCATCTCCAGAAGCACACACAATACATTGATAATAATGGATACTGCTGGGGAAGCGAATGGGGAAGTGGGGGAACAAAGGTAGGGAGAAGATTTTTCTCTGAATATCTTTTTTTTTTTTAAACCAGCTTTATTGAGATATAATTTACATACCATACAATCCACCCATTTAAAGTGTACAATTCAATGGCTTTTAGTATATTTGCAGAATTGCACAACCATTACCACACTCAATTTTAGAACATTTTCATCACCCCAGAAAGAAACCCCTGACTCATCGGCACTCACTGCCCATTTTCCCCAACGCCCTGCCTCCAGCCCTAGAAAACACTAATCTACTTTCTGTGCATTCTCTTGATTATAGATTTACCTCTTCTAGACCTTTTATATAAATTGAATCATATGGACAAAGTCCCAAGAGTCACTGTATCCATGTCTGGCCAACAGTCACAGCTTCCATCCCTGAAATGTTTAGACTACTTCTCAAATTCAATGCCAGTCCCCCTTGAGTACATTTGTAAAGTGAACTTACAATAATATCCATATATAAAATAAGAAGAAAAGAGGAGAGCAAAGAAATTAGTTAATACACTAACAAACACACAGAGCAAGTAAAGGGAAAAAATGTGTGTGGCTGCCACATACAGTCCCCAGTCTGCGACTGGTCGCAAGTCCACAGTTGATATTCATAACTTCCTTCTTCCTTTACTCATTCATTTGGGTTCCCTTCGCTGCCCACCAATACCTCAGCTGGTCAGGGTCCTTTACTTGGTGGAGTGACCCAAACCTTCATTGCTGAAAGATCTGAATCCTCAGTGGCCCCATCTTTTGTTGGTTGCTATAGTTTTCCATTAACTTCTACAATTTATGTGGAAGTACTAAGAGGTGTCCCAAAGTTGCAGATATAGTTCTTCTGCCCCGTTGCATAGCAGCACCCAATTTTCCCAATTTTTTGGTTTGAGGAGCCCAAACTGGCCAAGTGGCAGTCTCAGTTCAATGGAATCACTGTGGTGTCCCCTAATGGAAGCCTTCTGCCATCAGAACTAAGGCCTTCAAACCAGCAGAACTCAAAGTTACACAGACAGGGGGAAACAATTCTGCAGGTAAGTTATTAGATGTAACAGTAAGAGGAGACACTCCCATTTCTACCCCTTGACTACTGCGGAGAAACAGCCACAGATTCAAAGCACATAGTGCATCCCATAAGACAGAACCCCAACTTTTCAGGCCAACTGGTAACATAACCGAGTCTTCAGTAGGCCATCTCATAGTTCCATCAGGCCAACTGCTTCTGGGTTTCATGGCATGTGCTGGGACTAGTGAATTCTTATGTGTATGAATCTGTTGCTGCACTTACATTGCTCTGAAATGTGTTCCCTGGTCAGAAGCAATACTATGGTAGAAAGAATACAAGGACAGTGAATGAAGTTTGCTGTGAGCACACAGATAGTTGGGCTGGCAGACGTATTTCAGGAAGAGGTAGCAAATCCATATCCAGAATAAATGTCTATTCTTATGAGGACCAAATTGATGCCCCGCCATGATGGAAGAGGTCCAGTGTAATCAATCTACCACCAGACAGCTGGCTGACTGGTCCCCCCACCTCCAGGAATGGTAAGCTTCTAAAATGTCTGGAGGGCATTTCTTTCCTTTCTTTCCTCATTCACTCAACAGTTTTCTGAGGCCCACTGGGCCCAGCCTGTAAATGGCACTGCAGGGGCTGGGCTCTTGGCCACTGTGTCAAGCTCAGGGGTTTTTTTTTCTCATGTACAAAGGGATATGAGAAACAGTATGGCTGCAACTGCCATGTCTCAAACAGAACAGCACAGCGAAAAGAGCACTGAACAGGGAGTCCAGAGCACCTGACTTCTAGTTCTAGGTTGGCCATCAGCACCCATGGGATGTGAATTGCGGCAAGTTGCCTCACTATGCTCAGTTTCCCCATCCTTGAAACAGAACCAAAGCCCCAGGATAGCAGGTACCACTGGTAGACCAAGGGTGTGATGGTTGGACCAGCTCCCCTTGGATGCAGGCCACAAGGGAGTCAGTTGTCCACGGAGGATTTTTTAAATTGTCAACTATGGGGAGGGGGAAGGGTAAGCTGGGCCGAAGTGAGAGAGTGGCATGGACATATATACACTACCAAATGTAAAATAGATGGCTAGTGGGAAGCAGCTGCATCACACGGGGAGATCAGCTCGGTGCTTTGTGACCACCTAGAGGGGTGGGAGGGAGACGCAAGAGGGAGGGGATATAGGGATATATGTATACATATAGCTGATTCACTTTGTTATACAGCAGAAACTAACACAACAATGTAAAGCAATTATACTCCAATAAAGATGTTTTTAAAAATTATCAACTAATAGTTGATCTACTTTTTATTATCACCATATACCTGCAGTTCTAAAGAATGTCAATGAGAGAATACTCCTCACCAAAAAAGTCTTTTGTTTGCCTAAGTTCTAAACAATTGCTACCATTACTATTGTTTTACTAACATATGTATAAGCTTTAAATTAGCATGCTTTTACTACTTATCCTTTAATAAACATTATATTTTACATGGATATTAACTTGGAGAACTCCCAGTTATTCAATTGCCCCAGACACACATGGACCCAGCTACATGTGTTTATTTCTAGAGTAAGTTTATAATGGAATCTTTTCAGCTTACTTCTGGCTAAAATTTAAACAAATAAATTAAAGACGGAGATTGAAGAGAGGTTCCCACCCACCTCATCACTAACTCCTAAGGCATTAACTGGGGAAATGTCACCTGCGCCATCTCGTGGCCGAAATGGTGCTTACAGGCACATGTACCTGGACGGTCTTCTCCCCGAAGGCAGCTCAGTGGAGTAGTGTAGTGAGATGTGGTGGCTATTGAGCTCTTGAAATGTGGCTTATCAAAATTGAGATGTGCTGTAGGTGTACATAACATACTAGATCTTGAAGACTGAATGCAAAAAAACATAAAATATTTCACAATTGTTTATAATGATTAAATATTGGTTTTATATTTATTGCATGTTGAAATGATAGTATTGGAGCAGGGAGAGCAGCAGGGAGGTTTAATTAGACAAGCCAGGCCCAGGGCTGATTACATCCCAGGTCTGTCTAGACAACAATGAGCATGTCCCTTCACTTCTCAGGGCCTTATCACATTTAATCATCAAAATCATGGGATTTTGATGATTAAATGTGATAAGGCATATAAAGCTCCTCAGGCGCAGTGGGTGCTCAATAGAAGTTGGTTTCCTTCCTCTCAGAGCTGAACAAAGTGCCAGGAAAACTAGAGGAGGTGGCCTCCCCTGAGCACCAACAGAGGCTCTTGATTTGCTTCTCTTTTCCCACATTATTGCTAAGTTGCAGGTGCCTTAGCTGAGTAATCAGGCTCCCTAACTGTGGAGGACCAGCTCCGGCTGTGGCCCTCCTGGGCACCCCCCCTACCCTTGGCACCAACTAGGCACCCAGCACCAGCTCACTCTGCACCCTGCCAGGCAAGACCGAATCTGCCTTTCTGCCTAGGTGTCTCCCACTCCACACACCGGCTCCTCCCCTTCCCGCAGGGAGCTGCCCCTCCCTTCCAGCCCCTGCATTCCACACCCACGACTGGTCACAAAGTGCTCACTCACTGCCACCTCTACATCAGCAGTTCTCAGTGTTGCCCCTGGTCCGGCAGCATCGGCATCACCTGGGAACTTGCTAGAAATGCAAACAGACCAACTGAATCAGAAACTCCAGGGGAAAAGCCGAGCAATGCTGCAACACATCCTCCAAGTGATTCTGATGGTCAAGTTCAGAGCCACTGCTCTACAAAACCCTGCTCAGCCACTAGGCCTGTTCTTCTCAGCTCCTATGGTCAGGTCTCGCCTTCTCCCCTGCCACCCCCTCCATCCTGTGACCCCCATTCTATTGTGGAGAAACACTCCCGGTACTTGAAACTATCCTATTCTCTTCCCCTTCACCACCCTGCCCACAGTAATGCTGACCAAACCTCAGTCATAGCAAACCTCTGTATTTCTGTCACACAGGCCGGCCACTTTTCTATTTCTTACTCAACAGTTTTAAATTTGACACTAGTTCAAATATACACTTTAGCCTGGCCCTAAAGAATCTATAAATTCAGACGGTGTACAAGTTATATTTTTCTGTTGCACATCAAAATAAACACTGTAAAATTTGGAGAGTTCATCCAAAGTACCACCTAAAAGTCGTTTTGGGCAAACAGTGCCTTAAGTGTGGCCTGGCTCTCCCAAAACACACTCTACCCACCCTGCCCATCCCCCAGAGCCTCAATTTCTCCTTTGCCTCTCATCTAACTCCACGCTTCCATCAGTACTACCTTCCTGGACCACTTAGTCCCACCCTTTCATCCACCCGCCCATGACTCTGACATCCCTGAGGACTCCCCATGAAACATCACCAGCCCAATAAATACATACGGGATGACTGAACTCTGGGCCACCAAGATGTCCACGTCTGCTCCACAGCACCCCAGACCCCCATCCTTACATATTCTGCTCTATGCAGTACCTCCAGGAAGTGTCCCTGGGCCTCCCTGCCCCAGTCTTTTCACCTTCTCTCTAAACGCTAAACCCTTAAATCATTAGTACCCAGTTAAAAATAATTTCCTTCATGCCCCTCAAAATCTAGTCCAGGCTGATCTGGACTAGACACACACACACACACACACACACAGACTTTCTATTACGGTATAATATACATCAAGAAAAGCACACATAAGTGTACAGTTCAATGAATTTTCACAAACTGAACACACCTCTGTAACCAGCACCTGAGAACTTCCTCTTTCCCACTTGCCATTAATTACTGCCCACCGTCCACTCCCACCCGAGAGTGAGCACTCGATTTTCTAGTAGCATAGATTCATTTTGCTCATTTTTGTATCTATATAAATGAAATCATATGGTATGCACTTTTATGTCTGGTTTTCAGCCATATTGTTATATGTAATTATAGATCATTTGTTCTCATGGCTGTGTAGTATTCAGAATTCCACTGTATTACTTTCCTATTCCTGCTGTAGCAAATTACCACAAATTTAGTGGCCTAAAACAACACAGACTTATTATCTTACGGTTCTGGCGGTCAGAGGTCAGAAATGGGTCTCCTTGGGCTAAAATCAAGGTGTCAGCAGGGCTACATTCTTTCTGGAGGCTTGAGGGAAGAATCTATTTCCTTGCCTTTTCCAGCTTCTAGAGGCCACCCATATTCCTTGGCTCATGGCCCCTTCCATCTTCAAAGCCAGCAATGACTGGTTGACTCTCATATCACATCACCCCAACTCTGATCCTTCTGCCTCCCTTTTCCACATTTAAAGAATCTTATGACATTTGGCTCACCCTAGTAATCCAGGATAATCTCTTTAAGGTCAGCTGATTAAGCCCTTAATCCATCTGCAACCTTAATTCCACCTTGCTATGTAGGATAACATATTCACAGGATGTGAACATCTGGGCGGTGGCCTTATTCCACCTGTCACATCCACCACGCATCTGTCCATTGTACTGTTGATGGGCATTTGGGTCCTTCCAGTACGAGACTGTTGGTGAGCATATTTCTGTTGGGTATAGACATATCAATGGAATAACTGATTTATAGGCTAGGTGGCCAGCTTTAGCAGACACTGCCGATTTTTCCCAAAGTGGTTGAACAAATATAACACTCCTACCAGCTATATATGCATTCTACTTGTGCTCTGTGTTGCAACACTTGGTATTTTCCATGGCTCTCACAGACACCAGATGCTTCCTTGCCCCTCTGCCTTTCTTCGTGTCTGCAGGGCCCAAAATGTTTCACCCCCAACCATCCATGCATTTACATTGCTGTTTCCAGGAAGCAAAACATTGTTGGAGAAAATCAGGCCATTTTCTGACCCAAATCACAAATTTGTGTGGCTACCTGTGGGCACTTATGGCCATTCAACAAGCCTATTACTTATAGAATCTTATGATGACAGCAACTTCAGGGGCCACATATACTCCATCCTCCCACTCAGAGCACTTATAGCACATGCACCATGGTTGGTCTCTCATGTGCCCTCCAGAAAAGCTTCCCCAAATCTCTCAGCTGGACTCTGTGCCCCCCTCTCTGCTTCGACAGCACTCAGCTCTACCTTGCCACCTCCCACGTCACATTAGAATCCACTGTCTCTCCCAGTGCGCTGTGTCACAGGGGCAGAACCCAGATGATTGGACACAGCTCCTGCCCTTGCATCTATCGCTCAAGGCAGGAAAGCTCAAGTTCTCCTGTGTTCCTTAGTGACAGGCACCACCACTCTCAGCACATTTTCATCCAGGAAGGAACCAAACAGCTTCCCCGACAGATGATCTTTCTATTATTGGACAGGTCTGATCCAGTTCAGTACATTTACTAAGAGCCTCCACTGTGCCAGGTGTTGTATGAGGCACTGTAGAAACAGAATATGAAGAACAGCTCCTGCCTTCAAGGAACTCAGGTCTCCAAAAGCCTCACTCTTCTCATTTCCTGCCATGGGTCCCAGAAACACAGAAACAAGGGCCCTGCCTCCTCCACCTCGAAACAGACACAGTCAGCCAGGGAGTGAAAGGAGGCAGAGCCAACACACTAACTACTATTTAGGAGATGGGATTAGTGACAAAAATAATCTCCAGTGATAGAAATGAGATGGTAGCCTGGGGCAGGCACAGGGGGACTGACTGTAAAGTGGCACAAGAGAACTATCTGGAGTGATGGGGAGGTCATACCTCTTAACTGGGGCGTGAGCTACAGGGATGTCTACATCTGTCAAAACTTATCAAACAGTACGCTTAGTAGAGTTGATTTTAAAAGGGAGATGGTTTCAAGTCTCCGCACTGCCTCTCACTGCCACTCACTGGATGGATCATCTCAGCCCCAAGTCACCATCTTTCCAAATCTCTGTTTCTGTCTGTAAAACATCGTTTGTGAGCTAGTTCAATGATTTTCAGGACTGATTTTTAAAAATCTTACTCTAAGCCAGAGACAAGGGAGTTCCCTGGCTGAAGCGGGCGTGGGGAACCTAGTGTCCTCAGACCCCCTTCCCTCCTCACAAGGACCCTGAGGGGGCACCATTACTGCTAAGTCCCAAACAGATCTGACTGGCTCTGATTCTACGTCTGTCTCTGCTTCAGACTAAATATATCCCCTTTTCCTCCAAACCAGATGGTTTCCAGATTCCTCTGGAAAGAGCAGACTTGGGAGAGGGAAGCAGAGACCAGGAAGAGGACTATCCTCTCCTCTCCACTCTCCTCCTCTTTCGTGGTTCATTCAACGCAATACACACAGCAAGTGTTCAAGAAGTGGCTGCAGTACAAGACCCCTCATTAGTGGTCAATTTCAGCTACATTCAAGGACTTCATAAAGCCTGGATTACTAGGGCATGAGGTTTCCGCTAAATCCCAGGGGCTTTTCATCAGGGAGAGGCAGAAGGCCCTGGCCCTGGGTCTCCAAGCTGAACAGAATGACTAATGGGTCCTTATGCCCAGGACAGTGGGTCATGGAGGAGGGAGGTTACATTTTTAATGTTTTCTCTCCTTTTCTGACTAGCACAGCTTCCCTTTCTGCTTTCAGTAGTTCCCTGCATCTAGGAATAGAAAAAGCCTTTTTTTTTTTTTCCATTAGACCTTGTCAGTTTTACTCCAGTGGGTTTTTTAAAAAATGAAATAACAACTTTACTGAGATATAATTCATATACCATACAATTAACCCATTAAAAATGTACAATTAAATTTTTAAAATATATTCAGAGTTGTGCAACCGTCACCACAATTGATTTCAGAACATTTCATCATGCCCAAAAGAAACTCCATGCTCATTAGCAGTTATTCCTCATTTCCTCCCAACCACCCCAGCCCTTGGCAACCAATCACGAATCCACTTTCTGTCTCTATGGATATGCCTATTTTGGATATTTCATAACAATGGAATCATACAATATGTCATCTTTTGTGTCTGGCTTCTTTCATTTAGCATGTCTTCAAGATTCATCCATGTCATACAGTATGTTAGTACTTTATTCCTTTCTATTGCTGAATAATAGTCCATTGCATGGCTATACCACATTTTGTTTATTCATTTATTTGTTGATGGACATTTGGGTTGGATCTACTTTTTGGCTACGATGCATAATGCTGCTTTGAAGGTCTGTGCACAAGTTTTTGTGTAGACATGTTTTCATTTCTCTGGGGTATATATCTAGGAGTGGGGCTGATGCATTATATGGTAGCCTTATATTTAACCTTTTTTTTTGAAAAAGACTTCTTAATACCCACAAATTTCAGTTTCCACACTTCATAGCTACATTTTCATCCATATGAAAATACAGGACACACACACTACCTACTGTGAATTCATTAACTTAAAAAATATCTTGATGGATCACAACATGGACAAACACTAAAGGGCAGCACCCCTCTGGGAGAGGGGCAATGCTTGGCATACACCCTGACAAAGTCCCCTTGCAGGAACCCCACTGTCCCCAGGGCGGCAGCCCACTGGTACACATCAGTGAGCTGGATCACACTGAGGATTCCCAAAGCCAGTCATGAATGGCAGGAGCCAATCCCAGAGAAGCCAAAGGATAAACCTGTCACTGCTTTTCCTCTGTCCTCCCCTCTTCTCTCCAGGGCAGTCTCAGGACTAAAAGAAAAGATGTGGCCGCAGAAGCTGATGGAGTTGAGGAATAGGTTCTGGGGGAGAAAGGACAGCCTAGGATTAGAGCCCCAGGGGTTGTGGAAAATAGTAATATAAGTCATAGATGTAATTTAATATTTTCTAGCAGCCACATTAAAAAGATAAAAAGAAAGAGATAAAATTAATTTTAATGGCATAATTTTATTAACCCAATATAGCCAAAATGTGAACAAGTAATCAATATAAAAATTGAGACATTTTTATATTTTCCTTTTCTTACTAAGTCTTTGAAATCTGAGTGTATTTCACACTGAGAGAACATCTCAGTTTAGACTGGCCACATTTCAAGTGCTCAATATCCACATGTGGCCAGAGGCTACCATATTGGGCAGTGCATATGGGAGAGCAAAGGAATGAGGAGACTCTCCCTGAGTAGTGCCCAGCAGTCAGGGGGGCGCAGGGAGGTGTGTTTCAGTGGACGCCCACCCTCCTGTGTCTGAACACCATTCCTGGAAGGCACACAGCTGCTGTCATCCCAGAGCCAGCACTGAGCAGCTCTGGAGGACGTCCTGGGCAGAACTGGGACCCAGCCAGAAGCAGCACAGCAGTGTGCAGATGCCACGTGGGGCTCATGGGCCAGATCCCGACTGCGGAGGACTTGGGTTTGGCTCCCACGTGTTTTTAAATCTCTTGAAGTGGTTGTCGTTTTCATGACTTTACATTTCCTTCCTGGCTCCTGTAGACATTGGGGTGTGTAACCCCTGCATAAGACCACGGTTCCTAAAGTCGGGCAGCCCTGCATGTTAACCTTGACTCTACCACTTTTTAGTTGACAATAGATACATTAAACTCTTCATACGTGTCTTTTACTGTAAAATTGGAGATAAGAATACTTCAGAGATGTATGACTTTAATGAGACAAGGAATTAATTGGCTAGTACAAAGCTTGGTGCATAATAAGCACTCAATAAGTTGTGGCATTCATTTCTCATTCACAGACATGAATTCCTTAGAGTCCATACTATATTCCTCTTCCAGTATTGGAAAACTGGGAAGTACATGCGCAGGAGGAGTTCTTAAAAGCATCCCCGGGCTTCCCTGGTGGCGCAGTGGTTGAGAATCTGCCTGCCAATGCAGGGGACATGGGTTCGAGCCCTGGTCTGGGAAGATCCCACATGCCGCGGAGCAACTAGGCCCGTGAGCCACAACTACTGAGCCTGCACGTCTGGAGCCTGTGCTCCGCAACAGGAGAGGCCGCGATAGCGAGAGGCCCGCGCACCGCAATGAAGAGTGGCCCTGGCTCGCCGCAACTAGAGAAAGCCCTTGCACAGAAACGAAGGCACAACACAGCCAAAAATAAATAAATAAATAAATAAACTCCAATCTCTTTAAAAAAAAAAAGCATCCCCCACTTCTGTACATTGATATTGAGGAATGGCTTCTGTGCTCACAATTTTAAGGCAGTCTGTTTCCCTTCTCTGTTGCCCACCAGTATGGCTCTACTGAATTAAGCATTCCTCAGTACCAAGGCATTGAAAAGACTGATTTCCAGGAATAAAAGGGGAAAGCTAACAATGACAACAAGGGCCCCTCCTGCTAACCTCCATGCTGGTTCCAAGGTCGAAGTCTCTGGGGATCTGGGCATTGGATGCTGCAGATAAAGGATAAGATATTAATGATCAACTTGGATCAAGACTTGGCCATTGTTCATCCCCAATTTTTGCTTTCTGTTTTTGCTTTTTATGGGGAAATTAAGAGGCTGTGACTTAAAAGAAGCATCTAAACAAGCCTGATGGTCCCATCATGACCCTCTAGCCTGGGGCTCAGGCTTCTTCACCACTCCTATCCCCTGCCGCATGCTTCTAATTCAGGAATGTAAGTGGGAGCAAAAGTGGGCAGCCCGCCACAGGGCACAAAGGCCCTGGAAGGGGGGAAACTAAGGAAGATTCTTTCTTCCCAGTTCTCTCTTTTCTCATCATCCCTTCCCACTGTTTTTTTGTTTGTTTGTTTTTGTTTTTTTGCCGCACCGCGTGGCACGTGCGATCTTAGTTCCTCAAAGAGGGATCAAACCCACGTCCCCTGCATTGGAATCGCAGAGTCTTAACCACTGGACTGCCAGGGAAGTCCCCCACTTCCCACTGTTTAATGCACATCTGCTTCTTCATTCCTTTCTGTGATTCATGATTAACAATTATGTGCTCAGCACTGTACTAGGCATTTTGATCCTCTTCCTGTTTTTCAGAATAACTCCTGTCCCTCCACCCCTTTTTCTTTTGCATTACTCTTGTTTCCCGTGTACTATCTGTAAGAGTCACTCCACATTTCACTCTAAAAGAACAGAACTGGCTCCTTCCTCTATAGTAAATAATACGAGTTGGTCCTTAGGGGATGAGGAGAAAAGGGACAGTCTAAGCAGCACCTAGGGAGCTAACACAGCTCAAGACGAGCACATGGGCAGGTAATGGAGCAAAGACAGCAGCAGAGTTTTTATTTCTATTCCAAATTTAAATAATTCCTTTGTTATCAAAAATAACTATGTCAGCATCAATAAGCTGCTGATTATAAAATGTATCCTTGGCAGAGAGAGAAAGAATTAACATTTAATGGATACTTGCCATCTGCCAGGCACTGTGTAAGGCTAGTGGTTCTCAGTATTTAGTGGTAAAGGACTCCTCTGGGATTCTTGTGGAAGCTCTGAAATCTCTCCCTTAGAAAAATTCAAACACACACAAAATTTTACATAGAATTACAGGAGCAAAAGATTCCTGAAGCACAATCACAGACTCCAGATTAAAACCTTTTATGCTAAGTCCTTACCTCTGAGAGCATGGCATCATTGAGACGATATTGTTATCCCCACCTTACAGAGGAGGGAACATGCCCAAGCTCATATACATAAGTAGCAGAAACAACATTTCAACCAGAGTTGTCTAAACACTACAACTTGCTGGCCTAGATGAAAATGTCACTTGGTTTTTACTGTTACTATAAATATCACTCCTTATTTTTAAACGAGGAAATAAAGATTATGTGTGAAACTGAAATCTGTGCAAAGCATTCTAGACTCAGCCAAGGGAAATCAGGAAGCTCAAAATTCCCGGAGGTTCCAATCCCATTTCCTATCAGCCAAAAGCCCTACTCCCCGTGAACCCACCCACCCAGCTGGAAAACAAACCAAAGACGCACTTTTCTTAGATTTCATATTCCTCAGAACAAGAGGCAACCTCTATCATAATAGCTCAATTAAACTCAAAAAAAAATTTTTAAGAGACAACCTCTCTTTAAAATAATCCATCAGGGACTTCCCTGGTGGCGCAGTGATTAAGAATCCGCTTGCAAAGGCAGGGGACACGGGTTCGAGCCCTGGTCCCGGAATATCCCACATGCCGTGGAACAACTAAGCCTGTGTGCCACAACTACTGAAGCCTGCGCACCTAGAGCTCATGCTCCGCAACAAGAGAAGCCACCGCAATGAGATGCCCGCGCACTGCAACGTAGAGTAGCCCCCGCTCGCCGCAGCTAGAGAAAGCCCACACGCAGCAACAAACACCCAACGCAGCCAAAAATAAATAAAATAAAATAAATAACTTTATTAAAAAATAATAATAATCCATCAGTCAAATGTGAGTTAAGAGACCAAAGCCTATAGATATGAAACAAAGGAAATTTAATTTCAGAATATTACATGAATATAAAAGAAAAACAAGGCATATGTTTCTTTACAGTTACATATATATATAAATATATATATATGATATAGTTGAATAAGAATGAACAATAAAAAATGGTTAGACAGTTAAGAAACCTTGTTTCTCTTGTTGAGCAGGCTTGGGGAGAGTGAAAAGGCAATCCTTGCTATGAAGAAAGGACCCTGGGGCAGGAGTGTTTTTCCCAAACAGTTCTGCTCGTCCCCAAACATGTCTGGGGGAGTGCTCAATGGCTCTTTAGCACCTGTTATGGCCACGCACACTCCAGTTTCCATGGTAACCCAAGCACTCAGGCTATTAAGTACTTACTCCACCTCCTTGCTAGCCCACCCATCCACTCTCCACCTGTGGAAAGAGTTCAGCATCACCTGTCTAGGAAAGCCAGCTCTCCTATAGTGAGTTTTAGATTGGATTAATTACCACTGGTCTGAAAAGCTTGTGCATCTTAGAAACCCAAATCTTCCCCAAATTCTAGAGCAATCCTGCCAATTGCTAGTATCCAGTTTGGATCAAGGTCCTGTCTTCAGTACCAAGGCTTCCAGATGCAGGAGGGCAGGGACGAGGCTCTCTCCTGGGGAAAGGAGTTCTACTTAGAAAAGACTTCAGAATGAGAGCCATCAGTTTCAAGCATCTGTGCGAGGCCCTGTATGAAGGAAGCAGATAAAGTCTAGAGAAGTCATTCCTAAGATGGCTTCCCCAGTTATGCATGGCCACACAGCTAGTCACTCTGGGACCACAGATTCTCCTAGAAGGCAGTGTTTTCAACCGTATCCTAACATAGGTTTCTGTGAGAAAAGCTGAACAGAAACACTGCTGTTCCAGAGGAGAGAACGGCCCTGCTCTGACACTCTGGAACCACTGGTTTTCTTACAAGCCAGCAAAACAGCCACCTCTGGAACACCCAGTGGTCAGCGCAGTTAACCCTATACTACTCCATTTCCCAAGGGTACCCCCTCGTCATTCCTAACTCTGGAAAGACATTCAGGGTAATGAGCTTGTGGAGGATCAACTGCAGATTCAGTTATGATTCATTAGATACCACCTCCTTTAATATGTTTTGGCACTCAGGTACAATCAGTATCACTTAATCCTCTTTCACTGCTGCAATGGAGCCGTTCAAACCAGATTCATTGGTCCCAGTGCAAAAGTCCACCATTGTAAAAGGTTAGAAACTCCAGTGCCCATGGTTTTCACTGATTCAACCAGTATAGCTCACCCAGTACAGATCTGAATCAAGGAAGTGGTCTGCATTTTTTATGCTTGAGCCCTCTGGCATAAATACACTGCCCCATATTGATATCACATCAAAACCCATTGCAACTGACCCCAGAAAGAAATGAAATTTTAAAAGCAACAAGAGGCATTTCCAAAGAGATTGTTTCAACACAAAAAATAAACATAGAAAACAGATTTTTAAAATATTATAGATTTTAAAAATTGTTAAATACTGGCTCAAAAATATCTGCCCACCAAGTCAGAAGGGCAACAGTACCCTTCTGTAGCAAATGCTGAAGGGTTTTTGTTTTTGCAAAGATTCCACAGGATTAGAACAGTTATATATTATAAGGCAGAAGGTTACGCTGTTTATTTCTCAAATTTGGATTCCAACTAGTTCACAGCTTCTGTTAAAAAAGAAAAAAGAAGGAAAAGATCTATCATACCCTTACAGCAAGGGAAATCATATTTAATAAATACTTTAATGAAACACACATACCCAAATACACAAATAAACTGCCCAAGGGGGCAAGCTATATAAAAGCATGTGACAGACATCTCTCACCACCCCAGCCCCGGAACACGAGCCTCGATTACCAGTTGCATTCAACCAAAGAAAGTCTCCTAAATCTCAGCTACCTCCCTTAAATAGAACCACAGAACAAACTCGATGACAAGGAGGTATCAGGTCACTGCTCTGCTCTCTCCACCTATGCCAGACCATGTTTAACAGACCACACCACTACGGAATGAGCCACTTAGACAAATAAAGAAAGCAAGTATCAAGTTAAGGGAGAACACACTTTAGCCAAACACACTTTTGGTCATACCAAAAGGGGTCTCTGTTTGAACTCACTGACAGCTGGTGCAAGGAATTTTATAACAAAAAAGTCAAATAGAAGAACCCTACACAAAGGAACTTGCAAATAAGTATTTTTAAGAATGATATAAAACTGCTCTAGAGAAAGGGGCTTCTGAGCAGTTTTATACTCCTAACCATCTATTGTTCACAATCTATCAAGTTGGACAGCCAAATTTTACATTTTTCTCTACTACTGCTGTTATAGCAGCAGAAGAAACAGAAAATATGGAAGCCAGGACTGACATCCGGATGCAAAACCAAACTGTGCTCCCCAGAGTCATCTTTTGTTTCAGCAACAACACAGCATTTCAACTGTTTAAAAATAGGTCAGCAAGTCATGGTTTGCTGGGCAACTGCCCCCCCCCGCCCCCGCTGAGGCCTGACTCAGTTCCGGCACACAGGGTGAGAAAGGTTACACACCTAACAGAGCAGGCACAGACTAACACTCTCACCTGCCCCTGCTACTCTCTGGGCAGTGAGTTCCCACACTAGATCAGAGCCATCCCAATGCTCACCTCAGACACATGTGAACATCCCAACCCAGTCAAAGCTCCAGCCCATCTCCAAACTGCTCCCCATGCCCATCGTGACAAGGAGAGGGGTGGGCCAGCAGCCGCCCTTGAACATGGGTGATAAAAAACAACTGCTTCCAAATAAGGGCATTCTCTCCTTTAAATCTCTCAGCCCCATGGAGACTGATGCTCACTTCCTCCCTCTGACTCCAGCTGGCTCTCAGGAGACGGTCCAGCCTGCACACCTGATCCCTTAGAAGGATGCAATATAATCCCACCCATCAAGAGTTGTCCTGGCCATAAAGCCAGCCCCATCCTAGTCCCTCTCCAGAGCTTCCACTACATACAGGAGTTTCAGCAAGCCTCAAGTGAGCTGTTGGTGACACTCCTTGAGTCCCAGTGATTTGTCACAGAAGTACTGGCACCACACTGGCACCAGAGGTGTTTTAGGCGAGAGGAAACTGAATGAAGGAAAGGAGTTCAGCAACCACACAACCATTTTGACATCACTGAGGAAAGGGGAAGGGAGGAAAGGAGAGAGAATGGAGGGAGGGAAGAAGGGCCACAGTTTAATATTATTTGTTTAAATATTGTATCATTCTGAATTCTCCTTTTTTGATACTGCAGGCCAAATACCTACAATCTCAGGCCCAAGAAATAATAAAAAATTTCCAGGAAAGCTATAAATTCTTTGGACACAAATAGGTATTGAGGAGTAAAGCCTCATAAGATAAAGAGCTTTCCCAAAGCTTAAGGTGAAAAAGAGAGGAAAGACATCTGGCTTAGAGCCCACTTTGATTTTTTACCTTTTAAAATACACAAACAACAAATAAAGAAGAAACAGTAACCAAAATATCCCCCAAAACTATCAAAATAGAGAAAAGCCCAAGCTATCAGTTAAAAATAACATCAATCCACCAGGATTGACAGCACTTTTTAAAAACATCACTGGCAGTTGAGCACAGATTTCAAATGTTTTAAAAATAGAATCTGCCTAAACAAATACGTGGAATGAGCACAGGAGTCTGCCTGGTTCTACTCATCTACTGTGCTGTCTAGGCTGATTTGGCTGGTTAGTGGTTTCCCCATAACATTTTTTTTAAAAGAGAGAGAGAGTCGCTAGCACTGGTTCAGCAGGCAGAGTCCGTAGATGTCACCCACTGAGTGGGGTTAGAGGCGTCAGTCAAGTCACAGGATTAGTTGGCTTTCACAATTCAACATGCAGCAAGCAAGCTGCAAGTCCAAGCTTCTCTGTGAGCGGTAATGGCACCTGGCCCACAAAAGAGAAAATTCTGGGTGGACAACAGGAAACCTCTGGATCCTTCAGAGGAATCCTAGGCTGAAAGAGAAAAAGGAGCATTAAACACATTTATAAATATTTATTTTTGCAAACATTCCACCCAAAAGCTAGAGAAATCTATACTTATTATTTTCTATAAACTGAGGGAGAATTGCTTACTCTCTACCAAGTAAACATCACTTTGTCCTCTTGCTCTAATCTCAGTTCATTAAATCATCTTAATGGCAGTAACAGCTACCTTTACTAAGTGCATATTTTGTGCCAGGTGTTGCTCTGAGTTCTTTATGTATATTGCCTCATTTACCCTCACAACAACCTGGGCATGAGGTAATGCTCTTGCTATTTTACAGGTGAAGAATGTGAAGCCTACACCAATAAACTTGCCCTAAGATATACAGCTATTAAGGCTGGGAACTGAGGTTAAGAATCCGCCTGCCAATGCAGGGGACACGGGTTCGAGCCTTGGTCCGGGAAGATCCCACATGCCACGGAGCAACTAAGCCCGTGCGCCACAACTACTAAGCCTGCACTCTAGAGCCCGCGAGCCACAACTACTGAGCCCACGTGCCACAACTACTGAAGCCCGTGTGCCTAGAGCCCGTGCTCTGCAACATGAGAAGCCCACGCACCACAATGAAGAATAGCCCCCGCTCGCCGCAACTAGAGAAAGCCCGCGCACAGCAACAAAGACCCAACACAGACAAAAATAAAAACAAATAAATAAATTAATTAAAAAATAATTTTTTTTTAATTAAAAAAAAAAGGCTGGGAACTGAACGCAAGCCTAACTGAATGCAAAGCTCATGTTCTTACCACCACTACACCACTCACCAGCGAATGTTTACTAAATGCCTACTAGATGCAAGGCAGTCATTACTGGGGGGAAGAGAAGAAGACGGGGGCCATGAATATATTAAGTCTGGTCTTTGTCTTCCAGAAGAGAAACTAGCTACAGAGATAAGACAATACATGTGAAGCAAGTATCTATGATAAATCACGTTAAATGTCAACATTTTAGCAATGTCAATAAGAGTCCAAAGGAAAAGGTATATCTGTCTGGGTTAGCCAAAGGTTTTGAAGAGGAGGTAGGGTTTAGGCTGGGCTTTGAACAATGGGTAAGATTCTGACTGCTGAAAATAATGCCCATTAATAAGTAGGTGCTGAATCAGCAGTTCTCATCAGGGAGTGATTTTGCCCCCTCCCATGAAGGGGACATTTAGCAATGTCTGGAGGCATTTTTGGTTGTCACAACTGGGGGAAGGGTGCTACTGGCATCTAGTGGGTAGAGACCAGGGATGCTAAATATCATGCTAAATATCATAAGAATTATCTGACCTAAAATGTCGATAGTGCCAATTGAGAAACCCCATGAGAAATAAATGTCTTTGGGAGCACACTATTGATGATAATAAAATTGCATTATCTTCTTCAAAAAATACTTGTTCCTGGGCTTCCCTGGTGGCGCAGTGGTTGAGAATCCGCCTGCCAATGCAGGGGACACGGGTTCGATCCCTGGTCCAGGAAGATCCCACATGCCGCGGAGCAACTAACCACAACTACTGAGCCTGCGCTCTAGAGCCCATGAGCCATAACTACTGAGCCCACGTACTGCAACTACTAAAGCCCGCGTGCCTAGAGCCCGTGCTCTGCAACAAGAGAAGCCACCACAATGAGAAGCCCACGCACCACAACGAAGAGTAGCCCCCGCTTGCCGCAATTAGAGAAAGCCCGTGCACAGCAAGGAAGACCCAACACAGCCAAAAATAAATAAATTAAATAAATAAATTTTAAAAAAATACTTGTTCCTTTTATAAAATCACCATCAAAAAAATCTTGGCTTGTATTCTTTATGTAAAACAAATAGATGGCAGGCACTTGGATCTGTGGGCTTGGAGACTGAACAGAGTTCAGATCTGGAGGTGCAGGCTTGGGAGCAGGTATCAAACAGAGAACAGAACTGAGCTGCAGAAGGAGACCAAACTGCTAAGAGGGGGAAAAGCAAGAGCAGGAACAAGCAGAGAATTTAAGACAGAGCACTGAAAAACATGAAGAGGTGGAGGGGGGAGGCAGACGATAGTAAAGCACTGCAGAGATGGAAAAAATTAAAGAGGAAGGAGGAGAAGGAGAATAGTGTGAAGTCATGACAGCCACAGGTGTTCCCAGTTAGAGGAAGTGAGCAGGGAGAGGGTAATGTGAAAATGCCACTGCTTAATCCCGTGGGAGGTCATTCATTATCTGTGGGCCTCCACTTTTCTGAATCACTAACATTTTTAAGAATCTTATAAAAACTATATAATCTCTCCTCCAGAAAAATGTACACATGCACCTACACATAAAATTCCATCAACAATACCAGGAACTTTATTAGAGCCCTTAGGAAGTCCACAGTTAACAGGAAGAATCCTTGCTCTAAAACTTCTTGGTAAAATATTAAACTGACTTTTTTTTTTTTTTTTTTGGCTGCGTTGGGTCTTTGTTGCTGCGCGCGGGCTTTCTCTAGTTGCAAGCAAGCAGCGGCTACTCTTTGTTGCATTGCGCAGGCTTCTCATTGCGTTGACTTGTTGCAGAGCATGGGCTCTAGGCGCACGGGCTCAGTAGTTGTGGCACGCAGGCTCAGTAGTTGTGGCGCACGGGCTTAGTTGCTCCGCGGCATGTGGGATCTTCCCGGACCAGGGCTCAAGCCCGTGTTCCCTGCATTGGCAGGCGGATTCTCAACCACTGCACCACCAGGGAAGTCCTGACTTATTTTTTTAACGCATTTCTTTCTTCCAAAAGTAGAGCTGTCGACATAGAAAGACATTTCTTGATTATCTTCAAAAATGAAAGCAAGAAAAGGTGTAACTGATACAAACAACGTATCCTTCAAAAATAACTTATGCTGGGACTTCCCTGGTGGTTCAGTGGTTAAGAATCTGCCTGCCAATGCAGGAGACACAGATTTGAGCCCTGGTCCGGGAAGATCCCACATGCCGCAGAGCAACTAGGCCTGTGCGCCACAACTACTAAGCCCGTGTGCCTAGAGCCCATGCTCCGCAACAAGAGAAGCCACCGCAATGAGAAGCCCACGCACTGCAATGAACACCCAATGCAGCCAAAAATAAAAATAATAAAAATAACTTATGCTTGGTTTTGACTTATGAAGATACAGGTAGAAATATTTAGACACACAGAATCCAAACACCAAACTTGCCTCAATCAGACAGCCCAGCCTAGAAGCCAAAGGCAACAAGGAAAGAAAAGAGAGTTCAGATAATTCATTCAAGGATAAGTAAGAAGACCATATGAAATCTAACTTCCTAGAAAATAATAAAGATTTATCTATAAGGATTGGGTTTGTGTTATCTTTCTATTGCTGATGTCTCAAATAGTAATTATGCTCATATCTCTGGTAAAATGAGCATATCAGACCAGAGATCGCTTCATCTGCAACACAAGCCTTATAAAACAAGACCTAGCCTCACCCAGTTTTCTTCAGTAACAATTACTACTATTTGTTAATGCTTTAACAATCACAATGTGTTTCCAAAACATAATTTCAATTGAGCCTCATAAGAAATCTGGGAAGTAGATATAACTATTATTCCCATTTGCGGAGGAAGAAGTAGGCTGAGAATGAGTGGTTTTCCCAGGCCAGAGGAATGATGCCTCAAATTAGGTCTAACTACAAATCCCCTGGCCTTTCCTCAGAGGAAAGTACAGCAGCCACTGCACTTCACCAACTGAGCCTCCGACAATCAGCAGTCCCAGCACTAAATAATCCTTTTTACCCTAAAAATCCTCAAAAACATGTTGTATGATATGATTTCCAGGGTCCTTCAGCATGAGCTGTTTATCTGGAAAGCTTTATTGAATAAACAAAGCTAAAGTCTGCGCAGAAAAGGAACATAACTATTCCAGGTTTACTGAACATCTTCTCAGCACTCCTGTACTTGGTTTCACAAGTTAGTTTACACTTGCTTTTAATTTGCTTAACAAGTATTCTTAAGATATTTCTCACGTGTCACATCTGTCCAAGAATGCAGAGACCGTGTGGGTCTGTGTTCACAGCTCTGCCCCTCAGCACCTGGGACAGTGCTGAGTAGTTGCTCAATAACCATCTGCTAAATGAACTCAAGGGCAGGACCCAGCCTTATAATTTTTACATCTCTTCTGACTACAACCATACCACACTGGGAATTCAAAAAATGCTATTGACTAGATACAGAAAGGAACTACATTCATAAGACACACAGAGTAAGTACAATTAGTACCTTTTTTCCCCTCTTTCTTCCCCTCAGACCATTTCAGTCTTGTTGGTGTCATCATGACAGATGGAGAGCCAGAAAATAACTGTAACAAGAAAATTTTATAGTGGCTTAAATGTCCTAATGTCATTCCTATAGACAGACTTTACTAACAGAGGAATTATTTACTTGTTCAATTTCAATATGAAGAGTTTTACCAACGTATTTAGATCTCATTAATCTTAACTGTTTTATTGCTGGCTTAATGAAGTAACCACTCCTGGGAAAACTTGAAGGACTACTCCACACGTACTGCAGTGCCGAGCAGGCCTGGCTCAAATGTCACCCACCCTGTGGAGTCTCCCAGTAAGAACTGCTCCCTCCAGCACTTTGTGTGTGGAGCTATTTCACTGCATTTGTCATTTCTGCTTATGACTGGCTATATCTTCCTTGAACTCAAAGTGTTCGTTGAATGAATCAATGAAAACCTACAGAAAGAAGTCAGCATAAATGAAAAGACTGGGGAAAAGGCATAGTTGAATATGGCCCAAAGAAACACAGTAAAACAGACGACAGTATATTAATTTTCTTCTTTTCTACAAATGAACACATACAAAGAGAAAGTGCAAAGAATAGTATCTTACTAAATTCATATTTTCTTTGCTGGTTCTCTTCAATTCATCAGTGGCTACAGATTCTGGAGTAGGGTACTTGTTTTTCTTTTCTGACATCATCTGATTTCCCAGGACCTTCCGCTGATTTAGGAAGAGAAAATATTTGATTTATAAACATCTATAATATCTATATTATAATTATACTGGTCTTCAAAACTATAGTTTCTTAGGTTAAAAAAAATCTCAGCTCCTTGATAAATTCCCCCAGGCATCTTATACAAGAGAGGTCAAAGCAAGTTACTAAAAAACCTGAGATCACTGCCTTTCTTTAGGTGATCACTGTTCCTCTTTAAACCAATTAAAGGGCTGCAATGTTAAAAGCAACTTTATAGTTGATTTAAACCAACTAATACAGGCCAATTACAGTGCTTCTGAGGCCATAAAAGAAACACCAGTTACCTACCAGTATAATTTTTTCCCTAAAGACATATTGTCTCTGGCACCTTTTAAGAGTCCCCTCCTCCCCTCCCCACTAAAAGACACTTACACTGGGTCCACTCTAAGATTTTGCTTCCCTGTCATGTCCTCCTCACACAGGATTGGAAAATTTGCAGAAATTCTCTAAGAGTTTCTAGTATAGCCATAAAAGGGTACGGGCCTTCTTAAAAGGGTCCATGACTATACTGATATTCAGAGCAAGACTAAAAGCCCTTTCATCTCTGAACAGCTTAAAAGCTAATGTAACCTACTGTAACAGTTGACAGTGACAATTCTACCATCTTTGAAGAAATCTTTCTTTTTTCTCCTTAGAGAATAAATTTGAATTCCAAAAAAAAGAACATATCAAAACTAGAACATTAAACTTTATAATATAAATATTAGTAGGAATATTCTGTAATAAATCATTTACATGAGATGAATTTTGGAGGAAAAAAAGTCTAGCCAAAAAAAAAGTATCAAAGCAGGATAGAAATCAAATAGCTAAAACACAGAAGTGCTAGAAAAATAAGGCCAGTACATCTTCCTTTCAGAAGTCAGATATCACCTCAGTGTAGGCTGAACTGGGGATACCAGGAGCCACAGGACTAGCTATAAAAGCTA
This sequence comes from Eubalaena glacialis, assembly GCF_028564815.1. Classification (NCBI taxonomy): domain Eukaryota; kingdom Metazoa; phylum Chordata; class Mammalia; order Artiodactyla; family Balaenidae; genus Eubalaena; species Eubalaena glacialis. The sequence continues at coordinate 31,237,393 of NC_083716.1, read as the reverse complement.
AAATTCAGCTTCCAGTGAATTTTTTAACAGACATTTCATTACTCCTTTGCTATCGAGCAGAAACCTTCATCTATTATTAGCTTGAAAGTCTCTTCATTTATAATGAAAACAGTTTACCCTTCTGTCCTAAAAAACTTGCTAACATTGTGTTTAAAATTATTTTTCTAAAATGTTTTCTCCTGATACAATTATAAACTCTTTTATAACTCTAAAGTTCTAAATGCTCTCTCAGTAAAGAAGAGGGCAGCTGCCAAGAGGATACTATATTTTTACATTTCAAGCAATAATTAGCAACATTTCTAGAACCAACTGCAGGAGAAGAGCTCACTATGAAGAGAAAACTATACCCATCTAACTTCAGTTAAAGAAACATGTTTGACTAACACACAGAGAAACACTTATTGGACTGTAACTTTTGTTACCAATCATCTCTATGACAGGAAGTCAGAGGGAATGACAGACTTCCAAGTAAAATGAACCAAGGATGCTCATTTTACTTGCCACGTCTAAGCAGGTGAATACACTTTTGGGGTTCTAGCAAAGGGAATTTTTTAAAATTATGGTAAAATATACATAACATAAAATTTATCATTTTAACCATTTTCAGGTGTACAGTTCAGTAGTGTAAAGTACAGTCATATTGTTGTGCAACCATCACCACATCCCAGAAATTTTTCATCTTCCCAAACAGAAACTCTGTACCCATTAAACAATAATCCCAATTCCCCCCAGACCCTTAGTCCCTGACAACCACCATTCTACTTTGTTTCTATGGATTTGACTACTGTAGGTACCTCATATAAGTGGAATAATACAATATTTGTTCTTTTGTGACTGGCTTATTTCACTTAGCATGATGTTTTCAAGTTTAATCTATGTTGTAGCATGTGTCGGAACTTCCTTCTTTTTTAAGGCTGAGTACTGTTCCATTGTTCATATATACCACATTTTGTTTATCCATTTATCCATCAACGAACACTTGAGTGGCTTTCGCCTTTTGATTGTAAATAATGCCACTACAAACATGTATACAAATATCTGTTCATATCCCTACTTGGAATTGCTTGATCATATGCTAGTTCTATTTTTAGTTTTTGAGGAACCGCCATACTGTTTTCCATAGTGGTTGCACCATTTTACGTTCCCACCAACAGTACACAAGGGTTCCAATTTCTCCACATCCTGACCTTGCTATTTTCTGTTTTGTTGATAATAGCCATCCTAGTGAGTGTGAATTGTTATCTCATTGTGGTTTTCATTTGCAGTTCCTTAATGATAAGGGATATTGAGCGTTTTTTTTATCTTCTTCAGAAAAATGCCTATTTAAATCCTTTGCCTTTTTTTTTTTTCTTTTTGGCCATGCTGTGCAGCATGTGGGATCTTAGTTCCCTGACCAGAGATCAAACCCATGTCCCCTGCAGTGGAAGCGTGGAGTCTTAACCACTGGACCGCCAGGGCAGTCCCTGCCCATTTTTTAATATGGATTGATTTTCTTTGCTGTTGTTGTAAGAGTTCTTTTTATATTCTGGATGTTAACTGCTCATAAGATATATATTCTGCAAATATTTCCTCCCATTCTGTGGGTTGCTTTTTCACTCTGTTTGATGTCAAACAAACCTAATGTCCCAAGGCTATTGGCCCCAGTGGATAGGATTGAGTGAATTCTAAACTGCTATTAATGATAATAACTACAACCAAAATTAGAGCAAGATAAAGTTGCAACTGCTAACAACTACAGTTTAAAAAAAAATACACATATATATATATTACAAGGTATTTTTTTTTTAAGAGCACAACTTTTAAGCAAAGATCTCCTTAATGTTGCTGGATTTATAAATTTTAATAATGTTAAACAATTTTAAAAAGAAAACCTGTAGAACACAGAACAGTGCTAATCTCTCTCCAGGTTAACTAGATAGGACCTTGCCTTTGTTTATGCCTGGAAATTTGAACCCCATAATCAGCTATCTACTGCCACCTGCTGGCAATATCCCTTAACTACAAGTTCAGATCATCAATGAAGACTCAAGTAAATTGAACCTACAGACAGCAATGGTAGCAACAGCACAGAAGTACATATTGCATTTGTTTTAAAAACAAGATTTTTAATGAATCTGAGACAAAGGAAGAGAACAAAACAACTGATCAAAATATTAAGCTCACAAAAATTTGAGTTACCTAAAACTCACTAGCCTACTAGAAAAATCCATTTCCAGTCTCTGTCAACTTTCTCACTTTTCCATAACTTTAGCAAATTGCACAGTGAAGTATGTAGCACAAAGCAGGTCATGAACCAAAAGAGATTCTCTACTCAGGGATGAGGACTCTGTCCTCAGCCCCAGAAGAGACAAAAGGACCTTTATTTTTTTATCCCTTACTTCTCCAATCATAGAGCCCCTTCTCTGATTTGAAACACAGAAAAATGCTTTGAAAAATAAAAGCTTTTCCAAATTCTATTCTTTTCCCCTTACAAGTGAAGCCTTCATAGAATCCCAAAAAACAGAATAAAACTGTTTATGCATAAGAAGAGTCAGACTGTTAAATTTTCTCACAATCAATGCTGAAAATGACAGCACAGTGTACCTACCTTAATAAGGCCACTGAAGGACCGTGAACGGGCCCTCTTCTGCACCCGGAGGGTAGAAGGTTCTCGTCCTGGTGTTTGGGTCTCAGAATGCTTATTAAACTAGAAGAAAACATAAAGAACATTTTGTTAGTAGTCTCCCATCAAGAGATAGCATTCTGTGACAATCAATAACTAAGTGGAAATACCTAGAAAAGCCCAAGAATAAGTGAATCTGTACATACATGGATTAGTAGATTGGCAAGCAAATCACAAAGGCAAAAATTATGCCACCAAGAAGTCAAAATGTATTAAATTAGCCTGAGGGTAAATTAAATTAAATTAAATAATACACACCCAAAAACAATCAAATTGGAATCAGATCAAGCTTCTAGAATTAGATCTAACTACCAGTTTATAGCAAATACAGAGGACTAAGAAACATCCCTGATTGCACAGGGATGCAATCAGCAAAATCCAGACTGTGAGAGACAAAGAATCTGGTTTCTTTCACAAATAAAGTGCAGAGAGAGAGAGGATGGTTTATGTGTGTTTAAATGCAATGTGTTAACTGTATTGGATCCTAGAACAGAAAAAGGATACCAGTGTTAAAACTGGTAAAATCTGAATAAAGTCTGTAATGTTACTAGTAATGTACTAACGTTAATTTATTAGTTTTGACAACATTAACATTAGGAGGAACTAGGTGAAGGATATGTGGGAATTCTGTACTTTCTTTGCAATTTTTCTCCAAACCTATATTATTTCAAATTTAAAAGTTTATTCAAACAAACTTCAGCAATTTTTAGGGAGGAAAAAAATAGGAGGGGAAAGAAGGATGGACCTATATATGAAAAGAAACCTAGTAGCTGTAACAGCTCCCCTCAGAAAACGCATACCCTTTGGTCACGCCTCTTCTAGGAAATAATCTTCAATGAGAATACTTATGAACAAATATGTATAAACTAAAAAATGACCTAATTTATTTATTTTTGGCTGTGTTGGGTCTTCGTTGCTGCACACGGGCTTTCTCTAATTGCGGCGAGCAGGGGCTGCTCTTCGCTGCAGCGCACAGGCTTCTCATTGCAGTGGCTTGTCTTGTTGCGGAGCACAGGCTCTAGGTGCGTGGGCTTCAGTAGTTGTGGTGCACGGGCTTAGTTGCTCCGCGGCATGTGGAATCTTCCCAGACCAGGGATCGAACTCGTGTCCCCTGCATTGGTAGGCGGATTCTTAACCCCTGTGCCACCAGGGAAGTCCCCAAAATGACCTAATTTCCCCTAATATGTCCAGTAGAGGACAAACTATATATATATCAGGTTATATACAATAAAATATTATGCAACCATTAAAAATGTTTACAGCCTTTTAATGACATGGAAAATGCTCTGATATAATGTTATATGAAAAGGGTAGGGTATTTTAAAAACTGAATATGTATTATGATCTCAATTAAACAAAAAAAATATGAAATACATGTTCATGGAAAGAAATACAAGAAGGAAATACTCCAAGATGTTATCAGTGGTTATCTCTGGATGATAACAGGTGATTTTTAATTTCTTCTTGACACTCTTCTAGAGGTTTCAATGTTTCTGTAGTGAGTACTCATTATTTTTATAATCATGGAGAATAAATTATATATAATCATAGAGGATAGTAAAAGTATAGTTTCTTCAAAAATAAATGGCAATATTTTAAATGTATGTGAGGAGTTTGCAAGCATGCATGAGAAAATGCTTAGGCTGTAATGTTTAATGAAAAAGGGAGAAATAAAAGAAAGTATATGGTATGATCATAACTACATCAAAATATTGGCTTGGCCAAAAAGTTCGTTCAGGTTTTTCCATATGGAAAAATGAACTTTTTCTATATTCCAAAATATTGGGTTGGCCAACGAACTTTTTTGTCCAACCCAATATATCCACAGGAAAAAGACTGAAAGAAATACCCAATATGTAAACACTGGTAGGATGAGTGATTTATTTTCTTTTAATCCTTCTCTATAATTTCCTATTTTTCTAAAAAGAGCAAAACTAATGTAGTTTTTTCCTTTGTATTAGCTTTAACCCTCAGTGTTCTTGATGAGGGAAGTCATTTACACCTGTCCTACCTGAATTACTGGCTTAGTTTCTACCAAGAATTAAATCACTACACTGCTTTAAATCTGTAATACTACTTGGCCAACACCCTCTAAAATTCCAGTCATAGCACAGTTTGCTAGATCTCAAAGTAACTTCAAAGAGAGTGACAAAGGGAATTCCCTGGTGGTCCAGTGGGTAAGACTCCGTGCTCCCAATGCAGAAGGCCCAGGTTCAATCCCTGGTCAGGGAACTAGATCCCGCATGCATGCCGCAACTAAGACCCAGTGCAGCCTAAATAAATAAATAAATATTTAAAAAACAAAACAAAGAGAGTGACAGAAAATTTCTCTTAAAGGACTTTGTCAATTGTAAAGAACAGCTCAGTTCAACATTTCTGAGCATTTGTTTCTGTCTGGCCCCATGCTTGAGGTTAGGTATAAAAAAATAAATAAAAACACAGACATCCCTCAGGAAGGTCCCAGTCGAATAAGACGTCAAGAGGCTGGGCTTTCCTGGTGGCGCAGTGGTTGAGAATCTGCCTGCTAATGCAGGGGACACGGGTTCGAGCCCTGGTCTGGGAAGATCCCACATGCCGCAGAGCTACTAGGTCCGTGAGCCACAACTACTGAGCCTGCGCGTCTGGAGCCTGTGCTCCGCAACAAGAGAGGCCGCGATAGTGAGAGGCCCGTGCACCGCGATGAAGAGTGGCCCCCGCTTGCCACTACTAGAGAAAGCCCTTGCACGGAAACGAAGACCCAACACAGCCAAAAAATAAAATAAAATAAATTAAAGGTATCCTTTAAAAAAAAAAAAAAAAGAAGTCAAGAGGCTGACCTTGCCTGTTTAGCTAAAATTCAAGAGGGGCTGAGACAAAATAAATTTCCTGAGAAAGAAACTAACCAAGTCATCAATATTTACTCAAGCTATACTTTGAGTCTCAAGATAGCAAATGAGAGACCTAATTTTGCTCCCATAGCTCCAAAAAAACAAACTCAGCCACTAGAATTCCTATTTCTAGTATCACACTAGGCCCTTGATTTAGTGTTTTCTAACTGCAAACAACTCACTAGTAAGAACTACCACTTTTTCTCTGCTATGGCAGCCACTTTACATAGATTCTTTCTAATCTTTACAACCATGAAACATGGGCATTACAATCACCATTTTACAAACAAGAAAATTGAAAGTCAGCAAGATTAAGTTATCTGCCAAGAAAATATGAAGGGTTTAAATGTCATACATGACCAAATTAGAGAAACTAACCACATTGGATCCTTCTGTTTACTCTAGAAATCCAAGAGCCTCCACCCCTTTCTCTAGTGGGGCAATAGTACAGAGATCACCACTGAGGTTCCACAGACAAGTTCGCTTTCTTGACTAAACCAAAGCTTGGACCAGTAAGAGACAAAAATTAAATGAAATTCTTAATAATATTCCCTAGCAATTCTACAAGCAAAAATCACATTCCTAAAGCCCCATCACTGTCTCCCTGCCTTCGGCACCTGTCTGATAAGGTGTTTCTTCTTTGCCGACTCTGGCATATTGTGAACATGTTGGAACAATTCTCTTAGTGCCTCTCCCGTACGCTGCTGGGTCTCCTCCTGATGAAGGCAGGAATCTCGCCGGTTCCATTTCTGAGATCTTGTCACTTGGAAGGAGCTGGTATGACACGAAGCTATCAGATCAAGATCATCCTATGGAAAATTTAAAAGAAAAGTGAATTAATATATCCTGCCAGCTTTGTTTCCAGATTCCCACCACACTGTAACAAAAAAAGGGGAGATGTGGGAAACATGGTATACTCTTACATGTAGGAACAAGAAAAATCTAAATACCATCATCAGATAAAGAGAAACCTACAATTATAGACTATATCAACAGCCCACTCCCATGACCTGCCCAGAAAACCTAAATTCATTTAGAATATTGTCACCAAAAATTATATTTATATAATAGTCCAGTTTTCAGAGCATCTTTTAATCTCATGTAATTCTCATTGGTATCCTATGAGTTAAAGCAGTGAAAGTATCATTATTCCCATTTCATTGAAGAAGAAATTGAAGTTAACCTATTAAGTTTAAAATCATCTAGATACTAAAGTGACAGACCCATCGTAGAGACCAAGTACACTGGTTCTTGGCTGGTGCTCACATGACAATATGTGATAACTACACAGCAGTGGTAGAGCAACAAAAACAACTCTCTAAGAAAAACCATACTCCAGTTAAACTAGCTGAAATAAAATACTGTTTTCCTGGTCACACCAAATATTTTCTGAATGAGAGGTAGAAACCAACAGGAGCAGAAAAAGAAGCATAAGATGACAGCTTAAGTTTCTAATCAAGACAGACTAAAAAAAATCATCAAAAAGTGCTTGTGATGTTTTTTAAACTTCTCACTTTTAAAACTCAATAATCATGTAATCTTGTTAATAAGCGTCACACATTTGCTTTCTAAGCTCATAAGGTCTCAAGTCTTCCAGACATTTCAGAGTGTTACCTTACCACCAAACTTGAAAGAAGAATGTATTACATAAAACTGTACTTTCATAACTAAAAATATTTAATACATTTGCTATTTACAGACTGTTTTTTTCAACTATAACACATTTTATTTTCTTATGTCTTTACTTTGATTTCATACTTTGTTTTAAAACTCCACTAATCTTAACTAGCTCTCTCCTGGTTTGGGCTAAGAGCAATTTCCTATTCTTACCTTTGATGCTTGTGTTCTGGAACCCAAATAGTGCAATCTGGCACATTCCCGAATATAAGCAGGAGCCTGGGCAGGATATAAAAGAAAAACAAGAACAAATGGTTAGCAGAATCTAAAATTCTTTCAGGTCATAAGGACAGTGGTTCTTAAAATGATCTGACTGGCAGATTACTCTGGAAAAACAAAAGATCCACAAAGTACCCTATTTCATAGTTTCCTTTCTCTTGCCACCAAAAAGATAGCTCAACAATCCAACAGGAAAACTGTGAGAAGACACTACTGTAGTTTTAAAAATCATATATGGCATATGTGTGTGTATATATATAATTTTTTTCAAATGAGCCAGAACAGACATTTGTAGTAATGTTTATATTTGACAAAAACTACCCCCAAATCCTTACAAATTTCAAGTGGTCCCTAAATCACATTTTAGAATCACTGTATAGAAAATACCATTTAGAATTACTATGGAGTAACAACAGACAAGGAGGAATTTAGCTTATTGGTATATTACCCGGAATCCTGTGATAAGTATCCTGATACAGTCCTAGTAGAAGTGTAAATAATGCAACCACTATGAAAGAGAATTTGGCAGCATCTAAAAAAATTACATTTTCATTTACCCTTTAAACCAGAAATTCCACTTCTGAAAATCTATCCTGAAGATATTACTCCAGAAATACAAAACATACTTGGATAAGATTAATCAAAATATTAGACACAACCAAAATGTCTATTAATAGGAGGATGGTTAAATAAACTTTTACACATCCATACAACACAGTACTATGCAGTCATTAAAAATGAGAGAAGGGAGGGAGGGAAGAAACACTTTACGAACTGATATGAGTGATTTCCAGGATCTGCTGTTGAGTGAGAAAAGTTACAGAGCAGTGTATAAAGCACTTGTGTAAGAAAGAAGAGGAAATAAAAATATACACACATATACACAATAATTTGTTTTTACAAAAAGAAACACAAAGAAAACACTAAGAGAATAAACCAGAAAACAATGAAAATGGTTAGGGAAAGGACTGAAATTTCTCTAAATATACCTTTTTGTGTAGTTTTGACTTTTGAACCATATAAATATACCACAGGTTCAAAAAATAAAATTAAATCCAAAAGGAAAAGAGGCAAACCCTAAACCTGTACAACAACAACAAAAAATATATCTGTATATCAAATTGAAAAAAAAAAAGGGACTTCCCTGGTGGTCCAGTGGCTAAGACGCCATGCTCCCAATGCAGGGGGCCAGGTTCAATCCCTGGTCAGCGAACTAGATCCCACATGCCGAAACTAAGAGTTCGCATGCCGCAATTAAAGATCTTGCGTGCTGCAACTAAAGATCCCACATGCCGCAATGAAGTTCCCGCATGTCATAACTAAGATCTGGTACAGCCAAATAAGTAAATAAATTTTTTTTTTTTAAATGATAACATAAGCACAGAGAAAGGAATTATTCCACCTAACTTTTGAAAACTGTATTCTGGCTATACAACCTTAGTGAGATATATTCAAGGGAAAAGGAACTGTAAGGAAATCCTAAACGTCCATCAACAGATTTACAGAAGTTTATTGTTAGTAGTAATAGTTGTATTATTTTGAAATTAATTTATTATATTGTAGGATAAAGCAACTAACATATATAAATGCTATTAAAATCTGGAATTTGTATTGTAAAAATTTACATTTATACAAATATAAAGTAAAAGAAGTCAAGAAAAAGCTCTGTAGTGTTAAATCTGAATTGGAAATACTAATATGAACTAATGATTTCTTTTTAAAAAAATTTTAGTTCTACTTCCTTGCCCTCAAAGAGCCTAGAAGCAATGACACCCAAGAAACAATCAGTACGTATACCCAGTGTCAGTGGAAGAAACTAGGGCTCCTTGAAGAAAATAATTGATTCCAGGCCCAGGGCAGAGCAAGTATAAAGTAAGCTGGGGACATTATGCCCCAATATAGTTATACTGTCCAGCAGGATTATCAGTGGATGCTAAACCATTATATTAGGTAATTGCCCTGCAGGTTACTTACTACTTGCAAAGGGGAAAATGTACCTTTATAATTGAGAGATGTGGCAAGTAGCAAAATTAGCATTACTGAGAGTAAGACAATCTACATTCTGTGCCTCCTAATGTGATGCAATATGATGTATACAAACATCACCTATGAATCTTTGCCAAAAATGCTTAACCTGAATCTAATCAAGCCTCTAAACCTAACTTGTGGTTTATAGGAACTACATAGAAAGGGATAAAGGAACAAGTTAAATAACCTTGAAAAAACAGTAAGACAAATTTAAAATGTGGAATATTCTACAACACAATAGGCCTGAATGCTTCAACAAATCAATGACATGAAGATAAAGGGTAGTGATTATTCCAGATTAAAAGTGGCATAATAATCAAAAGCAATACATAAGCCTTGATCAGTTTATGTTTTGTTTTGTTTTTTTACATCTTTATTGGAGTATAATTGCTTTACAATGGTGTGTTAGTTTCTGCTGTACAACAAAGTAAATCAGCTATATGTATCCATATATCCCCATATCCCCTCCCTCTTGCGTCTCCCTCCCACACTCCCTATCCCACCCCTCTAGGTAGTCACAAAGCACCGAGCTGGTCTCCCTGTGCTATGCGGCTGCTTCCCACTAGCTATCTATTTTACATTTGGTAGTGTATATATGTCAAGTTTATGTTTTTTATATTTTTTAAAATAAATTTATTTATTTATTTATTTATTTATTTATTTTAGCTGCATTGGGTCTTTGTTGCTGCGTGCAGGCTTTCTCTAGTTGCGGCGCGTGGGCTTTCTCTAGTTGCGGCGAGCAGCGGCTACTTTTTGTTGCAGTGCTCGGGCTTCTCAATGCTATGGCTTCTCTTGTTGTGGAGCACGGGCTCTAGGTGCGCGGGCTTCAGTAATTGTGGCACACAGGCTCAGTAGTTGTGGCTCGCAGGCTCTAGAGTGCAGGCTCAGTAGTTGTGGCGCACGGGCTTCAGTAATTGTGGCACTCAGGCTCAGTAGTTGTGGCTCGCAGGCTCTAGAGTGCAGGCTCAGTAGTTGTGGCACGCGGGCTTAGTTGCTCTGCGGTGTGTGGGATCTTACTGGACCAGGGCTCAAACCCGTGTCCCCTGCATTGGCGGGTGGATTCTTAACCACTGCGCCACCAGGGAAGTCCAAGTTTATGTTTTTTTAAAAAGCAGCTATGAAATACATTCTTAGGACAACTGGGGAATTTAAATATGAACTGAATATTAGCTGATATGAAATTCTTGTAAATCTTCTTAGATGTGATAACAATACTGTGACTATTAGGAGAATATTCATATTCTTAGGAGATGCATGCTTAAGTATTAAAGGACAAAATATCATGATGTCAGTGGTTCAGGCAAAAAAAAAAAAAAGAAAGCATGAATATATAGAGGACTTCCCTGGTGGTGCAGTGGTTAAGAATCCGCCTGCTGACGCAGGGGCACGTGTTTGAGCCCTGGCCCGGGAGGATCTCACATGCCACGGAGCAACTAAGCCTGTGCGCCACAACTACTAAGCCTACACTCTAGAGCCCGTGAGCCGCAACTACTGAGCCCGCGTGCCTAGAGCCCATGTTCCGCAACAAGAGAAGCCACCGCAACGAGGAGCCCGTGCACCGCAATGAAGAGCAGCCCCCGCTCGCTGCAACTAGAGAAAGCCTGCGCGTAGCAACGAAGACCCAACACAGCCAAAAATCAATCAATCAATAAATTAATTAATTAATTTAAAAAAATATATATAGAGAGAGAGAGAGAGAGATAAAGCAAATATGGCAAATGGTGACATTTGTTGAATCTGAGAGTTGTTTCACTCTTTCAACTTTTCTCTATATTTGAAAAACTTCACAATGAAGTTTTCAAAAAAGAGTCTCATGACAAAGACATTATGCTATCTATAGTTTAATTTTTACCTTGGTAAATTATAAAGCAGAGCCAAAGGAAATTTCCTCCAAATAAGAATATGACAGCCCACATCACCTATTCTATAACTTCATTTAAAAACAAAACGAAACAAAAACCTCTGCCCCAAAAAGATACTATGAACTGAAGGGATACTCAGAAAGGCAGCCAGAAGCAGGCAGGTTTAAATGAAAATCTGAGGGTCCGAGGTATTTTACAGTTCATAGGACTTCCCAGATAAAATGGGAATTGGCCTCAACTGTATATACATCATAATTCCCTAGGAAAAGATGTGGTGACTCCTATTGAAAAGAGAGAAAACCAGACTAGGTCAGATGGACTGATAATAGTAGAGGATAGAACTATAAATAGTTAGGAATAATTTTAGAGAAAAAAAATACAGAGAACACAGAATGAAGCAACATAGAATCTGAGGATTAGGAGGTAAACCGTCCACCCAAGGAAGCCTGAGAACAAGAAAAAGACAACAAAGGGACTTCCCTGGTGGTCCAGTGGGTAAGACTCTGTGCTCCCAGTGCAGGGGGCCCAGGTTTGATCCCTGGTCAGGGAACTAGATCCTGCATGCATGCCGCAACTAAGAGTCCGCATGCTACAACTAAGAAGCCCACACACTGCAACTAAGAAGCCCGCATGCCGCAACTAAAAGATCCCACACGCGGCAACGAAGATCCTGAGTGCTGCAACTAAGACCCGGCGCAGCCGAAATAAATAAATGAATAAATTTTTTTTAATTTATTAAAATAAAAAGGAAGACAACAAAGCACAAGAAGAACAAATATGGGGTAAAGTAGGACCGCAGAATAAGTATAGAGCACACAGAACAATCAACCATTTTTCATCCAGGAACAGCTCAGGGAAGAACCTACTCAGCCAAAGTGGTGAAGCAGATGCCCACAAGGACAATGGTTCTGACTCAAATCCAAACAGAAAAGGCCTGAGACTAAAATAAATCTCAAAAAAAAAAAAAAAAAAGACATTCTTTGTCTCCTTTAGAGATAAACAGAGGCTCAAAGAGTGCTCACACTAGCCTGGAAACAAAGGTAAATAGCAAATAAGAATCAAAACCCCAAGGATGAGGAGCTAAAAGAGGGATCTATGGAAGAGAAAGGAAGAGTAAAAATAGAGAATGTCTGCAAGAATCTAATAATTAGAACGTGTACCAAGCCAAATTACATCTAGGAGACTATACTCATGTTTTATCTCTAAGGTTTGTACAATCTGTATTCTCAAGGTCCTCCACAGTGATATGTTATCTGACATAGTAAAAGGGACTTTGCTGGTGTGATTAAGTTAAAGACCTTGCAATGGGGAGAGTATCCTAGGCTATCCAGGCAGGTCCACTATAATCACATGGGTCCTTAGAAGCAGAGAACCTTTCCCAGCTGTGGTTAGAAGGAAACATCACTATGGAAGAAGGATCAGAGAGATACAACATTGCTAGCCTTGAAGATGGAGGAAGGGGACTATGAACCAAGGAATGTGGGCAACCTCTAGAAGCTGGAAAAGGCAAGTAAACAGATTTTCCCCTAGAACATCCAGAAAGGACTGCATCCCTGCCAACACCTTAATTTTAGCCCAGTGAGACTCATGTCAGACTTCTGACCTACAGAACTGTAAGATAACAAATTTGTGTTGTTTTAAGTCACTTTAAAAAAATCCTTCACAGTGAGGTACAACTTCATTGTATATTTGAATTGTACTGGACAACGGGCAAGAGAGAATGGGCTCTACAGGTAAACAGATCAGAAGGTGGAAAAGCTAGAAACCATGAGATGCAATGAGATCTCTCAGAACCCACCTCTCTTTCCACTTGTGAGTGGTGGGCTATGAAAAGTTAATCCCATATCAGTGGTAACAAGAGAACTCAACAGAAGGAGAGTTCTATTAGGAACTACACCTAGAAATTCCCCATCTTGATTCACAACTACTGTCAGTTAACTGCACTCTCCGTACACACAACTCCTCTCAACTTATTCCTATAAATCCATGCTTTGGAACTAGTTCTTCCCCTAAATGAGAAGTATATAAAGAACTGGTTTGAAAGATCTTTGTTCATCATTAAAAACCATTCTTTCTCCTGTTGTCCTATGTCTACTGCTCTAATTCACTTACCTAGATCTTGACTTCTAATTGACCATAATCTTTGACTTCGGCACCTAAGCCCCGGATACAGCCCTGACCCTTTGTTTTACAGCCTATTCAATCAAAGATTCTGATCTGTCATTTCTAAACTCTGGACTTTGGATCACTTGCCATCCTGTAGTGGATAAATCCTAGGGTGGCCTCCATGTTCACATTCTGCATAATTCCCTCTTCCTGAGTGTGAATGGACTTGTGACTTGTTTCTAACCAACAGAATATTGGTGACTGAATGCTGCTCCTGTGATGATCAGGTTATATAATATGGCTAAAGTGATGGGATGGCACAACTGTGATTAAATTATGATATATACATTTATAATACATTATGTATATAAAATATGTATTATATATAAGATATATATAAAATATATCTTCATCTGAATCTTGTTAGCACATACTAGAGAGACTCTCCTGTTGGCCTTGCAGAATCAAGCTACTATAAAGCAAGAAGAGAGACAAATTGAAGGAAAAACCATGTTAAACAAAAAGGAACCAAAACTAGCCAGAGCAACTAGACAAGAAAAAGAAATAAAAGACAGCCAAATTGGAAAGGAGTAACATTATCTCTGTTCATAGATGATATGATCTTTTATGTAGAAAACTCTAAAGATTTCAAAGAAAAATTGTTAGAACTGATAAACAAATTCAGCAAAGTAGCAAGATACAAAGTCAACACACAAAAATCAGTTGTATTTCTATACACTAACAATGAACAATCCAAAAAGGAAACTAAGAAAACAATTCCATTTACAATAGCATCAAAAAGAATAAAATACTTAGGAATTAATTTAACCAAGGAGATGAAAGATTTGTAAAATGAAAACTACAAAACGTTGCCGAAAAAAATTAAAGTCAACATAAATAAATGGAAAGACATCCCCTGTTCATGGATTGGAAGACTTAATACTGTTAAAATGTCAATACTACCCAAAATAATCTACTGCAATCCCTATCAAAATCCCAACGACAGTTTTTGTAGAAATAGAAAAATCGGGACTGCCCTGGTGGCGCAGTAGTTAAGAATCTGCCTGCCAATGCAGGGGACACGGGTTCGAGCCCTGGTCCCAGAAGATCCCACATGCCACGGAGCAACTAAGCCCATGCACCACAACTACTGAGCCTGCGCTCTAGAGCCCGCAAGCCACAACTACGGAGCCCACATGTCACAACTACTGAAGCCCGAGCACCTAGAGCCTGTGCTCTGCAACAAGAGAAGCCACCGCAATGAGAAGCCCATGCACCGCAACGAAGAGTAGCCCCCGCTCGCCACAACCAGAGAAAGCCCAAGCACAGCAACAAAGACCCAACACAGCCAAAAATAAATAAATACATAAATAAATTTATATTTAAAAAAAAGGAAATAGAAAAATCCAGCCTAAAATTCATATGGAATCTCAAGGGACCCCAAATAGCTAAAACAATCTTGAAAAAGAACAATGCTAGAGGACTCACATTTCCTTATTTCAAAACTTACTACAAAGCTACAGTAACCAAAACAGTATGGTACTGGCATAAAGACAAACATATAGACCAACTGAATAGAATAGAGTCCAGAGATAGACCCTCAAATATATGGATTTTCAACAAGAGTGACAAGACTATTCAATGGGGAAAGGACAGTTTCTTCAACAAATGATGCTGGGAAAACTGGATATCCACATGCAAAAGGATGAAGTTGGACCA
Source organism: Eubalaena glacialis (assembly GCF_028564815.1). Lineage (NCBI taxonomy): Eukaryota > Metazoa > Chordata > Mammalia > Artiodactyla > Balaenidae > Eubalaena > Eubalaena glacialis. Next base: position 31,222,253 of record NC_083716.1, on the reverse strand, counting down.
CTACCTAATACCATATACAAAAATTACCCAGAATAGATAAATGTAAGATGTAAAACAATAAAACTCTTAAAAGAAAGTAAAGGGCAAAGGCTTCACAGCATTGGATTTGGCAATGATTTCTTGCATATGACACCAAAGGCACAGGCAGCAAAAGAAAAAAATAGACAAATGGGACTTCATAAAAATTTTTAAATTTTGTGCAGCAAGACACTATCAACAGAGTAAAAGGCAATCCACAGAATGGGAGGAAATATTTGCACATCATAAATCTGATAAGGGATTAATATCTAGAATATATAAAGAACACCTGCAACTCAATAACAAAAAAGCAAACAACCCAGTTCAAAAATGGGTGGGAATTCCCTGCCGGTCCAGTGGTTAGGACTTGGTGCTTTCACTGCTGTGGCCTGGGTTCAATCCCACAAGCCGCATGGTGCAGCCAAAAAAAAAAAAAAAAACACGGGCAAAGGACTTGAATAGACATTTCTCCAAAGAAGATATGCAAATAAGCAATAAGCACATGAAAAGATGTTCAACATCACATCACTAATCATTAGGAAAATGCAAATTGAAACTACAATGAGTTACCACCTCACAACCATTAACACAGCTATAATCAAAAAAAATCCCCAAAACAGAATAACAAGTGTTGGTGAGGATGCAAAGTAATGGGAACCCTTGTGCCTTGTTGGTGAGAAGGTAAAATGGTGCAGCAACTATGGAAAACAGTATGGCAGTTCTGTTAGAATTACCATATGATCCAGCAATTCCACTTCTGGGTATAGAGTCATACCTCAGGATCCAAGGTTACTGGTTCCAGGATTTCCCCATGGATACCAAAATCCACAGATACTCAACTCCCTTATATAAAATGGCACAGTATTTGCATATAACCTATACACATCTTCCTGTGTACTTTAAATCATCTATAGATTACTTATAATACCTAATACAATGTAAATGCTATGTAAATAGTTGTAAATACAATGTAAGTCATATAAAAATAGTTGCTGGTGTGCAGCAAATTCAAGTTTTGCTTTTTGGAACTTTCTAGAATTTTTTTTTCCAAATATTTTTAATCTGCCGTTGGTTGAATCTGTGGATGGGGAACCCACAGATACAGGGAGCCAACTATATACCCAAAAGAATTAAAAACAGAGTCTAGAAGACATATTGTATGTCCATGTTCAGAGAAGCATTATTCACAAGAACTAAATGTGGAGGCAACCCAAGTGTTCTCAACAGATGAATGGATAAGCAAAATGTGGTATATACAGTGAATGAAATGTCAGCCTTAAAAAGGAAGGAAATTCTGACAAATGCTACAACATAGATGAACCTTGAAGACATTATGCTAAAGGAAATAAGCCAATCACTAAAATTGATTGATTCCACTTTTATGACGTACTTAAAGTGGTCAAAATCATAGAGACAGAAAGTAGAATGGTGGTTGCCAGGGCCAAGGGGGAGGGATGAATGGGGAGTTATGTTTAATGGGTATAGCGTTTCAAGCGTTTTGCAAGATGAAAAGAGTTCTGGCGATGGATGGTGGTGATGGTTTACATAATAATATGAATGTAATTAATGCCACTGGCCTGTACACATATAGTAAATGTTGTCATATGTATTTTACCACAATTTTTTTTTTTTTAATTGAAGAAAGACAGAAAAAGGAACCAGAACTGAGTGGTCTTAAAAATTCTCGGCCTTTCCAGATGGCAAAAGACGCTAAAATTAAGAAATTCACCATCAGGAAAGTACACTCTAAAGAAAAGGCCAAGGATGTGACTATGCAACTTTTTGCTAAAAATCTTAGAAACATCAAAAGGTCAGAATATTCAGTTACACAAAGGGCCCTTTCAAAGAGTAAAAGGTATGCCTACCAGATCCTCTCAATCCAACCAGAGGGCCTCTAGGAAGCTTAAAGGTATTGTCCCTCAGCCTTCTCAGCAAGAGTCCAAGGAAGAGACGGGTTTACCTTTAAATTTATCTTCTAACTGAGTGAATCCCACTAAAATCCACAGAGACCCACTAAGTTATTGAGAAAATCATGTTGACAGACACACTGCTAGTTTGTACTAAAAAGGACAATAAATACAAGATGAAAGGAGGCTGTCAAAATTCTACTGGCAGGAAGCAGACAGGATAAAAGTACTCTGCTTCCAACATCTGCTGTCTTTCATGAAAAAGGAAGGATGACTCGGGCGTGGAGCCAATTGCCCAGGGGGCGGAGCCCTACTCAGCTTCTAGGTACCTCCATATTCTTCCCCACCTTAGTTGTTCCCTCTGAGTTTTACCACTGTCCGATCTGGTTTCCAGTTCCAGTCAGGGCCTTTCGTATCTAGTCATCTTTATAGCCCTCTCAGGATCCCACCTTGTTCCATCCTCCTTGTCCTGTCACTACCCAAATCCCATTCGTTACCTACCTTAAAAAGTTTCTGAGAGTGTTTAATCATAAAAGTCATCCCATTGTTTAACTTTGTGATATTCTCTTGAAGGTCATTTGCAGTGACCTATTCAGAGCAAAAGAAACCAAAAAAGGGAGATGAAAAGCTGGGAGGTAGAAGGCAGATACTCCCATTTACTTATCAGTAAGCTAATTCTTTCAAACATATGATAGTTTCTATCCCCAAGAAAGCTGACTCTAATACAACATTTAGTTCTGGAAAGGTTTTTTGGTTCAGCAGGTTTCCATTGGAGATGATATAATCTAGGAAGAACCATGTGTCCCTGAAGTGACCAGGAAATCCTTGAGAACCAATCTTCATTTCCTAATTCTGCCTGAGAATCAGACATACATGCAGAGTTGCTAAAGAAGACCTACCCTGGGAAAAGGGGAAAGAAGAATAGAATCTGTACCAATCACCAAGGATATTGCTCTCCAGAGAAACTACAGTTTCTCCAAAGACGAAAGAGAACTGTCACTACTAATTGATACCAGAGGTGACATCCGTTTCTTAAAAACACAGTCAGATGGTCACTGATTACCTTCTCCTGTTTCCCCTGCCTTTTTTTTTAAGCACTTCAGCATATCTACTATCCCAAAGCCTGCATCCTCAACCTGTATCTTTGTTACTTAATGTTTGCCTATACTAAGACCTCTCTCACAGGCTTCTCTTTACAGTCAATGCTTCTCTTTACAGTCATAGATCACTCGCTCCTTTTCAGTCTCAGTGAGCTGGTTCTAAAATTCTTTCACTATGAGGCTTTATCTCCTTAACATGGACAATTGTCGGTGTGTCTTGTTCTTCTCACACACATCCTCCTCATCAATCTTTCTCTGGGCAGAAGCTCTTCCTGGCCCAGAGCTTTATATTATTTTTTCACTAGTTGCTTGTTAGGCAAAACGTCTCACACAACCTCTCTCCTTTATCTTCCTTTTCTCATTTCCTATAATCCCCCAAATCTTTTATAAGTCACTATATCCCATCTATTTCTATTATCTTCCCAACAATCTTGGTCAGGTAAGTGGGAAAGTGCTATTATGCCCAGCTTACAGAGGAGGAGCCTACACATAGGAAGAGGAAAGGACACAGTTAACAGCAGGTTTGCAGCTTCCAACCCAGTTATCCTGACTCCTAATTCCATCATACAGTAAAACCTATTTTATGAATGGACAGGAATACGAAGCTACGTGCTTCCAGGCCAAGAATTAGTTCAAAATCCTTTAGATAATGTACTTCTCATGTAAGTCACTAAGAAGGCCATGGTCTCAGTAATAAGAAGCATATTCAGCTTTATTTAAGGAGAGTATATCTATAGGATATAGAAAAGTTACAACAAGGCAGGATTGCTCTCTGTGTCATCTTATCTAAAAGCTCAGTGACACTATCCTGTAAGATCATACAGCTCTATTCTAAATTTATACCATTCAATCTTCAGAAATCAATTTGATTTCCCAAGAAGGCTTTCATGTTAAGAAGGAATTTACATTGACCAGCCAAAATCAGTATTCTAGTTTATTTAGTAGCTATATATTTTCCACTAAGAATTTCCACTAATAAATTGCTATTCAGATTTGTCAAGAGATTGACTTATAAGCAAGATTCACAGGAATTGGCCCCCTCAGGTTTAATAACTCTTAAATGAACTAATAAAGGAAGTTCCTAACCTTGTAAAGCTGAAGACTAGACCTTGGACCCTTGATAACCTCACCAAGGTACAGCCATAGGACGAGGGCCAGCCCAAGAAAACCAAGCAGTCTTTCCTTTTCCCCTCAACACTTACATTTTTTGGCCACAAGACATGGGGCGCAAACATAAGGGCAAGGTTATAGGCAGACATCTTATTCTTGTCTTGTTTCTTTGCTGTCTGGTACAGGAGATCAAGCAATAACTTCAGCAAGTTACGATTGGGTGGAGGGAGAATGAGGAAGAGCAACTGAAGAGCCTCAATTTGCCGCTCTTTATCTGGTACATCGGTCTTGTTTCCTTTATCATCAAACTGCATCAAATCTTGAGGACAAAAGAGATGATTGCAAAGGAGGGAGAAAATACAAGCAAGAAAAAAAAATCAATGCTCCTACTATTTATTATAATCAAAGAAAGAAAAAAAAAGAATCAAGCATAAATAGAGATTATAGCAAAATATAATAACAAAATAATGTCAATACAACTCAATAATAAAAAGAAAAAAAACCAATCAAAAATGGGCAAAAGACTTAAATAAACATTCCTCCAAAGAAGATATACAAGTGGCCAGTAAGCATTTGTATACTCAGTGTCATTAGCTATCAGAGAAATGTAAATCAAAACCAAAATGAGATACTACTTCATAACCGGAGGTGTGGCTATAGTCAAAAAGACTGACAATAACAAGTGTTGCCAAGAATGCTGAGAAAATTAAACTCTCCTACACTGCTGGTGGGAATGTAAAATGGTGTGACCACTTTGGAAAACTGTTTGGCAGTTCCTCAAAAAGTTAAACATAGAGTTACCATATGATTTAGCAATCCCATTCCTAGGTATATACTCAAGAGAAATGAAAACATGTCCACACATATCTTTAATAATGCCACCCCCTTCACATTTCCTCACCAAGATATTTTACTGCTAAAAAAATATGAGAGTGAATTATGCCCTGATAACAGGATGATCCAGGAAGCTCCTTATGGAGTCAGAATCATTGTTTCTCCCCTAACAGGCTACACAGGTTATCAATAAAAACAGTCCCCTAGATAATCAGAATTTCAAAAGACACTGAAAACCATTTGGGTATAATTCATATAGACCTGAAAACGATAACAACGTGTTGTTGAAACTGTTTAACTTCAAAAATAATTCCAGGTTTAGGAAAGGCAGATAATATTTCTAGAAACTGTTCCCTGTTAATATGAAATTGAAAACAAAAATCCCTCCCAGTTACCAGCAAGGGGTATCAAATGCTACACCTGTGCCACACCTCAGTATGATATCAAAGAACAGTGAATCATGGGGTGGTGGAGGGGCGGTTTCAGATATTGCACTAAATAAACTCAACAGGAAAGCAAACAGAACAAGCATTCTTCATGTTAACCCTTATAAAAAGAACTTATCAATATTTCCCATATCTTTTTCAAATATCCAACAACTTTATTTCTCCCCCAAAATAACTGTAAAGTTATGTAACACTCTAGTAATATTTTCTCATTTGTATCATCTAAACTGTTCCTGAAAGTGCTAAAAAAAATCTAATCTTATTAGATTTTAGAAATTCAAAACTAGAGTTTTTTTTTTAAGTAGTAAAAATTATTCAAAAGAAAAAAATCTCCTATTTATTTTCCTTAAAATTAGAAGCAAGAGTAAAAGACTCAAGGGTAGAACTAAGTAAATATAGTATGGATGTTGATGCTGTGTGCACTTAGAGCCTATCGCAGCATAACAGCTGTGCAATTTAAGAATGAATTCCCTACCACACAAGCATAAAGGAGAAAGAGGAAACTATTTATGAGCTGAAAATGGAACATTCTCTAAAACACAGTAAATGAAAAAAGCAAACCACAGAACCATGTGTATAACACCCTACCATTACATAAAAAGAGAGAAAAAGAATACATGTTGGTGTTTGTGTCTAAAATATCTCTGTAAGGATACATTAGAAATCAATAGCATTGGTTCCCTCTGGGAAGAAAAACTGAGTGCTGGGAACAGGGGTGGGAAAGAGGCTTTTCACTGTATACTCTTTGAACCTTTTGGATTTTAATTCATGTGAATGTATTACCTATTTAGAAAACAAGTAAAATTATTTTTAAGATGCAAATTTCCAAGAGTAGAGATGATTTCAACTGAGGCATATTAATACTTAGCAAAAGCCTCAAACTAAGGCAAATATACCAAAACTGTGACTACTGATTTGGGTAATTGACTTGGGTGTGTCAATCAATCCAGTGAAAAGCATACATTAATTAAGCAACTAAAATGTTCACAGCACAATGCTAGGATCCATCAGGATACAAAAATAGGTAAAACCCAGACTTTATCTTCAAAGAAGTTTATTCAACAAAAAAAAATTTTGACCAAATCAACCATAACTAGCCAATGCTTAGGAGTATTCAGAGAGCCCAGAAATATCATGAAGTTTTAAACAATATTAACAGAAGCATTGCTGTGGGTTACAAACAACAGAATATTCCAGATGACTTTACTAAATTGAAAGAAATGTATTCACATCTCCTTCTCACCTCCTATACTCACCAGCAATTTTGAGGTGTGCATGGAAATGTTTATGTGTCAGCAGGGGCTCAGGTAATTCTCCTAGAAACATCTTCTGCAAGGTAGCAACATCATTTGAGTGAAACTCCCCTGATTCCAAGTCGATATCAGTTCCATTATTGAGAGCATCCCTTAAAATCTGCTGTCGGACACTATTCCCTGGTACTCTAAACAAACCCTCTACTCTCAAGTCTGTTCAGCATGGAAGAGAAACAGAGGACATGAAAAAGGAAACAAAAAGAGGAATTATGATCAAAATAAGTCATCTAAAAGACTACTTTATACTTGAAAGACCCTTTACAAAGAACTTGAAGGAGGTTTTTGTCTTTCTTCCCAGATTAGTTTAGAACCTACTGGCCCCTGAGGAAACATATCTGAACATCCCTGAGCACCCAGAGATCTCCCAGACTGAGAGATGGTCCACCCAGGAGTCACTGAACCTCCTGAGGCACACCAGGAAACTGAATTTAACCTTTTTTAAAAAATTTTTCTGTTGAAATATAGTTGATTTACAGTGTTGTGTTAGTTTTAGGTGTACAGCAAAGTAAGATATATATATATATTCTTTTTTAGATTCTTTCCGTTATAGGTTATTACAAGATATTGAGTATAGTTCCCGGTGCTATATAGTAGGTCCTTGTTGGTTATCTATTTTATATATAGTACTGTGTATATTGTTAATCCCAAACTCCTAATTTATCCCTCCCCACTCCCTGAATAGTCAGAATGGGCTTGAAAAATAAGTTGGAAGAAAGCCAAATCTCCCTGAAGGCCCCGTCCCGTGGGTCATCCCAGACTTTGTTGGAGGGGCCAAGTTCATCTGTGGAGGTTCATTGCTCCTGTAAACAGTTTCCCAGCCTAAAATGAATCTAGAGTCTCTGCGCTGCCCCAGGAATTAAAACTCTAACCTATCAGATCACCTTTCAGTCTAAGAGATTCCCAGAAGCTCAGGGTCATCCCAACTAAACGATTCTTCCCTCCCACCTATATTCTAAGCTAATCTAAGGGGATAAAAAAGATGAGACATATTGTTTTAGTTTGACCTGGAAGAAGCATGAGAGTTCATGTTTTCAACTTAGGTCCATATTTCTTTGTATAACCCCCTAATTCAGGGGTCCAAGTTCAAATGCCTACAAGGCCAGGCTGGTAACAGTAAATGAATGAACAGGAACCCTAACAAACTGAGGAGCACCTACCTGTGCTCCAGCTGACTGTGTCCAAGTGGCAACAGGGCCCAAGGATGCTAGATCTTCCTATTATCCAAAGAAGTTGAAAACCTGGACTGTTTCCATTTTCAAAGACTGATAACTAATTTTATTTTTAATTTAATCTTTGCCAAACAAACAAAATATGAATATAGATGACTTAAACTCTTAGGCTGTCAGTTTGCAACCTCTGCTCTAGCTCCTAGCACAATGTCCCATATAGAATAAGACATAAATAAGTGTTAGTGTCAAATTTATCAAGATATCACATAAAGCCACACATTTCATATACACTCAGCTCTGCCAAACACTTAGAGCAATGACATAACCAGTATGACTACTAAAAAAGTGCAAAAGGAATTAAGTGAAGAGTGTATTTTAATCAGAGAATTCTAGAGATGAAAAGTATCTTTGGCGATAAATTATGCTCCCTGGAGTAAATGTTATAAAGGAGCGACGTACTTTTCCAGAAGAAATGTCTCTCTCAGTCAAGGGGAAATTGTGATTTCATAGACACTATCTAATGTATATATATCTTTGAGAGTATAAAACAAATCAATACATGAGATGAAATTTAAAAGGAAATACATTTAGAAACATACCACCTAAAATTATCATTGATTAGTGTCTTTGTTGATGGTTAATTGTCACCTAACAATTGCTAACTCACGGATGTTAGCTCTCAGTAGAAAACTGACAATTCTTCATTAACAAAGAATGACAAAATTTCAAGTAGTCTTACTTTTGTGTAGATATTCAATCAGTTGGTATATCTGGGCAATGCCTTCCTCTGTCAGTGGGGATCCAAATATTACTCCTTTTTCTGAAAAAAAACATACAATAGAACAAGGCTATATTTTCCACAAATAGTACAAAATCAGCATACTTAAAATCAGCATACCCCTCAAGTATCTTATGTTACAGTTTAGCAAGTATTTTCACAGGTTCAGTAAACAAAAACCTTAAAGTTGGAAGTGTACCAGAAAATGTAATCATAAAACTCTCAATCAGCTCTCTGTGAGTTTAATCTTGGATGGTAGGTTCCTTGAAGGCAAAGACCATCTTCTTATTTAAGTAACAATACCTAGAATATTGATATTTAATTTAAAAACAAACAAAAAATAGAACTTAGACCCATGATTGTCAGAGCATGGCAGATTATCCACCAGAGTTGGTATAGGGTCTGATCTGTTATAATGTTTAAACTTTTTTTGCTGCCCTCAGGATTTCCTAATATTCAAAAAATCAGGGGCTTCCTTGGTGGCTCAGTGGTTAAGAATCTGCCTGCCGATGCAGGGGACACGGGTTCCAGCCCTGGCCCAGGAAGATCCCACATGCCGTGGAGCAACTAAGCCCGTGTGCCACAACTACTAAGCCTGAGCTCTAGAGCCTGCAAGCCACAACTACTGAGCCCATGTGCCACAACTACTGAAGCCTGCGCGCCTAGAGCCTGTGCTCCACAACAAGAGAAGCCACCACAATGAGAAGCCTGCGCACCGCAACGAAGAGTAGCCCCCGCTCACCGCAACTAGAGAAAGCCCGCACACAGCAACGAAGACCCAGCACAGCCAAAAATAAAAAATAAATTTATTTTAAAAAATAAATTAATTAAAAAAAATAAAAAAACAAAATAGTACCTCTTTAACATCTTATCAAAAGCAATGTTAATAGTCATAATTTATTATATATATCACTAATAACTTATTTCTGAGAAGGCTTTTATTGGGTGATTCATAGGTATTTGCCTTATCAAAGCATTCCATGGGGGCTTCCCTGGTGGCGCAGTGGTTGAGAATCTGCCTGCTAATGCAGGGGACACGGGTTCGAGCCCTGGTCTGGGAAGATCCCACATGCCACAGAGCAACTAGCCCCGTGAGCCACAACTACTGAGCCTGCACGTCTGGAGCCTGTGCTCCGCAACAAGAGAGGCCGCAATAGTGAGAGGCCCGCGCACCGCGATGAAGAGTGGCCCCCGCTTGCCACAACTAGAGAAAGCCCTCGCACAGAAACGAAGACCCAACACAGCCAAAAATAAACTAAAAAAAAAGGCCTACAAAAAAAAAAAAAAAAGCATTCCATGGAATGAAAACATTTGAGAACTATTGCAATAAAAAAATGTTCAAACTTTCTTTACTGTACTCACCAGCTGTGAAACTTTGTATCTTTAATATTATTTTAGTATAGTATTAATAGGGCATGAAAATCAAGGTGCCCCTGATAACTACCTAAACTAATCATGTTATCTCTTGGGGACTGATATATATGCTTTAATTAATCTAGATCGTTTTTATAATTTTTATTAATATTACTTAAGGTTTTACTACTCATGTAAATGAAAAAATGACAAAAAGTGCTTTATAATAATAGAAACTCCTCCATGAACATGCAGATGTTCAGAGTGAAGCCCAGGGAGCAGCTGAGACCTGCCCCCTTCACAGATACATCTCCTACCCTTTCGCTTGAGAGACATTAGAGACCGGAAGAATCCTGATGCCGGGCCGGCCCCACCAGGCAACTTAAGGTCCACTTCTCCCATCAGCTGAGCCAACTCAGTTCCAGGCAAGTCGATGAGCCTTGTGATATTGCTGACCACCAACTCGGTGAACACCTCAGGTTTCTCATGTCGGAGTTTCTCCACAAAAAAGTCAGGATTGAAGATAATGGGCTGACTTCGAAGGGAAGAGTCATTGCAGATAACAAAATTGCAGATGGCATCACTGAAAACAATGAAACAGAAGAATCTTTGGGGGGATCATTTTTAATACATGTTTCTCATTCCCTCTCAACCACACAATTATTCATTCTTTCTGTGGGCTAATCTACATACTGGTCTTTTGAAAACCTAATCCGCAATCTGCTGACTGCATAAAAGAAGACAATTTGGGCTTGGTGCTGTTTAGGTTAGAATTTTAGTTTAAAGAAAAGACACCAAATAGCCTCTATGATATGACCTGAATTTGCCTCTTAATTTTAGGCATTCACTGCAAGAAGATATAGATCCTTACAGCCTCCTGAGTCTAAGAGTATATTAGAACTGGCAGTCACATAGACCACTTTCCTTATTAAAACAGTCAAACCCTAAACTATTACCATTAAATTCTTGTAAAACATCAGGCCTGCAGCTGTTCCCCCTAACACACCAATGGGTAATCATTAAATTAAGGCCTTCTTGGGAGTACAGCCAGCACCGTATGGTATTTCCCATCCAGTGATTAACTGCTGACAGTAACACAGGCTAGTCACAAATGCCACAGAAACCACGTGACAGTGAGCATGAGACTACTGAAGAGCTAAAACTATATCTAAACGGTATAGTAGACATTTTGAAAACATTTACTCTACCCTTAGGGTTCCTTGGTTCCTGGGTCCCTACATAGGCAGGTGTTTCCTTATAATCAGTCCCCTTCAACTGAGCCAGGCGCTTTGGATTCTGTTCCTCATAACCAAAAAGCCTTCACTAGAATGGAAGGCACTTACAGGTACATAAAATAGATATTAATTCAGCCTTGCCAAGGTTCAGAAATAGGTTTTATTTTAAAATCCTTCATTCTGGATGGCTCTGGCCAATTGTCTAAGTCCAAACTTCTCAGACAGGTTCTTCCTCTCTAAGGCACTTGAAAAAATTCTGTATTTTGCTTCTAATTTCACTCTTCTATCACTGAGTAATACTCAGCAGATATGTTCTGTTGGCCCCTGATCTTAGCTGGTTTTCCACTCCTAAATTATTTGGGCTATACTTCTAGCAAAGCTCCCCTGACTCTCAGAAATATTTTCTTCCCTATTGTTTTCTAATTTTAACATGTTACATATAAGAACTGTATTATTCCATCTCTTGTAGCAGACACATCACCACTTGTTTGTATCCATTATCAATCATCTCTAATGGCTTATTCTAATTTTCATTATATAAACAGCCATCTATTATACAACCGATGAGTAAATATAACACAAGCCAGAAAGGACAAGTCATCACATCTGTCAGGCAAAGCTGAAATCCACCTGATTCAATCAAACATTCCCACAATAAAAACAATCACAACTTAAAAGTTTCCACAACACCCTAGGTACCAAAGCACTGTTCCAGGAAAAATGATATCTCTAAACATTAAATATAACTAATCTTTAACACACTTTGCCAATACTACATGGATCTTTTTTTTTTTCTGGCCACACCACATGGCATGTGGGATCTTAGTTCCCCTGCAGTGGAAGCGCGGAGTCTTAACTGGACCGCTAGGGAAGTCCTACATGGATCACTTTTAATATGGTATAATGAAAACAAGGCATGGGTAAATTTCAAAGTTCATCTCTACTTCCTTGAAAAGTTATTACATAATTTTAATCAACAGCCCAAATCTTCAGTTGGTGGCTACTAAATTTCTTTTCTCCAAAATGATAACATAAGAATTTACATAAAAATTAAAAATTATGAATGTGTATTCTCAAGCCAAAAAGTCATTAAAGAAAGAGAACTTAAAATGCTGTTTCCTCAACCTTTTTATACACTAAGGTTATTTTTCCTGTATAAATTTTTCCTGTATAATTTTTCCTGTATAATCATTGGCAAATGATTATAATACAAGCCAAATAAAATCAAAAGCAATTTCATCCTAAGCATTGACAAAGCCTTTTTTTTTAATGTCAGCTTATTTCAGTCAAGAAATAAGAGTCAATAGACAACTATTACTTATAATCACTGCCAATGAGAAATTACTACTCTACTGAGAGAGCCAGAAAATCATGAAATGGGTTAGCACTGAAAAGAGTCTTATAATTTATCAGATCTAAGCTTTTATGGATGTCACATCCCTTTTAATTCTGAAAAACAGAATTCAGATCAAATTAATTCTAACATATAAATGTACATGAATAGCATCCATTATATTCCTAAAGTAGAAACACATACATACATATAACCTCCAGATCTTTAGTTTATTAATATCCAGAGTAAGACTCAGTTGAGATTCCAAAACTTATATCACAGTTGACCTTCAGGCACTAAACTGGATCAAATAGACAAGTAGAAAGGAGCCGGAAGCACAAAACCCTACTACATCGTTTCTCAACAGAATCCTTTCTACCTTGCGGTCTGCTCCCTCCTAAACAGGTAGAATAGGTAGGAGAATAAATAAGTTCAAGGCTGCCCCTACCTATTCACAAGGAATACAAGAAAGAGATACCTTAGGAGTCCTAATACACAAGTAACAAACAAGCAATCTCAGTTTCTTTTCCCCTTCTGCTTTTTCTCCCCTTCTTTCCCATAATCATTCATTTTTGTTTTGTCTCACTTTAATTTCTTTAATCTAGTTCTTTTTTTTTCTTTCCTCTTCTTCACTTTTTCTGAGTGGAGCATGTGGTAAGACAAAAAGTAAGGGAGAGAAATGGTTAAAAAAAGGAAGTAAAATGGAAGATAAGAGATGGAAAAGACAGATACAGTAGGTTATGTTTTTAAATTATCCCCATATCACAAAGTCCGCTAATCTCTTTCCATGGAATACATAGTACCACAATATAAAGCTGAGAATATCACAGAACATGGTCAAGAACTTAAGAGAACTTCCTCCTCTACAGTATCTAATTTTAAAACAAACTCTAAGTTTGTTCAAGTTTAAGAAAAAAATTAATTTCTTACATAAGTGCTGAAAGCTTCTGATGAGGCATTGGTAGATCGAAGAGACAGGAAAAACACTTTCTGCTTGTTTGCTGTAACAAAGAAACCCTCCTTTCCCTGCCCCATCACAGCCTACACAAATTCCAGACATGTTAGAGGACACAAGGGCACATTATGGGGCCTGAAAGGCAGTACTTATTAGGACTCTAACCACTCATCTGTAAGTAGGAACAAAACAGAAATTAAAAACTGGACCAAGTTAACTGTATTTGCCAACATATAGATGAAACGCAAGAGTAGTCTCCCATCACACTGAAAGTTGTATTAGACAAAACAATCACACAATATAAACAGTATAAGGACAAGCAGTTTTATAATATAAAAGGAAGGGTGATCCTTACCTCACGTCATACACAAAAAATAAATTCCAGACAGAATAAGGATCTAAATATGAAAAGCCAAATTTTTTTTATTAATTTTTATTAATTTTTATTGGAGTATAGTTGCTTTACAATGTTGTATTAGTTTCTGCTGTACAGCAAAGTGAACCAGTTATACATATACATATATCCATTCTTTTTTAGATTCCCTTCCAAAAAAGTCAAACTTTAAAAAGAATAAATTAATGAGGCAGAAGAAAGATTTCTTAAACATGACATAAAATGCACAATCCACAAAGAAAAGATTGAAACATTTAACTACATTAAAATTTTAAATGTCTGTTCAACAAATAACATCATAAACAAAGTTCTCAAAAAATGAAGTCACAGTGCCTCTGGAGAGAGGAACTGGATGAAAGAACAGGAGTGGGAGAGAAACTTTTCACTGTATGCTTTTTTGTATTTTCTGGATTTTTGACTCATGTGAACATACTACTCATTCATAATAAATAAGTAACAAATAAATGTAAAACTTTAAAAGTAATAATAAAAGACAAGCCATAAACTAAAAAAAACACTTGTTATGCATATAAAAGGATTAGTATTCAGAATTTATCAATATACCTAAAATATATAAGAAAAATACACTCAAAGAAAATTAGTCAAAAGATATAACCAAGTAATTCATAGAAGAGGGGTCTAAATGACTAAAAAACATGAAGAGAATCTTAACTTTAGAAGTTATCAGGGTAAAGAAAATTGAAAAATGGTATCTTTCCCCACCCATCATTTTGGCATAAACTATCAAATTCAGGCTATATCTTCTTATTCTTAGTTTGCTAAGGGTTATTTATTTATTATCATGAGTCTGTGCTTAATTTTATCAAAATTTTTTGACAATCAAATAATTTTTCTCTTTTATTTTGTTTATGTAGTGAATGACACTGATTAATGTTAAACCAACTGGGCATTTCTAGAATAAACCCAATATTGTAATGATGTATTATCATTTTTATATATTACCGAATTTAGTTTGCTAATAGTTTGTTTAGGTTTCTCCATTTATGTTCATAAGTGAGATTATCATGGAATTGTCCTTTCTTATATTGTCTTCATTAGGTTTTGTATCAAGGTTGTGCTGGCCTTACAATGTGAGTCGGGGAGTGTGTCCTATTTTTCTGTTTTCTGAAAAAGTTTATGTGTCATTTCTTCTTTAAATGTTTGATGGAATTGGCTGATGAAGCCAACTGGACTTAGAGTTTTCTTTGTAAGGTTTTTAATTATATATACCCAATTTATTTTGTGTTACAGAACTATTCAAATTTTCTATTTCTTCTTGTATTAATTTTGGTAAGCCATGTATGTCTAGGGATTTGTCTATTTCACATAAATATTCAAACTTTACTGCATAAACTTGTTCATAATATCCTCTTAGGAACTTTTTAATGTGTCCAGGTTCTGTAGTGATGTCCTCCTCCTTGTTCCTGATATTGGTAATTTACGTTTTCTCTCTTTTTTAATTTATGAATCTTATTAGAGATTTATCAATTTTTATTAGCTTTGTCAAGGTTCCAGCTTTTGGTTTTACTGAACTCCTCTATTACATGTTTGTTGTTTATTTCACTAATTTCTGCTCTTATCTTTATTACTTCCTTTCTTCTTTACTGGATTCAGGATAAGGTGGCACTGCAAATCGGTGGGGAATGAATGACTTTTTCACGAAATGGTGCGGGGACACGTGGACATCTATAGGGGGAAAAAATGAAAATTGACACCTATGTCACTATACACAAGGTCAATTCCAGGCGAATTATAGATCTAAAGGTGAACAACAAAACAATAAGCCTACTAGAAGGTAATATAGAAGAATATATTATTGAACTCAGGGTGGGGAAATAATTTTTAAATAACACATAAAAAATATTAACCAAAAAGAAAAAGATCAATACAATTGACTTCATTAAAATGAGAACTTGTGTTTATCAAAAGACACCATTAAGAAAGTGAAAAAGAGAGTGGGAAAATATATTTACAATACATACAGCAAAAAAAAGGCTCATATCCTGCACATATGTAGACTTCATATTAATCAATAAGAAAAAATAAATAGCCTAATAGAAAAACAAGCATGAGATTTCCATAAAATCTCATTTAAAAAACTACTCAATATCATTAGACATCAAGGAACTGCAAATTAAAAAACAATGACAGGGCTTCCGTCGTGGCGCAGTGGCTAAGAATTCGCCTGCCAATGCAGGAGACACGGGTTCGAGCCCTGGTCCAGGAAGATCCCACATGCAGTGGAGTAACTAAGCCCGTAGGCCACAACTACTGAAGCCTGCATGCCTAGAGCCCATGCTCTGCAACAGAGAAACCACCGCAATGAGAAGCACCGCAAAGAAGAGTAGCTCCCACTCGCCGCAACTAGAGAAAGCCCGCACGCAGCAACGAAGACCCAACGCAGCCATAAATAAATAAATTAATTAATTATTTTCTAAAAAGACAAAAAATATAGTGTTTAGAGATACAGTCTCCAACTTACAATGGTTCAACTTACGATTTTTCAACTTTATGATGGTGTGAAAGCAATATGCATTCAGTAGAAACCGTACTTCAAATTTTGAATTTTGATCTTTTCCCGGGCTAGCGATATGTAGTACAATACTCTCTCGTGATGCTGGACAGCAACCATTCTGTACCCATACAACCACTGTTTTTTCACTTTCAGTAGCGTAGTCAATAAACTACATGAGATATTCAACACTTTATTACAAAATAGGCTTTGTGTTAAATGATTCTGACCAGTTACAGGCTAATGTAAGTGGTCTGAGCATGTTTAAGGTAGGCTAGGCTAAGCTATCATGTTCAGTAGGTTAGGTGTATTAAATGCATTTTCGACTCCATCATAAATCAAGGAAGATCTGTACTTGCTTAAGTAGCAAAATTGTAAAGAGAAGCAAAGATGTATTTACCATTCAGGATAATGGCTACCTTTGGGGGTTAGTGATTATGAGGAGGCCAGAGGGCATAAGGGGAGTTTCTAGGGTGCTAGCACTGTTTTTGTGATAAAGTATTCAGCTGGGGGAAAGGGGAGTGGTTCATTTGAGGTAAATCTGGAAAATGTTAACATTTGTTGAAGCTGGGTGTTAGAAAGAGTACTGATTATATTATTATTTGTATGTATAACCAACATCCTTCATGACAAATTTTTTTAAGAAACCAAGTAGTTTTGACCTAAATCTTGCTACAACTTGATGTAAATATCACAGAAAATCAAAGTACAGTATATACTAAAGGTTAATTTCCTCATCATAAAGGTTTTTGCATAAATGTCTAGAACCAGGAGAATTAGTAGTTAAGTATACAGGCATACAGAAATAGCAAGGACTCCAGTATTTAAATGCATATACTAGGCAACTATCCCAAAGAGTAATAGAGGCGAGACCTACCCCTCAAAAAGGATATTTTTTATTACCTATAGTCTGCAATGATTACTTTTACCACTAGATGGAACTCTACATGTAAGGTGATATGCTTAGTGAAAGGACTGGAAACAAAATTCACAGCTGAAAAATCAATTACATAAAAATGAAATGCAGGTGCTTTTGAGGCATGTTGAACCCATGAATCTGCAAAATTCAAGGCAGTGGGAGAAAAAAAGAAAAAAACCTGTATCCTGCAGATGTATCTTTTGGCTGACTACTACCAAAACTACATACCCACAAAACTAAATGTTTCCTCCCTAGTGAATTGCTTAACTTGATTTGTTCTCCAAGAACCACAATCTTGGCAACATCTATCAAAATATGAGCTATATTTAAAGTTGTCTAAACCTGATTTACCACCCTGAGAGAAGTATGCACTCTCTTACTACTTTTTCAACCTCTGGCTCTGAAACATGGCTTTAAATGTGTCACTTTATTGGACAGCTGTTAGATATGAATAATACAAGTATTAAAGAAGAGGCTATTATTCTTCCCTTTTTCTACATGACAAAGTTAAACTGGTATTATGAAAGTTGTACATAAAAAGAAAGGATAAAAGTAGGCCCCGTGTGTCCAAGCTGGCAGGGTTTTTATAACAGAAACAGTTTAAAGTTGATGAGTAGTACCACAGTTTTTCAGGAAATAATATCCAATTTCTTAAACAAAAATTTTGAAACACTTGCATCCCAAGATCTTCCCTTAAGAGTAGCTGTCCAAGGTTTTGTAATATGGACCTCTTATCACTAATTTAGACTCCAATCATCTACAAAAATATATTTGGGGCTTCCCTGGTGGCGCAGTGTTTAAGAATCTGCCTGCCAATGCAGGGGACACAGGTTCGAGCCCTGGCCCGGGAAGATCCCACATGCCGTGGAGCAACTAAGCCCGTGCACCACAACTACTGAGCCTGCGCTCTAGAGCCCACAAGCCACAACTACTGAGCCCGCATGCCACAACTACTGAAGCCTGCGCGCCTAGAGCCCGTGCTCCGCAATGAGAAGCCACAACGAGGAGCCCCGCGCACTGCAACAAAGAGTAGCCCCCTACTCACCGCAACTAGAGAAAGCCCGTGCACAGCAACAAAGACCCAACACAGACAAAAATAAAAACAAATAAATAAATTAAAAAAAAAATATATATATATATATATATATATATATTTGGCCCCTATATTTATTTGATCCCAACTTGAACTAATTTCAGACTACTACAGCAACTTGATCTGAATTAAAGTGGCAGATGAAGGAATTCCTGATTGCTTACCCTCTTAACCTAAACATTCTGCCCTATGAAATGACGATGGAAAGTTCTCAGTCAAGAAGGCTAATTAGGGCTTCCCTGGTGGCGCAGTGGTTAAGAATCTGCCTGCCAATGCAGAGGACACGGGTTCGAGCCCTGGTCCGGGAAGATCCCACATGCCGTGGAGCAACTAAGCCTGTGCACCACAACTACTGAGCCTGCGCTCTAGAGCCCGTGTGCCACAACTACTAAGCCTGCGTGCCACAACTACTGAAACCCGTGTGCCTAGAGCCCATGCTCTGCAACAAGAGAAGCCACCACAATGAGAAGTAGCCCTCGCTCGCCGCAACTAGAGAAAGCCCGCGTGCAGCAACAAAGACCCAACACAGCCAAAAATAAATAAATAAATAAACTTATAAAAAAAAAAAAAGAAGGCTAATTATTCTTCCTCTGAGCACCAATAACACAAGTTTATTAACATATATTTAACTTGTCAATTTTTATCCCTTTGGGTGTCACAAGAATTAGTATTAATTCTGTTGCTGCCACCTCCCTTACTTTTTCTCCCCCAGACTGGTGTACAATTGGAAGAAAGTTTACTTGTGTTAGAAAAGTAACAGCAAAATTCCCTATTCATTTGGAGAAAGTTCTATAGGATGCTTCACTGACAACACAGTGTCTCTCGTATCATTATCTTAAAGCTGTTTACCCCTCAAAAAAGTATAGTCAAAGCTTCAGGAGACTATCTTTTCCTACAGACTTTAAATGCCATGAGCCTCAGGCAATTAAAACCAAAGTATTTCTACCTATGATCAGATTAGGTTCCAAAAGACTACTTCTAAATCCACTTGTTCCAAAGTCCAGAGTGATACTAATATTATCCAAGAGACAGCTAATGCTTTTGCTCTGGCATATGACTTGTTCGTATCTATACAACTTCACATATTGAAAATTCTTAAGAGCTTTAATCTCTTAGTCAGTATTCTACGAAACTAATCGTAAGTCTCTTCATCAACCATCATAAGAAGGTGAACTGCTTTTCTGAGGCACATGTTAGCCAAACAAGAAATCACAGCCACTCACATGTCATTTAAGTTCCAACTAACCGTGATCTACTGAGTGCTTTATAATTTTAAGAAACTGTAAAGTACAGGAACAAGAAACTAAACTAAGTCTCTGGCATCCAGAAGCTTAAAATTCACTAAACACTACAAGATACTATTTTTTTTCCACTATGTCTGTTTTCAAAAATACAAGTGGTCAATTACAGGTGCAATTAGCACATGGGCACCCAGAAGGCCCCACGAGATGACTTTAAAAATTGGGTTGTGAACAATTTTTCTTTTATTGCATTTGCACATAAATGTTAGTCTTTTAAGTGTCATTATTTTAAAGAGATCTTGGGCATTTGCTAAAACTCCTTTGAAATTGGAAGCAATTATGAGACTTTTTTCACTGTCGTAAATCTTAAGCAACCACCACTTTGGGGAAACACAATACACTTTCCCACTCAGCACTGTGAGTGACACCAACTGTTAAGATGATGAGATATTGAAAAGACGGATTCTAATATATGAGATTTTACAGTGTATGAAGTATACAATACTTTTGAAATGAAATTTTTACAATTTAAATATTCCAATTTCTTTTCAACACTTTTATTTCTTAACACCTAAAAAGAATCTATTGTGTCAGTTAAAATATTTATGCTTTAATAAATTTAGGCTTTATCCTCTGTACAATCTTTTTTTTTTTTTTTTTTTTTTTTTTGCTGAGTGCAGGCTTTTTCTAGTTGTGGTGCGCAGGTCTCTCACTGCAGTGGCTTCTCTTGTTGCAGAGCACAGGCTCTAGGTGCATAGGCTTCAGTAGTTGTGGCTTGCGGGTACCAGAGCGCAGGCTCAGTAGTTGTGGTGCACCGGCTTAGTTGCTCTGCAGCACGTGGGATCTTCCCGGACCAGGGCTCAAACTCTTGTCCCCTGCATTTGCAGGTGGATTCTTAACCACTGTGCCACCAGGGAATCCCCCCTCTGTACAATCTTAATATACATACCCTGGGTTCAAATTTTCAATGAAAGTTTAACACAATGACATAACTGTATGTTTCACATTGGTGTACTTATTTTTAATATTCAAAAGCCATGTTTATTCGATGAAAAACATGGATTGAAAAATGATTGATCTCTTGCTTAGGGTCATCCTAACAAATGAAGCAGATTGAACAGAAGGTCTAATTAAGGAGAGCTTGGTCACAAGGACAGCAGCCACAAAATGACCTGACCAAAAGAAAAAAAATAATGTAGACCTTGTTACTTGAGTGAAGAAACTATTAGCGCAACCAATGCAGGGATTGTAGGGATTCCAAAATTCAGAAAACTTCAAAATGCTAAATAGACTTAAGCATACAAAAGCTAGCCATAGGGCTTCCCTGGTGGCGCAGTGGTTGAGAATCTGCCTGCCAATGCAGGGGACACGGGTTCGAGCCCTGGTCTGGGAAGATCCCACATGCCGCGGAGCAGCTAGGCCCGTGAGCCACAATTACTGAGCCTGCGCGTCTGGAGCCCGTGCTCCGCAACAAGAGAGGCCGCAATAATGAGAGGCCCGCGCACCGCGATGAAGAGTGGCCCCCACTTGCCGCAACTAGAGAAAGCCCTCGCACAGAAACGAAGACCCAACACAGCCATAAATAAATAAAATAAATAAATAAATAAATAAACCCAAAGTTAAAAAAAAAAAAAAAAAGCTAGCCATATTTCAAAGGGCTTATTATAGTGCATGTAGTGTTCTCTGATTAAAGTTTGACGTTCTTAGAGAGCACAAAGTATTTGATGATAACGTCAAGAATGTTACTAAATGATATTCCTGTACACTTTCTTGGTTTCTCATCTTCCCCTAATTGTTAGTTTCCTGTTATTTGGTGAGTTTTTCTTTGGTGTCATTGTTTTTACTTACTTGGTTTTATCCTTGTAATTATGTTCAGCATAAAAATAAAACAAGTGAAGAACTTCATTATATAATCCCAATGTCATTCTTTAGTTACAATTCCTAAATTAATGAGGTTCCCCCCTCCCCAAAGGTACAATTAAAACACATGTAGCGGGTGGGAGGGAGGGAGATGCAAGAGGGAAGAGATATGGGAACATATGTATATGTATAACTGATTCACTTTGTTATAAAGCAGAAACTAACACACCATTGTAAAGCAATTATACTTCAATAAAGATGTTTAAAAATTAAAAAAAATTAAAAAAAAAAAACACATGTAGCAATTGTAGCTGTCATAGGGCATGCAATTACAAATTTAATATTAAGAACCACGCATGTGGTTTCTATATTTCATTCATGAATTTTTTTTCTCTTTTCATTGATACTGATAGAACCCAACTGAGACATCTCTATCTCTAAACGGACGACATATTATTTTAAAGCATGTCAAATAATGTTTTACTTCTTTATTGTAACACGTTTCAGAAACTTGGACAAAGATCAACCAAATCATTTTAATTTTCTATGGTGAAAAATGAATGGAGCAAAAAAAGAAAATTAGGATAATATAATCAGGAACATTTTTGAAATAGATGTAGCTTTACATGGTATGTTGGACAATATTTTCTGTTGAAGTAGGGAAAGTTTATCTGTTACAGCTTGGCTCAGATCATTATCGTATTTTGTAATCTTACTGAGTCCCAAGAAATTTGTTTTATGCTATGTAATATACCCTGGTCAGTAAGCAAAAGAAATAAGGCCCAAACTTAATTAAACTTATATGCCTAATCTATATACCTTTAAAGGAAGCATCTCATTTTCATACTTATGAGTATACATAATATTTTAATTACATATTAACTCTTCTAAAGCTTAAGGGTTAATAAATACTACAGCATAACAAAACTCAGCTGGCAGGAGATTGAATTTTTCTGTGATTCTGTTTCATTCTTGCAATAACAAAAAACTGGTGTCTAGCCTTCAGGTAATAGTTCAGCTTGACAAATCATCTGTATTTAATTTCATAACTGATATTGTTATTTATGTTTTCATCTGATTATCTTAAAAGCTATGGCTTTATACAGTGTTATAGTTTGATACTAACACATTTCCCATTATAAAATGTACTGTCATTAACTCACTCCATATTTAAGTAATTATTTATAAGGTAAATCACAAAACTTGTGAGCTTCTGACAAACTCACTCTTTTTTTACCCATCACTATAGTTTTATACTTAACTACAGAAAAGAACAATGGTTTTCCTACAAGATTTTAAGTAGTAGCTAAAGACTGTAACACGAAAGATGATACAAGATCATTAACTGCCAAATGCATGGTACAGCCAATGAAAGCTCTAAGAATGCAGAGTTAGGAGAGAATCTTTCACCCTTATACAAGAGTTGAAATTTGAGGTAGGTCTTAAAGATGAGAAGGGTTTGACAGTGGAGGAAAAAAAAAAAAAGATAAGTAGTACTTAATTAAAGGGCTTTTTTGTTTGGTTTTTTATTTGGTAGGTTTTTAGGAAACATAAAATGCTTTCTCCACACATTAGTGGCAAGCCCTTTTCAAAACGTAACTTGAAGCAAAGGAGGGTGCACAGGGGAGTTGTGAAGATGGGTGTAGTGGACAACTGCTGTTTGAGCTTCCCACATCTGTTTTCCCGTTTCCCCTTGAGCAACAACCTCTTCCGATCCTTTAATCTATGTAGTTTGGTGGGCTGACCCTACTCCCTGGCCACCAGTGTGAGCACAGGACCCAAGCTCACCTCATGGAAACATTTTATCCTCCTCACTGATTCAGACAAAGGCCCGCAAGTCAAACCAGGACAAAAAGACTCAATTCCAAGATTCTTGCTAGATGCTAAGATTGCTAACCAGATGGAAGATTGAAGCTGTTGGTGGTCCATGTCTGCCACCTTTTGTGAAGAACCTGCCCTTTTATAAAGCAAATACAGAGATCAGATCTAAGAGAGCAAAAAGCAGATGCCTGGGACATTGAGATTTGAGATCTTCAATACAGATTAAGCTGTGCTTGATCTACGCCCTGGACTTTTGTTTCCTGAGCTAAGCAGTGTCTCTTTGTGCTTAAGCTAGTCTGTTTCTGTCACGTATGACTGAAAGAGCCCTAACACACAGAGATGTGTAAGAGTGTCTGCCCACAGTACGAGCCCTCCTTTCCATGCTTCCACCTCCAGAGGACAGAGCGGGCTTCTTGAGTACTCTGCCTCCCTCCTCCTTCTCTGGAGCCTCGGTTCTCCAAGATCAGTCTTGCAGGCTTCATCACCGCTGCCTCCAAAGCCTGGCCCTGAGGCCGTGGCTGGCAGCCTCTACTAGTAAGTCACCCTCTCTTCTTCATATTTTCCTTTTTAAATTTTTGTCTTTTCTCTTGCTCTTCTCCCTTCCACACCATTTTTCCAATGCTTCCTAGTTTTTCACAAGCCAGTCCTGGTTTTTCTTACAAATTGGAACTTCTTTTCAGCCAAATCACAGCACATAGCATGCAGCCTTTGGTTCTTCAAGTGGACTCATTTCAACTATTTTCACTGTTCCACGTTACTCAGATTCTTTAAAAAAAAAAAAATCATAAAACTTCCAAGCTTAATGCTGTTATGCCAAATTCAGAGCTAAATTCTGGATAAGAGGGTATTACTCCAACTGATAATTACAACTGAAAGCTACCCTGGTGCAAAAGATCCATGTGCAATACCCAATCCTAGAACTAGACCAAAAAAACATTACTGTATGTTAGACCTTGGCAGAAATGTAGTAACTCTTTTAAAATTATATATATTTCCCATCATTACAAACACCAATTTCTAAAACCTCATATAACTACATGCCAGTAACCCCAAGTAAAAAGATATGAAAAGTTAAAGTAGCTTGCTCAAAGGCACATACGGCTTTAACTGAGGGAAAAGTATCAATAAACAACGTACCTGCTGGGATCTTTGCCTGTTTGAAATTGCAAAGACCAATAAGGTAATACTATATATCTTAGACATCAGCCTGCCTCAAAAAAATAAAATCAGATAAATTATATTTAACCTAATAACTATTGTTTAACAGTCTTTTTTTTTTTATGTGACTTTTTTTTTTTTTTAAATGGGAATTATTTATTTATTTATGGCTGTGTTGGGTCTTCGTTTCTGTGCGAGGGCTTTCTCTAGTTGCGGCAAGTGGGGGCCACTCTTCATCGCGGTGCGTGGGCCTCTCACTATCGCGGCCTCTCTTGTTGCGGAGCACAGGCTCCAGACGCGCAGGCTCAGTAATTGTGGCTCACGGGCCTAGTTGCTCCGCGGCATATGGGATCTTCCCAGACCAGGGCTCGAACCCGTGTCCCCTGCATTGGCAGGCAGATTCTCAACCACTGCGCCACCAGGGAAGCCCCATGTTTAACAGCCTTGCTTCAGGCTCTTTATTCCAGAAAACTGTCATTCCATTTGGAATGGATATAGACCTTTACAAGCTTACACACAAATAAGTTTGTCCAAGCAAATTTAAGCACCAATCACCTTCTTGTCCTCTGACTTGTTTCTGTCCCTCCTCATTCATTCAGATCCTACACACCACCTCATACTTTTCTATAGAATAGACTTACGCAGTGTTGAAGCAAAGGGAAGCTAGGAACTTGGAGATAAGATGATTCTCCATGTGCCAGTTATCAATTTATTGCCTCTCACCCATCATTGCCTACTCTGCAAAAATGGAGCCAGAGACTTTTAAGTGTATTTCCTTTTCCAGCTGGCACAACGTTAAGCATTACGAATAAAGAACACTGCAGAGACAGTGTAGGAGGCAGGGCCTTTCCCTTTCCAGTTCCAGGCTGCTCGTCTAGGCAAGCTCCTGCAGCGTGCACAACTTCTCCACTGATAGACTCCAGTTTACAGCAGCCAGCAGCACCCACAAGCCAGTTGCTTCCCCCCAAGACACCTCCCTATTAACAGCTTTCCGCAGTGTTCTCTGCCATTCTGTGAGCCACAGCCATGCCTTCTCCAACAAGGTGGGATCTCTGCCCTAGGGTACCTCTTCTTAGTACATTCTATCTCAGCCCTATGGAGTACAGTGGATTCTTTTCTTTTTTTCAGCTTTATCAAGCTATAATTGGCAGACAAAGTTATAAGATATTTAAAGTGTACAACATGACGACTTGGTATACATAGCTGATTCTGCTTTCTCCCATTTGTATATTGCTTAGAGATCTCTTTACTTCTTATTAGCCAATCCCTTGTTACTCCAATCCCCTGTTATAATCAATAATTCTTTATACTAAACTTTCTTTGTTCAAATTACTGTATAGTTTCTGTGTCCTAGTTGAACCCTGACTGATATAGCAGGTAAAAACTAGCAAAACATCAGCACAAAATAGATGGGCTCTGGCATTTCTAGAAACAACCCATTCTAAAAGATGGTTAATAAAATGTAATTAAAAGGGTTCACTCCAGGTAGCCAGAGGGTATCTTCAGGAAGAAAGTACTGATAAGTGCTGATTTAAAAAAAAAAAAAGGGGGGGGGGACTTCCCTGGTGGCTCAGTGGTTAAGAATCCACCTGCCAATGCAGGGGACACGGGTAAGAGTACTAGTCCGGGAAAATCCCACATGCCATGGAGCAACGAAGCCTGTGCGCCACAACTACTGAGCCTGCACTCTAGAGCCCGTGAGCCACAACTACTGAAGCTCGTGCACCACAGCTACTGAGCCCACGTGCCACAACTACTGAAGCCTGCGCACCTAGAGCCCGTGCTCCACAACAAGAGAAGCCACCACAATGAGAAGCCCGCACACCACAATGAAGAGTAGCCCCCGCTCGTCGCAACTAGAGAAAGCCCGCGCGCAGCAACGAAGACCCAATGCAGCCAAAAATAAAATTAAAAAAAAAAGAAGAAGAAGAAAGCAATAATCTAATCAATCAGCTGTAATGTGTCTCTTTAAAGGATAAAATGGGAAAACATGACATACATATCAGGTATATTCTTTTTTTTTTAATTGAAGTATACTTGATTTACAATGTTTCAGGTGTACAGCAAAGTGATTTAGCCATATATATACATATATATATGTATATATACTCTTTTTCAGATTCTTTTCCATTATAGGTTATTAGAAGATATTGAACATAGTTCCCTGTGCTATACAGTAGGTCCTTGTTGGTTATCTATTTTATATATAGTAGTGTGTATCTGTTAATCCCAAACTCCTAATTTATCCCTCTCCCCCGTCCTTGCCTTTCCCCTTCGGTAACCATAAGTTTGTTTTCTATGTCTATAAGTCTATTTCTGTTTTGTAAATAAGTTCATTTATATTCTTCATGCAAATTACCTAAATTGCCTTTATAGATTGGCTTGTAAGCCTGAATAGAGTCAGTCCCCAAATCCATCTAACGGATAAAATAGTTTCTGGACTTGCAATAACAAAAAAGACTGCCACTCTCTGAGGACTTCCACACAACCACCCAGCAACCTCCCTCTTTTGCACTGTTTAATCTCACAAACTCTACAGCTAAAGGTTAGAGGCAAAGAAAGGTAGGCCACTGACCAGTTTATACAGATTAACTTTAAAATTCTATTTTCTTCTTCCCCCCTCCTTCTACCAAGACTGGCCTTGTCTATAAATATAATGGTCAAACTCTCTAAGCCAGATAACTGATAAAAATGTAAAATAAAAAGATTCAGATTCAAGAAAGACCCCTGAAGAATCTATTCCTCATTACCGTTCACGGAATTTGACAGTACAAATAAAAAACTGGATTCAGGGAGTTCCCTGGTGGTCCAGTGGTTAGTTAGGACTTGGCACTCTCACGGCCGTGGCGCCAGGTTCAATCCCTGGTCAAGGAACTAAGATCCTGCAAGCCTCCTGGGTCGGCCAAAAAAAAAAAAAAAACAACAAATTGGATTCGGACATTTAAACCATGTTTTCCCCTTGTACAAGTGAGAAAAGACAATTCTTCCTAAGATCAATAGGTTCCATCTATCACTTTTCTCAAAGGACCACACAGCTGTCTTATAAGAGAAAGAACAATATAACAAAAAAGACTTCAGGAAATCTACGGTGTAGGTAAATCAGCAGGATACAGGACACTTTCCCCATCTTCAGGCACCTTCCTTATCCTCCAAAAACATTTCCAAAATGGGATGTAAGTATCCCGAAGTCTGTTCCAAAGCTCCCTAAGTTCCATGGGCAGGCTTGGGCTCCAAAACTTAGACGCTGCTGGCATATTAACTGTCTCCAGCTTTTCACAAGTGCTATCACTTAGGCGGCTTGCTCTGCCTCCCTCCACCCCTATATGTTCCCGTTTGCTTTTTCAGGTTCACAGTGGGTTTCTTTTTTTCCAGTGAACATTGAGGTTAGAAAGCCTGTGACTCTTTGTTATCAATTTCCCCTCTTCATCTAATAATAGTTAGTACTTTCTTTTTATGTCGTTTTTCAACTCAAAAAGTACTGAGCTGTATTTCCCTACTGCCAATTGTGTGGGGAGGTGGCTATATTTCTTTTCCTGCTTTAGCTTTTCCTTTTTCTCTCTTTGGCCCTTAAGAGTCTCTATTATTTTTATACCACTACGGGTAGAGTGGACACCTTCTATTTGTGGATTCTCCTTATTATTAGGTGCAGGCTTAAAATAATAATGAAGAAATAGAAATAGAAAGCTAGACAGTTCTGAACAGATGATCATATATTCTCCAACACGCAAATATGTGTTGATCTGTGCAAATCAGACAACTCTTTCCTCTTCTTTATGGAATACAAGGGGCCACACCACCAACAGAACATTAGAAAGGTTAATATCTGCAGAACATAATTTGCATGGCACTTATCACCACAAGGTAATATTTTATATCTTAAAAATGACAAAAACTATTATTCATTCATTATTGACCACCTAGACAAAGCTAACTGTTGGGAATATGTAATAAAAATATACGTGTCCCGCCCTAAAAAGCTTTAGAAAACTCAACTTCTCTTTTACGATATGAACAGTTTCAGGTTCAGATAAGATTCTGGGAATATCTACTGATCATGTAACTAATACTATAGCCCAAAATTTAAATTCAAACAGCAACATCCTTTAAAGAAATTCAAACAGTTCCCACTACAGAATGGTATTTTGTCTTCAGATTTTCATCACAATTCAAGATTTTAGAGCAGGCTGAGGGATGATCTAATCAAATTTATCAACCCCCTCTATGGTTTCTGGGCAAAAAAAACGATGAACCATTTATAGGCAGCTCCAAGAGGGAAAACCTCTTCCCTATAAAATAGTAAATAACACATTCAACCACTCCCATCTCTGCTAAGGAGGGACTCCAGTGCCCACTCACAAACCCAGCTTTCCAAGATTTGGAATCTCCTATTCAGTATAAACAGCACCAACAGACACAAAGCCAAAGCACCAGGGCAATGTAAATAAGCTCACTCTACTGAATTCTAATATACATTTACTCAATTAAGACAACTGAGGTCTCAAAGCTGGGGTAAGACCACCTGGAAATTCTTTCTAGGAGAAGCTAAATTTCAGTGTGCCTGCTTAGGAGAAAACACTCTAGAAATAAAGTAATGATTTCCTAAACTGCAGATCCCTCTGATCTGATCTTTAGTTGTTCTACTAGGAGAAAGAAAACCTATTACGTTTGAAGTGGTTATTATCTACTAGGCTCAACGTTAAGAGCTTTAAAAGGATTGTCTGATTTAATTCTGACTTTCTCTGGAATAGACATCATTATGTCCATTTACAGATGAAGAAACTGAAGCTGAGAGAAGTTTAAAAATTGGCCCAAGTATTTTATTCTTTTTGGTGCTACTGTAAATATGATTCTTTTCCTAATATCCTTTACAGATAGTTCATTCTATCTGTATAGAAACACAACTGATTTTTGTAGGTTGATTTTGTACCCTGCAACTTAAACTTGTTTATTTCTAACAGTTTTTTTGTTAGTGTCTTAAGGGTTTTCTTTATATAAAATCATGTTGGGACTTCCCTGGTGGTCCAGTGGTTAAGAATCCGCCTTCCAATGCAGGGGACTCGGGTTCAATCCCTGGCTGGGGAACTAAGATCCCACATGCTGTGGGGCAACTAAGCCAGCGTGCGGCAACTACTGAGCCCGCGCGCCACACCTAGAGCGCCCGCACGCCGCAATAAAAACAAGAACAAAAGACAAGTGTTGGTGTGGATGGGGAGAAATTGCAACATTTGTATACTGTTGGTAGGAAAGCAAAATAGGGCAGTGGTATAGCAAATAGTATGGAGGTTTCTCAAAAAAATTAAAACTAGAACTACCATATGATCCAGCAATCTCACTTCTGTGTATTTATCCAAAATCGCTGAAATCAAGATCTCAAAGAAAAAAAAAAAAAAAGATCTCAAAGAATTATTAGCACTCTCACGTTCACTGAGGCATGATTAACAATAGCCACGACGTGGAAACAACCTAAATGTCCATGAACATACGAACAGACAAGCAAAATGTAGTATACACATAGAATGGAATATTACTCACCTTTAGAAAAGAAAATTCTGCAATATGTGACAACATGGATGAACCTTGAGGACATTATGCTAACTGAAATAAGAACAGTTGCAGAAAGACAACTGATTCCACTTATATGAGGTATTCACTTACATGAGGTATCTAAAATAATCAAATTCACGAACTAAATAGTGGAATGGGGGTTGCCAGCAGCTGGAAGAGGAGGAATGGGGAGTTACTAATTAACAGGCATAAAGTTCCAGTTAAGCAAAATGAACAAGCTCTTGAGATCTGCTGTACAACACTGTACCTATAGTCAACATTACTTATTGTACTCTTAAAATTGTACCAACAGGGTAGATCTCATGTTAAGTGTTTTTACTACAATAAAAATTTTTAAATGTTTAACTGGCCCAAGGACTCAAACCCATTTCCAACTGACACTCAAATCTGTGCTCCGACTTAACCACATAAACTGCCTCGGAAGAGATTAAAAAGTACTGACAGCGTTCTCTCTCTGCGCTGTTAGACGTTAGGAAATTCGCTTAACAGCTCTGGGCTTGAGTTTCCTCACCATCAAGATGAGTCTCAGCGCAAAGGCAGGCAGCGCTGCCACCACCAACTGGTCGGTTTGCAGCCAACGCCGCTGGTAGTCCCCCAACGGGCATCAGCAGGACCAAGCGGGGGCCCAGCTGGAGCCCAGCGCCGCGGCCGGACCACCGCGCCTCAGCTCCCGCAGGCGCGAAGATGAGAAACGCCGCGGGAGAAAGGAACAAAGCCCGGCCCCGCTGGGTCACCGTGACCCGGGGGAAGGGCATCAGTACGACCAGCCCACGGCCTCGTTTCCAAGGCAGCTGGACCAAGAGCTCGTCTCACCTCCGACCAGATTCGCCGGCTGGCACCTCCCCTTCACTCTGCGCCTCAGTCGCCATCTTAGTCAGTAAACTTCTTTCACCACCCCCAACCCCGACCCCGCCCCCCTGCCTTTGGATTGGCTAAGGTGTTTCCCCCTCTTTTACACGATTGGATGACTTGACCGGCCCTCCTCAACCTAAACAGCTTCATGATATTATAGGTCTATTCAAATAACTAACCGTCCTTGGTCGCCCCCAGTCTTGGCGGAAAAAAAGGAGGGGGGAAACCCAGCCCCGAGGCCTGCCGGGAGTTGTAGTTTCTCATTTTGATTAACCTTTCGGATTCCACCGACTTTTAGGTTCAAGTCAGAAATACCAAGCCAATGCTCAAATTTTGTCCTGATGTATAAAACTCAGAATTACAGATCTGTTGAACTTGAAAGTGACTTTAAGAGTCACTCTCTAAAATGCAAGATTCGTTTTCTGTCCTGATACAGATTGATATACCCAGAATTGTAGGTACAGAGTGGGAGCCAAGAAGTACTTATTACATTTAGTTCACAGCCTGCTTTCTTTAGACAGCATACCGGGGGGGCGGGGGGGGGGCGGGGGGGGGTCACTTCTTCATTCCACCCGCTCCCTTCCAGCTTCCCAAACAACCCACAGAGTTTGCCTCTCTGATCTGAATCATGGAGACAAAACCTGCATAATTTTGTCCCTGGCTGAGCTTTAATCCTCAGTGGGAGAAATAACCATAATTATGCTTGCCCTCCCTGCCTCACGGGCTTCTGGTGAGGATTAACTGAGGCAACAGATGCGAGAACATTGTAAACTTAAAGCATTAATTTTTTCTCTGTATTATTCTTCTCTGCTGGATTTTTCTAGGAATATTTTTCCTGTTGTTCCTTTTGACATCCTTTCACCTGAGGATCTCCCAGCACTCTCCTTCTCTTTCACTAAGCTCTAACCACATATATTTCAGTTTCTCAAAAGCCTTTGTTCTGTTGTTCTTCCGGCTGGCCTGCTTTATTACATTTCACATCTCAGTTTAAAAGTCACTGGTTCAGGGAATTCCCTGGTGGTCCTGTGGTTAGGACTCTGCACATCCACTGCCGGGGCCTGAGTTTGATCCTTGGTCGGGGATCTAAGATCCCAAGAGCCGTGTAGTGCGGCAAAAAAAAATAATAATAAATCAAAAAATAAATAAAAGTCACTGGTTCAGATGCCTTCCATGCCCCCCCCCGAATAAATCAGTTCCCCTACTAAACTTTCACATAACACTTGTACTCTTCCTTCATAGTTCTTATCACAACTTATATAGTTTGTGTGACCATTTGTTTCACGGGAGGGTTCCCAACTAGACTTCCTGCCACATGTGGGTGGAGGCTACATCTGTTTTGCTCCCTGTGGCATGTAGCACATAGTGGCCTTCAAAAAATATTTTTTCAGTAAATGAATAAGTAAATCCTCAGGCTCTATTATCCAAATCAAAAATTGAATCAAGTATTCTAATAGATTATTTCAATTGATGAATTTATAAGTTTGGTAAAAGTGTCTAAATAAAATTGCATTTAGTTTTATGTTTAACAAATTGTCCTTATTGTACAAATGCATGAAAAGAAATGCAAAATTCAGCAAACACATATCAGTGAAATTTTTCACTGAACCCCAGACAGCCTCGGAAAATCCAGGTTGCATAACTGCTGTATATACAAAGCAGGGAACCCAAGGCTCAAATTCTGCCCTTTCCCTGAAGTGTGAACAGGTTTCCCTGCCCCCCACCGGCCCCATGACACCCAGGACATCAATTAATTGACTGACTGAATTAAACTGATGCTTTCACACAGAAGAAATGTTCAAAACTTTAAACTATTACCACTACAACTAGGAAGAACACCATATTTCTGGTTCATGTTTTGATGACATTTTTTACACAAAGTCCTTCATGTTTGGGGAACTACAGCACCGTAGTTAAGAGCATGGGCTCTGGAGTTAGTGAGCCTAGGCTCAAATCTGGCTCCATCACTTCTAGCTGTGTGACACCAGACAAGTTACTTAACTTTCTGATTCTACTTCCTTTTCTGTAAAGTGAGGACAATGATAATTCTCAGAGGGGTATTGTGAAGATTAAATGAGATAATCTCTGAGGAGCTGCTTCACAGCAGAGTGTCTGGCACACACTAAGTCTAGATAAATGTTCAAGGTGAGATGATGAATATTAAGAATGCTAAACTCCACGGGAATTCCCTGGTGGTCCGGTGGTTAGGACTCCGAGCTTACACTTCAGGGGGCACGGGTGGGGGCACGGGTTCGATCCCTGGTCAGGGAACTAAGATCCTGCATGCTCCGCAGTGAGGCCCAAAAAAAAAAGAAAAAAAGAATGCCAAACTCCCTTCTCAGATAACACTTCTATCTCCATTGCTGTCTGATAAGGACCATACATTACACTTGAGGTTACAGTTTAATCGGTTAGCCTGGAGAGGGGAGTGTCCCTCCTCAAAACCAGCTGTCCTGCTGTGCCTTCTGATTACAAGCAAGTATCACTGCTGAGTGCTCTAAAAGTACCCCCCAGCCGACAAGCCTGCACACCCTGTTTCTGCGAGGATGTCACGGCTCCCCCGAGATCATCTTCCTTACCCAGTCTAGTTATTGATTGTTAGAGCAACGATAAGCACAGCTGTACAGCAGGCATTCTTGAAAGTTCAGAAAGTCCTCTTGTTTCCAACAGCCTGGCTGAACAAAAGGTCACAGAAAAGTGGCCCCAGCCCTCAAGGAGTTTACAGTGGACTCAGGGAGACAAAATGGACACACGTAAGTCACATACAACAGAAGACAGTTTAGAATTACGAAAGACTAAATACCAAAGTAGAGAACAGACTCGCAAGAATTCAGAAGTGCGGAGAAGGGAAGAAGGCCAGGGCTCTAAAGGATGGTTGAAGAGCAGAGGCATGGCCGTGAGTCTGCCACAAATGTGACTGCAAATCCATCTACCTACCCCAACAGACCTGGAGCTTTGGGCAGATGTGGTATTCGAATCTTCTTTGTGTTTCCAGGCCCTGGCCTCAAT
The DNA here is from genome assembly GCF_028564815.1 of Eubalaena glacialis. Classification (NCBI taxonomy): domain Eukaryota; kingdom Metazoa; phylum Chordata; class Mammalia; order Artiodactyla; family Balaenidae; genus Eubalaena; species Eubalaena glacialis. The sequence goes on along the minus strand of NC_083716.1, from coordinate 31,188,281 downwards.
GGGGGTGGGGGGGGGAAGGAGGAGGAAATATAAGAGGGAAGCAAAAGAAGGAACAAGATGGAAGAGAAAGAAAAGAAGGATCTGCCCATGACCCCAGCCCCAGCATCGTCCTCTCCCCTCCCTACCTCTAACCCCACCCTCCAACAATGCAAGTGACTTGGAGTCCCCAGATGCATCTGTTTTCCACTTTTGTTCTTGCTGTTCCCTCGGCTTGAATTAAAGCAGGACATTTTGATACCCACACCAAAATATAAAAATATCATGTGTACAATAAGCATTTCTGAGCCTTACATCAGTAATGAGCCTAGATAGGGATAGGGTAAGGGTGCTTATTGAACATTAAAAAAAGAAAAAATTCTAAAAAATGTAATGATTTGTTCTCTTGTCAAAAAGGTCAACAGTCCCACCAAAATATCATGTACTCACCTGTAATATCCCTTTCTTTCCTTCCCCCTTTCCTTTACCAGAAAACTTGTATTTGTTATGATAAAGTCTTTGGAATCATTATTTTAATGTCTTTTTCATCATCTGTTAATATTTAGCTCTTTTCTTTTTATATTGTTTAATTACACAAGTAATACATGAAGACATTTTCCTTGTAAAAAAAAAAATTCAAATGATACAGGTAAAATCTCCCTTGTCGACCTCCCCCCACATTCTAGTCCCTCCTCTAAGAAACTACTATTTTCTGTTTGTGTCTGTTCAGATCTTTTTCTATACAATACATTTATTCAACAAATATCTATTGAATGCCTACTATGTGCCAGGCACTGTTCTAGGCCTGGAGATACAGGCATAACAAAACGTCGCTCTCTCATGGTGTCTCATTCTAATGGTAACACACACATACATAGAGAAATACATAATTTTAATTTTTAGATAAATGGTGAAATGCTGTACATATTATCCTTATACATGCATCTTAGAGATTTTTCCGCATCGGTACACCTAAATCTGCCATTACTCTTCCTTTTTTCTTTTTTTGGCCGCGCCGCCCGGCTTGTGGGATCCTAGTTCCCTAACCAGGGAGAGTCCTAAGCACTGGACCGCCAGGGAATTCCCTGCCCTTACTCTTTTGGACTGCTGTGTAGTATTCCACATTATAGATGCTCCCTGGTTTATTTTAACCATCCCCTCCAGGTGTACATTTAGATTTATGTCAATCTGGGTGGCAAGCACTGGAAACTGACTTTGGCTACCATAACAGAAACTGGATTTGTTGGAAGGATACTAGGTTGAAGAGCTGGCAGGAAGGAAGGGGGCTAGGGAGCTGGAAACCCAGCCAAGGTCAGTCAGTCCATTTAGTGCCACTTGACTCTAAGCACAGTCACCCCTCTGCTGATTTCCCACCTGTTCGTGGGTCCCCACGTCACCCGCTGGAGAGGCAGAGTCATCAGGGAGAACATCTGATTGACTTGGCCTAGGTCGCTTGCCTCTACCCTTCTGCCTGGGGGAAGCTCTGTCTCCCAAAAAAGCTCTCCCAGTGGGGAATTACCTACAAAAACGGGAAAAAATTAAAGGACAAATGTGTGCTACAAATCATTCCCAATTTTTTACTTCCTGGGGCACCTGATTATTCTGGGCTGGGGCAGAGCTTAACCCTTCAGTCTCCTTCAGACACACTAAAGACTAACATCTACATTATTCCACATGAAAAAAGAAAACTGTCCAGCTCTGCTACAGAATCCTCTTCAAGATTGGCCACAGGGCCAGAGAGCTGGGGAGGGAACTCAGTGAGGTGAAGGAAAGAGGAACCAGTTCTGTGCAGCTAAAAACGACCGAGTTCGGGGCTGGAACCTCAGAGTAAAAGTTCTGGGGGTCATTTTCCCCAGCCAGGACAACAAGCTGCGAAACAGCCAGGTCAGTGGCAAGAGGCTGGCAGAGAGGAGACTGGAAGCGTGCGCAGCGCGGGGGCATTTCTGACTGGGAGTCACCATCTGTCAGGCACTGGGCTCAGCGCTGGGGCTACAGAGTTGAATGAGCCATGAATCCTACCTTCCAAAAGCTCAGACTGTAGTTGGAGGGCAAGGGGGCCAGGCTGTCTGGGCCACAGCAGAGGCAAGGACCAAATTCTCTGAAAGCCTGAAGCTGCCTGGCCTGATGTGGGACGGGGTCTGAGGGAGGCGGCAGTGGTCCTGAGTCTTGCAGGGTGAGTTGGAAGACCCGCAAACCGACCAAATCGTTTTGAATTGGAATCTCTCTGGTGCTCTAATCAAAAACCCTAAACCTCAGGTGAGGAAGCCCCATGTGCTGATGGTAAGTTTCAAAGCAGTAACATATATGTGATGTTCAGGAATGGGCCAGTACATTATGAACTCTCCGTGCTGGGTGTTATCTCCACTGTCATGTGAGCTGAAGCCTGGAGGGATCCTTTTTTCCTGCCACTATAACCCATTCCTGTGGAGGCCATTTTGGTATACAGAGAAATTTTGCACATAAAGTTTCTATAGCAACTAAGAAGGGTGAAGGTCAGCAAAGGCCCAATGGCTTCCCCACCTCTCTGTCCTGTAGACAGAAGCCTTCAGAGGCAGCTTCAAAGTGTCCCCTAATCAAAATCAGAAAGTAAAGGAAATTGTCCTTTAGCCCCCTTAGGTCTCTGCAGTCATCCTCAACCATAGGATCCATCTTCTTTCAAGGATGTAGGAAGAGAGGGCTGCCTTGCTCATTCATTCACACTTCAGTGTGAATTAAACCCAAAGGTACCTCTTCTGGAACATGCAAATTTAAAGGACCACTTTAATTGTGAAATAAAAAGCTTGTCACCCAGTTAAAATAATTTACACAATCATGTGGATTAGGAAACCTGAAAACCTTCTTGGGAGGATTCAATAACCGTGTCTCAGATTACCGTTTTATATTTGCTGCATTTCTAGATTTGTTTATATGATTGATTCGTTTTGGCTTCTCCCACTAGACTGTATGTTCTGTGGGTTAAGGAGTGTATTTGATTTTGCTCACTCAACTATTTATTCAATGAATAAAGGAACAAGTGAATCAAATAAATCAAAGAAGTAATAAGTGAAATAGTGAGGTCACTCAGGTCTTAAAACTACATCCCACCACTACTGGACGTAAGTTTTTGTTTCAATGCACCCAGCATCACTTTAGGGGTCCTCTGCTCTCCTATCCTCTGTGCGTTTTGTGTGGCATCGATGCCATCTCTGGCTAAAGGAGTGGGGAAAATAACTCTGGCCAATCAGAGGACTCTGGATTTTACAGTCTAGGCCAGCCCAAGTAAATACGGAAAGGAAGTATGCAGTAAGAGCCCCACTGGGGGAACTGAATGGGGTGGGAGGGCAGAGGGCAGGAGGAACCACTGCCTGTTGGAGGAGGTTTGTAGCTGGACTAAGATTAGATGGGTAGAAATTTGGGGGGATGACATTCTCTGCAAAAAGAACAGGACTAAACATGGGGAGACAGGAACGTATTAGATGCATTTGGAAGCTGGCAAGGGCCCAGTGTGACACGAGCAAAGGGCTTCTGTGGGGTCAAGATAAGGCTGGATGAGTGGACCAGGGCCAGGCCTCTGAGTTCTGGATACCATGTTAAGAAGCTGAGGGTTTTACTCAGGAGGTAATGTGGACCTATTCAGAGTGGGGGTGGTGAGTAACCCGAGCAGGGCTGGGCATTAGGAAGTTGATCTGCCAGAAGAGTGGATTAAAGGGAAAGAAGCTAGGGCCCAGACACAAGTTGCATGAGCCCAGTCAAGGAAACATGAAGAGCATGGGCAACAGGACCAGAAATAAGGCATGACAACTGGCAGAGGCACTGGAGGAAAGAAACAGACCTTGGGGAAAAAGAACCAGGCAGAGTTAAAAGACCAGATTGCAGAACCTGGGTAACAGCGCCTGGGTAGTGGTTTGAGAAGGTCAGGCTTTGGCATCAACCAAAACTGAGTTTGAATCCTGGTTCTGGCTCTGGTAGTTTGTGTGACCTTTCACAAGTTTTCTTAACTCTGGGCCTAGGTTTTCTTATCCATGAAAAAGGATAATACTAAACTCAGAGGTTATTGGAAGATTAAAGAAAATAATATCTGTAAAGTGCTTTTCTGTATAGCTAGTGGATACAAAGTTTCTTTTGGGGGTGATGCAAATGTTCTAAAATTAGATTATGGTGATGGTTGCATAACTCTGTTAAATATACTAAAAAACATTGAATTGTACATTTTAAATGTGTGAATTTTATGGTAAATTATATCTCAATAAAACTGTTAAAAAAATTAATCAATATATGGTAGTTACTATTATTATCTGCTTCATTTCCTGATCTGAGTACTTCCCATAGGCCTTGCCTGACTGGCATTGTCCTCCAAACCACCTTTGCAGATTTTCTGATTATATTAGCATTGTCTTTTAAAAGTTCCTGGTTGACTTAAACAAGACAGAATGTTGGGCTTCCCTGGTGGCGCAGTGGCTGGGAATCCGCCTGCCAATGCAGGAGACACGGGTTTGAGCCCTGGTCCAGGAAGATCCCACATGCCGCAGAGCAACTAAGCAGCTGCACCACAACTACTCAGCCTGCGCTCTAGAGCCCATGAGCTACAGCTGCTGAGCTCGCGTGCCACAACTACTGAAGCCCATGTGCCTAGAGCCCGTGCTCCGCAACAAGAGAGGCCACCGCAATGAGAAGCCCGTGCACCTCAACGAAGAGTAGCCCCCACTCACCGCAACTGGAGAAAGCTTGCACACAGCAACGAAGACCCAACGCAGCCAAAAATAAGTAAATTAAGTAAATAATTTTTTTTAAAAAAGATAGAATGTTATTTCTTTCTCACATAGAAGAGATCTGGAGGCAGGAAGTCTAGGACTGTATTTGTGTCTTCAGACCTCGTTTGAGATTCCTTCAAATTCACTGCTCTTTCATAGTTCAATATGGTTGCTAGAGCTCTAACCATCACATCCACATTCCAGGAGATGAGATGAAAGAAAAAGAGAGGCACTTGGCCCCCTTCCTAATAGCGAGATTTTCCAAAAATACCATACACTTCCCACTTACACCTCACTGGCCAGAACTTAATCACATGGCCCCATCTAGCTGTAGGAGAAGCCGGAAAATGTGGTCTATGGCTCTGGTGCTGCTACAACTTGGTGTTGAAGGGAAGGATAGTAACTGGGAGGCAAACTGCAGCTGCTGTTATAACTACTATTTAACGAAGGCAGAATATAGAAAACATATATGTAAATGCATAAAATATATTTGGAAAGAATATACAACAAATGTTAGTATAGTTTGCCTCCAGGAAGGGAAACTGGGTGGCTGGGGACAGGAATGGGGGGAGGGCTTTCTTTCACTGTACTCATTTTGACCTTTAGAATTTTGAACCACGTGGCTGTATTATCTATTCAAATAAATAAAACTAAAGTCTTTTTTAAAAATTCTGAATTATACTACCTGACCATGTGTCTCCTAATTTCCGATTCTGTTGACACCGAGCCATCCAGACAGACACAAAGCCTCTGCAGATCCGAGACTGCCTTCCCTTGACACCTATAGCCAATCACTCTATAAGTTCGAGCATCTACTTTTCCATTCCCACTGCCATGGTTTGGCAAGGGCGGTACAGTCTTTTCTACAGTCCCAGAAATAAGAGCGTTAACTGCATCAGCCTATGTAAGATCATCCTAATAGTCCCTGTAGAGATGTGTTCCTGACATGGCCATTTTTTTACCCATGATCAACATACAGTGAGTGGGGGGGGGACTTCCCTGGTGGTGCAGTGGATGAGACTCTGCACTCCCAATGCATGGGGCCCAGGTTCGATCCCTGGTCAGGGAACTAGATCCCACATGCATGCTGCAACTAAGAGTTTGCATGCCACAACTAAGGAGCCCTGGAGCCGCAACTAAGGAGCCCGTCTGCTGCAACTAAGACCCGGTGCAACCAAATAAATAAATAAATATTTTTTTAAAAAATACAATGAGGGTGTAGTGGTCCCTTGTCTTTTCATCTCTTCATTCTTTTTTCCTGTTGTAATGGTAGATCTGGCTGGGCCTAGTATAACTCAAAATCCATCAGAGAGGCTCTCAGGCCTTCAGTTTTTCCATTGACTCTCTATAGCTTACACATTTTAAACAATTCCTTGAAACTGCTTGCACTAGGTTTCCCAGGGCTGCTGTAACAAATTACCACAAACCTGGTGACTTAAAACAACAGAAATTTATTTTCTCACAGCTTTGGAGGCCAGAAGTCTGATATAAATAAGGTGTCGGTTGACAGGGTCGGTTCCTTCTTGGGGACTCGGCAGGAGAAGCTGCTCCATGCTCTCTCTTAGCTTCTGGTGATTGCTGGCAATCCTTGGTGTTTCTTGGCTTGTGGCAAACATCACTCCAATCTCTGCCTCTGTCCATACATGGCATCCTCCCTGTGTGTCTCTGTGTCCAAATTTCCCTCTTTTAAAAGGATACCAGCCACTGGATGAGGGCCCACCCTAATCCAGTTCAACCTCACATTACATTGATTACATCTTCAAAGGCTCTATTTCCAAATAAAGTCACATTTACAGATTCCTGGTGGACATGAATTTGGAAGGGACTCTATTCTACTCAGTACATTACTCCAGTCTCCACCTCTGGGGCTGCATCCCTCTAAACCTTCTTTCCAATCTTGAGTCCTTTCTACTTTTATAAATGGCAAAATACTCCACACTGTTGCACCAGTGTTAGCCCAATCCTTTAATCCATTTTAACTACTGAGTTACAGACCTGACTATTCCTAGCACCCCGTTTAACCAGTGGACAGTTATCTTCCCTGCCCTATAAGCAGTCTCTAAGACATTTTCAACTTCTGCCTTCCCAGTGTTTCCAGCTTTCTGTAGCTGATACTCTACAGAGGGGTGTTTAATAACTCATTAGCACCTCTTTGCATCTCAGTGTGAATCCCCTAATCTCTTAAATTCTCTCAGTACAAATCCCTCCTCCCCATCCAGCCCAGCTCCTAGAGCCTCCCTGTCTGGGAGCTGGGAGGCAATGAAGGGAGGGGAAAAGGAGCAAGCCTATGTCTGCTTTGCTGCTTCCAAGGCCCATCACTCAGCGATGCTGCTGGTCTCTAAAACAGTGGCAAGCCCCATTCCTGCCATACAGTTGGAAATCCTCCACATTGGGCAAGAATTTAGTCAACGCGCAGCAGACTGTCTACATCTTTTCAACCCTGGAGTGTGAATCCACAGGATTGCCCTGTCAGGCACTAGGTAACATGCCAGCAAGGTGTACAGTTCCTCCCTTCCTTCCCAATAGTCAGCTCGGAGCCAGCCCTCTGTGCCCTGGGCAGTTCTAAAAGCAGTCACAAAAGTAATCACCCCCTTTCTGTGGCTTATTTTTTTCTAACATTTTATTTATTTTTTTCTAAAATTTTTCAGTCAACAAAATTGAAGGAATTTAACAGTGAACTACCCTATTACCCAGGACCTAATTCTACCTAGAGTCTACCATTAACATTTTTTTAGCATTTAAAAAATTAAGCTATACTTCACATAACATAAAATTCACTTTAAAGTGAATTTTAAAGTATACACTTTTGAAGTGTGTGCTTCGGTGGTTTTAAGTGTATTCACTATATTGTGCAAACATCACCACTAATTCCAGAACATTTTCATCACCCCAAAAGAAATCCCATGCCCATTATCAATTAGTCCTAATTCCTCTCTCTTCCCAACCCTGGCAACCACTAATCTACTTTCTATCTGTAGATAGAAAGATTTGTCTATTCCGAACATTTCATATAAATGGAATCATACAATAGGTGGCCTTTTGTGTCTAGTTTCTTTTGCTTAGCATAATGTCTTCAAGGTTCACTCATGCTGTAGCATATAACACTATTTAGTTCCTTTTTATGATGAATTATATTCCATTGTATGAATAGATAACATTTCATCATCCATTCATTAGCTAATGAACATTTAGGTTCTTCTAGTTTGGAGCTATTATGAATAATGCTGCTGTGAACACTCGGGTACAAATTTTTGTGTGAACATGTTTTCAAATCTCTCATGTATATACCTAGGAGTGGAATTGCTGGGTTATACAGTGACATTAACATTCTACTCTACATTCTTTATCATATACCTACCTGTCCTAACCATCCTTCTATCTATATATCAATCCATCTCACATTTTTGTGCACTTGAGAATAAATTGCAAACATCAGTATACTTCACCCAGCATGTCTATTAACTAGAAATCAATATTTGTGTAGTTTTTACTTTTCATGTAAAATTTACATACAGTGAATTCTAAGTGTACGATTCAATGAGTTTTTAACACATGCATACACCTGGGAAACCCGGAATCAAGATATCAAGATATAGGACTTGCCTGGTGGTGCGGTGGTTAAGAATCCGCCTGCCAATGCAGGGCACACGGGTTCGAGCGCTGGTCTGGGAAGAGCCCGTGCACCACAACTACTGAAGCCTGCTCGCCTAGAACCCTGCTCCACAAGGAAGACCCAATGCAGCCAAAAATAAATTAAAAAAATTTTTTTTAACAGTATGACATCATTCTATATCAATAAACACATATCACTGTAAGAGGAAGCATCCACTCAACAAAATAAAATCAATCCTTTTTTTTTTTATAGTTGCGGAGAGCAGGGGCTACTCTTCGTTGCGGTGCGTGGACTTCTCATTGCGGTGGTTTCTCTTGTTGCAGTGCACGGGCTCTAGGCACACGGGCTTCAGTAGCTGTGGTGTGTGGGCTCAGTAGTTGTGGCTCGCGGGCTCTAGAGCGCAGGCTGAGTAGTCATTGGCAGGCAGATTCTTAACCACTGCGCCACCAGGGAAGCCCTAAAATCAATTCTTAAAAAAAAAAACCAAAAACTGCCAGACCTTTTCCCAAAGTGGTTGTACCATTTTCACACACACAACGATGCATGCATGAGGCTTACAAATTTTGAATCAAAAAATAAAAACAAAAATTCTAAACTGCTGCTACTTATTTTCACTTAAAAATTTTAACTAATTAGGTTCAGAATATTCTAGCTAATAAGTGCTGCTTTGACCACACTCTCAAATGAATGACTGTAAATGAGGGGATGTCTTAAATTTACACAAGGTTATATGTCAAATATATTTCAAATAAAGAAATAGAGAGGATGACCCGTTCATAATAAAAAATGCTCAACAAACCAGAAAAAAAAGGGAACATCCCCAACCTGAGTAAGGCCATCTATGAAAACGCAGAGCCAAGGACTTCCCTGGTGGTGCAGTGGTTAAGAATCTGCCTGCCAATGCAGGGGACACGGGTTCAAGTCCTGGTCCGTGAAGATCCCACATGCCGCGGAGCAACTAAGCCCATGCGCCACAACTACTGAGCCTGTGCTCTAGAGCCCATGAGCCACAACTACTGAGGCCGCGTGCCAGAACTACTGAAGCCTGCGCACCTAGAGACTGTGCTCTGCAACAGGAGAAGCCACCGCAGTGAGAAGCCCCTGCACCACCACGAAGAGTAGCCCCCCACTCGCGGCAACTAGAACAAAAAAGCCCGCGCGCAGCAAGGAAGACCCAACACAGCCAAAATTTAATTAATTAATTTAATTTTTAAAAAAAAGAGAGAGCCAATATCAAACTTAGTGGTGAAAGACTGAATGCTTTCTCCTAAGATCAGGAATAAGACAAGTATGTCTGTCCTCACCACGTCTCTTCATCGTTGTTCTAGGGGTTTCAGCCAGGGCAATTAGGCAGGAAAAATAACAGGCATCCAGATTAGAAAGGAAGAAGTAAAACTTCATCTCTGTCTGCAGATCATGTGATCTCATATACAGAAAATCTTAAGGAATCCACTAAATGAGGTGATGATTTTTATAACACCCTGTGGAAGTCCCAATTCCCAAGATTTAAAAGTTCATTTGCTGGGGGCTTCCCTGGTGGTCCAGTGGTTAAGACTCCACACTCCCAATGCAGGGGGCCCGGGGTGCGATCCTTGGTCAGGGAACTAGATCCCGCCTGCCGCAACTAAAGACACAGTGCAGTCAAAAATAAATTAATTTAAAAAAAATTCATTTGCTTTCTTCAAACTGCCTCTTCCTCCTTTATTCTCACATTCTTCCCTCCACACTTGACAAAAATAAGCCCAACTCTTTTTTTTAACAACTTCCCACCTCTTCCCTCCATCCCATTCCTCCCGAAACGTTTGCTCCTGTAATTATCATCTTGGAACTGCCCACCAAGACCCTTGTTTCTACTTATCTGGATCTCCAGGCTCCAGTCTCTTTCTAAATCATGCTACTCCCCTGCTCCATATTTTAAAGTAGCTCTCTACTGCCTGTTTTCTGTGTTTGTGTGTGCATGCTTTGCAGCTAATTGTTAAAACAGCTTTATTGACATATAATTTACATGTCATAAAATTCACTCATTTTAATGATTTTTAGCAAACTTAATGGTGCAACCATTACCATAATCCAGTTTTAGAATATTTCCATCACCCTGATACTATCCCTTCCCTGTAAAGGTTGGTCCACCAAAAGTCTACCTACAAGTGTAAGGTTTGGAAGTTAGGCCTGAGGGTTTGGGATCTTGAATAAAGATTTTAAACCTCCAGGCAATGTGACGGTAAAGGATCGTTTTCTACCTCTTTCTGTTAAAAAATGAAGTCTTGGTTAATCATTAAGCCAACCATGATACCATGAAGGGTTACGGTGGCCGTATCTCCATTTCCATCCAAATAGCTGACCATTTTTTTCTCTTGCCACGCCCTCAGAAAGGATACTCCCCTACTGGGCTGAGGCATTCTTCTTAAAAGAACTTTCTAGCTCGCCGCCCCTCCCAAGACGAGCAACCTCCTCTCCAGTAATAACAGCCCCAGTCCAGGTCCCCACATACCCACACTCCTGATCAAAAAAACATTAAACAGTGGCCTTTCTTTGCCAATTCCCAATCCTCCACCCCCATCGCACCACAAGGTCCCCTTCTTCCTTTTCATCTCTTTCAGCTTCGTTTGCCTAATCTCCAGACAGATCCCTAGCCTGACGCCTTCTCCTCCCAATCACTCGCCTCACTCGCTCTGCCATCACTTCCCAAATTGCCGGCATCCCGGACCTCAAAGGTGCAAACGCCAAAACCAGATGAGTTGACGCGCCTAAGGGACAGAAGTGTGTGGGTGTGTGGGTGTAAGTGTCCTTGCTTGTGTGTGGAAGAAACCAACAGAGGCCACGCCGGTGTCCATCTTCTGGAAATACCGATCACGCCCGGCCGAGAGAGCGAGGATCGGCTCCCCAGTGCCCCCCGCAGACAGCATTCAGGGCTGTAGAGCTCAGAGGCATCAAGGCTTCACCCGGGACCCCTGCCCAGAGGGCGCCCCGCCCAGCAACGGTACGGCGCAACCCCTCCCCGGCGCGGTGGTAGGGCCCGGCGGCAACGTCACCCATTGTTTACAAATCAACCCGAGCCGGTAGGATTCCGGCTCCCGCGGCTGCTGGCGCGCGGCGAGAGTGCCTGGCGGGCTCCGGCTTCCGCGTCCGCCCCGGCTCCGGCTTCGGCCTCAGCACCGCGCCCGGCTCCGCCGCGGCCCACCGAGCCCCGGGGGCAGCCGAGCCGCCGGCGACTCCCGCAGAGCTCCGGGTGCCCGCGCGGGGGGCCATGCCGTGCCGGAGGGAGGAGGAAGAGGAAGCCGGCGAGGAAGAGGAGGAGGAGGAGGACAGCTTCCTCCTGCTGGAACAGTCGGTGACTCTGGGCGGCTCGGGCGAGGTGGACCGGCTGGTGGCCCAGATCGGCGAGACGCTGCAGCTGGACGCGGCGCAGGACAGCCCTGCCTCCCCGTGCGCGCCCCCGGGGCCGCCACTGCAGCCCCCGCGACCCCCGGCGGTGGTGCGGGCGGACAAGGCCCGAGCCCCGGCGCTGCCGCTGCTTCTGCCGCCCGCCTCGGCCGAGACTGGGGGTCCGGCGCCCCCGGGGGCCCTGCGCTGCGCCCTCGGGGACCGCGGCCGGGTGCGGGGCCGAGCTGCGCCCTACTTTGTGGCCGAGCTCGCCGCAGGCCCCAGCGCGCTGGCCCCATCGCCCCCTCAGCCCAGCCTTGATGGGCCTTCGGCAGCTGACAAGCGAGGCGCCCCGCAGCCGCTGTCGGGTCCTTGCCGGCGAGGATGGCTGCGGGACGCCGCCGCCTCCCGCCGCCTGCAGCAGCGACGCGGGCTACAGCCTCAAGCCCGCACCGGCGACGACGACCCGCACCGGCTTCTGCAGCAGCTCGTGATCTCGGGGAATCTCATCAAGGAGGCCGTGCGGAGGCTTCATTCGCGACGGCTGCAGTTACACGCAAAACTTCCCCGACGCCAGCTCCTGGGCCCTCTGTCGGCCCCAGTGCACGAACCCCCTTTGCCCCGCAGCCCTCGCGCGGCCTGCAGCGACCCTGGCTCGTCTGGGAGGAGGGCGCAGCTCAGAACTGGCGACGGCGTTCTAGTCCCCGGCAGCTAACACCCCGAGAGTGGCCACATCGCCAGCCTCTGCCTGGAGGGCAAGGGGTTGCCCCTGAGGGCTGCGTCTCTACTCAGACTGGTGAACTCGCGCTTTTGGAAGCGGGAGAATAACTAATGAAGACGAGGAATCGAAAAATCGCGAATGTTTTCGCTGGAACTGAGGTCGAGGGCCCCGATGTGGTTGAAAAACAAGACTTCCTTGGTCCTATTTACGGCAGATTACAGAGCGCACCCCAAGCTCACAGTCAGCAGGACTTCTCCTTGGCGTGACCAGTCCTGGTGGCGCAGCGTGCAGTTCCACGCAGCCTCTCCGGGCCCTCCAGCCTGACGACCGTGTGGTCGCAGTCCGCGCTTCTCAGGATCGCCGAACGCCCAAAGGACGAGGATGATCCCAGTTACTTGCTTTACCTTTCCAGGGCTGGTTCCTGATCCACTTTGGGGGAGAGGAACCTGTGTAGGTCATTTCAGGGAGTACCTCAAACTGCCAGACTTGAAATTTTACGACACTTAAAAAAACCCATCTCGTGTATTTTGGGGTGCTGGTTCTTGATATAAAACACGCGGCACCGGGAAAGGACGTTTTGGGGAATTGAATAGACGTAACCTTTTCTCTGCCCCCGCTTTGCAACTGCCTAAAGTTCTCTGAGTGGCGGGGGAAGGCGGTGCGCCTGTGATGCTGATGGGAGGTGGGGCCGAGAGGTGCTGGGGAAAGGGGAGGGCGAGGCGCGGAGTGAACCCTCGGTCCTCTCGAAAGTGTATTTTCACAGCCCGTCCGCCCCTTCTCGGGTTCAAGATCACTGTTTCCTGGGAGCACACGAGATTGCGAGGCTCCAGCAGGGCAGAGTCGCCAGGTTCCGCCTGTACTCGGAGTAGAGCGCGGGGTTTTGCAAGTGCTGGAGTCTCCTGAGGACACGCGCACCGCTGCCACCGCGGGTGTGAGGAGGCGGCGACGTGCTGGGCGCCCGTGCCTCCCGCGGGCGGCCGCGCCCCGGGCTTTCACGGAAACTGCCCCGAGACGTGGCCTCGAGTCCCTTCTCTTCCCCTCGGCTCTGCTGTCCTACTCTAGCGCGTGGCGCTGGCGCTCCTGGGGGCCCCGAGCTGGGGGCTGAGGAGACACCACGTGATGGGGCACTCCAGGGACACACAGCCTAGCACAGCAGCTTATAATGGGCTCTCCGGGGCCTTTTGCAATAACAGCTGCAATTCCCTGGATAGATGGAGTTGATTTCCTCCCTTTGCCCCTCCCCCAGCCATGCCAGCTCGCCTTTGTAAGTGAAGGAAACCGAGTAGAAAATGTGACCCTCCAAATGGAGAAGCTGCAGGCTTTGCCATTGTGAACCTGGTGAAGTGATTGTAACATAACGTTCACTCAGTCTGAAGGATCTAAGACGGTATTGTTGGTGTTTTAGTTTTATAAGATTCAATGGCATGTTCATCATCCAGATGTGGCTATTGACATACGTACACTTCGCAGCGGAGTGTCTGGAATTGTGGCTATCCTGATTATAGGATGTTAACTTAACTGAAATATCTGTTTTTAATAAATGCGTTGGGTTTTTTGGTTTGGTTTTATTTTATACTTGTCGTCGGTGGGAAAGATGCACAGAACACGTTTCTCTGATCTCCATAAACATGAAAACACTTGAAATCCTTGTCAGCCTGGCTTGTGGATGGTAATTAGAGCGCCTTTGTGTCTGAGCAGCTCACTAGTTAGACAGGGTCTGCGTGGCTGGGTGTGTATTGGTGCTGGCATGAAATTAAATGAGAGTGAGGTCAGGTTTTGGACCAATCCCATTCACTAAAGCCTTAGAGCCTTCTGGATTACTAGTCAGTGCTGGAGAAGCTCCTTCTGTATTAGCAAAGGACATCAGATCAGTCAGTCACTTCAGACTGGGAGGCTTATCACTTTTTTCTTTCTACTATGGTCATTAAGTGGACTTGTTCCACAAGGTGGCCCTTTAGGCTGGGGCAGCTCTTGGTTAGGGACTGCTCAGGATGCAAACCTGCAGTGGGAAAGCCGACTGGGAGGGTATGAAAGGACTCCTCTCCTCTCTTTGCCCTTGGCACGTTCACTCCCATTCTCTCCCTAAGCAGTGACGGAGCAGCCCATCTCTGTCCCTCCTGTTCTCAGTTACTTTAGTCTGTTTCCTCCAGGAAGGAGCCATGCTGGCAACAGGATATCCAGGGTTCAAGTCCCCTTATTAAATGGGGACCTTGGACAAGTTGCTCAACCTCTGTTGAGCTTCGGTTTCCTCATCTGTACAACAGATGAGACATGAGATGATGAGAAAAAGGTTCCTTGTGACTGGCACATCCTGGAGATGAATAGTCCAGTCCCTACCCCTTCCTTCCCAGGACTGTCCCTTGGTAGCCAATCGACTGGGTCCTCGGTTTCTCATAAAACAAGGGCATGCTGTGATCCCACAAGTGCTTTCTGGATTGAGTGCTGTATGATTTAGAGACCTGATTTTCTAACTCCCTTTTGGACTCAATGCCTGTTGTTTATACCTCCCCATTCTCTCTCTTCAAATACACACGCAGACCCTGATGGTCTCTGAGAAGTACCTCCAGAACACACCAAGCCAGCCATTTCCCACAACCTGCCCAGGAAGGGTTGTGGAAGACTCAGTCCAGTGCCACCCAGCAAACGAATGGTGACTATGGAGGCTCTAACACAAACTGAGGAAGGGGGGCCTCGAACAATGCAATGGGCTACCACCTCTGGGCTCTGAGCAAAAGGAAAGTGGTCAGGTGCTGACTTCCCCTGGCATTGGAGGAGCCCTGAGGTCCTCACTTCTTAGATGAGGTGGGATTTCCTGAAGGTCAAAGAGTTAGGAGCAATCCAGGGCCAAGTTGGCCATGATTCAATGCCACTGCCCCAAACGTGCTGGCTTCTTGTAATGATTGGTTAAGGCTAGACTCAACCATAGGGTTCACGTAATACAACCCCCTCCTTCAAAAAGGAAGACTGGAGAAAACTAATGCCTACTATGAGGTGCTTTAACTGCACTATAACCCTGTAACCATCACAGGGTGTAAACCGTCCATCTTTAAAAATCCTGCAAGATCTTACTAGTCACCCCCAAGACATCTTTTGGAATAAGTCAGGGTTTACATTAATGATTTTAAAAAGTTATTAGACCATTTTTCCTTGGTGGTCCAGTGGCTAAGACTCTGTGCCCCCAGGAACTAGATCCCACATGTCGCAACTAAGAGTCCGCATGCCACAACTAAAGATCCCGTGTGCTGCAACTAAGACCCAGTGCAGCCAAATAAATAAATATTAAAAAAAAAAGTTATTAGACCATTTTATAGGTGGAAAAATATTCCAGGAAGGGGGCAGTGCAGAGTGACCTACAAAGTCATTTACGAAGTCAAAGGCCTAACAGAACCTAGAACCCAGGTCTCTAGTCATCCAGCTCAGGCCTCTTTCCAGTAGCCTGATACCATCATACATAGTCCAATATTGTTCACTGCAGAAGTCCACACATATACTACAATGTAAACGATACCCCTGCAGTTGTCCAACATGATGATCTTGCCACTGGAACCCTGGAAAACCATGCCCCAGATCCCTAGGCTGAGCTAGGGAAAGCCACGTATGCGGTAACCATTTTCTCATGTTCAGCATCCTATGAAGACAGCTGGCCACAGAAAATGGCCTGGGTAAGATAAAAGACCAAAGCTATAAACTCAATGAAAAAAATACTAAATAAACTAAAACATGGAAATTGACAAATAAGTGATTTGGAGAAAAGAATGCCACACCTCACAAAGAACTCCAGAGTCTGCCACCCCAAGATTTCATTCTAAATTAGGCATAAATGCTACAATATTTGAATTCTATTTTACCCTTTTTTGCTCTTTCCTTTTCCAGCTCAGAAGCAGAAATATGGAGTGCACATCAGACACCACTTTCCTATCCAGCAAAGCCTGTGTCAAACCCTGTGATCCCTACCTTCCAATCAGGAAAGAGTTACCCTGGCAACCAAATTACTAACTCACTCAATTAGCTCCCCCCTCTTCCACTGATGCTCAGTAATCACAGAATGTCAGCCCCGGGAGAGCTCAGCCTTCAGTGGTCTAGTGCTACCGCCTCATTTAGAGATGGAAGCACAGGGAGGTTTCCACTCTGAGGTGCACTCCATTTGAACACCAGGAAGGCTGGTGCAGACAAAGCAGCAAAAGTCTCCCATACAGCGCTTCCTCCTGGTATTCCATCCATAACTGAAGGGAAAACAAATGACCTGCCCATAACAATGTGTCCCAGGAGGTGTAATAGATAAGAGCGTGGGCTCTGCAGGCAGCCCTGCATTGTTAGCTGTGTGATTTGGGACAGGATCCTTAACCTCAATAATCTCAATTAACTCACCTGCTAAATGGGGATAAGTATAGCACCTACCTTGAAGAATCTGGTGAAGGTGAAATTAGATCATGTATGAGATGCAAAATAGCCAATAAACACTCTTATAAAACAAAACATCATTCCTGGAAACTACTGCATTAAGGCCACTACTTTAAGTCTTTTGTGGAAAATCCTGCCTTTTATTGACTTCTTCAATCTGTTTCTTAAAAGGCATAAACCTGTTTGCTCTGAAGATAAGACGTTTCTTAAACATGCACCCCTGTTGTATAAAGTGCTAAGGGAAGTGTAGAGGAAGGGAATAATCAGTCTAGAAGAGGTTTAATCAGAAAAGGGTGGAGGTCCCCTTCAAGCCAAACCTTGAAAACAGCTCAGGACTGGGACTCGTAGAGTAGGGGCAGCAGGAATATCACAAAGGGGAGGGTTTGTGGGGAGGGCATTCTGAAGCCACAGCTCTTAACTCCCCCATTCCTATCAGAAATCCTTCTAAATCAAATTCAGTGCTCAGCTGTAGGTCTTCATGCCTGCCCTGTCCACTCCCATCTATAATTTGTACTGAGAAAATTGTGCAGTTTCTTCGCAGGAGGTGATCTTCAAGTTCATTTTGTTCTCACTCTTCATTTTATTTACTGTCATTATAGGGTTATCTCAGGGGCTCATATGTGAATGTCTTCTTTTCTCAAAGAGTTTAGGCACCAGGTGATAAGGGTCTCGGCGCAAAAAGACAGAAAAAGACAAGAAGGGACACATTTCGAAAAGAAAACCCATAGTCCTCAGTACAGTACCAGGTAGCTGTTAAAATGCAGGCTCTGGAGCCAGACTGCCTAGGTCGCAATCCCAGCTCTTTCCTTTAAAGCTCCTTCCTGTGACCTTGGGCAGGTTACTTCACCTCTCTCACCTCCTGTTCCTTGTCCGCCAAGTCTGATAATAATAAAGTTCCTGCCTCATCAGGTTGTGAGGATTCATTGAGCTAATGCTAGTAAAAATGCTTAGGCCACTGCCTGAAACATAGGTGCATTTAGTAACAACACCTGGGTATTGGCATTTAGTAAATATTTGCAGAGCAAACAAACGGGCAACTTCAACAGACTTGTGGAGGCTAAGAGAGTGCTTGGGGCACAGATGATGAATTGTGGTGCCTAGAGGAGAGGATGGGAAAGGAGGGACAGCAGCTAAAAAGGGAAAACAGAACCAAAGGAAGGTTTGCTCAAGCAGGAGAGACCTGCGCTCGTCCCACTGTGGGTGGAGGACAGTGGCAAAGGGTGGAATTGAAGGGAAGATGCTATAAAGGATAAGCCTCCTGGAGGGGCCACGAAGGGATGGGGCGCTCAGCCTGGGTAGGTTTGAAGGGCAGGACTCAGGGAGACCTTAGAGGTGGATGTCCCCTGTGACAGCACTCTAAGTCACAAACTGTCCTACCACAGGGAGGCTGGGACCAGTTGGCTGTTGAAACAACTTTGTATAACCCTTCACGCCTGAGATGGCTGGGTATGTTTTTGTGTGAAGGAATCCTTCTTCTCTGTACCTTATGCTACAATAGAATGAAATCTAAATCTGATACCAAAGGGTTTATTAACTGCTCCGCTTTATCAATTAACTGACTCACAGGAGGTAAAATTCACCGCCCCCAATTGATAGGCTGTTCAGGGAGTTTGTTTGACTTATTGATTTGGGTGGGTTAAAAAAGAATCACAAGCTGGTTATCATCTTGTTACCTTTGCCCTGCCTTTTGCCCGTTTCTTTTTTTACTGTCTAAATTAGATTCGGTTTCCTAGGTTTTCCTGAAAATCCTCCCCAGACACCAGAGTCATAATCACCTTTCTCCAAATGCACCATAAATAGTTCTTCTCTTCAGCTGGGTTAAGCAGGGCACGAACTCACAGTGCAGATGTTCCAAACACACTGCTTAATGGTGCTGATAAAGAGAAGTTGAATAACTTCAGGATTAAAGAAAGACAGTGACGGTCACTGAGCAAGCTCTGATTCCATATACCCTGGACCTGACCTCGGAGGGTATACATAGTGATCACATAGCTATAGCTCTGCGTTTGTGTGTGTGCACCTGTGCATGTATGTAGACACACATACCCAACCACCCCTTACAGTTCACCCTTCAGCCCCCCTTGGCTTCTCTGGGTTCTACTCTTGGTCTTTGTAAAGTGCTTAGCACAGAGCCTGGCACATGGTAAGTGCTACGTACATTGGCTAGTGTTTTTCCTTCCCAACTGACAGCATCTCCCAGGCTCCGTCCACCCCTCTTAGCCCTAACTGCCAAATCTTTATCTTCAGCCCTGATCTCTCTTCCAACTCCTAATCACTTAGGAGGCACCAGGCTGCGGTCCCTGTAACGTCCCACATGAAACTCCTAATCAACCCCCTCCCCGACCACACACACTCACACAACCAGCTTCTTGCAACTTCCCTATTACTCTTGTCCTTCTGGACTCAAGACTTGCAGAATGTTACCAGGGAAACCTAGGCCTCGGATCCTTCAGAAGATGGAGTTGTCTCAACTCTGCCCATGCTCATGTCCTCGGTTCTGTGCCCATCCACTCCAAGGGACTAGGGATATCCCAGCCACAATCATCCCTGGGCCAAGTACTAGGAATGGGCTATCCCAAGCCGCAACACCTTGGAAATGGCCAATGCCTCCTTTGCACAGACACTTCCCCAGGCCCAGGACTCTGCTCTCTACAGCCTTTGCAAACAGCTGATCGGTAGCTGGGGCTGAGGTTCATGAAGAAATGTGTGCGTAGGCTCAGACAGGAGGTAAGAGGTTCAGCTTAAGAGCCATGAGTTCAGATCCTGTTCGACCTCTCCTACCTCTCCCCATTGTAAAGAGTGAAGGGCCATCTTGTAAAAGGTGCCTACCAGAGTTCCTGCCCAAACAGGGCTCAGTCCCTTTTCCCTCTCTCTACCTTGCTTCTCAGCTCCTGAAGATCTTCAGGTCCTGTCAGTCTACAGTCACCACTCTAATTTCATTCCTGAGTGCTGTCTTGGCCATGCTGCAGACCCAGAAGACAGCTGCATTGGGTGAGACCTCACCATCTTGGCCCTATGCCCTCATCTTACAGACTTGAGGTTCTAAAAAAAGCAGCCATCTACCATGTTATCTGTGCCTCTCTTATGCAATTCCTATTACCTTATGTGAAGGTCTTGGCCCCAAACCTGCTTGTGGGTTCTTCCAGGATGTCTGAAACCCTGTTTCATCCCGGATCCCCAGCGCCTTGCACATATGTGGCTGGCCTGCAAGAAAAGTTTGAAAATGGTGATGCTATTGTGTTGAGGCATTTATTGGGTCAAGGTTTTTGTGGGATGCTCTTAAGAACTTTAATAAATCCAACATGGGAGAAAATGGTGTCAAGAAAGTCTCATGGAGGTGGTACAGTATGACTGGAAGCTCTGGTTGAGGAAAGCAGGAGAAACTAGAGTCACACTGCCTGGGTTCAAATCCCAGCTCCTTAACTTAAAAGGTGGTGACTTCAGGCAAATCACTTAATCTCCTGGGTCTTGGTGTCCTCATTTATAAAATGAAGAAAACAGTGCCTACCTCATGACGAATAAAGCCATGACATAATGAGATGATTTAAAACACCCAGAACAGTACCTGGCATGTGTGTCAAGTGCCAACCCCCGGAATGATGACAGCAGACAGACCATTTGGAAGGTGTGTGGAGGTGGCCTTCTGGAAGTTCAGGAAAAGGGATTTCTATGATACAGAAGCAAAAGAGGTGGCAGTGACTTGTGCTCACAGTGGAAAGGAAAGGGTGGCTGAAGTGTTAGGGCATGTGGGGCACGTTGAAGGGGCAGATGGGGGCCACTGAAGGAAGAAGGGCCAGTGGTGGCAGCAAGAATCAGCAGCTGTCATTTTTTAAGCCCTTAAGTGTCCCAGACACCTCAGGTCCTCGTTTTACCCTCCCAACCAACCTATTATTGTTTTATACATGAGAGGAGGCAAACGCACGGAGCTGTGACTTGGCTACTATGACACAGCTGCTGAGCAGCGGGGCTGAGTCAAACTGAGCCACTGAGCATTAGCCTTCCCCTGCAGCCCGTGTGAGAAGGCGCTGGGCAGGACAGGTGCCCCTGGGGCTGGTTAGCAGAGCTGGGCTGTACCAAGAAAGGCTTCCTTGTGGGAAAGGGCCCCAAGCCTGGGGAAGATAAGACTGAGGGCAGAACCAGGAGAGCCACTTAATTAACTGAACCCCCATCTGCTCAAAACACCCCATTTTACAACTACCAAATACACTGCTATAAGACCCTATTGTCCTTTCCCTAGGCCACAGCTCAAGACTGGGTCAGTCTCAAAGGAGAAAATAGGCAGGCTCTGTCTATACCCTCCCCATTCTTCAAACACAAAAAAATCAGAAAATTCACCTCCCTCCACCCTCCTCCAGATACAGCAAATCACTTGGCCTCTGCCCTCCAGCCTAGAAAGTTTCTGGACTATGTTCTTATTCCACAAAGGGCGTGAAATCCCACCTAGCATGTTTTTAAAAACCTGGACTGAATTTTCTGATCTTGTGGAACATTGACCCAGAAGCACTCATTGACTGCAGCTCCACCGGTCTCCGTCTCACATCTCGACCCCCAAGTCCCCTCTCCATCACGACTTCATTATGAAACGTGTCCCCTCTGTGCTTTTCTTTCCCCCACCTTCCACCAAAAAGCCAAAGCATGCTCCAAAACAAAAACCAAATTTATTCAGCAGACACTTTAATTAAGAAATCCTATAAATCAGGACCACCACAATTTCAGACACTCCGGTGCGAAGTGTACGTCAATAGCTACATCTGGAGGATGAACAAGCCATTGAATCTTTTTAAAAAATTAGTTTAGCTCCTTTAAAGTTTGGGGGTGGCACCTTACTTAAAGCGCCGTCAAGTTTCATACGGGTAAAGCCTGGGGTTTCTCCTCTTGGAGAGTCCCATTTAAAAAACGGTTTCGGTCACTCACAAAGAGCTGGTGGCAGAAGGAAACTGAGGGGTGAAGACCCACGAAAGCTCAGGCCTATGGCTCCACAGAGGGCCAGAACAGAGCAGAAAAACAGCGGGGGTCTCATCCATGCAGTGAAGACATCAGAAAGGGTGGAATAAGAAAGGCCAGCCGGGAGGACAGGAGAGAGACATAAGACATTGTTTATGCCTGTTTCTGAGAAAGCTCATGGCACCGCCAAGAGTGGCCTCACGGGAGGAGGAGGAGGAGGAGTTCTGGACAGAAGGAGAGCACAGAGGAAAACAAATAACTCTCCTCGCACAGCCCTCTCTACCTGTGTGTCCTCTGGAGACTCTAGGAGGTGGCGAAGCACAGACAGGGCTCTTCTTGGAGCAAGAGAAAGAAAAGACACAGGGGTCAGTTAGCTCTCCCAGGAAGCCCACAACCTTCCGTCCAAGCACACCGTGACCTTGAAACACAGGTGGCAAGGTCAAGTCATTTAAAAGTCCACATCCACCTCGACCCACCTTCAAAATTCTCCACCTTCCTGCCCCCGACAACTGGAGTTCACATCTCCCACCTCGACCCGTCACCGATGAGGTGGGAGAAAGGGGTCGGGCGATGCCAACCCACCCACCACCAAGCTTTTACATTCTTCTTCCCTCCGGAATTTCTTTGCACAGCAATTGTAGCACCATTTTCACTAAGTTCCTCCACCGGAAAATAAAATGTATTCGTGTCATCAGTTTTCAAGTATTGTTACAAAGCCCTCGCGATTCTCGCCCCTTGGAGCCGTATCTTTAAACAATCCAAGCACACGACACCCCCAAGGGTTAAGTCAGGTACAAGTTGATGCAAATAGCTGCCATAGTTCTCCCAGTTTTATCCCAGGTTCCTGTCCCCGAGGTGGCCGGGGAAATTCTCACGCGATACGGACGCGCCCTGGCCCGTGCATTTCTCCACGCTCAAGTTTTCGCCGACAGCCTCGCCGGGGCGGGTAACTTCTCGGCTTGAGGTCTCTCCCCACGCGCCTCCTTGCAGCCTAGGCGGTCGCTCCCAGGACGGCAACGGCGGCTTCAGCTCAAGGTTGGGGAAGGCACAGGACGCCGTTGGGTCCCCGCAGAGGCTTCTTCCTCCTCCAAGGGCCCTGGGTCAGTGCAAGGCGCCGGAGGGCTGAAGGGCGACAGGGTCCGGTCGGCTGCGGCTGCCCCCGGGTCCGGGGGGTGCCGCGGGGCCCGTGGCTGCTACCGCGGCGACGGCTCGCTGGAGCCTCCGCACGGCCTCCTTGATGAGGTTCCCCGAGAGCACCAGCTGCTGCAGGAGCCTGTGCGGGTCGTCGTCGTTGGCGCGCGCCCCGGCTGGGGGCCATCGTCGCTGTTGCAGGCGGCGGGAGGCGACAGCGCCCCGCAGCCATCCTCGCCGGCACGGCCCGGGCAGCGCGCTGGGGCTTGCGGCGAGCTCTGCCACAAAGTAGGGCGCAGCCCGGCCCCGCACCCGGCCGCGGTCCCCGAGGGCGCAGCGCAGGGCCCCCGGGGGCGCCGGACCCCCAGTCTCGGCCGAGGCGGGCGGCAGAAGCAGCGGCAGAGCCGGGGCTCGGGCCTTGTCCGCCCGCACCACCGCCGGGGGTCGCGGGGGCTGCAGTGGCGGCCCCGGGGGCGCGCACGGGGAGGCAGGGCGGTCCTGCGCCGCGTCCAGCTGCAGCGTCTCGCCGATCTGGGCCACCAGCCGGTCCACCTCGCCCGAGCCGCCCAGAGTCACCGACTGTTCCAGCAGGAGGAAGCTGTCCTCCTCCTCCTCCTCCTCTTCCTCGCCGGCTTCCTCTTCCTCCTCCCTCCGGCACGGCATGGCCCCCCGCGCGGGCACCCGGAGCTCTGCGGGAGTCGCCGGCGGCTCGGCTGCCCCCGGGGCTCGGTGGGCCGCGGCGGAGCCGGGCGCGGTGCTGAGGCCGAGGCCGGAGCCGGGGCGGACGCGGAAGCCGGAGCCCGCCAGGCACTCTCGCCGCGCGCCAGCAGCCGCGGGAGCCGGAATCCTACCGGCTCCGGTTGATTTGTAAACAATGGGTGACGTTACCGCCGGGCCCTACCACCGCGCCGGGGCGGGGGGGACAAGCGAGGAGGTGGAGCAGCGCGGGCCGTCACGGGCAGCGCAGGGCCGCGGCCGGAGCCTTCTTGTGTCTGCGCTGGGTGTCTGCGTAGGAGGGGATCCGGGGCATGGGGAGAGCTTCGTACTTCCCTGGCCGGATGAGCAGCACAGGACTATGAAGACTCTGAGGTGGCCACGATTGGATTCTCCCACTCACGGACACACCCCCTCACACACCCAACCACTAGTCCTCCGACGCTTCCTCCCTCCCCACGTGTCAGCAAGACTTGGGCGGCCCGGCTCCCCCTCCCGCGCACACGCAGTCACCCGGGCCCGGGAGTGGTGGGGGAGGGGCGGGCCCTGCGACCAGCTGGCTTGGGAGGGGTGGAGCTGGGGAAATTGGGGGCGGGGAGGGGGACTCCGCAATGGAGGGCGGAATCGCCCGGAGGTGGAGTCTCGGAGCCTGCTCCCTCCGCCTAGTCCTCAAGCGCTATGGCCCAGCGCGAGAGAAAGACGCGCCACCGCCTGGCTAAAGAAGAGCTGACTTTGTTCATTAAAAAAAAAAAAAAGCCGCGCGGCCAACAAAAAAGATTTAAATAGAAATATAGGGCGATGAAAAAAACTCTCCAATCATAGGATTCAAACATGGTTCACATATTAAAAGTTTTTCTTTTCCAGCCTTTTTCTATAAAAGTGTTATACAAACAGCCACTCGTATACAACGTTATACACTTTTCCACTAGCATTATCCCGTAAACGGTGTTCGTGTTATTGCATGCGCTTTGAGAACGTATAATGATTACGCAAGTTTCCATTAAGTGGCTGTACCATAACTTACTAAATAATTCCTTTAACGTTTGCGGTTTACCTAATTTCACCGTTGTAAATAAGTGCGTGACTAACATTTTTGTGCGTAAAACTTTTTCCGTGTTGATTCTTTCCTAAGAACATATTCCCAGGAATGGAAATTCAGGTCAAAGGATATGGATATTTTAAGGTTTCTGATAAATGTACCAAATTGCTTTCCAACAGTTGGGTAAATTTACTCTCTCATCATTCATGTGAATTTACTCTCTCATCATTCATGTGTATTTACTCTCTCATCATTCATGTGTATCGCCTTCACTAGTATTAATACTTGAGTATTATAGTTATTTTTCTGATTTTGTAGGTGAAATGGATCTCATTTCAGTATTTATTTCTTTGCCTTTAGTCAGGTAGAGTAGTTTTCTAAATCTTTGTTAACCAACTGTACTTCCTTTTTTTGTGAATAGTTCTCTAATAAGTTTTTCCTATTGATTTTCTCCTTTGTATTTTCATGACTCCTCTACATGCCAAAAGTTAACTCTTTTCTTTCATATTTTGCTGTGAATATTTCTTCGGTTTTTGTTGGCCCTGTGGAGTTTTTTTTTTTTCACTAAAACTTAAACTTTAATATAGTCAAATCTACATAAAGTACCTTCCTTTGAAACTTCTAACACAATGCTAAAGTTAGTCTTCTTGCCTCCAGAAAGTTATTAAATATTATGTTCTATTTTCCTGAGATTTTTCTGGTGCCTTGATTTTTTTCAAATCCATCTGGATTCACTTTGGTCACTGGGTGCAGGGAGATGATACAATTTTTTTCCCACCACAGAGCTTGTCAGGCAGGACTGTAGTTCTTCTTCAGGACAGAGGTGTTTGGGCACTGTAAACACAAGCTGTGCCCTGAGGAGCTCCCAGCTGCTGGTTAAGCCGAAGGTTGTAAGGACTGGGTGGGGCGGGGAACATTATGATCAGTCTGTGTGCGAAGTCAAGAAAAACCTTGAACAGGTTGTACCAAGACCTAAAGAGATTCTTGTCTCATTCCTGCCGTGTCTGGGTGTGTGGCTCCTGGCAAATCAGTTTACAAGTGAAAACACATGTAAAATGGAAAAAATAATCCCAGCCCTGCCTCCCTTTGAGGATAGCTTTCAGGATCAAATGAGATAATGGGAGCAGGCTTTGTCAGGCATTACACAAATGTAACGTGGGATTAGGTCCAATGGTTTACTAACAGAGGCCTGGCTTAATTCCAGCGATTCCCTGAGGGAATCAGCTAATAAATTCATGATAAAGTTTCCCCCTTACGGCCCACTAAGTAAAACATACCCCCAAGGCATTACTTCCTTGAACCTGCCTGGTCCCTGAATTCTGCCTCGGGACCACCCTGACCTGGGATTGATTAAGGCCTTCTTGAAGTCAGCCCAAAGGCTCCCAAATCCCAAGGTGTGACCCCCTACAACTAGTTCTGCAGGTTTTGCTGACAGATCCTTTCCCAACAAGCAGCCTTCCTCCTGCATCTCTGTGGAGGGCTCTTCACACGCTTTACTGATGAGGACTGGAAGCCATTCCCCCCAGGGAGAGTGATCTTCATTTTCATTCTGATGGTACTTACTGCAGAATTTCAAGGGGAATGAAAATTAGGGGAGGGCTTATGGATTTCAGCAGAGTTAAATGGTAATTTTTTTTTTCTCCTCTCTGTAAGATGATGCCTGCCTGTAAGTAGAGAAAAGCAGTTTTATGCTCCATTGACGTTAAACATTAATGGAGCTGGTGTAGCTATTGTCTCTAACCCAGCATCCCTGGAAGTCGTTTTTGTTTTCTTGTCAGGGTAATTCCCATAGTGTTCTTAGTACTATAGGAAATGGAGCTGAGATGGCATTCTTTTAAAAATCTTCCCTTTGTAATGTTGCTTTTGTGTGGAGATTGCTATGTAAATATGCTGGGACTTGGATATTATACTATTCATTATAAAGATGAATTCATTACAGAAGACCAACTCCATTTGCTGGGACTTGGATATTATACTATTCATTATAAAGATGAATTCATTACAGAAGACCAACTCCATTTTCTGGGGGCACTTCTCTGGAGAGCTCTGAGAGAGGAAAGTGCTGTGCTGGACCAGTGGGAGGCAGGGAAATGCCCTGGATTAGGAATCAAAATACAAGATGCTAGAGAGGCTCAGATGCAATTAAAAGTAATGAGAGGGTATCAGAAAGGGAAGCGATGAGAGCTGTGTGCCTGGCACGCTGGCCGCCTGCCTGGAAAGAGACATGGAGGGTATTCAGCATCACCCGTGGAAGGACACAGAATTCAAGGATTTTCTGAATTTGTTTGGACTGCATTGAAATTCTTCGCAAGGAGTTTGCTTTCCACCTGGACTTTGTTTTCAGTAACCTGTACTCAGAGAAACCAGCGGGGATGAAGAGATAGACTCTAGGCTTGGAATTCCACCTGCATCCAGCCATGTCATCCTTCTGTGCCTCAGATCCTGAATCTGTAAAATGGAGGGTGATCCCTTCTTTACAAAATTGTTATATTACATAAGAATATGTATGGGAAGACTTATCACATGACCTTGGCGGGAGTGGTGTTGGAGTGAAGCTCTGAGAAGCAGAAATAGTCTTAGTGATGTGTAAGCCTTAAAAAAGGGGAATTCTATGCTGTGATCCATGAACAGATGAATAAACAAACTGGGGTATAGCCGTGCAATGGAATATTACTCAGCCATAAAAAGAAATGAAGTGGCGATGTGCTACAACGTGATGCTCGAAAACATTATGCTAAGTGAGAGAAACCAGAAACACAGGTCATGCATGTATTGGGATTCCACTTACAGGAAATATCCAGAATAGGTAAACCCATAAAGGCAGAAAGTAGATTGGTGGTTGCTTAGTTCTGGGGAGCGAGAATGGTGGCGGCGGGGGGATGACTGCTAAAGGGTACGAGGTTTCCTTTTGGAGTGTTGAAAATGTTTTGGAGCTTGATAGCGGTGGTGGTTGCACAGTGCTGTGGGTGTACTAAATGTCACTGAATTGTACACTTTAAAATGGCTAATTTTATGCTATGTGAATTTCACCTCAGTAAGAAAAATTCTATGCTGTATCTGGTATTTGATCTAGTTCTTTCTTTTTCTATAATTGTAATGGCAATCTATTTGGGGATGTGAAGTCATCGCATCTTCACCATGCTTCCAATGCAGGTCGCTGCTCTTTTTCGACTTTGAAGTCACATTGAAGATGTCAGATCAGCTGATTCCCTCACTCCTGTTGCATGATTTTCTGGCCAAGGTGAACTGGGTCATTGTCTTCCCTCAGTAAGGAAGCAAAGGCTAGTCCAGAGACAGCCAGGGGACCACGGTGGGCCTGATAAAGATCTTCAGTCATCCTTCCCATCCCAAAGTTTTCTTCTGGTAACCTACCTCTCTCCTTTGTGCTAAGGGTGTTGGTTGGGAAAGTGGATACAGTACAGTGCCTAAAGGGAAAGGGGTTATTATTAATGAAATTACGACCTAGGTAATCATGATTAGAATTTGCCTTGGACAAAACTGTAGGTTCAGATCACAGATCAGTGGTCGCCAAAGGTTAAGTTGGTGGAGGGGAGGCTGTGACTACAAAGACGAGCACGGGAATTTTGGAGGGCAGTGAGGGGGCGATGGAACTGCTCAGTGTCCTGATTGTGGTAATGGTTACACACATCTACACGGGTGTTAAAACTCAGAACTGTACACCCAAACAACAAAACAAACTGTAAACACACACACCATGTATTAATTATGGTGGCAGATGCATGGGTGTATATATTTGTCAAAACTCAATGGACACTTCGGACTTCCCTGGTGGTCCAGTGGTAAAGAATCTGTCCTGCAATGCAGGGGACGCGGGTTCGATCCCTGGTCAGGGAACTAAGATCCCACATGCCGTGGGGCGACTGAGCCTGCGTGCCACAACTACTGAGTCCACGCGCCTCAACTAGAGAGCCCATGTGCCGCAAACTACAGAGCCCACACGCCCTGGAGCCCTTGTGCCACAACTAGAGAGAAGCCCGTGCCACGATGAAATATCCCACATGCCGCAACTAAGACCCGACGCAGCCAAAAAAATAAATTAAATAGATAAATATTTTTAAAAACCTTAAAGAAACTCAATGGACACTTAAAATGGGTAAATTAATTATATGTGAAATATAACCGCAATAAAGTTGATTTTCAAAAATTCGCCTTGGTGGGGGGCTTCCCTGGTGGCGCAGTGGTTAGGAATCCGCCTGCCATTGCAGGGGACATGGGTTTGATCCCTGGTCTGGGAAGATCCCACATGTCGCAGAGTAACTAAGCCCACAAACCACAACTACTGACCCCATGTGCCACAATTACCGAAGCCCACGCGCCTAGAGCCCGTGCTCCGCAACAAGAGAAGCCACCGCAATGAGAAGCCCGCGCACCACAAAAAAGAGTAGCCCCCGCTCACCGCAACTAGAGAAAACGCACACACAGCAATGAAGACCCAACACAGCCAAAAATAAATAAATAAATTAATTAATTAAAAAAAATTGCCTTGGAACATGAAAGACATATGCCCTATAAATTCTCTATAAATCACATCATATTGGAAAGTAGGAAAGATGACAAATGGGCTGCTGGTTGTGTGACAGACCAGGCCTCATGGGGCGAGGGGAGTCCTGGCAGGGTCACCACAGCCTGGAGCTCAGCTTGGGAGGCTGTAACCTACCCCCATTCGCTTCAAGTAGGCCATTCTGGATTTTCCTCCTGGAGTAGCTTTGCTTATGGTTTCTTGGGGGAGGGAAGGCACAGGTGAGTCCGGCATCTATAGACCCTGACACACAAGTGCACTGAGGCCTTCTCTTTCTTGCTTCAGACTCCTGCGGGCAAACACCAGACCTGCTTGGAGACAGTGCTGGTCTCCTCTGCAGAAAAAGCACATGACTTCATTTGGGAAAACATAAGCCCATTTGGAAATACAGACTTGAGAACATTGTCTAAATTCATTCTTACCTGTCACAGGCCTGTGCCCCTAGGTCCAGCGAGCTGTCCAGGGCCCACAGCCTTCTGGTCCTGGCCAACTTTAGAGGGAGCACCACGTTGGGAGTTGGGTGACTTGGGTAGTAGCCTTGGTTCCTCCAGTACCTGGATGCTGGGGACAGCAATCCCAGCTCTGGGCCTCATGGTCCCATTTGCAAAGCAAGGGATTTGGACTCAACTCCTGAAGGCTGCCCTGGCTCTAGGATGCTGCGTGAGCAGCTCGGCTGTGATATCCAGGCCCATAATCTCTAACCCTTCCTCGTACGACTCCTGCAAAATTAGGATGGCCAGCAGCTAGTGCCGAAAAAACTGACAAGGTCATTGGGAGACTTTGTGCTTTTTACTCTGTTTCCAATTCTGTAAAATGGACATAATATAACCATCTAATTTAGGAGCTGTTCTCAGCAGAGAAGGAGGAGCCAGCTGCACCTGGTGCTCAGCTTGACAGCCCCAAGTAAACCACGGCCCCTCCCTCTTAATCCAGGCCCTGTGAATGCACACTTTTAGAAACCTATTAGCCTTGATTTGGGGTTCATTCTTTTCTCTCTACTACTATGTGGTTTTAATATTTTCTTTTCTAGCAGTCTTGCCATATATTTGGCTTTTATTATATAAATCTGTGGATACAGGTGGACTATACATTTAAGTAAAAAAAAAGTGCTGTCTCCCCCAAAGAACAAACAAACCTTCAAGGTTAAATTAGATAAGAATTTAGGTAATAATTCCTAACATTTATCTGTAGTTATTATTGTGCCATGTACTGAGCTTAATGCCTTACACATACATTTTATTTTATCCTCAAAACAAATGTGTCAGTTAGATATGATCATCTCTATAATATAATATAGAGATCTATAATATAGAGAGGATATTCTCTCTAGGGAAACTGAGGCACAGAGAAGTAAAGTAACCAGCCCAAGGTTACACAGCTAGCAAGTGGGGGACTGGCCTTTGGGTGACCCACCATCCCAATTTGCCTGGGACTCTCCTGGTTTTAGCCCTGAAAGTCTGCTGTCCTGGGAAATTGCCCTAATCTCCGGCCAACCAGGATAGCTGGTCTCCATAACTCAGTGGTCCTCAACGTTGGGGGCAACGTTGCTCCTCAAGGGACCTTCTGCAGTGGGAGTTGTTATAGTAATGGTAGTTATTACTTGTATTATTTGTATTACTATTACTACCACATATAATTTTTTAACTTCTCATCCTCCCTCTTCTTACCACCACGATATCCCTACAAAAGTATTATCAGCTCTACCAAACCACTTCCCATGCTTGCAGGAGGAGGAAGGGTGTTGATTGGGAGTACCCAAAGTGAAAGGCACCTACTTTTACTTTTTTAAAACTCTTTTTTTCCCTTACTTTTG
This sequence comes from Eubalaena glacialis, assembly GCF_028564815.1. Taxonomy (NCBI): domain Eukaryota; kingdom Metazoa; phylum Chordata; class Mammalia; order Artiodactyla; family Balaenidae; genus Eubalaena; species Eubalaena glacialis. Next base: position 31,157,296 of record NC_083716.1, on the reverse strand, counting down.
GAGCAATTCTTTATTCTTTATTTATTTATATTTTTTGACCGCACCGCGCAGCTTGTGGGATCTTAGTTCCCCGACCAGGGATCAAACCCACGCCCCTGCATGGGAAGTGCAGAGTCTTAACCACTGGGCTGCCAGGGAAGTCCCTACTTTAAAAAAAATTTTTAACCAGAACCCACTTTTCTGGCTCAGCCAGTGTTTAATGAGAGCTCCGAGCCTGCCCCATCCCATGCAGCTTTCAGCCAGGAGAAGAAGGCTGGCTGCGGAGCAAGAGCAAAGGCAGCTGAATACATCAATGAGTAACACACACACACACCCCCCCCCCCACACAGAGCTGCTGCTGCTGTGTTTTGTGCTTCCTTCCAAACCTGGATCCTCAAAGGGGCCTTTCCTATTCTCTTTTCTGAAAAATGAGAGCACATTGTAAATAAAATCGTTTCAAAGCATGGTTGCTTAGTGGTTTCTACACAAAGGGAAAATCCTCTAAAAGGTAAACAGCCCAACCAAATGTAAGGTAGGAACTTTGGGGGCCAAGGGTCCTTAACTAGTGGCCCCTGTCCTATAGAAGTGGCTCTAAGCCTCAAAAAGTTGAACAGAAATACTATATGATCCAGCAATTCCACTTCTGGGTATATAACCCAAATTGAAAGAATTGAAAGCACCACATTCATAGCAGCATTATTCTCAATAGCCAAAGATAGAAATAACCCAAATGTCCATCCAGATTTATGAATGGATAAACAAATGTGATATAGTCATACAATGGCTTATCATTCCTCCATAAAAAGGAAGGGAATTCTGACACATACGACAACATGGATGAACCTTGAGGACAGTATGCTAAGTGAAATAAACCAGTCACAAAAGAATAAATATTGCATGATTCCACTTATATGAAGTACCTAAAGTAGTCAAATTCATAGGGACCAAAAGTAAGACAAAAAGGGGCTGGGGGAGCGGAGGAATGGGAGTTGTTTAATGGGTATGGAATTTCAGTTTGGGAAGATGAAAACGTTCTGGAGATGGATCGTGGTGATGGTTGCACAACAATGGGAATGTACTTAATGCTACTGAACTGTACACTTAAAATGGCTAAAATGGTAAATTTTGTGCTATGTATATTTTATCACAATGAAAGAAGAAGTGCCAGTTGCCTGGAAAAAGGAAAAAAAAAAGACAGACAATAACAAGTGCTGGCAAAGATGTGGAGAAATTGGAGCCCTTATACATTGCTGATGGGAATGTAAAATACTGCAACAGTTTGGCAGTTTCTCAAAAAGTTAAACATGGCCTTAACACATGACTCAGCAATTCCACTCCTGGGCGTATATCCGAGAGAACTGAAAGCACATGTCCATACAAACACTTGCACAAAAATATTCATAGCAACATTATTCATAGCAGCCAAAAAATAGAAACAACCCAAATGTCCATCAACTGATGAATGAATAAACAAAATATGGTATATCCGTACATGGAATGTTATTTAGCCTTAAAAAGGAATGAAGTACTGATACATGCTACAACATGGATAAAACTTGACAGCATTATGCTCAATGGAAGAAGCCAGACACAAAAAGCCACCTGTTATATAATGCCATTTATATAAAATGTCCAGAATAGGCAAATCCATAGAGACAGAAAGTAGATTTCCAGGGGATGGGGGAAGGGAAGCAGGGCATGAGGAATGACTGCTTAATGGGTATAGGTTTTCTTTTTGGGGTGGTGGAAATGTTCTGGAATTAGTGGTGACAGTTGTAAAACATTGAATTGTGTGCTTTAAAAAGGTGACTTTGGGGAACTCCCTGGTGGTCCAGTGGTTAGGACACCATGCTTTCAGTGCTGGTCTGGGAACTAAGATCCCACAAGCTGCAGGGTGCGGAAAGAAGAAAGAAAGAAAGGAAAGAAAGAAAGAAAGAAAGAAAGAAAGAAAGAAAGAAAGAAAGAAAGAAAGAAAGAAAGAAAGAAAGAAAGAAAGAAAGAAAGAAAGAAAGAAAGAAAGAAAGAAAGAAAGAAAGAAAGAAAGAAAGAAAGAAAGAAAGAAAGAAAGAAAGAAAGAAAGGAAGGAAGGAAGGAAGGAAGGAAGGAAGGAAGGAAGGAAGGAAGGAAGGAAGGAAGGAAGGAAGGAAGGAAGGAAGGAAGGAAGGAAGAGAAGAAAGAAAGAAAGAAAGAAAGAGAGAGAGAAAGAAAGAATGAAAGAAAGAAAGAAAGGAAGGAAGAAAGGAAGGAAGGAAGAAAGGAAGGAAGAAAGGAGGAAAGGAAACAGTCTGGCAGTTTCTTAAGAGGTTAAACATAAACTTAGCATATGACCCAGGAATTCCAATCCTAAGACTCTATCAAGAGACATGGAAACAAGTCCATAAAAAGGCTTGGGCGTGAATGTTCCTAGCAGTGTTAGTCATAATAACACAAAGGTGGAAACAATTCAAATGTCTATCAGCTGGTGAATGGATAAACACAATGTGTGTATACCCATATACTGGAATACTACTCAGCAACAAAAAGAAATGAGCTACTGAATCATGCTAAAACATGGAGGAACCTCAAAAACACTATGTTAAGTCGAAGAAGAACTATGTTAAGCCAGATGCAAAACACTACATATTACTTGATTCCATTTATGTGAAATATCCAGAAGAGGCAAACTTACAGAGACAGAAAGCAGACCAGCCCGGGGTTGTGGATGGGAGCAGACAGTAATAACAAAGGGGCACAAGGGAACTGATGGGGGCCATGGCAATGTTCTAAAACTGGAGGTTGGTGATAAATTATATTAAAAATCATAGAACTGTACATTTACAGTGGGTGAATTTTATAGTATATAAATTATATATCAATAAAGCAGTTAAACGTTGCTTTAAGGAAATTTATTGTCAATAAAGGAAAACTCTAGAGCTGTGGTCCCCAGCCACACAGGGCTATTCAGCACTTGAAATGTAGCTAGTCTGAATTGAGATGTGCTGTTTAGTGTAAAATACACACTGGATGGGCTTCCCTGGTGGCGCAGTGGTTAAGAATCCACCTGCCAATTCAGGGGACACGGGTTCGAGCCCTGGTCCAGGAAGATCCCACATGCCACGGAGCCACTAAGCCCGTGCGCCACAACTACTGAGCCTGCGCTCTAGAGCCCGCACGCCACAACTACTGAGCCTACGTGCCACAACTACTGAAGCCTGTGCACCTAGAGCCCGTGCTCCGCAACAAGAGAAGCCACCACATGAGAAGCCTGTGCACCGCAGCGAAGAGCAGCCCCCGCTCGCCATGACTAGAGAAAGCCCGCACGCAGCAACGAAGACCCAACGCAGCCAAATATAATTAAATAAAATAAATAAATTAAAAAAAAAATACACACTGGATTTCATAGACTTAGCATCAATAACAGAATGTAAGCTATTCATTAATAATTGTTTACATTATTACATGTTAAATGATAATATTTGGATATATTAGGTTAAATAAAATATATTAGTAAAATTAATTTCACCTTTTTTTTTTAAACGTGGCTACTAGAAGATTTTCATAGGTGACTTGCATTATATTTCTATTGGTCAGTGCTGCTCTAGAAGCAGGTCTAGCTTCAGATGAACCTTGATCTAGCAGCTTAACAATGTCACTAAAGACCTGATTTCTTTCATTTGCTCTTCCATGGCGTTGGTTTCATCCTGTAGCTAGCTACTCTCAGTGTTGCAGCCAGCAACTCTTAGAGGGACATGCTTCTTCACCCAAGAGTAGAGAGTCTGTGTATCAGAATCTTTCCCAGAAGGTATGGGATTCATGCCTTGGACTGGCTTAATTCACATGCTCACCCCTGGGTCAATCTTGTGGACAGGAGGAGAGACTCCGTGGATAGTTCACATGCCCTACTCCTAGAGCTGGTGATAGAGTCGACTTCTCCAGTATCACATTTTTACCAGAACTGAAATCAAGAGTGTACGGAAGGGAAAAGAATGGAATGAATGCTGGGGAAGCAACCAAGAAATCTCCACATTGAGAAAGAGACATAAATAACAACAACACAGTGTGATGAGTGAGGTCATAGAGGTATAAACAGATTGCCTGTGGTCTGTTCTTGCTATTGTTTCTGCTTTTTCTTACTCATACCTTGTCTCCTAGTATGCGAGGTTATTGTTGATTGAATACTGGACATTGTATTTGAAAAATTATTTATACAAATAATTTGGGAGCTGGGATGATGTCATCCTTCACATAGGATTTTTGTTTGTTTCTATCAAATTCCTGGGGACCCTAGGAGTCTGGAAACACCTTACTCCAAATCCTAGCCTCAAGATTCCCTGGGCCACCCAGACAACTTGATGGTAGTTTGCAAGTGTATGTGACATACGTTAGATTTATCCTTAGTCCCAGTTTGTAGTCCGTTAGGGTCCCAGCTTAAGGTGTGTGTATAATTTATTTGGGTCTCCACTCTTGGTGATTCCTAAACTCAAACTTTTGTCCCCTTAATCTCACGAGGCCCCTAAAAGCGCATTTCAGCCTCACAACAGACTCTTTGTAATTTGCACCACCACCCATTCACCCAAACAAAAGTTTCCCTTTTGCTGGGCTCTCTGAGTCCTATCTACTCCTGAGGTTTGGTCAGGTAATTCCTCACTATACTGTTAGCTTTTTGTTGCTTTTAAGAAGTTTTGTCTTTTTACACCAAAGTGGGAAAGTGGTGGTGTGATGAATTGGGAGATTGGGATTGACATATATACACTAATATGCATAAAATGGATAACTAATAAGAACCTGCTGTATAAAAAAATAAATAAAATAAAATTCAAAAATTCAAAGAAAAAGTTTTGTCTTTTTAAGTGTTTCATCCTACTTCCTTTATTTTTAGCAATAAAGTACTTTTAAAAAATAAATTTGTTTACTTATTTAGGTCTTCGTTGCTGCGCATGGTCTTTCTTTAGTTGCAGCAAGGGGTGGGGGCTACTCTTCGCTGCGGTGCGCGGGCTTCTCATTGCGGTGGCTTCTCTTGTGGAGCACTGGCTCTAGGAGCACAGGTTCAGTAGTTGTGGCTCACAGGCACTAGAGCACAGGCTCAGTAGCTGTGGCGCACGGGCTTAGCTGCTCCTCGGCATGTGGGGTCTTCCCAGACCAGGGCTCGAACCCATGTCCCCTGCATTGGCAAGTGGATTCTTAACCACTGTGCCACCAGGGAAACCCCAATAAAGTACTTTTAAATTAAGGTATATACGTTGCTTTTTTTAGACATAATGATATTGCACACTTAGACTACAACATAGCATAAACATAACTTTTATGCACTGGGAAACCAAAAATTTCATGTTACTCCCCCCCACTCCCCTTTTTCTCTGACCCCACCGCATGGCTTGTGGGATCTCAGCTCCCTGACCAAGGATTGAACCCTGGCCCTCGGCAGTGAAAGCGTGGAGTCCCAACCGCTGGACAGCCAGGGAATTCCCCTGTGTTACTCCCTTTATTGCAATAGTATTTGCTTTATTGTGGTGGTCTGGAACCAAACCTGAAATATCTCCAAGGTATGCCTACTATGTTCTTGACAGAGTTTGAAATCAGGGTCATGCTAGCCTCATAAAATGGGTTAGAACGTTCCCTTTTATCTACCGTATGAAGGAATTTGTGCAAGATTGATATAGTTTTATTCTTAAATATTTGCTGGTGAAGCCATCTGGACCAGGAGTTTTCTTTGTGGAGTTCCAACTTTTTAAATAGTTATAAAGCTATTCAGAATTTTTTTTGCAATTCAAAATTTTTATAGATTATACTTCATTTAAAGTTATTATAAAACATTGACCATATTCCCTGTGATGTACAATATGTCCTTGTAGCTCATTTATCTTATACACAGCATCCTACTTTTTTTAGTTGAACGTCAGAGAATTTTGGACTGAATTGCTACAGAACTCCTCACAAATGACCTTCATATTACTAAATCCAATAATCCTCACCTTACTTGAACTTTCAGCAGATTTGATGCAGCTAATAACCTCTTTTTCCTTGAAATGTTATCTTCACTTAGGATACCATGTTCTCCTGTTTTGTGTTTTATTTTGTTTTGTCTTGTTTTTTTCTACCTCACTGGCTGTTCTTATCTGCCCTTAATGTTGGAGTGTTCCAAGCTTAGCCTTAGATGTGTTTTCTCTATCTATACTCACCCACTTGTTGATATCCCAGTTTATTTGCTTGAAACAGACACACACATGTTCCCAAATGAATACACCTACCCTGGGAGCTCTCCTCTGAGTTCCAGATTCATATATCTATATATGTGAATATATATCATATAGCTCTAGCAGCTCCATCTCCATTTGGACGTCTAATAGCCATCTCAAACTCAATTATGTCTAAAACTGAACTCCTGACTCTCCAGCTCCCAAATGCTTCATCTGTAGTCTTTCCCATCTCAATTGATGGTCACTCCAGATCATGTGACCCCTATGTTCACCATCTTCCAATGGCTCCCCTTTCCACTGTAAGGAAAAAGTCAAAAAGTCCTTACAGTGGCCTATAAGACCCTACGCCAGCTCAACTCCAACCACTTTTCTTTGAATAACCCGAGCACATGCCTACCTCAGGGCCTTTGCTCTTGCTTCCTCCATCTAGAGGAGTTATCTAAAGGCTCAATTATTCAAGTCCTTAATCAATTTAAAGTTAATTGCCCAATTTAAAGTTGAAATCACCCCTCCTTCCCTTCCAATACTCTCTGTCCCCTTTTCTGCTTTATAATTCTCTGTAACACTTATCGCCAGCTAACACACTTGAATTCCATATTTATTTTTTGGGTTACCCCATGGAGGCTAGAAGTTCTGTTTGTTTTGTTCTTTGATGTATCCCTAGTGCCTAGGACAGTGCCAGACATATAGGGAGCAATGATAAAAAAGGATTGAATGATGGAATGGATGAAATCTGTCCAGGTCTCGTGGTCCAGAAAACAAGGGGCCCAGCTTCCCTCTACTGTGGCTGAAGATCCCTCCACGAACAGCACTGAACTTCATGTGTCAGTTTTCGTACCGCTTAGAGCCATTTCTCACCATCTCCACCACTGACGCCACCACTCCCCACCCCAGCGTAATGCACCGTCCCCTCTTGTCTGGATTGTTAACAGCAACTTCCCAGCAGGTCTGCTCATTTCCTCTTTTTTTTTTAAATTTATTTTATTTCTGGCTGTGTTGGGTCTTCGTTGCTGCACGCGGGCTTTCTCTAGTTGCGGCGAGCAGGGCCTACGCTTTGTTGTGGTGCGCAGGCTGCTCATTGCGGTGGCTTCTCTTGTTGCGTAGCACGGGCTCTAGGTGCGCGGGCTTCGGTAGCTGTGGCTCTCGGGCTCTAGAGCGCAGGCTCAGTAGTTGTGGCGCACGGGCTTAGTTGCTCCCTGGCACGTGGGATCTTCCCGGACCAGGGCTCGAACCCATGTCCCCTGCATTGTCAGGCGGATTCTTAACCACTGCACCACCAGGGAAGTCCCCGTGTGCTTTATATTTATTTTGTCTGTCCCCACCTCATAAACTTTGTGAGGGCAAAGTTCCTGTCTGCTTTGCGTACTACTGTATCTCCCACGCTTCCCAAAATGTTTTTGTAGAAGGAAGGAAGGAAGTCCTTTGCTCAGAGTAAATGCACAGTGCAGGTGTATGAAGAAAATGATGGAAAGGAAGAAAGAAAAGACTTGCAGGCCGACTCCACCCCCTCCTTGAAAGGGTACAAGGAAGAGGAATGAATACCCAGGAAGCAGCGCTGCCCGCCCCACCTCACCCCACCCCACCCCACCCTTCCCCTCCCGGCCCTCCCAGTCCTCAAGAACATCAGTCCTGGTACAGCTCCACCCTCCCCTCACCAAGTACAAAGAAACCTCCTCTGCAATTAGTTTTAGTCTGAGTTGCAAGGCTTTGGGGGTGAAGAGCCTGCAAGATGACGAATGGGAAGAACAGACTCTGGTGTCCCAATCGCACGCGGCGTTTTGAAATTCACAGCCAAGCCTCTTTGCAACACCGTGCTCACCCGGGGCTAAACTACTTCTGTTTCGGGCAGTGTGGGCTTGAACTCTGGAGGCCTGGGTGCTCCCTAACGCCACCCGCTTAACGTTGCCTTTGGGGTCTCAGCTGTAAAGTGGGAATCACGACGGTAATCATCTTAACGTGATGAGGCTCTGCACAGCTCGAGTTGTAACTGCCTCTGTACCTGCACAGGAGATATGAATCTGGCAACTGTGGATCAGATGTGACTATGCCCCTGTGTGAAGTCCCAAGGGAGTGGATCCATGTGATTACCTCTGATGACCCTCCTGTGGAGAGGGAGGGGCTTTCTTCAGAATAAATACTAGATGTCAGCTTTGCTAGCTGATTATTATTTGTTTTGGAGGTGTACCCCACCTACTCGGAAGGAGTTGAACTAGCTGCCAGAATGATTAAGGAAGGCATTTTTAGATAAGTATTATCACACAACGATCCAATCAATACATGCATACAGGCGACCGTGTAAAATCTGCTCGGGTAACACTGTGCCTCGTCATTTTTATGAGCATACTTACAACGGAGGGCTGGTCCCGGGGTTATTGGCTGTGGATGTACTTCAGGCTCAGTTGCCTCAAGTCCAAGATCTATGGCATAGCAACCATTCTGGCGCAAAGCAAGACTTTTCAAGATCTTGCAAGACCTACAGAGGAGCCATAAGGAGTGTATGGACTATTCCTGGCATGGTTCACAAATCCATCTGCCTGTCAGTGGTGCCTCAGGTCCTCTCTGAAATTCTGGCCTAAACTTGTATCAGCTCTGTAATTGGTACCTATGGATCTACAGGGTGACATCCCTGGAATCTGGAAATCAAGCTGCCCTCTAGAAGTCAAACCCTTCAGGTCCACGCATGATGGACAGGATAAGTTATCTGCACAAGGCCCCAGAGGGAACAGGATGCCTCCCTGCTTGGGCTTGGAAATGCGATCCAGGCATGCCTGCACGTGAAGAAAGCAGGAGCCAAATGAAATCTCAGAAAAGCTTCTGGACAGCAGGTAAGTGGCTCCAAAGAACCTAGAAGGTACCACAGAGGAAGGATTAGGCCTGTTCTGCAACAGTAACCAGAAGAGAGAGGGACCCAGTGGGCAAGGTATATCCTGTACACCAAGGACAGCCATCCTACCACAATGACATTACTAACATATCACTCACGTGATTCCCTTTGCCCGGTTTCATGCTCACTAAAGCCTCTGATTTTGACTCCCTTTGCAGGGGACCGCACGAATGGAGCAGTCACCATGACACCAAGTGTCTGGCCCTGTAGCACTTATATGTCTCATTACGAATTAATAAATGGCAAATTTGACTAGGTCTTTTGTGAGTCTATTTTTTCTTCTCTGAACACGATCAACTCTGATTTTAGATTTGCAAAGCTGATATCCAGACCTCACCTGGGGATGTGCATGCAGCCTGAGCATGCAGTGGCAGGCCACCACACCCTCACCCTCTTTCTTAATCAATACTTACAGATTACTGACCACAGCCCCAAATGGGAGAAAACCTTCCGGCACTGCAGCCCTGGGCCTGGATGACTCAGCCAGCCTCTAACAACCTGGTAAATATATATATTTTTTCTTTCTTTTAAAAATATATATATTTATTTATTTTATTTATTTTGGTTGCGCCGGGTCTCAGTTGCAGCATGGAGGATCTAGTTCCCCAACCAGGGATCGAAACTAGGCCCCCTTCATTGGGAGCCTGGTAAATATTTCTAATGGCAGCAGTGACATTAAACGCGATTTCAGGAAATGGCGAGCCAGCTTACATTGACCCATATCAGGGTGCTTTTCTGGAGTACAGTCATCTATCCATTCATAATAATGTATACCAAAAAACAGAACAAAGAGCAGTCATCATGTCATTTTCTAAATATTGCTTTGCACATGATCCAGCATCTAGTGATGGCATTAAACTCCTGCATACATCAAGGAGCAACATACTTATGGACTCAAAGATCCTTTCGAAGTAAACTGAGCTACATCTACTGGGCAGATGTTTAAGCCAGGACATTGAAAACATGTTTATGAAGTGTTTATACATCAGTAGGGTAAAAATTTTGTGATAGCCAAGTGCAAATTTAGAATATAATCTTGTAATTTAAAACTCTATTTTTGTATCCAAAAAAGCCCTGTGTATAGAAAAAGGAAACAGGGATGAAATATATAGGATTAACAGTGAGAATTTGGTGGAAGGATTCTAGCCCATTTTTCACTTTTCTGTTTTTTTTTCAAACGTTCTGTGAAACTTTTTTTTTGGCCACACCGCGCGGCTTGTGGGATCTCAGTTCCACGACCATGGATTGAACCCAGGCCCTCAGCAGTGAAAGCGTGGAATCCTAACCACTGGACTGCCAGGGAATTCCCAAATCTTTATTACTTTTAAGTAAAATACGGAATACATTCTAATTTTCTAAGTTACCTTTTGAAAAAACGTATGCAACCAAGATGAATGAAAACAGAGACTACTTAAACATCTTAAGTAATTTTCCCACTTGTTGCAAACAACAGAGAAAACACAGGATCAAACATGTGGACTGAGGCAGGCTTGCGAATGAGCCAAAGACCTAATAAGACAGCCAATGCCAGGAGTGAACTGTGGGGACAGCCACCATCAGGCCTGCTGACACCATCTTGAGAAGCAACATTTCCCAAGAAGGGGGAGGGTTGGCTTAACCTGACCCACCTGTGTCATGATGATGGGGGACGTGAGCAGATTGCCTTTGCAAATCCCCAGCATGATGCCAAATCCTCGGCCAGCACAAGGGTTGCTGTTTTGGTGCAGCCAGGGGGGGTATGCTTTGTCTTCCATTTCTGAGGATGGACCCCAGAAAAGAAAGCCTGAAGTCTCAGATTCTGACACTGCCAAAAGCATAACGAAATTAAAGTAGTAAATCTGGATCTTGGTGGAGGCCCTCTACCATTCTAGTTGCCCTGAAATCAAATGAGTCTCGCGCTGATGAATACGCCCAATTCCCCTCCATCCCACTGTAGAAACAAAAGCGGCACTGACTTTCCTAACAGATGTTTCAAGCACCTGGAAGTTTCTGGAGCAGATTAATTCTTGCCTCTGCATCAAGATAATTTGCATTTGAAACCTACTTCCCAAAGGATATGGAGTTCAACACATCATTAACACAAACCTTTCTAGGTCACCTGCCCCTCCCACCTTTGAAAGAAACAAAGCTCCTCGGAAAATGCGCCGTAATAAGCAAGTTGCTTCAAAATTTTAAGACATCGATCCTGGGCAGTTGGCTCCCACCCATACTTATTTTACATGAAGTTTCCTACTGCATGTGCTTACATTTCCTGAGAAAGGAAACAGGAAAGGGCTGGGCTACCTTAATTTGACCTACCTTGTGTCCAGAAGTGTAACGACAGGGGGTCATGGTTGCACCACCTTTGCAAATCTAATAGCCACCGCTTTTGACTTTTCTTGCTTGCTCTCAAATTTCAGACTTTCTGTGAACAAGGCATGTCAACAGCGCCACCTCTGGGCGGAGTGTGGTTCCTCTCAGCTTCCTAGCCCAAAATCAGCAGGAGAAAATGCCCTAATTTGGGGGCAACTGATCAAGTTGACTTGTGTCCCCTTAGAGGATGAGTGGAATGGTGCACAGGGCCTCCTGGGAGCCATTTCAAATGGGGAGATTTTGAGATAATAAAAATTATCAATCCAGTGCCAGGGGACAAGCATACCTGGGGGTGGGAAATAGCCCTGCGGTTCTTTGCTTCTTGATTCCTGCTGGGAAAGCACACACAAGGGGTTCCCTGGGCTGATGGGACAAATGATCTTAGGAGCAATGGGAGCTCTGCACCAATCCCTTCTCTGCTCCAGACCAACAAAAGCTGGACAGTAGGAATCACATTGCTCTTTGTACCACAACTTGTCTGGGAAAAAAGAGAATGTGAAGATCAGGAAGTTGGGTGATCAGGCTGCACTTGGCACACAGAGGGGCTCAGTAAACAGTCCGTTGAATCAGTGAACAAAGCTGCTGGGAGAAACTTGTGCCCTGGGGCAGCCAGTGCTGCAGCTCTCAGCCGGCTGCCTCCCCTTTTTATTTTTATTAAAAAAATTTATTTTTGGCTGCGTTGGGTTTTCGCTGCTGCACACAGGCTTTCTCTAGTTGCAGTGAGCAGGGGCTACTCTTCGGTGCGGTGCACAGGCTTCTCACTGCTGTGGCTTCTCTTGCTGCGGAGCACGGGCTCTAGGCACGCGGGCTTCAGTAGTTGTGGTGCGTGGGCTCAGTAGTTGTGCTCGCGGGCTCTAGAGCCCAGGCTCAGTAGTTGTGGCGCACAGGCATGTGGAATCTTCCCAGACCAGGGCTCAAACCCGTGTCCCCTGCATTGGCAGGCGGATTCTTAACCACTGCGCCACCAGGGATGTCCTGCCTCCCCTTTTTAGTCCGAGTCCCTGGTGCTCAACCACAGCTCCACAGACCAGCCCCAGAGCATTCGCTGCCCTTCCTGGTGCTCCAAACATCACCTTCTAACTGGGACTGTGAAGTCAGGGAGACCTCCTGACGCAGGTGGGTCAAGATCCAAAGGGCATAAAGAAGATGTGGCACATATATACAATGGAATATTACTCAGCCATAAAAAGAAACGAAATTGAGTTATCTGTAGTGAGGTAGATGAACCTAGAGTCTGTCATACAAAGTGAAGTAAGACAGAAAGAGAAAAACAAATACCGTATGCTAACACATATATATGGAATCTAAAAACAAACAAACAAAATGGTTCTGAAAAACCTAGGGGCAGGACAGGAATAAAGACGCAGACGTAGAGAATGGACTTGAGGACATGGGGAGTGGGAAGGGTAAGCTGGGACAAAGTGAGAGAGTGGCAATGGACATATATACACTACCAAATGTAAAATAGATAGCTAGTGGGAAGCAGCCGCATAGCACAGGGAGATCAGCTCGGTGCTTTGTGACCACCTAGAGGGGTGGGATAGGGAGGGTGGGAGGAAGACGCAAGAGGGAGGGGATATGGGGATATATGTATATGTGTAGCTGATTCACTTTGTTATACAGCAGAAACTAACACACCACTGTAAAGCAATTATACTCCAGTAAAGATGTTAAAAAAAAAGATACAAAGGGCAAGATCCAAAGCCTGACCCAGGGCTATCATGCTACGCGCCCCCAACAGCATGATGGGACAGGAGAGGAAGTGGTAAAGCCACTGTTGCCAATGACCAGACACTGTTCTTGTACCTGAGGGGGGCAGGTGATAAAACACAGTGTTTCTAGGTACAACACATGGTGTTGCATCTTTATTCTATGTCTGATCACAGCAAATCTCACACAGCCAGACTGCAGCCAGGCAGAGTGCCACGTGGCTACAGGCAGCTAGAGGAAAGGAAGACCGTCTATTCTGTTGCACGCAAACACTCTGGACGGAAAGCACAGCCGCCTCACTAGCCTACTCAGAGGCACTGAGGCCACATTCCCATCTCCAGGCCCCAGGGACATCTCTAAAGGGTGACTCCCATTTGGAGCTTCCAAAATCCACGGCACCTCTGGGAACCAGTCCTGGTTCCAACAAGTCATTCTGAGTCCAGGCTCTCCCACTGACTGCTGCATCTGGAGCTGGCGTCACGGCAGCTTGGGGGCTAAAAAGGGGCCTCCGGCTGGACCACAGAGCAGCCCGGGCGGTCCTGGGGCTCAGGGCCGTTGATCCTTTCTGCGGAGCTTGTGTCCCACCTGAGAGCCCCGCTGGGCAGCTCTCACCAGGCCTTTGAACTGTCCCTGCAGCTTCACCTTCTTCCTGCAGGGACAAGGATCAGAAGGGTCACACGTCGCCGAGAACAGGCAGCCCCCCTTCCCATAGCATCAAAGGGTGGTGCCCCCACCCCGGCACCAGCAGGAACAGGGGAGAAGGGGCGCTGCCAGGTGGTGGGCAGCACGTGATCCGCGCAGACCACACCCATCATGTTTAAAATAGCAGTTCAAGTCAATGATACTTGAAGGTGCATGTGAAAAAGTAAAAATAAAAAACTGGAAGAGACTTGAGCAATCGAGTGGAGAGTGTAACGAGCACAGCCCTGACCCCCGACCCTGCACACGCCGTACCTGCGGTTGAGCTTGGTTTTACTGAGGGGGATGTAGGCATAGGGCTCGAGCCGACCTTTCTTCTTCACGTCACCCTTTGCTTTCTGCTCACCCAGAGAAACAGAGTCAGCCAGGAGGGTGGGCTTCCTTTTCCACCCTTGCCCCTGACCTGACAGGCTGTATCCTCCCTTCCCTTCATCCTCTGCCTCAGGTGGTGCCAAAGAGCTTCTGCAGCCCTGGACAGCCGTCCAACAAAGGCCTGGACCTCAGGTGCTAACAAGACCTCTGTGTGCCCCTCAGTGTGGCCTCAGGCTGGCTCCACAAAGGTGCCTCTCCAGGGCGGTGATGGGCACAGCTGCCCCGCACTTCCCCAGAGACTCTGCCAGGAGAGTCCTTGCCCCATCGGCAGCTCTTACCTTGGCCTTGTATTCGGCCCCGGGGGTAGCCTTCTTGGCCACAGGGCGATGGATGCCAGAGCCTCCCGCTAGAGGGGGAACACAGAGGCCATGAGTCAGGCAAGGCCAGGGCAATCGGGCAGCCTTCTCCCCGGAGAGCAGGCAATGGGAGAAGGCAATGGGCACCTTCTCCCCGGAGAGCTGCTGGGGAGATGAGTCACAGCCAGAACCGAATGGCTGTCCCCTACCAACAAAGGACAAAGACCTTCCTCGAGAAGGGACTGTCCAGCGACTTGAAAATTAGACCACTGAGCTCCTCAGACTGACCTAAATCCACAGAGACCTACCAGTGACCTCTGGGAACATATATATTCTCGACTAACATAAAATACCTCACCCTCTCCAAACTAAATCTGCTCCATTTGTTCTGGGGAAAAGAACACAGGCTTTGAAGCCAGACAGACTGGGGTTCAACTCCCAGCTCTAACCGTAGGCAAGGCTCTTAACTTTCTGGAGCCTCTTAAGCTCATCTGTAAAATGAGGCACTAAGGCTTGATCTCATTCAGGCTTCACACCAAAACTGTGAGTTAGAAAGGCAGCTCTTATCCCATTGTACAGACGTGAAAACTGAGGCTTTGAGAGATCGAAGCGCTTCCAAGGCCAGTGTCATTTCCAGCCCGGACTTCCACACAACCATGGATGGAATCCCACAGTGCTGACTAGGGAGGGCTCCCTTAGATGACCCAGATGAATATCCTTTAAAGGTGAGAAACTAGAAGGTCAGAGAGGCAGCATGACCAGGCCAAGGTCACACAGCTAAGAGCAGCTGGCCAAGCAGTCCTGAACCCAGGCCTCCTGCTGCATCGTGTGGTACTACTGCTTCTGCACCACACCATCTCAGAGCAGAGGAGGTGAGCTGGGCCCTGGCCTGGGGGGCCACAGAACGAGAAGGAGCCCTGAGGCGCTCCAGCTGGGTGAGGACGCCGTGGGGCTCTGAGAGCATACCTGCTACTGGGATCAGGGACCTCCCGCAGGAGCCCCTGGACCTCCAGATGCAGAGCAGGGGCTCTGCTTCGAGGGCCTGGGGGCAGGGGCCCTGCGGGCGCTGCCTTGGGGGAAAGGAGGCAAAGGTGAGGCAACAGAGGCCTCTCCTGGCTTCGGGCAGCCACCTTGGTACCTCTAGCATCTACTGGGGGGAAAGGAACAGTCTGGGAGCCCAGAAACAACTGTACAGGGGAACTCCCTGGGCAGCCCTCCCAACTGCCACCCTCAACATAGGTCAAATCTGGCCTGACTCAAAGCCAGAAAAGAGAGGCAGACATCTCCCAGGAGAAGGGTGGGCTGCAAGCCTCAGGAAAGCTTGGGTGGGTGGGGAAGAGATGGGGCTCAGGGGTTCCCCAGAAGGGCTGGGGGTTCTGTGCACAGATCTCCTAACCCCCAGGCTCTCCCTCACCCACAGACCCCCTTGGTCCCCAGCCCAGTCTTATGGGACATATCAGCCAATCTTTGCTGGTGCCAACTGAGTACAACCAGGCCATGCAACCTCTTGGCTCTGCCTGCAACACACCCTGCCTAGTGCCGGTGACAGGGAACCTGCTCCAAGAGAGAAAAGAGGAAGCCTCACCTTGGTACTGAGGGGGCATCTCCAGCTCCTCATCGTCAGCCTCTTTCTGCTTGAGCTTCTGGTGCTTTTTCTATAAAGAGGTAACAAGCAAAGTTCAAGAGGTAACAAGAGGACATGATGATCCTCACTAATGGTAGCCGCAAAAGCAATCATAACCTGCGTTAGTAGAAAAGGTTCTCTGCCAAGCACTCAATCCCCCATAAAGATGAGGGCACTAAAGCTCAGAAAGGGCAAGTAACCAGGCAAGGCCACACTGCTAGGCAGCACAGGCGTGGCCTCCAGCCCAGATCCTCACTGCAGAGCTCAGGTCGGCTGCTCCACTGCTAGGCCTCTCCACACTGACTCCCCCAACAGGGCTACAGCTGCCTGTCTGGGCACCTTGACCTCAGTTTAGCCCAGCCTTCCTAACGGGGGTAATGAGGTCCTCAGCCTCTTTGGGGAGAACAGCTTTACCGGTACTTCGTCTCACATGATCTCCACTGCACCCTCCCCATTAGTCAGACTCACTGATCTCTGACTAAGTGCCAGGCCCTGGGGATACAGGGGACAAGACCCACTTCCTGTGCTCCCGGGGCCCTCAGGCAGGTGGGAGACCCCTGCTCAAGTCAGTCATCACAGTCGCTCAACAATGCTACCGTCTCCGGAGTTGTAAGCACGAGGCAAATGCTACCTGCCAGGGACCGTGCTGGGAGCTCCAAGAGGGAGAGGTGGGCCTGACAGCAGCCCAGCCCACCAGGAGATCTGAGCCCGGAAAACTGACAACCAGGCAAGGCGGAGGGCCGTTGTGTGGGGAGACCTGAGCTCGCAGGGCTGGCTGCCCCACAGTGTCTCTCCCACACTGCCCGGGAAGCCTGTTCAAACTACAGATTCCTGAGGCTCAAGCTCCCCAGGGACCCAAGGCACCTGAGGGGCATTCACTGGCTTAGGGGTCAGATAGAAGGGAAGGTGTGCCAGGTAAAGGGAACGAGGCTGCAGCACACACAAGTGTGTCTGGGGAACCAGGACACCCAGTTTTGTTAGTTGAGACCCAGCAGAGGGGGCTCCTTGTGGAGAAACAGAAACCGGCTGGAAATGTGGCTTTGGCTTCATCATGGAGGTGACGGCTCAGTTTGTTCTTGGTTCAGCTGGCACCTGGCAACAGTTCTGCCCACTGGCAACTGCAGCTGTCAGTTGCACCCTGGCATTTTATGCTCCCACAACTGAGGGCAGAGGAGTGAGACTAAGCAACTGTTATGCAAAAAAGCCCCCGGGGATCCCAATGGTGGGTGATGGCTGCGATGAGCCAACCGGGAGCGTGGCCACCCTGGGACCCTCTCGGTGCCGTGAGACAAGGTGCCCCAGCCCTGCTCTGCTGACCTGGGGGCCATCCTTCCACAGCCGCAGTCAGTTCCCCTGGCCAGGAACAAGGGTAGGCTGCAGAGGGACTGCAAAGCCACCTGTGAGGATGTGCTCAAGGAATCAGGCAGGATTCGGCCAGAAGATTTCCAGGAAAAATGTAATAATGATGATGATGATGACAACGATGAACAGCCACCACTTCCTTAGTGTCGCTAAGTGCCATATGCTTTACATATAAGCTGAGATTTGAGTTCAGTCTGGGGCCGGAGACATGCACTTTTAACAACCCCTGTGGCCTCGGGCAGGCTGCGGATGATAAAGAGTCCCCACTTCCTGGGAGGATTAGTGAGGTGACACATGGGGCCCTCGGCACTCCTCAGTGGTGGGTGCCCCTCCCCCAAGTGGAGCCAGCCCCCGGCAGCACGCAGGCCGGCTGTTGCCCCTGCTGCCTGCACAGCACATGCCCTCGGTGGAGAGACAAGGGACCGTCTCTTTCTTCCTTCAGCTGGACAATGCAGCCAACACCAAAGGAGGCACTGGGTGCTTCAGAGGGAGCCAAGCCCCCTCCGCGCCCCACAAGAGGGGTCAGCCGTGACACTGCATGCCCCGGACTGCCTGCTGTGTGCCACCCCGAGGCTCCACTGAGCAGTGAGGAAGCAGGGCAAGTGAGTGTGTGGGAGCGGGGAGACGGCGAGACGCTATGAGGCCCAAGGTTTAGGTCTAAGGGCCCCGGCCCTCCAGCATCAGGAATTACTCACACTCCTGACACCCACGTCTTCCATCAGGTCAGCCATCTCTTCATCCTCCCCTGGAGCCAAAAAGAAGAGAGACCTGTGAACACTCAGGGAGCGCCCCTGTCCTCCCAAAGCCCACACAAATTTCAACCTGCCTCCTCCTGGCTCATCAGGGTGCAAGGGCTGCCAACTCCAGCCCCAGAAGACCTATCCCATGGAAGATGAGACCCCTGGACACTGCCCCTTCCTCCTTCCCATCCTGGGCCCCAAGGACGACAGCCCCTCAAGGAAGCGGTGACCTGACTTCTAAAGTGAATACAGCTTTTGTTGAGACTCTAAGAAAGCCCCAGGTTTCCTGGGGAGCCAGGCATTCCCGCAGCCCCACATACACTCCACTTTGCTGGGAAGACTGCCCTATTCCCCTGCTTAAAAACCTTTCCCCGCATCTGTGCTAGGCATTGTGTGGCAATATAAAGAAGTATGAACCAACAAAAAGCATAGGCAACAAAAGGTAGACAAACGAAAGATAACATAGATTAGACTCCATTAAAAACGTTAAACTTGTGTATGTCAAAGGACACACCAACAGGATGAAAAGGCAGCCTACAGGATAGGAGAAGGTATTTGCAAAATACTTTCAAAAGATAGATAAACAAAAGATAGATAAATTAGACTCCATTAAAAATGTTAAACTTGTGTATGTCAAAGGACACATCAACAGGATGAAAACGCAGCCTACAGGATAGGAGAAAGTATTTGCAAATCATACATCTGATAAAAAGTTAATATCCAGAATAAAGAAAGAACTCCTATAACTCAACAACAAAAAGAAACAACCTGAGACGCAAGAGGGAGGGGATATGGCGACATATGTATACATATAGCTGATTCACTTTGTTATACAGCAGACACTAACACAACAATGTAAAGCAATTATACTCCAATAAAGATGTTAAAAAAAAAAACAAACCAATTCAAAAATGGGCAAAGGACTTGAGCAGACATTTCTCCAAAAAGATAGACAACAAACATGAAAAGACGCTAAACATCACTAATCATTAGGGAAATGCAAACAAAACTACCATGAGATACCACTTTACATACTTTAGGATGGCTACTATCAATGAAACAGAAAACAGCAAGGGTTGGAGAGGGTGTGGAGAAATTGAAACCCTTGTGTCCTGCTGGTGGGAATGTAAAATAGCGCAGCCACCATGGAAAACAGTAGGGCAGTTCCTCAAAAAATTAAAGACAGAACTACCATATGATCCAGCAATTCCACTTCTGGGCATATACCCAAACGAACTGAAAGCAGGATCCTGAAGAGGTATTTGTATATTTATGTTCATAGCAGCACTATTCACAATAGTCAAAAAGTGGAAGAAAGAAAAACAAAAAAAAGTGGAAGCAACCCAAATGTCCACTGATGGATGATGGACAAACAAAATGTGGTCTAGATATACAACAGAATAAGGCAAGCCTTAAAAAGGAAGGAAATTCTGACACAAGCTACAACACGGATAAACCTTGAGGACATTATGCTAAGTGAAATAAACCAGACACAAAAGCACAAATGCTGAATGATTCCACTTATATGAGGAACCTCGACTCATATTCAAATTCACATCCATACAGACAGAAAGCAGAATGGTGGCTGTCAGGGGCCGGAGGAGGGGGAAATGGGGAGTTGCTGTTTAATGCGTACAGAGTTTCAGTTTTGCAAGATGAAGAGTTCTGGAGATAGGTGGTACAACAATGTGAATGTACTTCACACTGGTGAACCGTACACTTAAAAATGGTTAAGATAGTAAATTACATGTTATGCATATTTTACCATTTTTTAAAAAAAGCTACCAGTATATTTAAAAAAAAAAGAACTTTGAAACTGATCAGCTGGAGGGAAGACAAACTGAAGTGAAGTCAATCAACAACCAAACGTCATAAGAAGCGTGTGACTAAGTACGGACGCCTGGCAGTCCCTGGGCTTGTCGGGAGTTCCGAGGGAACACGGCTGAAGCCAAGGGCCCGTGGAAAGGCCACAAACAAGGACTTGCACTGGATCTGAAAGAGTGGAGAGGGGCTGGGAAGGTGGGGGGCAGGGGGCGGGTGGGCATTTTTAGCGTCAGGGTTCCATGCGCAAGAAGGGAGCAAGGAGACGGGATACACTGAGGGTGAGAAGGGGGCAATGACGAGGCCAGATCAGGAAATAGTGTCACCACATTTACCCCCAGCACGTCTATATGCTGTTCAGGTCACCATTTCATCTTCACAACAACCCTCTGAAGTAGGTATTGGTATTACACCCACTTTGGAGTGAGGAAACTGAAGCACAGAGAGGTTAAATGACTGTCCACAGTCACACAACCGGTAAGTCGGGTTGCAGGGGCAGCAGTGGCAGCACTGGTTGAGTGGCTGCAGTGAGCAGGCGGTGAGAACCAAAATAAACAGGAAGACATAAAATTTAGAAGACCCAGGCTTTTGTGATCTTACAAGATATGTACAGAGATACGTGAATACAGAGATACGTGAATACAGAGATACGTGAACACAGAGATACATGCAGAGGGAACGGGAAAGACGAAACGGGACTTGGAGATGTTACACCTGAGCGGCCCCTGGACAACAGGAGACAATGACTCGGGAGAGTCTGGCTCTTTTCACCAATAAATGAGCTTCCAGGCCTCAGCCAAGTTTACGCTTGGAATAAAAAAACACAAAAATTTTCAAAAAGGAGGAGGACAAGCGAATAACCAGAACAGAATACAATAGAAGAGAGATTAACAGAGTGTATCACAGATGGTAAGAGGAAGTACTACTGCCTTTTGAAAGTTTTGTTTGAATTATGGAAGTACTGTATATATGGCTGGGTTACACCATGAAAAGATTTCTCAATGTGGTCAAAAAAGTTTGAGAAACTCAAAAAATTTGAGAAACTTGCCTGAGACACAAGCTCCTTACATCTTTTTTTACCTATGTTTCCCCCCAAAATGGTCACTGAGTGAATGAGTGAACAAACAAATGAGCGGATGAATGAGCAAGCAAGTGCAGCCCTGGCCCAGGCCAGCCGCAGCTCCTGAATGGGCAGGTGGCCCCACCTTTAGCGCCTTCCTCTTCCTCCAGCTTGGCGTTGTCATCCTCCTCCTCACGGATGATCAGCCGGCCATCGGCGCTCACCTTGAAGCCGTGGTCCTTCTTGCCCCGACCCGGCCCAGGCTGGGTGGCTGGTGGGGCAGAGTCGGGAGGTGAGGAGGTGGAAGGCCAGTCCTAGCCCACTCACACCCTCATCATAACCGACAAGCCCAGGTCTGTGACTTGGATGAGTGCCCGCAGCACTATGATGTGCATGTGTGGGGGGCCACTCCACTCCTAAACCTGGCCCAAGGCAAGCCTGTCCTCTGTGCCCATGGGCCAGCCGCTTCTTGCTCACCCAGGACTCGCTGGGCCACCTTGGGGTCCAAGAAGTTGAGGGGCTCGTCCCCGCCACCCTCCTTCAGCCACGCTCGGCTCCTGTGGCGGGCCAGCCTCTGCTGCTCCTTGCCCCGGCTCCTCTCCTCCTCCTCGTCCTCCTCATCCTCTGAGTCAGCCAAAATCTCCTCGATGCTAAGGACAGACAAGCCCCAAGTCAGGGCGCTCCAGGAGAGGTAGGGCAGCTGGGCACGGCCTGGGCAGGCTTCGGGTTGGGGGAGACCAGGTCCCCAGCATCCCGCCACGGGTTTCACCTGTCGCCTTTGCCCTGGACGGGCTCCTCCTCCTCCTCCTCCTCTTCCACGGCGGCCTGGTTCAGGGCCCGGTGTTTCTTGGCCCGGGCCTCTGCTTTCCGGATGTTTACCAGGACTTTCTGGTACTCCCCTGGCAGGAGCTTCCTCACCAGCTCGAACCTGAGGGCGTAGAGACGGACCGGTGAGGTGCCCGGGCCAGAGAGCGCTATCCAGAGCGAGGTGTCCAGCCAGAGCCCATCCAGCCCCCCAGCCTGGCCCCTTCTCAGGAGCGGTCCTGGTGGGACTGCAAACCCCTCGACTCCTCCCCTACTCCTTCCCAGTCAGGGCACAGACCCGAACTTGCGGATGAACTTGGTGAACAGGTTCCGAATCTTCATGCGGAAGTGCCGCCGCATGTCGTCCGAGAGCTTCCCGATGGCTCCCATCTGCAGGGCAGAGCAGCGGGGCTTTAGGGGGAGGATGCGCGCCCCACCCTGTCTGCCCCCGACACCACGGGTTTCTCCTGGTTCCACGAGTCCCTCCTACCACCCTGCATGAATCTCTGGCTGGACCGCTCTCCAGCCTTCGTGAGAAACGTGTGGCCTGCAGGTATCATCTGCAGTGTCCCTCAGCGAGGCTGGTGGTGCAGGGCCCCCTCGATCCTTTGAAGGCTTGTATAAACCCTAGTCACTCCAGGACAGGTCACCGCTCAGGCCATCCTCCCCATCGCTGGCCCCAGTTAGGCGGCAGCGTTTGGCAGGCAGGGGCAGGCATCCTGACTCTCATCTGCCCCTTCTCGCTTTGACCCAACCCAAGGCCAGATGCAAAGATGACAGGTAAGAGGGACCTAGAGCCCTGATGCGATTCAACCCAGCTGGAAGTGGGAAACTGAGGCGGCGGGTGCAGTGGACGGAGGGCTCAGAGGACAGTCCCAGCTTGCTGCACGCCTTATGCCCAGCAGGAGGGGGTCAGGGACCCAATACCAGAGGGCTCTTCAGGCCCTTCTGCAGCCCAGCAGGGGCATCCAGAAAAGCCTTCTCAAACCCAGAAGGTCACAGTGCAAGAGGGAAAATAAAAAGGGAGGTTTGGGTCCCTTCCGAGGGAGAGCCCAGAGTCGCAGTTCTGTTCCCAGGACTGCTCTCACTAGCACTGTGACCTGGGAACATCTCTGGCCTCAGTTTGCTATCTGTAAAACAAGGGGTGGCCCTACCCACTGGCCCCTGCCCTGCAGAGCCCCTGCTGCTGTAGAGGGGCTGTGGCGGGTGACAAGTGGCAGCCTGGGCGCTGTGCCCCTTTACCTCCACCACTGGTCCCTTCCAGGGCTCCTGCATGACCTTCTGCTGCACAAGACAGCGTGTAGCTAGAAAAGTGTTTGAAGCTGGCTGGCCTCAAGGCTCACTGGGTCTCTGCCGGCAGCTCTCGGGCCACGATGCCACTGGCCGAGGGGAAGGGGACACTCACCACCAGCTGCACGTGCTTGGCCAGATGTGCCACGTCCATGACGACCACTGCCACCTTGATGAAGCCCAGTGCTGACCTGACCACGTCGCGGGTGCGGGAGGCCAGGAGCAGACACACATTCTCCAGCAGCTGCTCCATCGTGCTGGTCCCCATCAGACCTGTGGTGGCCAGAGGGCCACTGTCAGAGACACCTGGAACCCCACCCAGACCCAAGACCCCTGCCGTGTCACAAGAGTGGGAGCTGACACCTGGGGAACACTTCCAAGTGCCTGGCACGCGTCTAGTCACTTTCTGCCAGCATCTCCTCTAGTCCTTCAGCCACCCGGTGAACAGGTGCTGGTTTTCTCCCCCATTTTAGAGATGAGAGAGTAAGGTTCCAGGAGGTTCCTAAGTTTGTTCAAGGTTTCACATCTGGTAAGAGGCAGAACCAGGACTAAAATCTAGGCATGGGACCTAACCTCCTCCGACCCACTCTGACAGTGGGATGCGGGCAGCTGTGGGATGAGGAAAGCCGAGCTGGGCAGGAGAGGAGGCAGGAGGCGGTCAGGCCTGGTTCCAGCTCTTCGTCCTCCCTCCCAGGACCTTTCCCTGTTTCGGTAGCCACCCTGTCCTGACCTCCTGGGCATTTTCCTACCCCGAGGGCTTCCCAGGCCTTCAAGGAAATAGCGTTTACCTTTAAACTGGAAAAGGAGGTGGGTCAGGGCCAGGATACTGCAGCTGACCATGGTCACAGCGCCCACGAGACCGGGGTAGATCAGGACTAGGTAGCGCTGCAGGGCCTCTGGGAGGGCGGAGAGCAGGAGGAGTTGCCCAGGGCAGAGCCCACTGTGCACGCTGCATCGCGGGCCCAACGGGAAGGGGGGCTCCAGCCAGAGAGGAGCAGCCCGCCCAGGGCCAGGGCTAGGCAGCTCCCCCTATCTTTCTTCTCTGACGGGCGGCTGCGGGGTGCCTCCTCACCCAGGCAGGGAGCACAGCGTCCACCCCAGCCCCATACCACCCGGGCCTCACCTGCCGGGTTTGGCCCAAACCGAAGGAAGGCGTGGCCCATCTCCACCAGCAGCGCAAAAGCATTCTTCCGAGCTCCCACCGACACCTCCTTGGTGCAGAGGATCACCTGCCCAGACAGCCCCGTTAGCACGGGCTCCCCGAGCCGGCCACCCCAGGGTTGGCAGCCTGAGGCAGAGTGGACAGGTAAGGGCGCTCACGCTCCCAGGCAGTGAATCCAGCCCACCCCCACTCCCAATACTGCCCTCCCCTGATCCTGGTAGGCCTTCAGGAGCCACATTCCAAGGAACCCCAAATCACAACACGCCCCCCTCTTGCACCCCTCACCTCCGGGACGAGGGCACTGATGAACTCCTCGTGCTCGGCTGAGAGCTTCCTCACGATATGTATGAGGCACTTCAAACGGGGCTGCGGGACAGGGGGACAACAGTCAGGACCCTCAATGCCGCCTCCGCCCCTGAAGTCCCTAAGCGTCTCCACGCTGGTCCTCTCCTGGTGTCGCTCGTCCCCCCTCGGGCAGAGCGGGGCCCCTGGAGTCCGCACCCTCTTGGCGGGCGAGGAGGTGCTCCGTAGCGAGTCCAGAAGGGTCTTCTTCAGGTCGTCCAGGTGGCTCTGCACGAAGCGGGCGCCAGGGCCCTGGGGGCTGGCGCACACCTCCTCCAGCACGCGGTAGGCCTTCTTCTGTACCCCATGGGCCTTGCTCTGGGAGGGCGTATGGTAGACAGGGGTGGGTGAGAGAGGGGGCTAGGGGGCCCCCCACCCTCACCCAGTCCAATAATACCCACAGAGCAGCCACGTGAGCTGTGACTGGCCCTGGTGGGGACTCAGAGAAGCTGGCCCTGCCCTCTGGAGCTCGTGACATCCAGTGGGAGGGCAGGGAGAACACAGGTTAGTGAGAGGCTAACTCTGGGCCAGGCAGGGGACGCCGAGGGGAGTGAAGCCTACCCAGCCCTCCATCCCTTCCGCTCCCCCACGGGACACCTCTCCCGAGGTTAGGTGACTCTGCCCTGGACTTGTGTGTCTGCCTGCACGTTCCACCAGAGCACTTCTCATGCTGTTGGGTAACTGCTTATTATACTGTTGCAGTGGCGACAGTTTTCATAAGGTCACGCTGGCCTGACTTTTGCCTGGCGGTTAGCCACAGCGGGCAGGGGCGAGCATGTCAGGCAGGGGACCCAGCACGTGCAAAGGCACAGAGGGGCTGTTATATCTGGAACACTTAAAAGCAGCCTAATGAGGCCGGAGTGGCAGCAGGGGCATGAGGCTGGGTAGGATGAAGATCAGGCCAGGCAGGGATGGGCCTAGTGAGTGAGTCAGGCCTCGGCTCTACGAGAGGCATCTTAGCAGGTGAGGCCCAAGCATGGCCGTGCATTTCTGTCACTCTGGCACCTACATGACAGAGTACAGGGCTAGACAGATACAAAGGGCAGCCGTGCCATGAGAAAGCAGATTAAGACCCGATCTTGGGCAGCAGCAAGGCATGGAGACAGGGAGACAGGGCCCACGCCCCCCCCAAGTGTGGTTGTGTGGGGCTCCTGGCCTCCACGGCTCACCTCTAGGTAGGGCCGGATGGTGGAGTACAGCTTGCTGATGGCGGCTTCATCAGCGTGGGGAGCCAAGGCCACGACCAGGTCCAGGACGGACAATCTGCTCAGCGACAGGAGACCAAGGAGAAGCTTAGTGGAGGCTGGGGAAGGGCATGGACTATCAGTGTCCTCATGTCTACTGGGTACGGGGGAGGTGGGAAAGGTCAGGGTGAGGAGGACAAGGGGCCTCGAAGGAGCCCATGAACAATAATCACTGCCTGTAACCTAACTCAGCACTCATAAGGTACCAGCACTGTTCCCAGCGCTTTACATGTCTTAACCCCTTCAATCCTCACAGCAACTCTATTGCAGGTATTATCATCATGCCCATTTTACAGATGAGGGCACAGACTAGTAGATAAATAACTCAACCAAGGTCACAGCTTATAAGGGGCAGAGCTGGGATGTGAATCCGGGCAGCGTGTCTCCAGGGTCCTCACCCTTACCTAGCAGACTACAATGGTGCTCCAGGATGGAGGAACTGGTCAGGTCTCATGGCAGAGCTGGGACATTGAATATCTCAAGACTTTCCTAAATAATTCCAGACAGAAACACAGAGCTTCTGCTAGACATACTCTCTAGCTCCCTGGGCTGCCCCAGCTCAAGTGGGGCACTTACCTGGTGAAGTCAGAGCTAGCAGGGTCCAGCACCTTCTCACTGGCTTTTTCCAGGAAACCATTCACCAACTGGCAGCCCAAACGGATAAGGAGGGAGTTGTTCAAGAGAAAATACAGAGCAGCAGCAGGTCACAGAATTGCACCCTCGTCTCTTCCCCCTCCTCTCCTCCCTTTTGAGGAGCCTCGAGTCCAGCCTACTGCTGGCATGTGGTCCCCTGTTCTTCTGGGGGCAGAGGGCCAAGTGAGCCATGGTGGGTAGGGTCTTGACCTTTCCAACACCCCAACCCAACACTCACCCACCAGAGACTGTTCCTCCCCCTCCTCTACCAGCTCACCTGAGGCTCAGTAATGGTGAGGTAAGTTTTGATGGTTTCCAGCACGGCCCGGCGAGGGGCTGGGGTGTCTCCAGCTGCAACGGGCTGCCCGTACAGGTTGAACAGGATCGGCAGAAAGTTCTTCGCAAAGCGGCTCACTTCAGCACGGTCAGCCTCTGGCAGGAGGACCAAAGTTTGCACAAAAGGGCCAGGAGATGACCCTGCCTCAAAGGCCACTGTGGTTGCAGCCCAGAGGCATTCTTTTGGGGGACCTGTGACAGGGTCATGGGTTTGGGGCTTTTCTGGGACAGGAGAGGCTGAAGCCAGAGCACAGAGAACTAGGGGCCACCACAGTCTATGGGGCCAGCCAAGTGCTAGCCCCACGTAAAGGCTGGACAACTCCCAGCAGCTGTCAGCACACTGAGAGTAAAGAAAGAGAAGTGGCCGTTCTCAGCGTCCTACTAACTCCTCGGGTCCCCAGCGGACACTCAGGTCCTTGACAAGGATCAGCGGTGGCTCAGGCAATGAGCTGGACAGGCAGGGTCAGGGGACTCGCACCATCACAGCCATCTTCCTCCAGCCCCGACCGCAGAGCCCACACGTACCCGCCTCACAGCCCTTGGTGATGAGGGTGCGCAGGGCCTGGCACACAGTAACCCTCAGGTCTGGGCGCTCGCTGATGGCCGTGCCCAGCGTCCGCGCCAGCCCTTTGAAGGCGGTGGCCACGTCCGTGGGCCTCGTGCAGAACCCAGGCAGGAGGGTCCAGATCTGGGGAGGGAGGGGATGATAGAGGAGAGTGACGCCCAGCAACCTGTGCCCGCCTGTCCTCCCCACGCCCCCCAGCTGACCCCTTACCTGCCACTGGAGCGTGTCGTAGATCTTGGACTCCACTGTGCTGCCTGCCTGGGCCAGGTCCATTGCTAGAGTGACACAGGACACAGTGTGACCCTGGGCACACTCCTGACTGACAGGCCTCATTTTTACCCAAACCAAAAGCCCAATGACGAGGACAGGAATATGGGCGATTCCCCTGCTCCACAGACGAAACATAACACTTATTATTAAACAAACACTTGTTTGTTCTAAAAAAATGAAAAGACCTATGTAAAACAGAAAGCGATATCTCCCCACAATCTCCCCCCCAAATCTTCCTCCCCATTTCTGACCTTCTTATAGTTCTCCAAGCACGTGCACACTTTTAAAGACGTAAAAAGGACTGTCTTATAAATATATTGTTCTGAAATCTGGTTTTACTTGGGAATAAAGCTGGTAACATTTATCAAGCAGTTTCTACATGGCAGCCTGTGTAATGTGCACTTACGTGATTATTTCATTTAATCCTCACACCATCGCAATTATCGTCCTCATTTTACAGATGATGAGCAGACCCAGGGGAGTTGAATAAACTTGCCCGAAGTCACCAAACTGTGGAGCGGCTGAGCTGAGATTTCAATCTAATCTGCTCAGCTCACCATGGACTAAACACGTCCATTCCCCTGTTGGTCTCTTTCCTTCTGTGTCCCACGGTGGGGCTTTATTATGACTGACTTCACTGGAGCCCCACTGAGGGATGTGTGGGCTGTGTCGGGATTTTTACTTGGAACATCTTTGTATATATAAATAGGTGTGTACCTGTCTAATTATTCCTCTGGTGGGAGAAAAGGCCCCTGTCTCCCTGCCTTGGGGCAGGGGTGCCTGGCCACGCCTCGGACCCCGCTGATGACGGCGCTCAAGCACTGGCTGACCACCTGCTTGGCCCAGGGAGGCTGCCGAACGTCCTAAGGCTGGGGTGCTGGACCAGGAGCCATTCCCGACCCTTCCAGTGAGGCCCCAGGACTGTGGTGGGCCCGTACCTTTCCTCTTCAGGGTGGTAGCCAGAGGCAGGAAGTAAGCGGTAAAGAAACCAAGTCGAGTTTCCCGGACGTGGTCTCGGACGACGGGCAGCAGCCAGCTCCGAGGGAAATCCAGAGTCTCTCTGGGAGGAGG
Source organism: Eubalaena glacialis (assembly GCF_028564815.1). NCBI lineage: Eukaryota > Metazoa > Chordata > Mammalia > Artiodactyla > Balaenidae > Eubalaena > Eubalaena glacialis. The sequence continues at coordinate 31,128,504 of NC_083716.1, read as the reverse complement.
GAGGGGAGGTGCGGTGAGGAAGGGGTGACGGCCTGGAGCTGTCTCCGCACGGAGCCGAGGAACAGCACAGGTCCTGCTCTGGCCGCCCCCACTGACCCGCACGGCACACGGAGGCGTCAGCCGAGGGTGTGGACACCCTCCCAGCGGAGAACAAGTCCCGTGGCTCTCCTGGGGCTGGAATGGAAGCCAAGCAGGGCTGCACTTACTCAGAGCCATCAATTTCCAAAGGCACAGCCTCTAAAACCACCTCGGGGCCCATGCTGGCCACGGCAGCGCCCACTGCGCGGTCCACAGCTGCCGTGCGGGGGGAGTAGGGGGAGAGGCGCAGGTCACACAGGGACTGGAGGCACTGGAGCAAAGAGACGCGGGTCAGACATTAAGACGGGCCTGCAGCGCAGGCACCCGGGGCTGAGGCTGGGCCAAAGTCTCCAAGAGGACGAGGTCAGGGGCGTGGGGTCAGGTTATGCTCTCGCCGGAGGTCACAGACCATTAACCAAATTCAACCCTTGGATGTGTTTGAGCCCTCCTCAATGCCCCAGGATTTAAAAAGAAATTCTGTATCTGTTAGTAACGTGTAAAAATCAGGAGATTTCATATACAAATGTAGATTTCTGGTTTATCTTGAAAACTGGGAAGGTATGGGAAATGCAGACCCACAGTACAATTAGTATAAATTAGCAGGCACTGCGGAGCAGCTGCCCCTCGCGACCACAGCTGCCCCCTCTGGTTCACTACAGCCCCGCAGAACCCCTCTGCGAGCCTCATTCCTTGAGGACCTCTCACAGGAGCCAGGTGTTGCCAACCTAATCTAGCAGGGCCCGGGCCAGGCCTCTCAAGGAAGGCCCTACCCTTGGGGAAGGCCCCACGAGGCCGAGAGCTGCTCTGCCTATGGGAGAGGGGTCTGTGGCCTGTCCTCAGGTTCCCACCTGCTCCTGGAGCTGGGGAGGATCTCCGGGTGATCCCTGAGCCTTAAATGGTTTACTCTGGGCTTTGGTAACCTCCCTGGGACCTAAGGCTGCTTAAAATACTATGCTCACTTGTTACAGAAAATTTAGAGAATTAAAAGATAATAGATAGGGGTGAGGGAGAATCACACTGGTTCCCTGTGAGTTTCAAAACCATCAACTCCAGCTAAGACTAGTGAGAAGGCATTAGGGGGTGGGGGGTGAGGGGTGGTTTCAGCCCTCTTCTCGTTCCTCCCAGTCGCCTTCCTGGGGACACAGTACTGGGCACCCGCAGTGGACCCTGGCAGTGGGGGAGTAAAGCACAGAGGTAACGGAGACACGTGCCCCTCTAGCAGCCCCAGCGCCACCTCCTGCCCCGGCCCAGCCGCTGTCCCAGTCACCTTCCTCATCACAGGATGGGCCTGTCTCCCACACGCCTCAAAGAAGACACACAGCAGCTGCAGCACGGAGCTCCATGATGCGTGGAATCTGTACGTCAGGCCCTCCTCCACTGCCCTGCCAAGGGAGTGGGCAGTCAGGGCCGTGGAAGTCCATGGCCGGCACCAGGAACTACAGACCACGGCAAGGGTGAGGCCCCAGGAAAGGCCAAGGGGGAGAGCTAGTGTTTACCAAGTACCCCCTGTGCTAAAGAGTTTCATTTATATAATCCTCACACTTCAAAAAAAGCTGTGAGCTAGGTTATTTGTTCCATCCTCAGATGGGGAAACTGAGGCTCAGAAGGACTAAGTAACCCAGCAGTGTCACTCTGCTAGTGGCCGAACTGGGCCTCCAAAGCCCGTGTTGTCACTGTCCCATGCTTTCTCGGTCTGACCAGAGGTGGGAAGATGGGGTAGGTACAGGTGGCCTGGGCAGAGGGAGGAAAGCCACAGCAGTGGGGAAGCCCAGCCAGCTGCTAGCCCCTTCCGGCCCATGCACGCTGTGGTCAGCTCATCTCTTGAAGTCGAGCCCCAGAGGCTTTAGGCAAGAATGGCCAACAGGGGTTAGTGTGGGGAAAGGGGTGAGCTGGGGGTGGAGCAGCTCTATTCCTCAGTTTTCCAGAAACTTCATTCCAGGTGTATCCAGAAGAAACAGGCCTATGTCCTCACAAGGAACAGAACCCAAAGCATCACACCTTGGAGCTGAGCAGACAGACCCAGAGGAAACACCAAAGATCCTAGCCTCTTGGTGCTCTGAGTCTCCTCACTGGCAGCTAGAAAGGCCCGGGTGGTTGGAGGCCATGTCTGTGAATGGCTTCTCTTGTAGGCATGGAGGGCAGCACAGCACATGAGTAAGAGTGGACTCTGCAGTCAGGCTGCCACTTACTAGTTGAGTGACCTCAGCTTTCCCAGTCTGTAAAATGGGGCCAGCACCTATCTCCTAGAACTGTAAGGACTACCAGTAGTTTCTATTTATTGGAACTTAACTACACACCAGGTACTGTTCCGAGAACTTTACATACATGACCTCATTCAATCCACACCTCCATTAGACTGATGTGGACCCTGAGGTGTTGAGAGGTGGAGGAACTAGCCCCAGATGACGGGCCCCCAAGTCCACACTCATGAGCATGACACTACGGCACCTGGAGTGTGGCCAGTGCTCAAACCGACAGCAGCTGCTCTGGCAGTGTGTGCAAGGCCCACCACAGTGACAAGAGGAGTACCTGTCATCATGAGGAACTTTCTACAGGCACACCTTATTCCCTCCTCACGCAGAGGCTGTGTTCTCACCTGAACATCTTGGCGACACACTGTGCAGGGCCTGAGGCCGAGGAGGTCACGGAGCCGATGTCAGCCATGTGGGGAGCGACACACTCCTTCAGGATCTCCTGCAAAAAGAGGCCACAGCTTGGGCCCAAGACAGCCCCCCAGTGCCACTCAGCCTTCCCAGGTGACTGCTTCCTGAAGCTTCTAGGAAGCTCACCCCCACCCTGAGAACTTCCTCCCCAGGACGCAGCTGGAGGCCTGTGGTGAGCTCTGGGAGCTCTAAGGCTCTCTGTTTCCCTCGCTAAAGCTGGGCTGGCGGGCTGAGGTACCTGAAGGCACTGGGTGGCAGCTGTCACCACCTGCGAGTGGGGGGAGAGGAGGCAGGTCGTTGCAGTTCCAAAAAAGCGAGGGAGGTGGCCCAGCCCCAGGTCCCGATGCAGCCTGTCAACACAAAAGGCTTCTGTGGGGCCTGGCCCTGGGCCTCGGGGACTCAGATGGCCCAGGTCTGATGGCAGTCACGGATCTGCGGGGCTCTACAGGGCCCTGCTGGTGGGCAACTGCAAAAAGTGCCGTCATGCAGGTGACAACTACATGTGGTACAAAAATGCAAACAGGTCTCCAGGGTATAAAACGAAGAGCATGCCTTCCTCACCACACCTTTCTCCCAGACTGACTCTCAGATGCACTTCCCAGGGGAAATTCAAGCTTAAGTTTCTCAAACACTCTTCGAAGTTTTTATGCATATACAAACACACAAAACAATAACAATTGCTAACATTTATGTAACAATTATCACATACCAAGCACTGGTGTAACAATAAGCATTAATTCATTTAAACCTTGCAAAAAACAAAAACAAACAAAAACCTTACAACTGAGATTAAATCCTATTACAATTCCCATTTTATAGATGAGGAAACTGAGGCTCGGAGAAGTCGAATAACTTGCCCAAGGCCACCCAGCTAGTGGGGGGTGGGGGTGGTCAGGATTCACAGCCCGGTAGTTTGGCTCGAGAATACAGATAATTACGCACCTTGCTTTTGCTCAGTATATCTTGGAGGTCTTCCCACATCAGCATGCACACATTTACCTCAATTATTTCTAACAGCTGCCTAGTATTCCACTGTTTGCATTTAACCAGTCCCCCCCGGGGCCACATCTAGGTTGCTCCTAAGTGTTTTTGCCATTACCTATAGTGCTACAACAAACATCCTACAACTGTGGGAGTCCTCCTGCAGGATAAACCCTGAGAAGTGGAGAACAAAATGATTTGGCCATTTGCTGGCACCTCCAGGTAAAAGGTGATTTGGTGCAGAAAAAAAGACATGGGCCTGGCAGACCTGCGCTGGAGACCTGGCTTTTCTCCCTTGCAGCTGCATGACTAGCTAACTCGCAGTGCTTTACTTTCTGGTTTATGAAGTGGGCTAAGACCTTCCTCATAGGGTGGTGTGATCAGTGAGATGAAACATGGATGCAAAGCACCCAGCACGGTGCCTGGGGGAGAGCAAACCGACGGGAAGCCTTCAGCGGAGGGGAGGATGACACGGTGGCCAAGCTTCGGGGGACTCTAAGACCCTGCCTCCAGGCAAAATGCAATCACCAACTGAGATTCTATTTCATTCTCAGCCTTATTCGGGAAAAGTGGAGCCATCTAGTGGCTACTATAAGAGTGACTGTTATGACGGAGACACAAAACAGAAACTGGGACCGCCACACCCCCCCAGAAAGCCGAACCCCCTCCAGCTTCCGGCTCATGTCCCTCCCATCTGTACCGCAGGGCAGGGGGCCTGGCTGGAGGCCAAGAGACCGCCCTCCACCGCATCCCTACCTAACCAGGTTGATGTGGGCTTTCTCCATGACCTTCAGCCAGGCCAGCAGGGGTTGTAAGTCATTCTCGCTGGGAACGTAGTCATACAAGGCCTAGAGGCGGGACAGGGAATAAGCAGGTGACTGAGCAAGTGTGTTCAGCAGCAGCCCAATGACAGGACCCCTTCCCATCCCTAGGCAACAGCACGTCCCCGTGACTGTCCTGTCCCAGGGCCTGCACACGGGGCCCCCTGCACTCACAGCCCCCTTGGCCTTCCTTTCCCTGCTCAATGAAGCCCTTCCGCTTCTGCTTCTATGGGAAAAAAATCTCTAGGAGCAGTCAAGAATAACTTGGGTCACACAACCCTTTGTGAACCTGACAAAAGCCAGAACCCTTCTCGGGAAAAATGCACGTGAGCATATACACACATTTTGCAATTTGGGGGGGGGGGTTTGTGCCCCCTTCCCCAAATCCACCCAGAGATCCCTAACATTGAGAACCTTTGTTCAAGGTACCTGTTAATACCATGAGACCACGCTGAATGGTTTATTACGTTAACTACCACGAAGTCAAGAGTCAGGGCCCCCAGCTCCCGTGGACACTGATGTGGCTTTGGTGCCCAGTCTCCTGGCTGCCCGTCTGCCTGACTCCTACACTGGGGCGGCCCAACCCAGCCCATCCAACCTCGCTCTACAGACAAGTAATAGGGCCGCCCCCCAGCACAGCCATGTCCCCCGTCCCCCCATCAGGCCTCACCGTGATGATCTGGGCGTTGAGCTCTGCTGGCAGGGTACCCGGGCTGGGCTTGGCATGGAAGAGGCTGTGAAAGGCCTGCATGGCACAGGCTGTCACCAGCTGGAGAGGACACGGAGGCTTAGTGGGGAACCCACCGCAAAGCCCACGGTGGCCCTGGGCTCCTCAATATCCCACTGCAGCCGGTGGGCTTGGGGGGACTTGGGCCCCCTGAACCTCAAACGTGCCTCCTACACCTGGACACTCAGGGGACTGTTGCTTTAGTAAGTCTTGGCAGCCACCAGGAAAAAAAATGATTTAAACAAGGACAATGGAGAAATGTGAACAAAATGTTTTTTTAACACAATGGGCTAAAAAAGCAGGCTACAAGTGGTTGGCATACTATAATTACAGCTGTATTTTCACGTTTTTATGTGTTTGCTTACCTAAAAAGAAAATGTCTGAAAGGATACACAGCAAGTTGTCTGTACTATTTATCTTAGGAAATGAGACTTGGAGGGAAAAAGAGACTTCTATTTTTTACTTTATATACTTCAGAATGTTTTTTTTTTTCCTTTTAAACAACAATCAGGTTATTTATATAACGAATGCTTTAAAATACATATGTGAACAAACAGTATAAGAGAATATATAGAGACTAACAGAATTGTGCTAGCATATCAAATGCAAGGGATCGTTTTTATGTATCTTTAAAGTTGTCATACTGACGTTATTAAGTAAGCAAAAAAAAAAAAAAAAAGAGAGAGAGAGAGAAATAACCGTGCCTGTTGCTGGGGTAGAGCTCAAGGTAGGGGGAGGACTGATGCTTTACCAGCCCCACCATGGTTCCATCCTCTCCCTCACCTCATCTCCCAACTGAAGATGCCCAGTCTGTCCGACACCGGGGATGTGATGCTGTCCCTGGGTGTAGCTAAGAGCAGCGCGGGGGGCCGGGAGATCCCAGCCCCTGCTTTTGGCCTGAACAGTGAGTTTCCCGAGTGCCAGCACCATGGGCCTGGGGTCTGAAGCTCTGCCCTCCCTCCTCCTCGGCGTGCCCCCACGCGCTGGGGCCCGAGCTCACCACGTGGCTCAAGGTCATGACCCGGAGGAGAATCTCACTGCAGCTCTTCACCAGGCCGTCCGGGAAGCAGGGCAGCAGGTCCTTCAGCAGGGTCAGCATGTGCAGCGTGGTGGTGGCCTCCTTGGAGCCTGGTGGACAGAGGGCAGTTGAAACTCCAGCCCACTCTCTGCAGCAGGCCCTGTCCCCTGTCGCCCACTCTCAACTGCGCTTCCCCACCTCCAGACTTCTCGATCTCCTGGATGCAGAACTTGGCGGTGGACATGGCAGCAGGGTGATGGGCAGGGGCCTTTTCACCAAACATGAATTCACTGCCCTTGAGGACGGAGCACACTCCATGCTGGGCAGCCTTCCGGATCTGAGGGGCAAGGAAGGGGGACAGGGCCGGGTCAGTGTTCAACCAGCAGTGTGTGTGGTTCTCATGACCACCAGCAGCGAGCATCGATTGCACACCTCCTACAGGGCCAAGGCCACGCCTGGGGCTGCGTGTGTGTGGACTCCCGGGCTGCCGAGTAAGACAGACCTCGCTTTCCATTCCTGCTCTCCTGCTAACTCACCAACTGGCCTTGAGCAAACCAGACCACTTAGTCTCTGAGCTTCAGTGTCTTATCTTTACAACACGGATTCCTTCATTCACACAATCGTCCAGCAATATGGAGTGTCCACCAGTTCAGCAGTGAACCAACAACTCATTGGGAGGTAGGAAATAAAGAAATGTACACCAGAAGGTAAAAGTACTTTGCAGACAATAAAACAGGGGCTGTTACTTTTTATACGGCGATCAGGAAAGTGTCACTTCAGTGACATGACGTTTCAGCAGAGACCTGAAGCAAGTGAGGGAACCACCGCAGGGATACACAGGGAAGGAGGCATGCCTGCCTGGGATCAGAGCGCTTAGCACAGGGAGTGACTCTTATGACTGTTAAACGTTCCCCGCCCTAAATTTCAGAAGGAAGCAGAGTGGCCAAGCACAACTTACTGGGCACCTACTACAAGCCAGGACCTGCACCAGGCCTGTGGGGAACACCAGAGTGTCACCATGACCTTGCAGCAAAGTTGTTATTATCATCCCTATTTTACAGCTTAAAAACCAAGACTCAGAGAGGTTAAGTAACTTGCTCAAGGTCACAGCACAACCAGTGAGTCCAGTATTCAACTCAGTCTGTGTGACTCCAAAGCCCCCCTCCAGCCCCCTCTCCTGCCACTGTAACTAAACACGTCACTGACCAATGAGGCAGCAGAGACTCAAATAGGCCTGACCGTGACCCTCCCTCCTGTAGGAGGAGCTAGCAGATAGGGCTTCAGACAGGAGGAGAACCTCCGGACAAGAGCCCAGCGCTCAGGGCAACCTCCCCAGTCCACTCAGCAGGCCAGGCCCAGCCCGGTTACTAGAGTGGCTGCCCCCTCCCACGTCCTGGTGCCCCACGGCCTCACCTTGGGCTTCGTGTGCACAGTGAAGCTCAGCAGCCCATGGTACACCTGCAGGGTCACGGGGTAGCTCCAGGCCTCCAGGTCCTGCTTCCGCAGAAGGGTGGCCAGGCAGGAGAGGACCTTCAGAGGAGAGGCAGTCTCTCAGCTCCACCCGCTTCACCCAGGTGGGAAAGAGCCCGGCTTCTCACCAACTCCAGAAAATGCCAAAGGGCTTTCTGAGGGCCCACAGAGTGCCTATACCCCTCCCAGGGAGTGTCCAAGCTGTAGCCAAATCAGATGGGCTCTGGAAGACGGCAGGGGGACATCGAGACCCAAACACTGACCCATCGGAGGGCAGAGGTGGAGCCACTGCTGGCCTGGGTTGACATGATATCCATGAAGGCTTTGGAGGTATCAGAGAACTTCTTAATGAGCACAGGGCTGGGCACGCTGCAGGGAGAGAAGAAAGAAGGTCAGAAGACCAGAGGGGCCTCCGAGAGCAGCTGGTCTGGAGGAGAAGCTGGACAGAGCGGGGCAGCGCTGGCCCAGTCACTCAGCGACCCCACCCTTCCTGACGCCCGGTTCAGTGCGTTTCCGTGGCACCTGAGCTCCCTGCCTGCCCCACCTTCTCCACCACCCGCTCTCCACTACCCACCAGATGGGCCCTTATAAACTCCCCCAAGTCCTCTCCCCACCTGCCCCCCGGCTGCAGATGCCCAGACATCGTGGCTCAACACTCCACCCTGTCCCTCCTGCCCCACACGCTGCACAGGGCTGCCCCTGCCCGGGCACCAGCACTCACACTCTGTCCCGTAACATCCCAGGCCACCCTGGAGGCTGAGCCAGTAGAATGCCACCTGATACTTAGCATCTTTTTGTTCCTTTTAATAATTCCCTGATCCTCTTCCTCCCTTCCACCCCCACTCCCTTCTTCCCCCTACAAGGAGCCAGGACTCACCGCTTCAGGACGAGGTTCAGCAGGTAAGCAACAGCGGCCAGAGACTCCGCGGACTCCACCGCTTCCATTGTTGTCATCTGAGGCCAGACCATGGGGTATGAGTGGGAAATGTGTCACGCTGGGCAAATGGGGTATGGGGGCACCGTGTGCCCAGCAGGACGGTTATGACCAAGAACACTGGTGTCAGAGGTTCAAATCCCAGCTCCGCCACTGTGACTTTGGACTACCAGCTTAACTTTTCTGTGACTCGGTTTCCTCATTTGTAAAATAGGGATCATAAGTTGTTGTGAGGTTTAACTGAATTAATATACATCAGACATTTAGAACACTGCCTGACACATTATGAAAACCATATAGTGCTATCTAATCTATAATCTACGTCATTAGTCTAGAGCAGAGGTTAGAAAGCTTTTTCTGTAAAGAGCCAGATAATAAATACTTTAGACTTTGCAGGCCACATATGGTCTCTGCTGCGTATTCTTCTTTGTGTATTTTAACTATCTTGTAAAAATGTAAAAACCATTCCCAGCCCTAGGGCTATACAAAAACAGGCCACGGGTCAGATGATGCCCATGGGCTATATAGTTTGCCGGCCCCTGTTCCACGGTAGTGGTTCTCACACTTTTACACCCTTAAAAAGTATTGAGGATTTCCCCAGAGAGATTCTGTTTACAAAAGTTATATCTATTGATATTTATCATATTAAAAATTAAAACTGAGAATTTTTAAAAACACACAAATATGCAAGCACAATTCCAGGAGCTGTCAAAATGTCATCAGACATCACGTAACTTCTGGAAAACTCCAGGGTACGGTCATGAGAGAATGGGAGTGAAAAAGGTAAATGATGGTTTAGTATTATTATGGAAATAATTTTGACTTAACCAACCCCCAAAAGGGTCTTGGGAACCCCCAAACTACACTTTGAAAACAATTTTACTAGAGAATCCCCTGGGTGTAACTCAGTTTCATGGATTAGGGGAAAAAAATAAAAGAGAGTAGTGGATTTTGTTTTACAAGAATAATGTAGCAAATCCCACCAGGCTTACCAAGCCACCTGAGAATAACTGAAGCACTTTCACCTGTTTAAGGTTGTCCTTCTCTATCCCCGCATGCAGGGGCCCCTGCCTTCTCCTTATAGCCTGAATAACCTGCTACTCCGAAAGCCCGCCCACCTGCAAGTCACACCCACTCACCAGGGCAGCAAAGTACTCAGTCTCTGTCTCCTTCCCACCCTGGGAGCGTATCACCTCGGTGACAGCAGCCAAGACAGCACAGATCTGCACATGAGGGAGAAGGTACCTATGACATCTATTTCCGATCAAACCCCACCGCAGGGTAGCCTCTTCTCCTTCCTCCTTCACAAATTATTCTCCTGACAAAGCCCAGAGCAGACAAGATGAGCAGTATCCAGAGCCAGGGGAACACACACGGGGCCCGGCAACAGGAAAACTCACACATCTGCCCAAAACCCACCTCTAAGGCTCTACCCCTTATAAATGGAAACACCTGCACAAATGTGTAAACATTCAAGCACAAGTGTTCACTGCCACAACCAGTTGGAACAATAAAGCACCATCAACAAGGGATTAATAATGTACTCTTATTATATAATAATGACAAATTCAAACACTATGTAACTATTGAAAAGAATGGTGAACAACTACATAGATTAACTTAGAAACACTGATCAGTGGCGAAAAAAGTTGTAGAATAGTATATATAAAATATAATGGCATTTCAGTAAACCTAAACAAAATGTGGGTAAAAAAGTCTAGAACAGTAATTTGACAAGAGGCCACTGAGCACTTGAGGTGTGGCTAGTATGACTGAGGAACTGCATCTTAAAATTTTTTAATTATTTATATTTAAAAACAAATACTTTATCCAGTTATTGGGAAACAGATTTAGAACTACTTGGGTATATGAATCTACTTTTGCAACTGTAAGTTTTATGAACTTTAAATACAAATCAAGTATTGCCAATGAAGATTTAGCCTCCATATGGAGGTGTCAGACTAGATTTTGAAGACTTAGTATGATAAAAATAATGCAAAAACACCTCACTTTTAAAAATATTGATTTTAAGTTGAAACAACAATATTTTGGGTATACCAGGTTAAATGAGATATATAATTAAGGTTAATTTCACTTGCATCTTTTTTACTTTTATTTAACATAGCTACTGGAAAATTTTAAATTATGTATGTGGCTCACATTACATTTCTTTTCCACAGCGCTGGTCTAGAAAAGTACTGTTACTGTTAACAGTAACTACCACAAAGGAGTTAAGCTGGGAGAACAACTTTCATATTTTATTCTACTCACCTCACTTTGTTATCATTTATAGTTTTGACATTTTTCATTTAAACAATGAAAAATATATATATATAATTTATAAACTAAAAAATGTAAATAACATTTAGGTCTTGTTAGAGAAAACATTTTTTAACCACTGTTATTCAGTATTAATTTACTCAACAAATGTTTCCTGAAAACATTCTATCAATATATAAAAAGGCCTGTGTTAGGTATAGTTGAAGAGATAAATGTTTGCAAAAAATGTTTTGGACATTTGAAAACTGTCAGGAAAATACCCTGAGGGACTTTACACTTGAGCCAGGAAGATGTTCTTAGAAAAAGCAGAAAGTGGAACCTGCCCTAGGAGAGGTAATAAGCAGCAGATACAAAGGGTAGGAGGGGTGACACATCATCCAGAGATTCCACCTGTTGTCACCGGACAGCAGTCAGCTGGCCTCCCCTCACTAGCCTCCGGCTGTCCTGAGAGTCCCCCCCTACCTCCTTGTGGGCAGCCGAGCTGGACTCCCAGAAGCGCTGCACTTTGCTGAAGGTGACGTTTGTGCAGTCGGAGAGGCCGCTCAGGAAGGTGCCGGAGGACTTCTCGGTGAGAGCTGGCGCCACCTCTTCCTCTTCCATGGCAGTCTCAGGGGCTTCGCTTTTACCCAGACGCAGGGATCCTGACTGCAGCTCATTATGCAACTTTACCGCATCAACTGTCAAGTCGCTCTTTCCTGAGAACCGGAGGCAAAGGGTAAGGTCCCCACTTCTACCCGAACCTCCTTTTGGCTAAGAGAACAAGAACTACCCCTAGGAAACAAACAGGCGGAGTCCAGGCCCCCAACCAGAGAGGCTAAATTCTGAACGCGGCCTGCCTCAGCAGTCCACTGTACACCTAGAACTTATCAGATTCAGAAAGGGAACCCTCCAGGTAAAAGTTTCGCCGGTGGGAGTCGGCTGGGGGCTGCAGTGAGGGGCCTGGGAAAGAGAAGAGGGTGAAAGCGCTTTGTAAAGTGCCACCACGGTTAACTATAGGCGTGAGTACTGACTGATACCCGTGGTACCCTAGCCAAGTCATCTCCCTCCTGTGGAGTCGGTTTCTGCATCTCTTAAATGGGGAGGGTGGACCTTTACAACAGGCTCCAGATCGGACATTTTAGGAGACGAAAGGTCCGATACTTGGGCCCCAGAGCCTGCAGAAAGGCTCAAATCCATTGAGACCCAGGCCCGCCCAGAACCCCGCCGCCGGCTGCGCCTGGGTCGCGACCCTGCTACCTGAGGGCCGGCTGAAGAAGCGGCTGCGGGCGGCCTGGCGGTGGCGGGAGATGGCCGGGTTGCTGTCGCTGCTGTGGCCTTTCTTCCAGCGTTTCAACTTGGCCGAGACCCCGGAGGGCAACTTCCCCGAACGACCCATGTCTACTAAGCCGGGGGTGAGTTTAAAGGACCGGGTTCCAAGGACCTAGAAACACACGCAGGACCCACGTGGGTTCGCAGCCCGCTCCACTTCCTTTTCCTCTGGCGTAACTTCCGTATTCACGTCCGTTACCATGGCGAAAGAGTCAACATCCGGTTCACGTATTCTCCAGGCTCCGATCTGGGAGGGGCTCCGAGGAGATCAGTTCCTAGGGAAGAAGTTCTGGTGTTAGGGAGTTGCTGGGGCTATTACTCCAGGGCTAGGGTTCTTGGCCACAGGAGTGTCTTTTTTTTTTTTTTTTTTTTTACATCTTTATTGGAGTATAATTACTTTACAATGGTGTGTTAGTTTCTGCTTTATAATAAAGTGAATCAGCTATACATATACATATATCCCCATATCTCCTCCCTCTTGCGGCTCTCTCCCACCCTTCTTATCCCACCCAGGAGTGAGTCTTATAAAACTGGAATTCCTTTGCAGGTTAAAAAACAAACGTACATTTATATTATTTTTTAAAATCTAATTTCAAAACTTAAGCATAGAAACAAATTTATTTGAAAGAGTTAATCCTACTGTATAGCACAGGGAACTATATCCAATCTCCTGGGAAAAACCATAATGGAAAAGAATATAAAAAAAAAAGGGTGGGACTTCCTTGGTGGCACAGTGGTTAAGAATCCACCTGCCAATGCAGGGGACACAGGTTCGAGCCCTGGTCCAGGAAGATCCCACATGCTGCGGAGCATCTAAGTCCGTGCGCCACAACTACTGAGCCTGCGCTCTAGAGCCTGTGAGCCACAACTACTGAGCCCGTGTGACACAGCTACTGAAGCCTGCGTGCCTAGAGCCCGTGCTCCGCAACAAGAGAAGCCACCGCGATGAGAAGCCCGCGCACCGCAACGAAGAGTAGCCCCCGCTCGCTGCAACTAGAGAAAGCCCACGTGCAGCAACGGAGACCTAACGCAGACAAATTAATTAATTAATTAATTAATTTTTAAAAAATGTATATATGTGTATAACGGAATCACTTTGAAAGATTGGCACAACATTGTAAATCAGCTATACTTCAATTAAAAAAAAAAAAAAAGAGTTAAGACCTGGCCAGACCTGAGGAATGAAAACTGGTTTGGGCTGGAAAGAGAAAAAAGCAGGCAGTGATGGTCTAAACCCGCTTAGCTATTTTCATTTATTACTGTGGATACCCACTTGCTAAACCACCCTTGCCTCATGACAGCACTCAATCCCACCTACTTAATATCCTCTTCTCCTAATTCCATTTCAGAACCAGAAAGCAATCCAGAACTGATTCCCACTCCCCTGAGACCCTCCCCAGAATCCTTTAGCCAGAGCCCAGACCTTACAAAAGAGCTTCCCTCCCCTCTCTTGCAGAGCAGCATTCCAAGATTCCTCCAGAATTCCCTCCCTCAATTCAAGTCAGTAAATATGATTTTGTCAGACTAATGCTTGATCCTGGGGCTTTTGGCTGATTAGGCTTTAAACGTTCATTTTACAAACATTTTTTTTTAGCTCCCACTGAGTAAGACACTTCAATGAGTCAATCTCGTAAATGAACCAGAAGCTGACAAAGATTTTGCATTCTGCTTCCTTCACTTGATACAGTGTGAATTTTCCCCCTTGTTACAAAATGATGAAATGACAGTTTGTGTCCCCCCCAAATTCAAATGTTAAAATCCTAACCCCCATAGATGATGGTATTAGGAGGTGGAGTTTTGAGAGGTGTTTAAGTCGTGAGGGTGGACCCTCATGAAAGGAATTGGTGCCTTATGAAAGAGATGCCTAGCCCTTTCCACCATGTGAAGACAAAGCAAGAAGGCACTAGCTATGAACCAGGGGCCTCACCAGCCACAGTGGCTCCCCTGAAGCTCGAAACCAGCCATAACTAATCTACATTATTAGAAGTCAGGATAGCACTTTTCACGGTGGTAACAGCTGAGAGTGGGCACAGTGGTAATATTCTAATTTTTTATCAGAAGGGAGTTTACATGGATGTATTCACTGCGTGATAACTCATTGAGCTGTACACTTATAATTTGTGCACTTTTCTGTGTATATATTAGTCTTCATTGGTTTACTAAAAATAAAAAGTCGTCCTTGCACACAGAGCAGAGAGAGCATCAAGACTGTTAACATGAGAAAGCATCACTGCAGCAAAGGCAGCTAAGGCAGCTGAGCGTTGACTCAGCTGCACGAGTCACCACCAACTCCTCCCATCGGGCCCCATTCCCGGGACACAGGCTGAGAGCTGGGTTGTAAGTCTGAGAAAAAGGAACTGGTGGCCTGAGGAGGAAGAGGAAGCCAAGTCTGGAAACTATTGTAAGCAAGCCAGTGCTTGCAACCAGAGGCCTAGGTGTGGAGACAGTTACTTGAGAGAAGACAGACATAAGTGTTGGGTTCGAGTCTGGACTTACGTTCCACATGACACGGAGCAAGGATTTAACCTCTCTGAGTCTGCATTTCATATACTGTAAAGTGGTAATAATGCTACTGAACCCACTGGGCTACTCTCTCTGTGGTTTCAATGCGAAAGGTATGTTTGTCAAAATGTGTACAGCTCCGTAAATGTCGTTAGTGGTACCTTGTAAAGGGTGCCATGGTGCACTTTTGCCACCAGAGGGAGCTCTGCAAACAAGCAGAGACAGCTGCAAACAGCAACAATGGCTGAGCGGCTGGGGTTTTGCAAATCAGATGCAGAGATGAAAAGGCCCAGGGTAGTGGCAGCCTTCCTATCCTTTTCCTAGACAGCAGACACTGCGGGCCTGCAAACCGAGTCTGCGTCATGACTGGATACAGCCCCTGGATGAACCATCAGTCTAGAATGAGCACTGGAGGGCCACAGCCTCCCTGCCCGCCCTCCACCCTGAGGCATCTGCTCAGAGCCTCCTCAAGAAGACATGTGGTGCCAGGAGAGGGGACAAGAGGCATCCAGATGGCCTGAGCACACTCTTTCCCACCCTGCACCCCAGGGTTCACCTTTTTGGTGAAGGACAACCACCTCGACCCTGAATTCCAGAAATGTCTTCCACATAGAGGCATTAGCCATCTCCACAACTAGCCACATATATATGGCTAATAAGGACCACTCACGTTTGTAGGATGGGTCCTGCAGTCAGACCCTCAGGGTTAGAATTCAAGTACTACCACTTGCTGTCTGACCTTGAGCAAGCCGCCTTACTCTCTGAGCCTCAGTTTTCCTCATCTGTAAAATGGAGATAAGAATGCCTACCCTACCCATAGGGTTTATGAGAACTAAATAAGATAACACATGTAAAAGTGCTTAACACTGCCTTGCACATAATGAGAAGGCAATAAATGTGAGCTCATTATTATAATCCAAAACACTCTTCTTCAGTAACAAAACAGCTTCTCAGCTACTATCTAAGTGAGGAGGACAGAGCACGTGTCCTCACTTCACAGATGGGGAAACATGGTTCCAAGGAGTTGAGTGACACCCCTAAGGTCACACAGGCAATCAATGGGCAAAAGCTGGGAGATCCAACTCTTAGCCAAGGAGCACCCCCTGTAGCCACTGCTCTTAAAAGCCTCTTTGAGGCTCATGTGGAAGGAACAGGGCTTCTGCGTCCAAAGCACTGAGCCCAGGGCCAGCAGGAAGGCCTTTTTTAGGTCATTGGGGCTGTAATCTGTTATGACACTAGGCAGGAGGAAACGGAAGTTGATGCTTAGCCTCTTGCCCTAAACAAGGAGGAAGCGATGGTTTGGATGTTTGACTTAGGGCTCAAGCTCTGGTGGGGGGAGAAGGGCTTTGTCACCCTGGGCAGCCCATCATGACCCAGGCAGTGGAGTTGCAACTGATCCAGAGCATTTTCCTAACTGCTGGAACTATGTCAACAACCAGGCTTTGGGCTTAGGCAAGCTTGCATTTGGAGCCACATCCTAGGTGTGCCTGCGGGCAGGCAGCTGACCTTTCTAAGCCACAGTTTCCTCATCTGAAAATGGGGCTGCTGTTTGGAGGCTGAAATGAGATCACACGTGCCAAATGCTTAGCACCGTGCCTGGCACAGGGGTATGAGTGAATGGCCGGGTGTACTAAAGAGGAAGTGTGTTTCCCTTCTGGTGTAGAGAGGACCGATATCTGGGCATGGCAGATGCGCTCTTGCTCAAAGGGAGAACTGTCTCCAAGGTGGAGTCCATCATTTCTTCCCACCTGACAGCAGGTGTCCATGGCTGGCAGAAGGGAGTCTGCGTAAGGAGAGACAGTGTGATCACCACTACCTGGCATCCTGATTCCCATAAAGTCAATCTTGGACTTCCCTGGTGGTGCAGTGGTTAAGAACCCTCCTGCCAATGCAGGGGACACGGGTTCGATCCCTGGTCTGGGAAGATCCCACACGCCGCGAAGCAACTAAGCCCGTGCGTCACAACTACTGAGCCTGAGCTCTAGAGCCTGCGAGCCACAACTACTGAAGCCCGCACGCCTAGAGCCCGTGCTCCGCAACAAGAGAAGCCACTGCAATGAGAAACCTGTGCACCGCAACGAAGAGTAGCCCCCACTTGCCGCAACTAGAGAAAGCCCGCGTGCAGCAACGAAGAATCAACACAGCCAAAAATAAATAAATAAATAAATTAATGAATGAATGAATTAAAAAAAAAAAAGAATTGCATTTTGCTTCTCTGCCTCCCACTGACTGTGAACCCCCTGAGGACAGGGACCATTCTGGTCCACTCTTTTTTTTTTTTTTGCACGGCTTCTCATTGCAGTGGCTTCTCTTGTTGCAGAGCATGGGCTCTAGGTGCGCGGGCTTCAGTAGTTGTGGCACATGGGCTTCAGTAGTTGTGGCTCACGAGCTCTAGAGCACAGGCTCAGTAGTTGTGGCACACGGGCTTAGTTGCTCCACGGCATGTGGAATCTTCTTGGACCAGGGCTCGAACCCGTGTCCCCTGCATTGGCAGGCAGATTCTTAACCACTGCACCACCAGGGAAGTCCCTCTGGTCCACTCTTGTGTCACAGAGCCCACCACAGTGCCTGGCACATAGTAGGCGTGCCAAATGAACACATGACATTAGCTGAGCTCAGCTAGAGGCACAAGAGAGGTTTGGGTAAAGCTTTGGGGGGTCTAAGAAGATGCCCCCACATAAGGGGACTGTCAGAAGGCTCTCTTTTTTTTTTTTTTAATAAGCTGACCTTTAGATATGTAACCAATTTTCTTTCTTTTTTAAAAATATTTTATTTATTTATTTATTTGCTTACTTATTTTAGCTGCGCCAGGTCTTAATTGCAGCATGCGGGATCTTTAGTTGCGGCATTTGGACTCCTTAGCTGTGGCATGCAAACTCTTAGTTGCGGCATGCATGCGGGATATAGTTCCCCAACCAGGGATTGAACCTAGGCCACCTGCATTGGGAGCGTGGAGTATTACCCACTGGGCCACCAGGGAAGTCACCGTCAGAGGGCTATCTTTGATGAGAAGGTGAGTTTTCGAAAGTAAAACTGGCAAGGTAGATTGGGAGCAGATCCTGTCTGGCCTTGAGGGCCAGGCTAAGGGGTCTGAATTTTTTTTTTTTTTTTAAACTTTATTCTATAAATTTATTTATTTATGGCTGTGTTGGGTCTTCGTTGCTGTGCACAGGCTTTCTCTAGTTGTGGTGAATGGGGGCTACTCTTCACTGCAGTGCATGGACTTCTCATTGCGGTGGCTTCTCTTGCTGTGGAGCACAGGCTCTAGGCACATGGGCTTCAGTAGTTGTGGCACACAGGCTCAGTAGTTGTGGCACACGGTCTTAGTTGCTCCGCGGCATGTGGGATCTTCCCGGACCAGGGCTCGAACCCGTGTCCCCTGCATTGGCAGGCGGATTCTTAACCGGTGCGCCACCAGGGAAGCCCCAGGGGTCTGAATTTTAATAGGAAGTTTCGGAAGCATCTTACACTCATGATCCTGCTGAGTCCTCACAACCAGGCTGTGCAGGAGGTGTTATTATTGTCAACCAAACAACAATAACAACAATAAACATACACACACACACACACACACAAGGCTGCAAATAAGAGTTTATTTTGTTCTTAAGAATTGCAATTCTGGAGACACAAATTTGGGTGAAACCTAAAGAGTGTTCCAGGGAAGGGAGTCAGGGGCTTTTAAAGGCAAAAGCCACAGGCTGCACTCTGGCACAAGAAAGGAAATGTTTGTCCTTAAGGGATAGGCTGTCACAAGTGTTTTAGGGTAAGGGTCTGATAAATATCTTGAGTTTCTGGAACATTGGGCAGATGTCCTGGATGCCTGCATTAAGGTAATAAGTGCTCAGAAGGTCAGATTTCTATTCAGGCCGAGACAAGCATAAGTCACACTTCTTCAAAGGCCTCCCAGCTCCATTTCAGAGTGCTGTCTTAGCAACAATGACTCCATTTTGATTTTCCTTTCACATCATTATCCACATTTTACAGTTGGAGAAACCAAAGCTGTGGAAAGTCAAGTAACTTGCTTAAGTTCCCAACAGCATTAAATGGTAGAGTTGGAACTGTAACTTACTTTTCTCTCAAGTCCTTTTCCTCATGACCAGCTGGTTACGAAGAGATGAAAGTAGCCTAGTTCTCACGTCCAGCACTCACAGGCTGGTTGGGGTGGCAGCAAGAAAACCTGGTGGTGATGATCAGTGCCATCATCCAGGTACACCCAGGAGGACGGGAGCCCCGAGCCTGGCTGGGTGTGGGCAGGCCTCAGAGGAGAGTCAGGGACAGCTTTCAGGTAAAAGGTGACAGTCTTTGTCTATTCGGGCTGCTATAACAGAATACCATAAACTTGGTGGCTTATAAACAGCAGAAATTTGTTTTTCACAGTTCTGGAGGCTGGGAAGCCGTACAGGCAGATTCAGTGTCAGGTGAGGGCCACTTCCTGATCCATAGACTGCTGTCTTCTTGCTGTGTCCTCACATGACAAAAAGGGCAAGGGAACACTGTGGGCTTTCTTTTATAAGGTTCTAATCCCATGAGTCCTCATGACCTAATCACCTCCCACAGCCTCCACCTCCTACTGCCATCACATTGAGGGTTAGGATTTCAACAGATGAATTTTGGGAGGACATAAACATTCAGTCCATTGCAGTGACATTGGAGCTGCACAGCGACTTGAAGTTGACCTGAAAGGAAAGTTAGAGGTATGGGCCAGGCCGAGGGAACACCAGCTGCAAAGGCACAGAGGCTAGGGGTAGCATAACATGTTTGCTCTAGAGGTGGGTGCCAGTTAGAGACTACTGCACCAGTACAGGCAAGAAACAATGAGGTCTGACACCAAAGCAGTGGCAGTGGGAGCAAAGAGGAGAGGACAGATTGAAAAATATATTTAGGAGGGAATGGGCAGCACTCACTGACTGACCAGTTATGAGGGATGAGCAGGGTTGCAGTGTGCAGTTGTGCAGGCTGTGGACTGCTCAGTTTCCCAGCTGAGGGATCTGAAATCCCATCCTCATTGGAGCCTCGTCTAGAAGAAGGGTTGGTCTTTTTCTAATTAACCAAGACATCATAGAGACTAGCAATAGCCCTAGAAGGGAGGAAAAATTACTCCCAGAGAGGTGATATTCCAGAATATGAGTGGAGGGTGTCTATGGAAGACACCACCTCTCAATAGCTGAAACAAAAAGCTGAATCTCTGACTTACTTCAGGAAGACACAGCACTGTCTGTGGGGCAATCTCCTTGAGTGGAGCAGGGAAGTGACCCTCTATGTGGTGCTGGGAGGTGTGAAGGTCAGTGATGGGCGTGCTTAGAGAAGGGAGAGTTTAGGGATTGGTTGGTGAACTGAAGTGTGGCTGTTGCTGATCGGCTGGCTTACAGAAGAGTGGTCACCGAGGCAAACTGTCATTGTTCAATTAAAGGGAGATGACTTATCATTGCTTAAATGGTTTAAAACCCTTTGGGGTGGTTACTTGTTGCCATGGCAACAGGACAGTCTTTGGGGTATGAGAACTTTTTTTTCCTCAAGTGACAGCTGGCTTAAACCATTCACCCCTCCCCCACAGGGGCGTTTTACTTTAACGATGGACCATGTTTCTCAAGGGGTTAAATCTCCAGAGGGATTTAGGGGCTGTTTGGGGCGAGACACCTGCCTGGTCCAGGCAGTGGCAATAAGGTCCAGTTTCTGTCATCTCCCTCCAAATCCTGGGCCTGGGGTGATCCCAATAAGGGACAAGGGAAATTAGTTGTATAGCAGGGGAAGGTCACGGCCTGGGAAGGTCCCGGCCTGGGGGAAGGTCACGTATCAAATCAAAAATAGGACCTAGGAGTGAATGAAATTTTATCTGGCCATCTTACTGAGCACTATAGCCAGGGAGACAGCCTCTCAGATAGCTCTGAGGAAATGCTCTGGGAAGGTAAGGGAGGAGCCAGGATACATAATCGTGTTTGCTGAAAAGACAAAACAAAAAAACACAAAAACCCCCCAAAACCCCATGTAGGCAAACATCAAAAGATTACTGCTAATCACAAAAACCAGACATCTCAAATTAATAAGATGTCTGTTTTACACTTAGAATTTAATCCAAAGAAACATAAACTAGGAAAACAGTTTGATGTGAAGGAGAATAGACGGATTGGCTTATTGCCCTGTTTTGAGCATTTTTATCATCATAGTTCTCACACGCAGGGCCTAGAGGCAGAGGACCTCGTGCACCCCTGGTGATTTCTTTTCAGAGACTGAGAGTTCCATAATCCGGGGAGAAGGGTTTTTACTATGGCTGGGCTGGACACTCAAGTCTGAAGCTGGGTTTTGAGGTTGGAGAAGAAACGGTTTTGTCAGGGGAGCTGTAGGAAGCCAGTTCCAGCCAGTTCCAGCTCTATCTTCAGATGGCAACTGTAGAAGGCTGTGAATCATGTGTTTTACCCTTCTTTGAAGCTCTGCTTCCTCTCTTAGAAGCTCAGAGTCTTGAGACACGAGCCACAGTCACTTTCCAAGGCAGGAGTCCTCTCCTCCTGAGGCACCAGCTGAGCTGGGGAGATCTGAGCATCATGCGATGAGTTTGCAAGATGTTGAACAAATGAAGACGTGGTGTCCTGATGGGGAGTCCTGTGGGCTGAACGGCAGCCGCCTGCCCCACCTTCCACCCAGCAGAAAACGTGGTTCACCCCACTGGGATTCTAAATCGGGTCCTTCACTGAATGTCTGGTACTTGATAAGGGCGTTATCCTTCTGCAGAAAAAAATAAATGGGAAGGGAAGCTTGAGAGAGGCCTTTATTACTTTAAGGGACAAGCGAGGGCAATAGGGCTGTGATCACTGATTATCTTTATCTGAGTTTTTGTAGCAGCTGAACCAACAAGCTTGGTGGTTGGAAGCTGTTCGAGTCCTGGGAATTTCCCTGAGGCCTGAGGAATTAGAGCACTGAGCTAGAAGGGAGGCTGTCTGCCCTAAGAGTTCAGGGGGCTTCCCTGGTGGCGCAGTGGTTGAGAATCTGCCTGCCAATGCAGGGGACACGGGTTCGAGCCCTGGTCTGGGAAGATCCCACATGCCGCAGAGCAACTAGGCCCGTGAGCCACAACTACTGAGCCTGCGCGTCTGGAGCCTGTGCTCCGCAACAAGAGAGGCCGCGATAGTGAGAGGCCCGCGCACCGCAATGAGGAGTGGCCCCCACTCGCCGCAACTAGAGAAAGCCCTCGCACAGAAACGAAGACCCAACACAGCCAAAAATAAATAAATAAATAAAATTAAAAAAAAAAAAAAAAAAAAAAAAAAAAAAGAGTTCAGGGATTAGAGGCTGGCTGGGGGCCCTAGGAAGAGATGAGAGCTGTCACTGATGAATGTCCCTGACCAGGAGATGAGAGTAAAGAAGGCTCTGGAGCACAGGCCCCCACCCCCATGCGCCATGCAGGAAGGAGGGCTTATTTGGCCGTAGTTGCTCCCTGCCGGGCAGGGAGGGAAGGAGGTGACCTGTTTGGGAGCTGTGCAGTGGGTCCCTCAGGCTGCTCCCCAAGCTGCCCCCAAGCTGTGATCAGAGCCTTCACACTGCTCGGTTCTCAGGTTTTGTGAATGCGCTCCTGTATCCACCCACTTCTTTAGAAGGGCCCAGGAATCAGCCCTGACGAATGTCTGTGTGTCTTGTGTTCAGGAGAGATAACAATTAAGATTTAAAAAAAAAAAAAGTAGTAGAGGGCAACATACACTGGTTTATCCTTACCCTTTACTGTCATTTGAGAAATCTTGGTTTGATAGGCTCTAAGCTTCTTCCCAGATTTGTGATGCTGTGGTAGATGCTGAATGAATCCCAATCTCTGCCCAGGAATTCTGGCTTCCAGCTGCAAAGCCTTCACAGTCCTCACATGGTTCCCCCCAGCCCCCTTCTTTTCCGGATTTCTCCGGGCTCCTGCCTTTCCCTGACACAGCAAGCCCCAACTTTGGGGCCCTTCTCCGTGGATCACCTCTGACTTCTCACTGATGAACCCAGCCCCCTGCTCATCTCCTGTGCTTTTGAAAGGCTCACCTCACTTTCCTCATCTGTTACCTGTGGACTGGAGGTGGCTGGCGGTGGGGACTTGCAGTGGAGAATTATCAAGGTCTCTCCTAGCTCTGACACTCAAGGACACTCAGGGAGTTGGCCATGGGCTAAGGCATCATGCTTAGTGCTTGTGTATGGGTGTATAAAATAGAGATGCGGTACCCACCCTCAAGGAGTTTCTAGTTGAGTGGATCTGACACATACATAAAAAGTCTCTGATGCTCCAAGGTAGATATGCTGTGAGTTAATCAGAGCTCCTCAGAATTCCAAGGAGATGAGAGATCCCTTCTGGAGGCAGAGGGGGTTGGTGAAAGCAATAAAGTAGGACTTCCCAGGCTCTTTCCCAAGGCTGGTGGCACAGAAGCCCTTGGCCTCCTGCCCAAAGTATCCTAGTTATCTGCTCAGTTCCAGTCCCAGTGGGCAAGGGATCCCTTACCAGGCATCCTCCTGGAGAGGAAATCTGTCCATAGACCCTCAGATTCATATGCTCTAAATCGGTACCTCATTAAATCTTTTTTGTCTTCTTGATCACATTGCTAATAGTATTTATTATTAATATGTTAATAATACATTATTATTATTTATGGCTATTTGCTGGTGTGAAAAGCCCTGGGAGGGCCTGGGCATCAGTACTGGGATGACCAAGCAGAAGGAATGACCAGAGGGAGAACTTCCAAAGAGGGATTCTTCCAAGGTCTCCCATGTGGGCCATGCCAGGAGCTTGAACAAGGAAGCCTTCCAGGACAGTTCTTGCTTTGCAGCCCTGGGAGACTGTAAGCTCCAAGTGCAGCTTTTAGTGCTGGACCTCATCCCAGTCACCTCCCTGGTCACTGAATTCCATCTTCTCGCAGCTGCAGAGGAGGAAGGCAGTGGAGCACTGTGGTTAGCGTGCACGCTAGGCCACTGGACTGCCTGGGTTTGAGTCTTGGTTTCTTCTTCACTTCTGCTCCGAGCTGTGACTTTGGACAAATTATTTCCCCGGGCCTCAGTTTCTTCATCTGTGGAATGGAGCTATAATAGTACCTATATTATATGAATTGCTGGAAGGTTGAGATAATACATTAAAACACTTGACACGCTAAACTTTCACAAACAGTAGATGACATATCTAAAAGCCAGTCTTATGTATTTTGGTTCATGTCATTCCCAAAGTGCCTTTTCTCTGCCTCTCAAACCCTTCCCACTCTTCAAAGTCAATAAATGCCTAAAATGCAACAAATATGTGGAGGCCGCAGAGAGTAGTAGGTCAGATAAGCGTGGACTTGGGAGCCAGCCATCCTAGGTGTGAATCTTGGTTCCTATAACCTTAGGCAAATTACTTCATCCCTCAGTTTCTTCATCAGTAAATAGGGACACAATAGTACTAGCCTCATAAGATCATCATGAGGATATGAGGATTAAATGAGTTAATGTTTGTAAAGCACTCATAACACTGCCTGGCATGTAGTAGGTGCTTTATGAGTGCATGCTAAAAATTTTTCTATAATCTGTCAAAATATAGCACACGGCACAATTTCATTGTTAGCTGTTTCCATGTGGGTCCTATTTGCACTCCACCTGCTATGAAGGGTAGAAAACACATTCAACCCATCTTTGACCCTAGCCCACTGCCTGATTCATGTTTGGTGCTCAGTAAAGTGGCTAGATTGAAATAAACCAGGAAAAGGGGCATGGGCACCAGAGAGCTGTCCAGATAAAGCAGATACTGAAACTGCTGATTGGGTGTAGGGCACAGGCAGTAACTCTTCTCTTCCTGGAGTGTTTGATCGGCCTAGAATTTGCTTCACTGTGGTTGGTCCAGGAAGCCCTGGCCAGAGGCTGTGAGAAACTAGAAGAAGGTGGGACAAAAGGCCCTGTGTTAGATAAAGAGCATGGCTTTCGAACCAGCAGTCAGAACCCGCGTCGTTATGGAGATCAGTGCCCATGGAAATGAGACAGAAACAACCACCATTTACTGAGCACCTTCCAGGTAGATAGGCATCAGCTAAGTATTTACTACGTCCATTTACAGATGGGGCTGAGCGAGGTTAAGCGAGATACAAAGCGAATAAAATGGAAGAGTGAAGATTGGAACACAGGTGTGTGAATCACACCCTGCGTACGGATGGGAAAGTGTGACCTGGCCTAGCCAAGCGCGATTCAAATGATAAAGGCCATTTTATTACAACGAAGGGCTTATGAATAACGGCAATACGACCACACTCCCGCCAGCAGGCACACCCGGGCACAGCCCGAAGGTCCCACCTCCCTTTGGCGCTTACGTGCGCTCCGTGACTACCGCGGCGGACACGGGGCCAACGACGGAGGCCGCATGCGCCCTGGCGTCCTGGAGGGCGCCCCCTCCCCCTGGCGGCTGCAGCGCCCGCACGGGGCGCATGCGTACACCCGGCGGGCGGAGGGCGGCCCCGAGCCATTGGAAAGATTTGGCCGAGCAAGTGAGCGGGAGCCGGCCGGTGGAGCGCGAGCGCGCAGGCGCGGCCGGGGTAGGGCCGCGACTCCGGAATCTCAGTGAGCCCCAGTCTGCGCCGCATCCCGAGCCGCAACCATGGCCGCCTACAAGCTGGTGCTGATCCGGCACGGCGAGAGCGCGTGGAACCTGGAGAATCGCTTTAGCGGCTGGTACGACGCCGACCTGAGCCCGGCCGGGCACGAGGAGGCGAAGCGCGGTGGGCAGGCGCTGCGAGGTGCGGAGCGGGCCGGGGCAGTGGGTGGGGGCTGCGAAGGCCCGGTCAGGCGCCGCTGGGTGAGGGCCGCTTGGCCGCCCCCGCGCCCCCCCGGAGAGCGCCTTCTCTCCAACAGTTTATTTTGCAGTTGAAAAAATGGGCCCAGGGTGGGGGATCGACTTGCTCAAGGTCACCCAGCGGAGTGTGAGTGGCCGTGCCAGGAAGAGGACCAGGGCGGTAGCCCCGCAGCTTAGTGCGCTCTCCACGACACAGCCTTGCGAAATTCCCCCTCTTCCTAGTACGAGCACTTAGTAACTCGGGGACGGGTTGCCAAATGGGATGCCCGGTGTCTTCCAGCAGCTATAACCAAGCCTACTCAAGAGGATGCTGGGGATCCTGGTGAAGCGGCAGGCCACATGCTTCTCCCCGCTGTGGGGGAGTGACGCGGCGCCTGGGGCCGGGGAGGGGCGGGGGGCGACCAACAGTGTTCTAGGTACAAAGACATCCACGTGCTTGTGTAGAATGCTGTTTACCAGCATTCCGCAAATCCTGTGTCCAAAATGCGTCCACAAATGTAATTGAGTGAATGAATGAATGAATGAATGAAGGATTTGAGTAGATCCTCTTCACAGCCCTATAAATTTTACAGGTTTTATTCCCCTCCTTCCCATCCCTCCCTGGCCCTCTTTCCTAGTTGGGAAAGTGAGGATTGGAAAGATGACTTGTCCAAGGTCACATCTTATTCCTAGTCTGCCACCCTGGTCTCTGTTCTGGGGTTGAGTACCGGGTAGGTGCGAGGAACTGGTAGGCTGTTACGGGCAAAGGTGGAAGTGGCAGTGAGATAAGCTTGCTTACCCAGGCTTGCCCCCGCTGGCAGACAGCTCTTTGTGATTTTGAAACGCTAATAAGGAAGCATTCCCTGCTGCCAGCAATTCAAAGCATCTCTGGACCGAGGAGGTGCTTCCACCGATCCTTCCCTGCTCCCTTTTAACCTCTGGACAGAGCAGCAGCCATTAAAAAGGGTCACTGATGCCTGGCTGATGTGAATCAGGTATTTGGCCCCAGTTTGCTCTCTCTAGCTTCTTGCCTTCACTGTAGATCTTTTAGAAATGAAGCAAAGGTTCAGAAAGTCTGGGAAATGTAATCCTGCTGGGGATGTGTGTGAATACCTTGGGATGGCCTGGTGTGACCTCATACCGGTTAGGAGAGGCCAGGATAGGGAAAGTGCTGGTAAAGGAGGCCATTTTCTCTCCTGCTGTCTGGCAGGAAGAACTGTATGGGTCTGTGGTGGTTTGCTGATGACTAGCCTAGGAGAAAGCAAATTGCAGCTGTCCTCTAAGACTGATCAAATGCCTTAACTTGTAATATCTTAAAATAACAGACCCTATTTCAGTTTTTAAGTAAATGTTAGTAGCATTAGTTTCAAAAGAAATCCCATTTAAAATTTTAATAACTGTTTAGGGGCATCACAGATGATTAAATAAAAAGTGAAAGACCAAAAGCAAAAACTGAATGATGAAGACTATATGAATAATCTAATACTGTAAAAGACCTAAAATAACATATTAAATTCACCAGGGCTTTAAGTATTACAGGGTTTATAAAATCTTGAATGATTTCAGGAGGAAGCTACTAAGAACTGAGTTTCCCCATGCCGTCTTGCTCCTGGGGGCGGATGGAGTCCACACTGCACAACACCAGCTAACCCCATCCCTGGGAGTGTCCTAGACTATGCTTTTGTTTGATGGCCAAGTTGAAGGAAGAGGCTTTAGAGTTCTCTGTTAAGAGTTGTAAGGGGAACTGCTCTTTTCCTCGGGGACTGACTTGTGTATCCAATGTGCAGCACTCCATTGCAAGTGGAAAATGTAGTGAAACAACCAGTAGCTTTTCAGCATGGGAGCTGAGGCTTGCCCTGTGGATAGTCACTTCCCAGTGACTCAGCCTCTTACTGGGGAGCCATTCCTCCCCATAAGATTAGGGAGGGGAGGGCTTCCCTGGTGGCGCAGTGGTTGAGAATCCGCCTGCCAATGCAGGGGACACGGGTTCGAGCCCTGGTCTGGGAAGATCCCACATGCCGCGGAGCAACTGGGCCCGTGAGCCACAATTACTGAGCCTGAGCGTCTGGAGCCTGTGCTCTGCAACAAGAGAGGCCGCGATAGTGAGAGGCCCGCGCACCGCGATGAAGAGTGGCCCCCGCTTGCCACAACTAGAGAAAGCCCTCGCACAGAAAGGAAGACACAACACAGCCATAAATAAATAAAAAAAAAAAAAAAAAAAAAAAAAGATTAGGGAGGGGATGGTAAGTGAGTCTACTCGGACTTGTCAGTGAGGCTCAGTGATGAAATCTGTGTTTTTTCCCTTGTGGGTTGTGGTGAGTTTCTTGGTGATTAATTCTCCCTTCCCCCATCAGTGTAGTTCTTACTGGCCTTATTCTCAGTTGAACGGCTGGCAGGAAAATTCACTTCACGTTTCATTAATTACTGTTGGCAACCTCAACATGAGGCAATACGCAGGAAAGTTTGTGCTGAATTTCAAAGAGGGCCTTGTAGCCTCATGGAAGAAAACAGAAGTGTTTTCCTGGCCCACTACGTAAGGAAAGGGCCACCTCCCCATTAAAGTGGGAGGGAGAATAATCGTTTGTGAAACATGAAGTAAGACAAATAGTTGTAACTTACTGGTTGGGCCAACATAACTTGATACCACCCCTCAGTAACTGCTGTGTATGGAGGAGAGGTTCATTTACAAATGCATCAGACAGTGCGCAGCATTTGCTTTTTCTCCAATGAGTAGCTTCTCTTAAACTTGGTTTAACAATTGACGTAGGTAGATTATATTCTCAGGGTAGTGAGGTAATTTGACGATAGCAGAAAGGAACTGTGGATGAAGAGATTGTGATGTGATTTCCATACTCTAGGGAAGGTATAATTTCATGCAACAAACTAGTTTTATCAGCATCCTCTAAGAGCTCTTGCTGTGTCCTGATTATTGCGAGTTCAAAATCCCATTTCTCCTAGACCAGAGGTTAGAGAGGACTGAAGTATGTTAATAACTATCAATCAGAAGTGACAGTTCTAACTAAAATACAAACATCAGGATCCTTAGAAATTAGCAAACTATGGAGATAGCTAGAGGTGGTGGTTATGAGTTAGATTTGTTTTTAATAAATTTATGTATTTATTTATTTTTGGCTGCATTGAGTCTTCGTTGCTGGGCTTGGGCTTTATTTAGTTGCGGCGAGCGGGGGCTAACTCTTTGCTGCGGTGCACAGGCTTCTCATTGTGGTGGCTTCTCGTTGCGGAGCACGGGCTCTAGGCGCACGGGCTTCAGTTGTTGCAGCACGTGGGCTTTGCAGTTGCGGCTTGCGGGCTTTAGAGCTCAGGCTTAGTAGTTGTAGCTCGCGGGCTTAGCTGCTCCACTGCATGTGGGATGTTCCCAGACCAGGGCTTGAACCCGTTTCCCCTGCTTTGGCAGGCGGATTCTTAACCACCGCGCCACCAGGGAAGTCCCCTGTGAGTTAGATTTTAGAGTCATACAACCTGGGTTTTAATCTCTTTTGTGTAATAGCTGTGAGCTCGGATAATTTGCTTAACTCCTCTAGTTTCCATTTTCACCTGGTAAGATGGGTTGTAATGATGTAACCTTATAGGATTGTTATGAAGACTAAATAAAACACATACAAAGTACTCAGTCCAGTGCCTGACAGATGGTAAGCTCTCTATAAGTATTAGCTATTATATTTATTAAAAGATTCCAAGTTTTTTGAATCCTTATCTTGAAAGAATTAAAGCAAATAAATTCTTAAAATGTGCTTAAGCACAGCACTCTGGGGATTAGGAAAAGCGGCCCAGATCTCAGGTTAGCTGGTTGACAGTACATTTGGGCCTTGGGTTAGATGAATTATTGGGGAACCACTGGGAAGTATATTGTCAACTGCAACATAAATCAACAAATTTTATCTTCCCCGAAGGCAGAATATTGTTTTTCCTGCTAGGGTGTACAAAATAAAATATTTAGCCAAATAATTTTCATTTGGGTTGTCTGTATGTGATGAAATTTATATGTAAGAAAATTCTGGCTCTAGGGAATTCCCTGGCGGTCCACTGGTTACAACTCTCACTGCCGAGGGTCCGGGTTCAATCCCTGGTTGGGGAACTAAGATCCCACAAGCCACATGGCGCGGCCAAAAAGAAAGAAAGAAAATTCTTGCTCTAGAGTGGACCTGATTAGCTTATCACTTTGAACTTATAATTTCCAGATGCTGGCTATGAGTTTGACATCTGCTTCACCTCAGTGCAGAAGAGAGCAATTCGGACCCTCTGGACAGTGCTGGATGCCATTGACCAAATGTGGCTGCCAGTGGTGAGGACTTGGCGCCTTAATGAGCGACACTATGGGGGTCTGACTGGCCTCAATAAGGCAGAAACTGCTGCCAAGCACGGTGAGGCCCAGGTAAAGATCTGGAGGCGCTCCTATGATGTCCCACCACCTCCGATGGAGCCTGACCATCCCTTCTACAGCAACATCAGTAAGGTATGGACAAACGGAGGTTTGGCTTGCTCCACCCAGGACCAGGGTATTAGAATCTGGGCTTCACTCTTTTAGCTTTTATTAGGGTCTGCCTAGACCCACTGAGTTTCTAATTTATGATAAAATAGGTTTTTTGTTTTTTTTTTTTTGGCTGTGGGGCTTGTGGGATCTTAGTTCCCCAGCCAGGGATCAAACCTGGGCCCTCGGCAGTGAAAGCACAGAGTCCCAACCACTGGACCACCAGGGAATTCCCTAAAATAGTTAATTGTAATCCTCTTTCTCCAAGGAATGACCTCCACTTATTAAAAGATTTAGTTAAGAGTTTATGTTGTTTATCTAAAAAGAATGTATCTTTTTTACATCTACTGCCATGTTTTAAAAAAACCCATCCATAGCTGATAGGGCCTTCCTAAGCCAATTGCAAGATAAAGTGAATTGGTTAAAGGCTTGTAGCCTACCATTTTTTTTCTCCTTTCCTAAGTTATGTTTCTTTTGAACTGTCAATCTTCCCTATAGAGGGTAATGGGGGAGGGAGGGGCAGGATAATAATTATCCCCTTTCCCAAGCTCTCAGTGCCCTGGTGAGAGACTTTCACCCATCACTTTGATCCCTTAGGGGATGAGAAATAGGCAGAACAGATGCAACTGGTAATAACTGATAAGCTTGGATTTTTTGTTGTTTAGGATCGTAGGTATGCAGACCTCACTGAAGATCAGCTGCCCTCCTGTGAGAGTCTGAAGGACACTATTGCCAGAGCTCTGCCCTTTTGGAATGAAGAAATAGTTCCCCAGATCAAGGAGGGGAAACGAGTACTGATTGCAGCCCATGGCAACAGCCTTCGGGGCATTGTCAAGCATCTGGAGGGTATGTACGTTTTTCAGAGGGGCCCTCAAAGAGGGCTAAAGCAGAACTGTCGCTAATCTGGACTTATTTAGTATGAAGGAGACCTTCAGGAAAGGGCTGGACATATTGATAGCCTTAGAGACAGTCCAGATTGTCTCCTAGTAGAAACACACTCTCTATCCTTGTTTCTCAAAGCATCCTCTGCAGAAGCAGAGGCGGCCAGACCCCACTGGGTGCTTGTTACACATGCAGAACCTCAGGTCCCAGGTCAGACCTGATTGAGAAGATGCATCTATCACCCAGGTAATTCAGATACACATGGAAGTTTGAGATGCCCACCTCTAGACTAGGATTACTAGTCGAAACTGCTGATAAAAGTCCTTCTTAATCACAACCTGGTACAACTCCACAGATGAATCTCAATTTGCATCTTAAATTGTCTCACCCAAGGGCCTAGAGGCCCAGATGTGCTGAGTTTTGGCAGCCTGGATGGACTACGTAGGACATTTGAGATATATATAGTCCTGCTTTACTATGGGCTTCCGGATCTCACTTTGGGAGAGATACCTTTCATCCTTTTTTTTTGCTTTTCAGTGACTGAGAAATAAGTTACGGGGGCATTCCTTGGGTGAGCAATCTACTATAACACAGATCATTACTGTTATGACAAATACCAGAAAGGGTTTCTTGTTTTAATTCCTACGAAAGTCTTTGGATGACCTGTTTCCCCACCTGGAGGATGAATAGCAACGCCGGAGAGGTCTGTGGATTCATATCTTGCTTGACTGATCATAGGGGGGTGTATTTTCAGGTCTCTCCGAGGAGGCTATCATGGAGCTGAACCTGCCGACTGGCATTCCCATTGTCTATGAATTGGACAAGAACTTGAAGCCCATCAAGCCAATGCAGTTCCTGGGTGATGAAGAGACCGTGCGTAAAGCCATGGAGGCTGTGGCTGCCCAGGGCAAGGCCAAGAAGTGAGGTCGAGCAGCAGATTACTTTCCCAAGGATTACCCTTCCTCCTAAGCCCATCCATTCCTCTGCACCTCTCCCCTGCACACGTCACACTGACGACATCTGTAGGCATCTTAAGCTGTAGCTGCAGATGGGGAGCAGTGGCTCCCAATTCCATTTTAGCCATTTTATCTCTTGTACCCACTCCCTTCATACAGTCTAGTCAGAATGGCACCTCTGGGGCATGGTTCTCAGTCCAAGCCAAGGGAAGATTTATCCAAGAGCGTTGAGAGGTAGTAACTGGGGCGGGGCGTTGCTAGTGGTTTGTTTATTACTAAGGACCTGCTTGAGTAGGGGATAGGGAGGAACCATGCCAAGGTGTGACCAATGAGGAGAAGCAAGAGAGCCTATTTGTGTTCCCAGAGGCTAGCTGGGCACTGTTCTGTTCAGGTGACTGGGGGCTCTAGTCATTCCAGTGGAAGATGAATGTAACCTGCATGGTGATTCAATCAAACACTTTCTCCCTGACTCCAAAAGACTGGGATCAATCCTGAATGTTTATGTGTTGCATTTACTTTTACAAAAGAAAAATTTATATATATATATATAAATAAATTTAAAAAAAAACCCTTCTGGGGTTTCTAGTGGCGGTTGAAATATTCCCACATGTGGTCATCAGAAAATGAGCCATTCCTTACACCGTCATGGGATAAGGTCCTTGACTTCTAAGGTGTAGGAGTTCATCCTGCTGTGTGTTTTAGAATCTCCACCCCACCCCGCCTTATTGTTTTATGGCAGCGGAATGCCTCTTGATCACGTCCAAGTGTGTCTTTCACTGTGCCTGATTTCTGAATCATGTTCCAGTTGCTTGGCCCACCACTTAGGCCCAGTACTCATTTGAGCATAACTAACTAACTGTAGTAAATCTTTTTTCCAGGTCAGTATGATAAAGGAGTGACGTGCAATATTTTCTGTGTCATGTGTGGTATGTCTTATTTGAGGAAATCAACTCGAACATTCAACTTGAAATGTCTCTCATTACCCAAGTCCTTGTATGACAGATTAAGAGCTTTTAGGACAACCAGTCACAACTTTACATAGCCTGGTCCAAGTATCATGTATGTCACTGGGTTTCAGTGTTGGAGAGCTGAACTCTGTATTCCTGTTGCCTCTCTACAGCTCTTGCTCAGTGGTGCTGGTTACCGAACACTGGAAAATCAAATTCTGAAACTCTATTATGCCCTCTTTAACGTAAGGTAAATGCTTGTTTACTAGACTTAAAAAAGCCAATCCTTTTTTTATTAGTAACTTTTAAACTTGATTCACACCTTCTTTTTGGCCCCTAAAATTTTAACCCTGTCAGTCAACTAATTAACATCCTCAAAAATTACACATGCAGGAGAAAAGGGATATACAGTCATCCCTTGGTATCTGCAGCGGGGGACTGGTTCCAGGACTCCTGTGGATACCAAAATTAACAGAAGCTAAAGTGCCTTATATAAAACTGAGTAGTACAGTTGGCCCTCCGTATTCACAGGTTTCACATCCATAAATAGGGAGGGCCGACTAATTATATATGTAATAGGGAAGGGGCACTACTCACATTTACCTTTTCTCTAAGGCCTTTGAAAAGATCACTGGAACGTGAGAAAGCCCATAATGCCTTTCTCTTCTAGTAGGAGCAAGTAACACCATCCATAAAGCTCTTATGAAGTGCCTCTATGCTAGCCATTGGGTGAGGCACATTACCTGCATAATCTCCAATCTTGACAACCTCTGAAAGGGCTGGTATCCCCAGTTTACAGAAGAGGAAACATGCTGAAAACAATAACAGAAACTTGCCAGAAGGTACACTACTAAGTACTGGAACCCAGATGAATGTTACTGCAACTAAATCAAGATTCTTATTCTAAAATTTAAGTACTTTTAAGCATCTTGCTTTTCAAGTTTAGTTTTTTATTTGATCTACACATTAATCCTAGGAAGACCTTTAGTAATTTAAGTCTCCAGTAGCCTGGTGGGATGTTAGTTTACTTAGCTTGTACTGAATCTTAGACCAGAAGTTGGTAATTTTGTTTGATCAAGTGCTCTTCACCCAAATCAGGCTGGATCAGCTTTGATTAATACTGCTCTATGTCCTGACATCACTTGAGTTTACAGCAGTCTCCATTCCTGGCAAGTTAGACTCCTGGCTAGAACTCCTGCCTTATGGGCAGGAAAATAACAGAAAGCCAGCCTCATTTACCATTATGGCTAGGAGGCCAACAACTACTATCCCTCCAAGACTGTTTCTTAGCCAGGGTAGCACATCAGAATCACCTGTGGAGCTGAACAAACCCTAAACACCCGCAGGTTCACCCATGAGATTCGTGAGCAGAGCTAGGGCACCTGCAGTCTTTTTTTCTCCCTGCACTCCCCCTGCTACCCCTTTACCACTTATAGGCAATTTTGAAGTTCACCTAACCCAGGCTGAGAACCACTTTTCCAAGGCACAGAAAGAATATTCTCCCTGTCTCTAGATTAGCAAATATCACCATTACTACATATCAATCACTGTTTGGGCATAGCTATTCAGTCAACTATGAGTACACTCAAAAAATTTTTATTGAGCATTTGCTACGTGTTAATCACAGTACCATGTACTGGAGATTCGAAGATAGAGAAGACAGCATGCTGCCCTAAAAGCTAAGGTAAGTAGGGATGACAGGCACACAACTAACATGTAATAAAATATTGCATGGTTAAGGGTGAGAAAATCTAACCTGGTTCGCAGCAAATCAGAAGGCCATTACCCAGTTGTTTCAAATGTTCTTCTTTATGACACTTTAAAATTACTGTTTGAAATTATAACATTTCCATATTTGTTTACTTTCATTTGTCTCCCCTCTCACCAATGGTCCCCCCCCACTAGAATGTAAGCTCCACAAGGAAAGGATTCTATCATGTTCACTGCTTTACTCCCTAGTTCCTGGAGCAGTGGTGGGCAGAGGAGTTGCTCAAATATATTTACATAATGAATGAATGATGTCCAACAAGCACTTATAATTAATTAACCAATGTCAATTTGGAGAGCCTCTAATTGCATGCCTGAGGTTTCTGTTCAATACTTGGAAAAATGAGGCACCATGGTACAGAAGGAAGGGCCCGGGCTTTACAGTAAAACAGATCTGAGTTTGAACACTGTTCTGCCTCTTGATGTCTGTGAGATTTATTAATTTTTCTAAGCCTTAGTTTACTTATCTGTAACGTGGGAATAATTGCTACTTTTCCAGGTCACTGTGAAGTTCAGAGATAACATAAGTAAAATGGCTAACACTGTTGAGAAAATCAACTGGTTGCATCCTTCTGCAAGGCAATAAGGGAGAATCGAACCAAAAATTTAAATATGCATATTCTTTTACTCAGCATTACACTGCTAGGAATCTGTTTTGCAAAAGAATCATAGGCATGAACAAAGATATATGGTATAGGGATTTTCTATGCAGCACTGTCTGTTAAAGAGAAAAAGTTTAAAAATATCTATCAATAGGAGACTGATTATATCAATACAAACTACACTGAAGTATCTAGCATTTAGTAGATACCTGATAGAAGGCAATCAGTTATATAATAACAACAATAATATATAACAGTAATATTGGTGTGTACTAACCACTTTTATACATTTCTTCCTCATAATAATCCTATGAGGTCATACTATTCCAGATGAGGAAACAGACTTAAAGAAATAAAAATAATTTGCTCAAGTATCAGTTCAACATCCTGATTGTTATAGTACAGCATATTATTATTTTGCAAAATGTCACCACTGGGGGAAACTGGGAAAAGTGCGTAAGGGATCTCTGTATTATTTCTTAAAACTGCAATTACTTACAATTATGTCAATAAAAATTTCAATTAAAAAAAACAAAACAACGTATAACCCGGTTTAAGGCAACTAGAGGACACAAACCCACGTGGGATGACTCCAAAGCTTACCCCAACAATTCTCACTTCACAGAGAAGACATGGGCTCCCTAATAACATCTCAAGAAGTGACATAATTCATCTTTCCTTTCATTCTCTCTGCAACCTCCCCATGCTTAACCCTCATCCTTTGCTTGTCCTCAAGCTTGTGTGTACATTCCTGATTCTGCACTTTGCTTGGGCTTCTCTCTCTGTTCTGAATATCTTCACCTCACTTATCTTAGTTCTTTAATTCCTTTCACTTCATGTTACAAATCCTTTCCTGGCCACTACACTTGATAGTGTTCTGTACCTCTTTTCAATTCAGATTTAACATTTCCTGGAGTGTCTACTGTATCAGTAATACTTTGTTTACCAAATTACTTTCAGAATTACTCACATGCTACCTGAATCACCACATGTGTCCCATAATTTTCACTAAACCATAATCTCTCTAAATGAGGGAATGTATATAAAGTACTTAACCTAGGGCCTGACACATAGCAAGTACTCAATAAGCAAAAGTATGTACAACAGAATATACAAAAAAGATTGGCAATTAGGCATTGTCTAGAGCAAGAAAGCACGTAACACGTCTGTTAATCGGTGCCACCAGGCAAGACCCTGCTCTCAATGTCATGACACTGTTTAGATTCTTTTCCCTACTCAGTATAACAGAAACCATAAAATTCTTTTTGTAAAAATGTTTTCTTTGTCACAGCAAAAAATACATATTTATAAGACTGTCACAAAGAACAGGCTATTTCCACCATCATACAGTTGGTTTGCTGGTGCCTCCAAAAGAGAAAATTTATCACTCAAGAGAATGAAATCCACTGAATGATTCACAGGAAAAATGTTCTGCCTACAGAGTAAGATTTTTCTAGAGGTGGCTGCTGGCCAGCCCCAGGTGCCTGAATGAAGACAACGGCATCCTGATGTCACTTTCACACATGTACTCTTGGAAAGAGCTTACTCCCATGCATGGGGTAAAGTGTGGCTTCTTAGGTCTGTAAGAATTCAGGCTGTACTCGGGCCACTTTCCGGAATTCTTTAGTGTGGGTCTTAGGGCACTGCATCTCACACCAGCTGATGGGAACCATCTGGACACCTGGAAGGAAAAAGGTGGAGTTGGAGATGGGACCCCAAATATTTGCTTGAGACCCTTCTCTTTTCAGCTGGGTATGAACTGAAGTGTCACCAAGCTGCCTAGTGAACCTCACCTCATACAGAAAAAAACCTTGTTTATTCCACTGATTTATGGAGTGAGTGCCTCTTTTCCTTAGATTATATAAGGAGAATCATTCTAATCTCAGTAGTAAGTATCTATACTAGTATTGCTTTTTAGATAATTAAAAAACAAGGGAAATGAGGGAAAACAATGGACTAATCCCAAACCTTAGCTCCCAGGTAAAGGTAAGCATGTGGAAGCATGGACAAACTCACCCGATTCACTGTGGGCCACCACCACTCCCAGCTCATTTTCGGCAGTGGTTAGGAGGTAGTTGGACTGCGCATCACCTAGGGAGATCTAGTCACATCACATTGGTAAAGGAAAACAGAGTTATAAGCCTTCCCTCCCATAGCCACTTGAGTAGTTTCTCTACTTCCATTTCTTCTTTTGACAAAGGACTACAAGTCTGAGGGGAATAAAGGATACCACTTTGGCCAAGACAATGTCCCCTGGGCGGAAACTCTTATAAATTTCAACCTGTAAAGAAAGAACAGGAGTGTTAAGTGAAAGCTTCGAATCAGGTCTACATGAAACTATTAACACCCCTGGCAGAACCAGTCTACTTCTAATCTCAGAGGGTAGAAGTCATCACTACTCAAGTCAATCAACAACTTTTATTGTTTCTGTGGCATCATCACATAAATGAAAGATTTTGAACTCAGTAACCAGATCAGGAATCTGACTTGGACAAAAGTACTACAGTTGCTCTGAAAGGCTCCAGAGTAAGTCTGAGGAAACAGCAATGAATAAATACATGGCTTCAAAGGCAAAGAGTAAACTAGCCCCTCTCTGGTCAACAAAGTGAACAAAAATGATGTGAAGAGGAAAGGGACAGTGAAGTGAATTCCACACCTTCCAGAAGGGAACACCTTAAAATTCCTTGGACTCCACATTTCCACAGACCTTTCAAATTCACTGGAATAATTTAAAAGGATTGAGATTCCTAAAGCCATGAAAAAAAAAAAGAACCAACCAACAACCTTGTCTTTTTCAGTAGCTCGGACGTCTTCCTTGCTGTAAAGAAAAAAGAATTAATAGAAAGGTTAATTATCTGTGAGAAAGAATTATCCTGCAGACTCCTGGCAGACAAAGAGCTACAAGACCAGAGAGAACAAGTCCTAATGGGGACCCAGCTGCCACCCAGAGGAGCAGGGTGAAGAAGTATCCCTAGTCCTCTCCTGGAGGAGAAAACCACATTTCCCATTCTTGGATCACACAGAGCAGCAGTATCAATACCTCCCACTAGAGGAAAGTGGATCAGATTTAGCGGGGAAGGATAAGGAACTTCGCTGCCTTAGGAGAGCTTGAACAGAAGCACCACAGAACAACACAGAATCCTGAGGGTGGAAAGAGCCTCAGACGTTAAATTATCTAGCTCACAAGAACTGTTTGTCCCTTCTCAAGAACCCATAGGAAAAAAATTGACCATTTCACCCACTACCCTTCTTATTGTTTTACAGTCCTTGGGTTTAACTGATATTAAATTCAAGAAAGAAAGGTACTTCCTAAAATGCTTTCTACTTTGTTTGATATGAATCATCCCTACAATGCTAATCTCCAGCTTAGCTCAACCCTTTTTTTTTTTTTTAAATAAATTTATTTATTTATTTATTTATTTTTGGCTGTGTTGGGTCTTCGTTTCTGTGCGAGGGCTTTCTCTAGTTGCGGCAAGCGGGGGCCACTCTTCATCGCGGTGCGCGGGCCTCTCACTGTCGTGGCCTCTCTTCTTGCGGAGTACAGGCTCCAGACGCGCAGGCTCAGCAGTTGTGACTCACGGGCCTATTTGCTCCGCAGCATGTGGGATCTTCCCAGACCAGGGCACAAACCCGTGTCCCCTGCATTGGCAGGCAGATTCTCAACCACTGCGCCACCAGGGAAGCCCCCCTTTTTGTTTTATTTAAAGCCCTATCTCATTAATATTTTCCTTTTGTCCTAACTCACATGTTTTAACGTTTTCTTTGGCTACTACCTGGGGAGAATCAAAGCACAAAAGAAGAGAGAAATGGGCAGGAATAGAGAATGTAATTGTTCCTAAAAATTCTAGGCTCCCATTCTATCCTAATCTCAGTCCAGGTGCTGAGGCAAATATGAAGACAAAAATACTTCTTACCGGATAGTTCCTCGAAAAGAGTTCTTAAGTGGCGTGGACCCCACATATAGGATGTGTACTTTGGCAAAGCGTGAATTGATGCTAGAGACCTGTGGAATAGAGAAATGAGCAGCATGAGAGTGAGTATTAGTCGTTGGCAGCTGAAGGAGGCAGGAATAAACTAGGAAAGACTAGGATTTTGGTCCAAGCAACCCTACTAAGTATAGAGTTTAAGACAAGTTAACTCCTACTTATCCCTGTATAAGTCATATT
The DNA here is from genome assembly GCF_028564815.1 of Eubalaena glacialis. Lineage (NCBI taxonomy): Eukaryota > Metazoa > Chordata > Mammalia > Artiodactyla > Balaenidae > Eubalaena > Eubalaena glacialis. Next base: position 31,089,172 of record NC_083716.1, on the reverse strand, counting down.
CGTAAAGTGGAATAAGAGCCACTCTGGCCACTTAATAGAGTTACTGTGGAAATCAAATAATATGGAATAGATTTTGAAAAATATACAAGTCTAACATAAATACACAAGGGTATTTATAGTATATAGCAAATCTAGCTAGACCTTTAACAGATCTTACTATGAGCCCTGTAGTGTGAACAGAATTTAAGTCTCCATTTCAGCTGCTGCATAATATTTAGATCACTGCCTCTCCAGTTATTTTCAAAATAACACATACATTCTCTCTCCCTTTCTGTTTTTTTAAAATTTGGCCACGCTTCGCAGCTTGCGGGATCTTAGCTCCTTGACCAGGGATTGAACCCACGCCCTCAGCAGTGAAAGCTCGGAGTACTAACCACTGGATCGCCAGGGAATCCCCACATAGATTTTCTGCTGGAGAAATTTATAGAGAAAAACTAAGAGCTGCAAGTTAATTTAACTGGCAGAGAGTGGGGATGGGCAGGGAGTACTGACATATTATAGTTACTGACCAGTACCACATTAATCTGTACTTCCCCTCAAAGACTTTATCAAATCTTTTGTTTCTCTGCAGAAAGAGTTTTGCTTCAGATGTTCAAAAATGGGCCTTCTGGGACTTCCCTGGTGGCGCAGTGGTTGAGACTCCGTGCTCCCAGTGCAGGGGGCCCGGGTTCAATCCCTGGTTGGGGAACTAGATCCCACATGCATGCCGCAACTAAGAGTTTACATGCCACAACTAAGAAGCCCACATGCTGCAACTAAGGAGCCCGCCTGCCACAACTAAGGAGCTGGTGAGCCACAACTAAAGGAGTCCTCGAGCTGCAACTAAGGAGTCCACATGCTGCAACTAAGGAGCCCACCTGCTGCAACTAAGACCCGGCACAACCAAATAAATAAATATTAAAAAAAAAAAAAAAAAGGGCTTCCTTATCACCCTTTGGTGCCCGTCTCCCAGACAAAAGTAAAAAATTACAAACTCAGGGAATCAGCTCTGTGAAAGAACTATGCAAGCTTGAACTTGACCTCATTGATCATTATCCTAGAAATCTCTAGACCAGCATAGTCCAGTAAAACTTTCTGTGATGATAGAAATATTCTGTGTTGACCAATATGGCAGCCACCAACCACCTGTGGCTACTGAGCACTTGAAATGTACCTAGTGGAACTGAGAAAATAAATTTTAAATTTTGTTTAATTTTAATTTATTTAAATTTAAATGGCCATATGTGGCTACTGGTTACCATATTGGACAGTGCAGCTCTACAGTGATCATTATTTCAGCATTGGACAGTATCCTAAGCAGGGAGGTTAGGACCAACTTACCTTACAGGTTACAATAGCTCCCACATCTGGCAGTAATTGGGACTCTGTTTCTCTCATCACAGATATGACAGGAAGCTACAAAGAGAACCATAAAACATGAATATCCTCGCTAAGTCTTGGGTAAAAGTGTCTGTGGCTTGAGAATAATATAGGAATGCCTTGGGCCACAGCTGAGGTCACAAGGGCAGGTGGACTACAGATTCATTTGCAGCCCAGAGCAGAAAGCCTTAGAAATTTTAGGCTATAGGATGGCCAAGGAGCCACAGGAAGAAAGCTGCTAGAAGACATAATCTAAACATTTCAGATGAGTTCTAAGTTTTCTGGTGATTTTCTTAGAGTTTTTTGGCATACAACTATATTGCCTGTAATCATGGATAATGTGACTCTTTCCTCCAAAGTTATATCTTTCTTTCTGTTTGTCATTTTATTGGACAGGCTAGAATTTCCAAATAAATGTTATATAATAGTGGCCATACTTGTTTACTTCTATTTTAAGGGAATACTTAACAGAGTTTCCTCTTGAGCATGGTATTGGCTATTGATGTAGGCAAGGTATTTTTGAGCCTCATTTTTTATTAATCTCTCCCTTGTTCACTATGCCTCAGCTCTCCTGGCCTTTTTTCAGTTTCACGAATTCACTAAATTTCTTCCCATCTCAGGATCTCTATTCAACCTGTTCTTTATGCTCACCCACTCAACTCTTACTTATCCTTTAGATTCAGGTTAAATGTCACTTCTGACTAGGGTGGGTTTGCCTGTTACATGTTCTCATGGTACCCCGTAATATTCTTTCAGAGCAGGAATCACATTTGTAAGCATACATTCATTTGAGCATATATTTGCTTACAGTTTGTTTGTGCCCCCTGATAAGAGACCATGTGTATTTGGCTCATTACGACATCCCTAGAGGTCAGCACTGTGCCTGGCAGATGAAAATGCTCCATAGAGAGCTATATGTATAGCTATGAAATGGACAAACTTTCAAAAACTAAGGAAATTCCCAAATTGATCGAATAAAAAGTCTCTCATTTTATAGATGAGGAAGAACCTAAAACCAGAGGGTTTAAGTTTCTTATCTAAAGCAGAATCAAGGTTTAGTCAATACTGAAGTGTTCTAACTCTGAATCCTCTTTCTACTATGCTCCCTGTCTTTAAGCTGCTCCTTCAAGAACTGCTTATCTGATCCTGAGCTAATCGTGGATCAGCCTCTGGAACCAGGGAGAATAATATTACTCAGGCATTCAACAAACATCTACTGAGCATTTATCTTGTGCTAGGCGCGGAGGTTATGGGAGTGAGGCCTGCTTTCATGAAGTCTACGGGAGAAGGGTCTAATGGGGAACTTATTGATATAACTGAGTGTTTAATTACATGCTGAGCTAAGTGCTTAGAAAGGGAAGAATACAGCTCTTTGTGAGTGTTCAACAAAACAAACAAAAACAAAACTTTTTTCGACTAGTGGTGTCTAGGAGAGCTTCTCTGAGAAAGTGATACTAGTGAGGCTATCTGAAGGGTAGGTAGGAATTGAATAGGCTAAGGAAGAGAGGAGCGTGTGTACAAAGGCTCTGTGGCGCACTGGCGACACTAATAGAAGCCAGTAGTACTAGATAGCAGAGAGTGAGGCTCGGGTAGCGGAGCGAGATAAAGCCGGAGAGGTAGGCGACATTCGGACAGGATTCAGCTCACTCTTCCCCCAACTTGCTTCTCCGAGTGTCAGCAACACAACCAAGCCGGACCAACAAAACTGTTCTGTGATGGCTAAGTGCCCGGCAGCGGGGACTACAGCTGTTAAAACTTAAGAGACCAACTTCTTCTACTGAACGAGGGACTGAAGACGCGCCCACAGGTCCCCTGCCTAAGAACTGCGAAATCAAAGGCAGCCTAAGAGAAAGGCAGAGACGGAGAAGAGGGGAAGCCGCCCCCTTTACCGCGCCGTTCTCGCTGCTCTTTATCAGGCAGCCAGCAAGCGACGAAAAGATGTAGCCATGCCGGGTGTAGGTGCCGCTGCCCGGGCTGCCCTCTTCCAAGTTACACAGACGTTCGCCTGCGGAAAAAACGCTGCATCAGCCACGGGTCCGCAGAAACTGTTGGTCGTCGGGCCTTCCTGCCTCCGTCCCTGCCCAGGATTCGCTCTGGGTACCGCTGACTTACCGGGGATGCAGTACCTCACGGGTGGCGCCATGACTGACCCCATCCCAAGTCCGGAGGAAAATGAAGCCGATCTCTCATTGGCCAACATCCAGGTGCAGTTCCGCAGTAAGAAACGTGCCAATTGGTGAGCTTTATCACGTGATCACCGGGAGCGCCTCCTTGAGATGTAAACTCCATTTCCCAGATTGCCCCGGGACGAGCCCGGGGGCGGAGCTCCGGCCCGCATGCGCTTGCGCTTGCGGGCAAGGATGGGCGGGCGGCGGGTCCGGGTCTGGAGGCTGGAGCTGTGGGCTGTGGGCCATGGTTGGTTGGATTGAGCCAGGCCGGGCCGGGGCGCCGAGCTGGAGGGGGTGGCAGTGAGCGGCGGCGGAGGCTGCAGGGTTCGATTTGGCTGACTGGGGAGTCGGCCGGTGGCAGGTAAGAGCGAAGCCGCGGCCTTTGCTGCCCGGTCCTTTCCCTTTTTCTAGGGTCGGGCCCTGTTCTGGGGCCTTGTGAGTTCCTGCTCTGCACGGCCTTGCCCTCGAACCGGGCGGAGCGCACCCTCCGGGCAGCCTTAAGGCGCGGAACTGGAAGGTCAGCCCACCCAGCTCGCCCATTTCACAGATTTGGAAACTCAGCCCCAGAGATAGGATTTGACTTGTACAGTGTCTCTAGAGACCAAACCGGTACCCAAGTTATTTTACTTCCTGTCCATCATAACTTTGGCCACGCCAGCCTTTTTGAGAAATAAAACCTTTCCCTGGTTTCTGTAACTGCAGCTTTCCGATCTTGCTGTCGGATCCTGTCAAGCGGAGCATGTTAGTCTGGAAGGGAAGTCTGCACATGAATAAAATGCTGCTCTTACTGATGATTGACATCTGCTGCTTGAGGCTGTAAACATCCTGAGAACAGCCTTTGTCCAAATGAGATTTGTCGACCTTCTTCTCAGTTTCCTCTGCCTTCTGGTGGCTTTGGAATCTGTGTGTGTACTCCCACCCCCACCCCTATGTCCCTCATATACGGTTTCCCCTTGGGAAAGAGATGGTGACTTAGACCCTTGGGAAGAGGGGGGTGCTGTGGCCTGCAGTCCCCTCTGATCTGGTGGCAGATGTCACTAAGTGGCTACTACTGAGGGATCAGAGCGCTCAGAGCTTGTGCTGGGGGTGATAGCCAAACTGTGCGTGCTCTATTTCCTGCCCTGTTCACTTCCATCACCACCCCTTGCCCCTACCACACACAATTTTTTGAGCTCTGCTTTACCTCAATTTCCTGAGATGAAATGTTCAGTTGTGGCCCCATGGACTACATATCTCTTCCCTGGCATTCCCATACCCCCCAAACCCCACTAGCTAAAATAAGGGGTGTGGTGGGCTTGGCTTCAGGCTTCTTTTACACAAATCTGATCTTTAGCTCTGCACCTACAAGCTTTTAGCTTACATGTTTGGGTTGATTTCTGGTTGGACTAGTTTTTAAAAACGACTTCTAGCTCTTAAGTGCTATGATTCTAACAATGGTTTTCATTTCTCAGCGCACACTTAGTGTTATCATGTTGGCGGGAGTGTCCTTGCTGTTATTTGTAGGACAGATAGACATCTGACCAGCCTTTCCACTTCAGCATCCCTCCAGTTCATTCATTCAACAAGTATTTATTGAGCACTTCCATGATCCAGGTATTGCGCTAAGCACTTTATAAACATTTTGTTTACATCTTACCAAGTGTATATATAGAATCATAAAGGGGTAGAGCAGGAAGGGACCTTAGTATTTAATCCTACCCTCTCACTGAATGGGAACACAAGAAAATTGAGTCCCAACAGGGTTTGGTGATTTGCCCAAGGTCACAGAACTACTTAAGGGCAGAATTGAACCCTAAGTAGTCGAGTTATGGGGCAGGTGAGAGTTGGTCAGTCTAGTGCTTGAGGCAGGCATTTCCTGTAGAGCTCAGTAATTCTGGAAGTGGTTGAGAACAAGCTGAAAAGTGGAGAATCAGAGAAGGAAGATTTTTTTTGTAGACAGGAGAGATGGCATATAATTCATGTTTATTACAGATGAGGAATGCATCTTATTTGCAAGCTATTGTTATAAAAAGTATTTTAGTAAATAGGAAACTCTCCATTAGCCATAGAAAGGGAATGAACAATGGTGCGGATGACCTAAGTCACCTGGATTTGCTATGGGGTAAAATGTTTTGTCCCACTCTTACGTTAGATTTTAGCTGTATACTATTCGAAAATTCATGCTTCAAGCCAAATCATGATTCCACACAATAGGAGTCCAACTCAAAGGAGGCAGGAAGAAGTTTGAGCTTTTCCTTTTTCTTTTTCTACACTGCCCCTTAATTCTCTTAGACCCTCGGAGGTGATGGGAATGGCCACTTACTTTATCCTGGTACAGAGAGTAGGTCCCTACTGAATTGTCTGTCTTCTCTTTGCTGGCCTTGTCTGCTGGATTTCTTTTTGCTTTAGGTCTTTAGAGGGCTTGTGGAAGGAGGTAATTACGTTTTCTTTGAAAGGCCTCTTGTGGGGATGAGCCAGGGTGCAAGGCGAGTACCTTGCTCCCGTTACTGAAATGAAACCACCCCTACAGTGGAGCAGCCTCCTCCAGTTTCTGCTGGGTCTTGAGCTGCCTGTTAAATAAGTCAGTGGAGTTGCTGAGGACAAAGTAGCCGTAGGAGAAAATCAGATAATTTCTTTTCTGGTAAAGCCTTTAATCTGCAGAATTGATGAGACTGTCATCGAAGGAATCTGTGTCTTCTCTTCTGGGCATTGCCTGGGCAGCTGACCTCCTGTGGCTATTAGATGAGGTAAAAACCACATGGAGGAGGTGAAGGCACTTGCAGAGGAGCCATGCACAGGGCTAAAGAGCCGGGAAGGTTGGTTGGGAAGCTTGGGGCCAATGGCAGCAGCCGCAGAGAAAGCTCTCGAGTGTCCAACTAGAACAGGGCAGGGGAGACTCATCACTCAGAGGGCAGGCCCTGTGGTCTTCAGGAGCCACCAGCCCTCCTCCCACTGCCAGTGTCTCCTGCCTGTGGTGGTGTTCTGCTCTGAACACCAGAAATTGTCTTGGCTTCAGTAAGCTTGGGGTGGGGCTGGGACTAGAATTGGAGACAAAGCATCTTATGTCATGCAAGGGGTAGCTGAGCTGTCCTGACAGGACACAGAGACTCTCATGCCACCAGGCCTGTAACGTCAGCAGGAAGGTTGAGTATCTTTTGCCAAGACTCAGGTAGCACCAGGGAAGATCTAGGTGCCGGATCCACATGCTGTGAACTCACTCCCCCACTGGCTGTTCCTGGTGAAGACAGTTGTTAGGAGGTAGGCCAATGGGTGAGGGCAGGCAGGAGACGCCGGGACACCTCTGCTACCGTGGCCAGGCCCTCAGAGGCACATGGATGGCTTTGTGCACGTAGGTCGGGCTCTACCCAGTGGTCTATCTACGCAGATAACTCCAGAGACCCTGCTTTGGCTTGGAGTCACCTCCCTACTTCCCACACCTACTGACTGGCCCAGCGGGCCTCAGTCTTAGGTCTTTGCCTCTAAGCTCCCCACTGGTGGGGCAGGGAGGGACAGGACCCAGGCTGGCCCCTCACAGTTGTGTGCTCTCCTAGGAGCCATGCGGGGCCAGCGGAGCCTGCTGCTGGGCCCTGCCCGCCTCTGCCTGCGCCTGCTTCTGCTCCTGGGCTACAGGCGCCGCTGCCCACCTCTGCTCCGTGGCCTGGTTCAGCGCTGGCGCTATGGCAAGGTCTGCCTGTGCTCCCTGCTCTACAACTCCTTTGGGGGCAGTGACACCGCTGTGGATGCTGCCTTTGAGCCTATCTACTGGCTGGTGGACAACGTGATCCGCTGGTGTGGGGTGGTGAGTGATGCCTGGGGACAGGAAAAGGGATGTTTGGGGGTAGCAGAGGGACATGGATCTGATGGACCTACACTGGGTTTGGACCCACACTGGCCTCCTACCCTGGGGAAACTCCCGAGTCTACTCTGGGTGTTGGCGAGCTCTCTCACTGAGTCTTCTTGACCTCCCTGGTGTCGGCAGGTGTTCGTGGTGCTGGTGATCGTGCTGACCAGCTCCATCGTGGCCATCGCCTACCTGTGTGTCCTGCCCCTCATCCTTCAAACCTACTCAGTGCCACGACTCTGCTGGCATTTCTTCTATAGTCACTGGAATCTGATCCTCATCGTCTTCCATTACTACCAGGCTATCACCACTCCACCTGGATACCCACCCCCGGTGGGTCCCCCCTCAGGGGCATGGGGGAGGGAGAGAACTGCAGCCTATTGGAGCCAGTCCCAGGAGTGCGGAGGGAGAGTGCCTTGGTATTTTGGAGGTACGAAACTGGTGCTGCCACAGTTGTCATGGTGCTTTTCTCCTTCTGCACAGGGCAGGAATGATATCACAACGGTCTCCATCTGTAAGAAGTGCATTAACCCCAAGCCAGCCCGAACACACCACTGCAGCATCTGCAATAGGTGGGTCTCTGGGAACCCCAGCTGTGGCCCTTTTGCTGTAGCTCTAGGGCAGAACCTAGACCTGGAATTTGACAGGACATTTATGAGGCACCCGTCATGTGCCAGGCAGTGTGCCCTCTATATCGGGACACCTGGTCCTCAGGATGGTCCTGCAAGTTCCGCATTATCACCGCTTGTGGAAAGTGAGATTCAGAGAGATGGGCCAGGGTAGGCAAGAGACCCCGAGTTAGCTTGTCCAGTGTCATGTAGCCAGTGAAGCAGGGTTTGAAGCAAGGCCTGGCTCTCCTCAAAGTCTGTGCCCTTTCCACCTCAGCAGGATGCTGGTCCTTATAGGAAAGGATTGGCACTGACATCTCAAGATCCTTGGCCACCGTAACAGAGCCTGTGTCCCTCCCTCACAGGTGTGTGCTGAAGATGGATCATCACTGCCGTATCCTTTTATTATCTCTTCTGCCTGAGGCCTCCTTCTTTAGCTCCAGAGCACTGCAGAGGTTTAAGGGCCACAAACCCAAGGCTTCTAGCATCACCCTGCAGAGAACACTGGGCTCATGAGAAGTTTGTAGAAGAGCAGTTTTCGGGGCTGACATCTCCTGGGAAAAGCAGGAGGCTTACATGCTCTCTGGGATGGATCTTCTTGGAGCAAGGCACCCATCCCTAACAGCTCTTTCTTTTGTAGACTGTTGTGCTAACATCTATTGGATGGAAAGAGATGTTTGGTTCAGTGGGTTGTCCAGTGGGTGTCCAGATAGAACCATTCTTCCCTTGCTGCTGTCCCACACAGATGTCTGGTTAACCCGTTAGGTTGAAGTATTGGCAGACTCATTTTACTGAAGGATTTCAGTTTTCATGATCTCCTGATGGGACTTGTGAGGGCTTTGAAAAGCTTTAACACTTTCACCTCAACTTCAAGGAAGTCCCATATTTTTCTGCCTTTGGTGACAGGAAGCCTTGGGCTTGGATGATGTTGTCAGGAACCAAGGATGAACCAGAGAAACCTGGACACCCCCTGAAGTTGTGTGTTTGGTCTTGTCCTTAATCCTGCCCCCACAGCCTGGCTAAACAACTGTGTAGGCCACTATAACCATCGGTACTTCTTCTCTTTCTGCTTTTTCATGACTCTGGGCTGTGTCTACTGCAGCTACGGAAGTTGGGACCTTTTCCGGGAGGCTTATGCTGCCATCGAGGTGAGCCTATAGTTAGGAGCAGGGCAGCTCAATAGAGAGCACTTTGGGGTGTGGAATCCATCCCTAAGGAGTGGGGCTGGTAGCACCCCCCATCCTAGAGGCCTGAGAGTATAACCAGCACTGTTTTCCATCCCCTTAGAAAATGAAACAGCTCGACAAGAACAAACTACAGGCGGTTGCCAACCAGGTGGGCTGTCCCCACCCCACTGCCTCCTGCTGCTCAGGCCAGGGGTATAGAGTTGCTGAGGCAACTGGGGCCCACCTGTTAGTCGAGTTGTAGAGGCTGGGGTAAGGGGCCAGTCGAGACTGGATCGGGGTGTTTCTGGGCACTGTCGGCCATGGGCAGACTAAGTGGCCTAGGGGCAAGCTGGGAGTCCCTGGTACGTGACAGTTTTTGGCTATTCCATTATCACCTTCTTTGGGCTGAGCTAGGGCTCTGCCTTGGTGATGGCCTGAGCAGCAAGGAGTCTATGTTAGTCTGTGTAATGGGGTTCCAGGGGACAGAGGTCGGGCTGGGCCAGTCTGACCATCCTTTGTTCCTGGTCTGTCTGCGTCCGCAGCAGGATCGTCCCTTCTCCCCTGGCCTTTTAGGACTCCTTATTCTGAGCAGATCTTGGGCTTGTGATTGTGTCTCTGCTGCCCTTTCGGTCCTTAGTGGGGCTCACAGTTCTCCCCCTCCAGTTATTCCATTCTGGGCATGGGTCTCGTGCCGTCTTGGGGATTACGGCCACACAGTTCTAGCTGGGGAGTGGAGTGGCTTCCCCTGGAGCCCCATTTGTGTTGTCAGAGCTGAAGGCCCAGGGTTGGTCCCTCCTGTGCTTTACCATCCCGTCCAGACCCGCTCTGCCCAGTGTTTGTCCATGATGATGCCGCCAGCTTGGTCCACCCATCTGGCTGCTGCCCTGACTCCTCTGTGGCTTAACCCCCTATTTTCGCATCATGGGCTTGGATCACTTCCCTGCCTGCAGGTGTTGGGCTCTGGTGGAGACCAGTGGAGCAAATGATCCAGACTTTGCTGTTTTCTTTTTCTAGACTTATCACCAGACCCCACCACCCACCTTCTCCTTCCGAGAAAGAGTGACTCACAAGAGTCTTGTCTACCTCTGGTTCCTGTGCAGGTATCTTAACTCTCATTTTTGACAGTTTAAGGGAGGGGCAGCTTCAGAAAAACCTTTTTCGGTGCCCACACCCAGGCAGGAACCCATCCCTGTGTAAACTGCTGCTGTTCTTATTCTCACTTAGGTTGGCAAAGAGTAGGGCTTAATTTTCTTCAGCATTTGGGGGCAGGGAACATTAAAGATTTGGCATTGAGCGTTTGGTATGTGCCAAGGGAAGTTAAACTCCTACTTAAAGGGTAGGTGCATTTCATAGATGAGGAAAATTGCAGATCTGCGGGGTGAGGTGATTTGTTCCATGATACACAGCTAGGAATGGTAGAGCTAGAATCTGAATGCTGTGCCATTTTATTCTAATCGTTAGTGCTTTTACTACCTCTTCTGTCTCCCAAGCATGGGTATTTTAGGAAATACGTAACATTTTCATTAGTAATAGACTTATTTCCCCATCTTCCTTTCCACGTCATTTATTCTTAGCCCACGTTGATGCTTTTTCATGGATGCAGTGAAGTAAAAGTTCATCTAGGACACGTACGCTGGGAGTTAAGGCAGACTTAGACTTAAGTCCTTAGGCAGTCACTGTTGATCGGCTCAATTTCAGACCTACGCATGGCCTCTTAACTCCCTCCACACTACCCCACAATCTTTGCCCCTCTTTTCTCAGTTCCGTGGCACTTGCCCTGGGTGCCCTAACTGTGTGGCACGCTGTTCTCATCAGTCGAGGTGAGACTAGTATCGAAAGGCACATCAACAAGAAGGAGCGACGTCGGCTGCAGGCCAAGGGCAGAGTGAGTAGGGCCGGGATTGGGGTGGAGGGATGGGTAGGTAACTGAACCTGCCGTCCTGTAAACAGAGGCCATGGTCAGGGCCAACTAAGGCAGGCATCATGAAATCCAGAACTTGCCTGGCCAATTTAGGCTCAAAATTGGTTTAAGGAAAAGGGTTCATAGAAACATGTTTTTCTTTGCTCTAGGTTTTTAGGAATCATTACAACTATGGCTGCTTGGACAACTGGAAGGTATTCCTGGGTGTGGACACAGGAAGGTAAAGTAAAATATTTAGACCAGCGCTGTTCATTGAACTTTCTGTGATGAGAAAAATATTCTATACCTCTGCTGTCTAAAACATTAGCCACTAGACACGTACGGCTTTTGAGCGCTTGAAATGTGGCTAATACATCAGTGAATTGAATTTTAAATTTAATTTCATCTTCACCAACTTAAATAGGCATGTGTGGCTAGGGGCCCCCATATTGGTATGGTAGCAGGTGACTACAACAGAATCCTTAGAAAGCTGTTCTCGAGAAGGGACCTCTAGTTAGGGTATGCTGGCCACCAGTCACCTCTCATTTGTATGGCAGTGTCTGGATTTCAAGCACGTAATTTGTGGGATTGAAGTCATCTATTTGTGACAGAGGGCCTAAGACAATAAATGAAGCTAGCTCCCTCAGCCCAAGAGGCAAAGGTAAATCATTCTTCAAATTGCAACTACTGAGGCAGTAATAAGTAGGTGACCGTAAGTACCTGCCCTCTTCCTTTTCCCATCCTATTATTCCTGCCTGTCACTGTGCTTACAGTGGCCCCTTAGAAGTTTAGCTCAAAACCTCTAAAGGCCTTCAAGGCACCAGAGGGCACATTTATTGGACAAAATTGGAACTTTTATTGCTTTTGCGATAAACGCCAGGGTAGCTTCAGACTACCTTGATGTATCTTTGCTGAGGAATGAGGCTCAGGAAGGAAGACTAGGAAATCTTAGATCTCACAAGTATTTCTGTCTTCTCTTATAGGCATTGGCTGACTCGGGTGTTGTTACCTTCCAGTCACCTGCCCCATGGGAACGGAATGAGCTGGGATCCCCCTCCCTGGGTGACTGCTCACTCAGCCTCTGTGATGGCAGTGTGAGCTGGAGTGTGTCAGCCACAACTTGAGCACCACCCTGCTTCCTCCACTGCCTCAAGGGCCTTCAAGGATAGCTTCTTGGAATCCTTGAGCAAAAAGAGCCAGTGGGCCTGCCTTATGGTACCATGCAGGGACAGCTCAAGGACCAGTCTCCTGGCCATGGCGGAAGCAAGGCATGATGTGGCAAAATCCTAGGACTGATGTCCCTTTACTCAGGCAAACAGAAGTTCCAGCCCCAGACTGGAGATCAGGCAGCTAGCAACCTTGCCGGGTACTGACCCCGACCTCCTCCAGCTTACAGCACTGGGGTTGGCTACCACCTCTTCCACTTGCCATCTGAGAAAACACCTGAATGGTAGAGCTGAGATCCTGGCTCCTCAACAGGGCAAAGATACCAGGCCTACTGCTGAGGTCACTGCCACTTCTCACGTGCTGAAGGGAGCAAAAATAAAGGTATTTGATTTTTTAAAGATATGTAGCTTTTTTCACTCTTTGCCTTTCTTGTGGGGCGGGGAAGGGGAAAGTCAGGGTCAAGGCCTAGTGAGTGGGTGTTCTGGTCCTGCCACCTCTGCCCCACTTGGAGGGGTTGGATGTCCTGAAGAATTCCTGGCCAGTTCCTATCACTACTGTTCCTCTAGCTTATGCAGTGTTGCTTCTGGTTACGTACTGCTGAGGCAAAAGTGGAGAGAGGGAAATAACTGACGGCCCCATTACCAAAAGAATCTTTATTCTCCAGCAGGTACACACACACCACCATCCCTGGTCCTCAGGGCCACACTCATCTGTATTCACCCTCAGCAGCATATCTCACTTTTTCTGACATATAAATGGAAGAGCCCCAAAACCAAGATCATTCTTCAAACACAAGTAGTCTCACACTCAGTTACTTCACAAATCCATTAGAAGTCAGGATTCCTATGTTTCTTGTACAGCCATGCGACAGAGGCCCAGCATTTGTGTGGTGTCTGTGGGAAAGGCAATCAGAAGCCAGTCATCTCCCTGCTTTGGGCAAGATGGCTTGATAGTTAGTAATTTCAGGTTAGATTGTCTGTCAGAACAGTGTAGGCCAGGATGGAGGGCTCAGCTGCCGGGGCTCCCCAGCAGAAACCTGTAGGCAAAAAGAATGTTGACAGCATTAGTGGTGAGGCTCATTTCAATCCCATCTCTCCCCATGACCTAAAAACTCACCATTCTCCCCTGGCTGACACTGCTTCCTTACGCACCAGTCTCTTCTTGTCATCCAGGGGTTTGGCTAAGGCCCGGATCACCTGCAGTTTGTACGGCAGCAGCTGTGGAGGCAGAGGAGCTAATCTTAGCCTTGTTCAACCAAGACGACCAAAAAAGCTGCTCTGACTCTACAACTAATACTCTTCCTATTCTTCTTTAGTGATTCCAGAGAATGCTGTGTGGCAGGCTGGCCATTCTGTTTTAGGGTAGTCAGGAAATCCTTGCCTATCTGTACCCTACAGTGCATACCTCAGTCACACAGCAGGGTGGCCAGTCCCTCTTGACTAAGGCAAAAAGGTCCCTCTGGCTCCTCTAAGAAGCTTCCGAGCCAGAGAGGGACATCCGCGGTACTCACCACGGGGGTGGGCAGGTGAGTAACAGCGTGCATACACTGCAGTGCCGCGATCCGGACAGCCTGGAACACAACCCACAACCATAAGGAGGTGAGGGGAGACCCACGAAGGGGAGGTGTACAGGCCAAAGAGTTGTTGAGGCTCAACGCACCATGGAAGGGCTGGAGCTGAGGTTTAGGAACTTGGTGACGAGGGTGTCAACGTGGAGACTCATGACTTGGGGTGCTTCCAGTAGAAGAGGCTGAAGGCAGCTGAGGGTGGAGAGCTGTACCACAGAGTCGGGGCAGGACAGGGCCTCCAGCAGCAAGGAAAGCAGCTAAGGGGCCACAGGGAAGGTGGGATGACCACATCTTTGATGAGCCTGCTTCCCCTCCCCTTTCTGGCCCCAGCTGGGGGACGATGGCTTGGTCCCTGCTTAGAGGCTGTGACTGCGAGGCTTACCGTGGGCAGCTCCGGCAAGAGCACAGGCTTTGGCAGCCTGTTAAGTACATGAGACAGACCCTTCAGGTAATTTGGCTTCACATCTGGAAAAAATGGAAAAGCTTAGGGGAGAAACTGGGCTCAGACATAGAGCTTAAGAATTCAATTCTAATCTCTGGTGAAGCTGGGACATTAGCCTACAAAAAGTTCTTTTTTTTAAAAAAAGCCCCTCAAGCTCAGAATAGCCAAGATATGCCAATCAAAGGAAAAGAGTGGGTCAAGAATCTAGACGTTCAGCCCTTCAGAAACAGGTCACACTACAGCTCTAAAGAAGCACTCAGGTCCTAAATTATTTTGGAGACTGTGGCCTGACCAAAGGAGAGGTCTGTATATTTGAGGGCTTTCCTTTAGACTCTCCTCACCTCGAGGAGCAGCATGGAAGCTCCGGACCAAAGCAGGCACGTTATCCGTGAAGAACCGCTGGCGAAACATGATCCGCACTTCAGCATGGCCGGCACGAGTCAGCACATCAGTGCAGTCAGACATGAGCAGAGAGAAGCCATCAGCTGCTGCTGGGCCTAGTTCTGGATCACTCAGGAGGCCCATGAGCTGGAGAAAAGAGAGCCTTTGAGGTTCATCAGCGGGGAAGAATCTTAAATACCCAAGAGGAGGACAGTAGTCATTTTTGGGAGGAAGAGGATCGACAGCGAAGTTCCTGTTTAGGTCCTAGGTTCTGCTGTCTTCAGCAAGGACTTACCCGGTCTGTAAGGCAGGAGCTGAGAGGATGATATCTAAGCACTAGGGCCTTTGTGACCTGTTATCAGAGAGAAAGAGAACAGTTAGGGCATGACACTCAAACCCTGAGAAGCATGCATATGCTTCAGGGTTAAATGGAGAAATTCTATTTAACCAGACCAACTGCTCTCTGTCTAACCGGAATCCATTCCGACTCCTTACCCAGAGAAGCAGTGTGAAGGCCTGACTACGATAGGGCCCAGAGCTCAGGCCAGCCTCCACTTTGTCCACAGCCAGCTGTAGGAATTCATCCAGCTGTTGCCCTAAAAAGGAGGGAGGAAATGCTGATGCAGAGGCTACATATGTCCGTTTTACCAACAAAGGTGTAAATCATTTAAATGTAGAAGCCATTAGCAAAAACCAATATTGTTTTGGCTGTGGATTTGGCCCACTCAGCTCTAGGACACCAGCATGAGAGCCTGGTATTCTCATAATGTAGGGGTGCTGGCATTCGAAAAAGAGTTGTCTACTTCTAATAAAGAATTACCCCTAATAGCTCTTTGTAGGGAATAGGATGACAGAACTAGATAGAGCACTCTGCTTGAAGCCCTTATCTTATGTCCTATAAAGCTCTGCCCAACTCTGGTCTTGACTCTTGTCCCACGGGCTGTCCCTTGGAAAGCCCTATTATTGATATATTAGCTAACTTCCTTTAAAAAGAGAATGAGAACTAAACGTCAAGATTTCATCAGAAGTTGATTCAGGGAGGCTCCCAACCCACAGCCTCACTCCAGTACCTGCAGGATGCTTGTTCAGAAGTCCTGCAAAGCACTTGGCAGCAGCAGTGGAGGAGAAGGGGCAGCTGTGGCAGCAGCTCAGCTCTAAAAGTTCCCGCATGAGTTGGTTCAGCTGAGGGATTTCCACCTATAGAAAACCTGGCCATGTCATGGACCCAGAGAACACTTGAACTCTAAGAGACACCCAGGAGAGAGTGGCAGCACGGCCAGGGTGGATGGGAAATAAATTCTCCAGTAGGAAAAGCAGAAAATCAGCTTAGCTTGTGACAAATTTTAGCCCAGAAGTCACCCAGGGTCCACCTCCCCTGGTCCGGGTTAAACTAGGGTACTCCCCAAATGTTGTGGTCACTTACATTTCGAGGCAGGGAGCAGACAAAGGCCATAAGCAGTGCAACCAGCCGCCTCTGCCCTGAGGAGCCATCCTACAGAGGAAGAAGAGCCCTATCAAGCCTGTCCTGCTAGCAAGAGGCTTGTCTGCCCTGATGATACCCATCCCAGGTTAGCCCCCAAAATTTGAAGGACAGAAGTCCCAAGATTCTCCCCCATCTGATCCATCAGACCCTTACCTGGAATGGTTGGAATCTTCCAGGGAAGCTGTTTTCAGGCAGGAAGGAGATGTTGCCATCCAAGAAGAGGGGCACAATGTGGGCGACACTCTGGGCAGCCAAGCTGGGGGTAGAGCGCTAGGTGTCACCGAGGAGCCCGGGTTCTACAGCAGCCCTGGGGTTCCTGGTAGTCACTGAGTCCGTGGGCCAGAGCATGATCATTCACACCTTCAACAAATACTAATTCAGCACATGTTATATGCCAGGAACCATTCCTGTTCTAGGCCTTGGTGCTACAGCAGTGAACCAGACAGATCAAATCCCTGTTCTCCTGGACCTTACGATCTAGCGAGAGAACTCAATGTGTATTTCAGAAGTGCTCCACAGGTGACTCTCATGCACATCTGCAGCTAAGAACCATTAGTCTGTGGCCCCCAGTCCATGATGCTAAAAGGGCCCTTCTTATTTGCCAGCAAGACTTACAAAACAAAAGCTGCCTCCATGTTTCAATCTGGGTAAAAGGACAGCTCAAAAGGAAGTTATTTGCTGCTTCTTCCCAAGAATTCTGTCCTCCCTGGGATCAAGTCACATCCATGATTATACTCACTCAGGGCTCAAGTGGGTGGTGGCAGTGCCAATGACAGACACCATGGCGGCCAAGACCTCATCCTGCAACAGCACTTTTTTCAGAACTGAGTGCTCCTTCTCTGCAAAATCAAAACACACACACACAATCACAGGCCATGACTATGGCTCAGACGATTAGGTCCTGTCATCATCATGACTCTGGGCCTTGACTCTAGTTACAAGAGGAGCAGTTTTTAAACTGTCCTCTAGTAGTGCTGTAGCCCTGAGAAGCAGCAAGGCACCAGAAGCAGGAGTGTGTAATGCAGGCCACAGGGAGCTCCCGAGAACTCTGTGCAGTCCTTTGACTAGGCAACAGTGGAAAATAAGGCTAGCTAATATGAACATTCTTAACATCAGAAATGTTAGTCTTTTCAAAAACTTAAAGGTAACATAGATTTATCTTCATGGGTCCTTTTATACAGCAGCTACCACACATACATACATTACTGTTGCCAAGCACTGCACATTAACTTATTTAATCCTTACCAACTACCCTGTGATATAGATATTACTCTCTATCAACCCCATAAAGTGAGGAGACAGAAGCTTAGAAAGGCTATCTTCATCTAAGTTGGCAAGTGGTAGAGTTGACCATGAAACCCAACCAGGTCTGCTTGACTCCAGAGCCTAATTCTAACTAATCTAATTACACAGCAATTAAAGGGGGAAAAAGTGTGCATCCTTTTGAGTGTTGCTAACACTAGTAGATTTTGGTTCCTGCCGAAGGTCAGCTTGGCATCCTCTGCTTGAAGTGGAATCTCATTATGTGGACACAGGATTCAAAAGAAGCCTCTGCTGGTACCAAATGCAATACCAGTGATACCCCGAGGGTGGCAGTGCTGTTCAACACTAGTGGAAGGCCGAGTCGGGAGGAGGGAGGAGGGAGGAGGGAGGGGTGAGGTGGGGGAAGTCACCTGGCATGGAAGCCTGCACAGCCAAGGCAAGCAGACAAGGTATAGCTGTCTGATGGAAATACCAGCAGCTCTCGGGGTCTTGCTGGCATTTTTCTGCCACCTGCTGGAGACTCTGACAGACAGCAATAACTTCACTTGTTCCTGCAACCGTATTCCCTGTGTGGTGAGAAAGTTCTCTGTAAGGTTTTCTTAAAAGCACTTCCAGGTCTGTCACATACAGAATATGGGAAGAATAATCGAAGACGAGTAACTGAAGAGACCAAGAGTGTCTTATAAAGAGCCAAGTCATTTTATCCAGGAGCTGAGACCTGCCCAGCCAGCTCTGCAACAGAAGCATTCATACACAGCTGATCGTTGAACAAGGCGGGGGTGAGGGGAGCCAACCCTCCTGTACAGTCGAAAACCCACGTGCAAGTTATAATGGTCCCTCTTTACACAGTTCCTCCATATCTGCAGTTCTGCATCTGTGGACTCAACCAACCACAAGCATGTTGTACTATAGTTTTTACTGCTGAAAAAAATCTGTATACGTGGACCTGTGCTGTTCAGACTTGTTTTGTTCAAGGGTCAGCTGTACATTCTCATTTAGTTTTCATAACAACTCTCTTAGAAATATCATTTCCCCCATTTTATAGAGGAGGATGTGGAGTCTCAATAAATTACCAGTGGTTTTTCCAGGGTAACAGTGAAAAAGTCAGGAATCAAACCCAGGCCACGCTCTGAGTCCAGTGTTCTTTCTACTTTACATCAGGTGCTGGATCATCCACAAAGGGCCGGGCAGTGCAGAGTGGGGCACTTAGGGAATTAGTGAGGGCCCATGGTGTGCATGCACAGGTTCACAATAGCAATAGCTGCTGTCACTTACGTCACTTATGAGGAGCAGTGCTTCTCAAACTCCAGGGTATGTACAGGTTACTTGGAGATCCAGTTAAAATGCAGATTCTGATCAGTGGCGCCTGAGATTCTGCATTTCTAATAAACTCCCAGATAATACCCGTGCTGCTGGTTGATGAACCCTATTTTGAGTAGCATGGCCTTACAGTGGTGCTTTTCTTTTCTTTTTTTAAAAATTTTATTTTTTTATTTTTGGCTGCGTTGGGTCTTCGTTGCTGCACGCAGGCTTTCTCTAGTTGTGGCAAGCGGGGGCTGCTCTTCGTTGCAGTGCGGGGGCTTCTCATTGCGGTGGCTTCTCTTGTTGCAGAGCACAGGCTCTAGGTGTGTGGGCTTCAGTAGTTGTGGCTTGCGGGCTCAGTAGTTGTGGCTTGCGGGCTCTAGAGTGCAGGCTCAGTAATTGTTGCGCACGGGCTTAGCTGCTCCGCGGCATGTGGGATCTTCCCGGACCAGGGCTCGAACCCGTGTCCCCTGCATTGGCAGCCGGATTCTTAACCACAGCACCACCAGGGAAGTCCCCAGTGGTGCTTGTCAATGGACTCCGTGGGCATTCTTAATAACTGTTGCCAAAGTCTCATCCCTCCTCAGAGGCTGAATCAGTTGGACTAAGACCCACGCATTCAGCACTTTTTAAAAGTTCCCATGTGACTCTTACTATAGCCACCACTGGAACCACTGCTTTAGAGGCATCAACTCCAAACCTGACTATGGTTCCCCCTTCAGCCCAGTTCCTTGATGACTGTTCCTGGTAGTTACCTTTGTTCATCTGGCAGAGATGCTGCAGCAGAAGAGGCAGGGTCTCCTTGACAATACTGGCATGTGTGGATATAGCTGACAAGGCCTGCAGACAGCGCCGATGCCGGGAGCATTTGGTGGGCCCATCCCCTCTAGCCAAATCTGACTCCTCTGAAAGCAACCCAGGAGACAAGATTTCACTGTGTGATGGCAAGCATGAAGGCCCCCAAGCCTCCCTGGGAAGGGGCAAGCCACGGAAGATCAGAGACACATACCTATACACAGCTCCTCAGCAAGCTTGGGCACTAGGTGGCTGCTGAAGGCCGCAGGGTAGAGAGTGGCCAGGGTTCCTGATGCTTCCAGTGCTGCCACCCTGCTGGGGCACAAGGCAAATGAGCACTAGCTGAGCCTTGATCCATGGCTCTCTTGCCTAGGCCTGCCATTCGGCAGATTCAGGAGCGTGGGCTTCTGAGGCCACCTTGCTGAAGAGTAGGATTCCAGTACTTACACCACTAAGTTGGACCGGGCTTCTTAATGCCCAAGAAAAGAGAGCATTCCCACACCTCCAACCGGGTAGCAGCCAGAGCCAAGCACAGGGCCCACCTCCCCTACGGAAAGCCAAGGGTCAGAAGCACAGAGCCCTGGAACAGCTTGCTCGATCTCACTGCCTTATATTCTCACCAACTCTGGGAATCCTCCTCCAGGAAGCTCAGTCTGTATAGGTGACCCACTGCCAGCTCCAAGTCCCCAGAAGACAGGAGATCTGTGCAGGAAGGAAACACGGGCCTCACCTTTCTTCCCCTGCGGCCATCACAACCCTTCCTAAAGTCCTATAAGAAGTCCCAAATCATCCAGAGTTGTAGTGAGAACCAGGGAATTAAGATTGCTCTTCACTTAAGACAGAAAATCACAAGAAAGGGACCAATACTCCTATCTTTTCTCTTTCCCTTAAGCGTACCTGGCTGGGCACCCAAGACTGTGAGTGTACGGATGCCAACAAGCTGAAGCTGGGTGCTGGGGTCCGTCAGGGCCATGAATACCAGTGAGCACAGCTGGTCCTTGAAGCCACTCAGAGGCCTTTCATCTAGGAAGAGACAGAGTCCAGGTTAGAGGGAAACCCTATTCAGAAGTGATGCAAAGATAACCTGGGACAGATTTTTTTTTTTTTGCCGCGCTACGTGGCATGTGGGATCTTAATTCCCTGACCAGGGATCGAACCCGTGCCTCCTGCGGTGGAAGCGCAGAGTCTTAAGCACTGGACCGCCACGGAATTCCTGGGGCAGATTTAAATAATTTAATCCATTGGGTATCTGGGAAGTACACTAGGAAAGAAATCAACAGGTCTCATCTGTTAAGTGTTCTCTTGGGCTACAACCTCAGAACAACAGGTCCACTGTTCTAGACTACTTCTCTGTAGCGCTCTTTGCCTGCCATCCTTTATAGGGCTACAGTGCTCAGCAGCCCCCAGGATACCACATCTAGAAGATGGCCTCACCCTTGTCTTCATAGCTCCATTTCTGTTGCAGCTTCAAGAAACCCAGGATCATTTCAAGGATTGTCCGCCGCTGGTTGCTCTGTAATGTTTTAAGGGGTATTCAAGTCAAAAAATACTTTATTTTTAAAGGATTTCAGTCCTGCTACTGCAGAATTGGGGAGAATTATCCTTGTACATAAGTGTCAGGAAAAGAGTGAACAAGGGAACCAGCAGCAGCTAATGGGAGCAAAACCCGAGATCTACTGTATCTAGGCCCAAGCTCAATGCTTAGCGCTCTCTCTGTGAGACAGCGATCCTGGCAAGGGGTCCCATCATTTCCCCAACAGATTCTGCTTCCTTACCTGACTGTGCTTGTGGAACTGTTCCAGCAGTAGGGGCAGCACGTTGCTGGTGATGTGGTCACAGGCCCGGGCAGATGCACCTGCAGCCGCCTGCAACAGTTTGGCACTAGGCCACACCAGTTTCATGTCTGGTTCACACAGATGGTGCCTGCAGTCTAGAGAGGCAGCACATCACAGACCTAGGGAGTAGGCTGAATGTTGCCTGGTTCCCCTGCAGGCCATAGAAGTTGGAGGCTGAGCCCTGGGACAGTTGGCTAGCAGTTACCACTTAAATTGCTTTCAATTCAAAGCAGGGCTCCAGCACCCAAATCACTGAACATGGGGGCCACTCATGAAAGGTCACTGGCCTTAAGGAATTTCTCTCTGTTGTGCTCACTCCCCTTTCTAGCTGCCATGGCCCCATTACCCTGTAGAATGTTGCTAAGGAAGGAGTCAAGGAGGTCCTCAGCATCAGCCCTCAGCACAGAGCGAGACAAACACGCAGTCAGGGAGTTAAGGGCCGCCAGGCCCTCGGCCTCTACCCGCTCACTTGCCGTCTGGAACACCTGTCAGGGAGGGATCCCAT
Organism: Eubalaena glacialis; assembly: GCF_028564815.1. Classification (NCBI taxonomy): domain Eukaryota; kingdom Metazoa; phylum Chordata; class Mammalia; order Artiodactyla; family Balaenidae; genus Eubalaena; species Eubalaena glacialis. The sequence continues at coordinate 31,067,411 of NC_083716.1, read as the reverse complement.
GGCTACTGAGGTGAGCCTGCACCAGCTGAAATCCCACCCACCTACTGCCTATTTCCTTTGCAGGAAGGGGGTGGTGAGAACCTCTGGGGCACAGCAATGGAAATTAACCCCCCAAATGAGTTTCTTCTCAATTGGTGTATTCTCACTAAGTCCTTAGTCCCACTAGGATTGATACACATACTTTTTGAGAAACTGAATACTGACTTTGAGCAGTGGTTGTTGGGAACCCCTTTCCTAGTCTCTTCCTCTCCCCCTCTACTCAGCATGACCTATGCTCCTTACCATGGAAGGACAGGAATTGGGCACTGTGCAAGACTGATCATGTGCCACCACCAAACAGCTGACCCTACCCTTGTCATTCAACTAGAAGTATGCCCCCTTGCTCTCTTGCTGAATAACCAAGCACAGCAATAGAGGGAAAAGGATACGGTGTGTTATTTCCCCTCGTGCCTGACAACCAGGAGTTAATGGTAGTGAGTTTATCTAAGTAACACTCACCTCTCTGCGGATAGAAGCCCAAAGGCTGGGGAGGAAGTCCTTTAGTTCTTTCTGTCCGTACACAGCACAGCAAGCATTCTGCCAAGGAAAGCACAGGTAATGGCTATCTACACACTCAGACTTCCTAGGATATGCAGGCCCCTCAGCATAATGGCACCTGAAAGACCCTGGCTCTCAGCAGTAAAACCAGCAGGATTTCATAACCATCCTACCCAGGTCACTGAAAAATAGGAGCTTGTCCTGACTGATGGAAAACAAGCATGAAGAGGGAGCCCTGGTCAGCCTTTGCTCAGCTGCCACTCAGTTACTACAGAACAAGACAAAATGCAACTGGGGGCTTTAGGTCAACATATAGGCCCGGATTCTGGGTATCCCTCTCTTGAGGCCAATGAACTATTCCCTGGCTCTCAATCAATTCATAATCCTTTAGCACCCCTAAATTGTCTAAAGACAGCTGGATCCTCAAAAGAGAACAATCACTCACTACAGTCTGCAGAGAATCCAGCTTGGCACTCAGAATCTCGGAATCCACTTTCTCAATCAGCAGGGGGAGCAGGAACTGTGGGAGAGAAGGAAGAACTAAAGAGTGAGATATGGGTAGTGTTGCAGCCACACCAAGGCCAACCGTGTCCTCACTGCCACCAGTTCCCGGGGTAGGAGCTATACTCGAGTCGAGAGTTGTGACTGTAAACCAACCTCCCTCTCAATCCATGGCCAGACTCCCAGTGACCTGAAAAGTGGGCTAGCTGGCAAAGCTAAAGAATTTCAAAAGATAGCACCAAATAGGGATTGGTTTACTATTTTAAATGAAGAGATGGTGAAGTTCTTTACTTCGAAGGTCTGAAGACACTTGCAGGATGCCATACCCTAAAATGTATACTGCAACTTTCTTTTCCCCCATGCTTTTACTGTTCTTTCTTCAGACCCTTCTGTGGGTTGAGGCTACATATCCTAACTTTGGCTAGACCCACCTCAGCAAATCGCGGTGTAGAAGCCAACACAGCTCGAAGACTCAGGATGAGATCTTCTCTCTGGATACCATGGGGATCATTAGGTGGCTGGAAAAGGGAGAAGGGGGTGTGGGTTTGTATAACTCTTCAGACCACCCCTGGACACAGGAGTGAACCTGGCAACCCTGCAGAATAGGGTGAGATTTACACCCAACCTGGCAGAAGAAGTATGGAATGAGGCCCCAGCAGGAAGACTGCTTGCTCTTACATGTTTCTTGGGAATTTTTGTCTGTTGGGCACTTATTTTCTATCTGATCACACAGTTTCCATCTGACCTATCATCTCACCACTCAGAGATAAGCAGCCTTAACTTTCTGGTGCAACTTTCTTCTCTGTATATACAGTATTATGACAATGTGATTGGTAGACACTGCTTCCCTTTAAAATATATATACTTTTTAAAAATGTGATCTTTTGAATATATTTTCTGCAATCTATTTTTTTACTTAATACTAGGTACCTTTTTTCATGTTATTATTTTTTCATAGCATTAGTTTTAGTGGCTGATACTATTTCATTGTGTGGTTGAGTCACAGTTTATTTGGATAATCACCCTTTGATGGACATTTCTATTTTTTCACCCTTATAAAAAGCTGTAATTCTGGCTTACATTCATGATTTCATGATTTCTGCATCAAGAAGGCAGATTTTTTTTTATTGAAGTATATAGTTGACTTACAATATTGTGTTAGTTTCAGGTGTACAGCAAAGTGATTCACTTATATACATATATATATTTTTCACATTCTTTTCCATTATAGGTTATTATAAGATACTGAACGTAGTTCCCTGTGTTATACAGTAAATCCTTGTTGTTTATCTATTTTATATATAGTGGTATGTATCTGTTAATCCCATACTCCTAATTTATTCCTCCTCACCTTCTTTCCCCTTTGGTAACCATAAAGTTTGTTTTCTATATCTTTGAGTCTGTTTCTGTTTTGTAAATAAATTCATTTATATTACTTTTTAGATTCCACATATAAGCGATATCATATAATATTTGTCTTTTTCTGTCTTTACTCAGTATGATATCTCTAGGTCCATCCATGTTGCTGCAAATGGCATTATTTCATTCTTTTTTATAGCTGAGTAGTAGTCCATTGCACATGTGTGTGTGTGTGTGTGTGTGTGTGTGTGTACACACACACACACGCACCCCCCCCCCATCTTTATCCATTCATCTGTTGATGAACGTTTAGGTTGCTTCCATGTCTTGGCTCTCGTAAATAGTGCTGCTATGAACACTGGGGTGCATGTATCTTTTCAAATTAGAGTTTTCATCTTTTCTGGATATATGCCCAGGAGTAGGATTGCTGGATCATATGGTAGCTCTATTTTCAGTTTTTTAAGGAAACTCCGTACTGTTTTCCATAGTGGCTGCACCAATTTACATTCCCACCAACAGTGCAGGAGAGTTCCCTTTTCTCCACAACTTCTTCAGAATTTATTATTTGTAGACTTTTTGATGATGGCCATTCTGACAGGTGTGAGGTGATACCTCATTGTAGTTTTGATTTGCATCTTTTCATGTGCCTGTTGGCCACGTGTATGTCAAGAAGGCACACTGAAAACATACATCAGATTTTCCTTTTCTCTTTAGAAACCCCACCAAAAATACAGTAAAGGAATTTTCCTTTCTTTTCTTTCTTTCTTTCTTTTCTTTTTTTTTAAAGCTATAAAGCTAAAGGTTGAAGAGAACAGGATAAGGGATGTTAGCAACAAAACTGTAGAAGGTGAAAAGCAGATGGATAAGAAGAAAATGACTTAGCAGAGCCAAGACAACAGAATCCTCAGTAGGCTTGGGGAATGCTGAGTAACTCCCCATATACACCACAGTCTCCTCAATAAGCTTCGCAACCAGCAGTACCAGGTACCTTTGGAATTGGGAGTGGGGTTGGAGAAGCAATCTGACCTCCGAGATTGCTTCTCAAGTCCTCCTTAGCTGCAGTAGAATCTGGAGGTTTAATTCTTTAGAGAGGGCAAGACAGAGGTCTAGTCTTAGAGATGTAGGTGCAGCTGAGGGCCTGGGTGCTGAATCAGAAGAGGTCTAAGTGGGAATTCCCTGGTGGTCCAGTAGTTAGGACTCAGTGCTTTCACTACCAGGGCCCGGGTTCAATCCCTGATTGGGGAACAGCACGGCAGGAAAAAAAAAAAAAAGAGGTCTAAGTGATACAGTATTGAGTACTGAGATTTTCCAACCCCTTCCAGCCCTATTTGCTTGTAGCCAGACTTCTCCCTCTAGGCAGATCTAAGGTCTTTTTCTAGAAGAACCTGACTAGCCCAAGAGGAAGAATACACTGGGGGTTCCCAAACTGTCCATGTAAGCCACTATACAGGGAAGTTCATCCTCAGCCAGCCCATTCCCTGTGCTCAGAGCTCCCACTCAACTTTATAATTCTCACTGTGAAACATGTGCAAACTCCCAAGGATTACCAGATATCTGAAGAAAGCCTCTAACCTGGAAACAGAGACCAAAAACAAAACAAAAAACAAAAAAAACTCGGAGGAAACAAAGACCACATATGTGGGGAGAGTTTTCAAAAACAGTAAGAAAGTAATTCATTCATGGATTAAATAAGAACAGAATGCTAAAGAAAAAAAGACCACCAGTCTTAACCTGGTGGTCCAGCAGTTAAGACTCTGAGCTCCCAATGCAGGGGGCCTGGGTTCGATCCCTGGTCAGGGAACGAGATCCTGCATGCCACAACTAAGAGCCTGCATGCCACAACTAAAAGATCCTGCATGGTGCAACTAAAGATCCCGCATGTGGCAACAAAGATCCTGTGTGCCGTGACTAAGACCCAGTACAGCCAAATAAATAAATATTTAAAAAAACAAAACAAAAGACATTCAAGAGCTCATCAAAAATGACAATAAAAGGCCCTGGGAAAATGTCCATCAACAGAGGAATGGATAAAGAAGATGCGGTACATATATACAAAGGAATATTACTCAGCCATAAAAAGGAATGAAATTGGGTCATTCGTAGAGATGTGGATGGACCTAGAGAGTGTCATACAGAGTGAAGTAAGTCAGAAAGAGAAAAGTAAATATCGTATAATAATGCATATATGTGGAATTTAGAAAAATGGTATAGATGATCTTATTTGCAAAGCAGATATAGAGACACAGATGTAGAGAACAAATGTATGGATACAAAGGGGGAAAGGGGTGGGGTGGGAGGAATTGGGAGACTGGATTGACACATATATATTATTGATACTATGTATAAAATAGACAACTGATGGGAACATACTGTATAGCACAGGGAACTCTACCTAATGCATTGTGGTAACCTAAATGGGAGGGAAGTCCAAAAGGGAAGGGGATATCTGTATGTGTATGGCTGATTCATTTTGTTGTGCAGTGGAGGCTAACACAACATTGTAAAACAACCATACTCCAATAAAAATTAATTAAAAAAAAAAACGGTGCTGGGAAATTCAAAGCATGAGTGCAGAAATGAGAAACAAAATCAATAGAAGGGGTTAATAGGAGATGTGCTAGTCCTGGGCCTTTCTGACCTCAGAGCCATTCCTTGGGCTGACCACTGCAGGCTACATTTCCCAGGCTCCCATAATGGCCTGGGTTCAGCCAATGGGAAGCACTTGTAGAAGAATGCAGGTCAGAAGGAAAGGAAAACCCAGGGCATTTCTTCCCATTTCTCCAATTTAGTGGGCGCTTTCAGCATTGGCAGCATCTCCTCCATGGCTCCAGCTCCTACTGATAGGCCTAGGTTTTTGTCATACTGTCAGCCCCTGAGGTCCAGTAACATCAACTCTTCCCTTTGTCCCTCCAGCCTAGGGGTGGTAATGGCTTCCTACTATTGATAGGTTGCCTCACTATCCCGTTTGGCTTCTCAGCTTTCCCACAACTTGTATAAACAATTTCCTGCATTAAATTATTTCTGTTTTAAATACCAAAGTTATTTCTGCTTTCATGCCTGGACTTTGACTGATAGAAAAGATAAAACTGTAGAATTTTCTTATAAACTAACAAAAAGGTAGAGGTAAGAAATATGAAAGAAAAGTAAGAGATTCAGAGGTCTAACAGAAGATTGATAGGAGTTCCAAAAGGAAGGAACAGAGAAAACAGAGGGAAAGAAGTCATCAATGAAAGAATGCAAGAAAATTTCCCAGGACTGAAGGACATGAGTTTCCAGATTGATGGGACCTACCAAGTACCCAATACAATGCATGAAAACAGACCCGTACTAAGGCACATAATTGTGAATTTTCAATATATTGGGGGAAAATAATCAAAACTTAAAAGCTTCCAGAAAAGAGGAAAAAAAGTGACCATAAAGTTTTGCAAATCAAAAAGAATTTAGACTTCTTCACAGCAACTGAAAATTAGAGGTAAATGTAGCAATGCCTTCAATTTCATACCCATATTGTCAATAAGTGGGAGGAAAGAATGAAGACATTCTAGATTTACAAAAATCTAAAAATTTTCACTCTTTTTACACACTGGGGAAGCTAATAAGGGATGTGCACCACCAAAATGAGGGAGTAAACTATAAAATAAGAAGTACATAAACCCAGGAGATAAGAGAACCGATCCAAGAGAAAAGACAAAGGAATCCCTAGATGATGGTAAAGGAAGATTGTCTACTCTGCATTAAGAGTAGGAAGCAACCAGTTAAGACTGTATGGCCAAGTTAAGAATGGTTTTTACGGGCTTCCCTGGTGGCGCAGTGGTTAAGAATCCGCCTGCCAATGCAGGGGACAAGGGTTCAAGCCCTGGTCCGGGAAGTTCCCACATGCCACGGAGCAATGAAGCCCATGCACCACAACTACTGAGCCTGCGCTCTAGAGCCCAAAAGCCACAACTACTGAGTCCTCGTGCCCCAACTACTGAAGCCCGCGCGCCTAGAGCCCGTGCTCCGCAACAAGAGAAGCCACCGCAATGAGAAGCCCACGCACCGCAACGAAGAGTAGTCCCCGCTCACCGCAACTGGAGAAAGCACGCACACAGCAAGGAAGACCCAACGCAGCCAAAAATAAATAAATAAAAAAATAAATTAAAAAAAAGAAAAAAAAAGAATGGTTTTTACTTTTTTAAGTCGTTGAAAAAAAATCAAAATAGTATCTTGTGACACATGAAAATTATATGAAATTTAAATTTCCGCGTCCATAAATAAAGTTTTATTGCAATGTAGCCACTGTACCACATTCCAGTGTCTATGGCCGTTTTTGTGCTAGAACAGCAGAGGTGAGGAGTTTCAACAGAGACCATATGGCCTGCAAAGTCTAAAATAGTAACTATCTGGCCCTAACAGAAAAAGTTTGCTGACCCCTACACACAGGATAGGAACCATCACTTATACTGATGTGATCCACTATGAGGATGGCAAATGGCCAAAACAGATTGGTAAGACCATAAAGAATATTTCTAACATAAATTGTTACACTAAAAGCCAGGTGTCCCTACTTAAAAGGCTTAAGTTCTTCTGAGAAGAAACAGTGATACTGATTACAAAAGAGATGAAAAGAATATCAGAGAGGTGGTCCCAAGCAATTGATGTCAACTAGAATAAGCTGGTAAGACATTCCCTATGGCAAAAATGGCTGTGTATCTTTAAAGGCAGTGAGAGTCAACGCTCCAATGTAGTTTGGTATGCTGTGGTATAACTCCTTTCATTTTTTCCAAATCACTAATGCTTGCAGTACACATACCCATGCATACCCATATAGTGATGAGACCTTGAGTATTTGGAAAAAGAAGGAAAATCAAGATGCAGAGTGGGAGGAAGGTCCGAGGGCATCAGAGCAAACACCTCCTGTACACACTATGCTCAACTGTGTCATCTTTGTTTAGTCAATTTGTTTCTACTGCCTGAGATGCACCCTCAGAATCCAGGATCATATCCTACAAATCCTTCAGAAACCAACTGAAATCCTATCTTATCTGTGAAGTCAGTTCCTGCCTACTCTAGCTCACACTAAACTCTGTCTTCTTTGAACAATTATAACACCACTTGTTTTGGTCCACAATCTCTTGCTGTTACTTAAATGTTTCAACTTTCAAGGACATGAATCATGTTATACAATCCTGCAGTTCTAAGCACTACATACATTGTCAAGGAGTCTCCCAAATACCTGCCGAATTGAACCCTTCCTCCCATGGCAAATGTTTTTCCATTTCCCAGTTTACTAAAACATTAAGTTCTTGAGGGCAGGGATTGTTTCTTTTGTTCACCGCTGCACCCTCAGGGCCTAGAACTGGGCTTGGCACATAACAGACACTCAACAAATATTTCAATGAGTGAATGAATGAAAGGTACTACTTACAGGGGTAAAATCAATAGGGAAGTAACAGGATGTCACTTCAAACAACTCCTCCACAAAGGGTCCTAAGGCAACAGAGAAAGAATGAGAACTTATAAGCCTCTCATCTGACAAGCCCCAACCAGCTAATTCAAGGCTACAAGGGTGTACCCAGGCTATAGTCTCTGGAGATGAGGTCATGGACGATGCGGAAGGCCACCAGAAGATTACGGGGATCCTTTTCCCCATCCATCACCTGGATGAAGCCAAAGGTGAAATCAGCTCCTAGGCCCTTCAGCTCTGCGGAGGAGAGAACAAGATCATTACTGTCCCATGGGATAGAAAGCTGGGCTTTCTTCTGGCCTGTGTTTTCCCTCTGCTATCACTGCCTTTCCTGCCTCCCAGAGCAGGCCCTTTCTGTTTTCCTATTCCAAGAGAGTTCTCAATGAAGAGAAGATGTGCGACAATACATAATTGTTACAGAGGTAAGAATTTAAAACATCAGCTCAAACTCCACCTTTTCTTTACTTTCCTGGGGAGTGAGTGGCTCCCAGTTTCCCTTTATCATCCTCTCAAAGTACTGGCTCTTCTATATCACCCCTGGGCTAAAATGAGTCCTGGTAATGGGGGAAAAAAAAGATGTGCTCACTTTTCAGATTTTCCAGAGAGCCCTGCCTCTTACCTTCTTCCCGGGTTCGCATGAAGTTGGTGATGATACTGTAGACTGTGTGTCGGTCCACCTGTGGCAGGGACTTGGTAGGAGAGACAGGAAGTAAGTAAAGAAAGTGCCCAAAGAATACCTCACCTGACAAAACTACTTCCTGATTCACAATCTCTAAGTGGACAGTGCTCTTTACAGCAGTATAAGATGAACCTCAGAGGAAATGTAGAGAAAGGATATGGCTGTTGCCCAGCAGTCCAGCAGTAGAACAGATAACCAAAACCCGTCTGCTGTATGCCTTACTTTAAGTGTAAGAGGACACAGGTCAGACATAATGGCATGCCTCGCTCTCCTTATACAGTAGCAAGGGATAGCATGTGAACATGGTCAAAGACCTGAAAGAGTTCAGAACTTAGAAGGCAATTTTTTTTGCCATCTAATTCTAGTTATGTCAATGGCTGGGAGATAGAGGAGAATACCAAGGTGACTGTTATCACTCACCTGTACGTGGACCTCCTGGAAGATGGCTTTAAGCACGGAGACAGCCAGCCCTGGGGGCAGGGCCACACACAGGCTCTGGGGGAGAAGAGAAGTGTGAGCACAGAGGAAATTCTGGGAATTCTAGCACAGCCTTCAAGACACAAGCCTAAAACAGGGCTATTTAGCTACAGTGGAAATCACAACATCCAAGTTTGGGAAGAAGTGCTAACAGTGAGAAACATGGTCCCTTTTCTCAAGTTGATTAGGTCTCTGCAGCTCCTTCCAGTTTGGCTTTGAATTCCAGTCCCCAAAGGATACTTTCACTCTACAAACTAAAAACAGAAGTGGAGCTGGCTGAGACTAGTTTAGTCAGCACTTGAAGTCTTACCCTCTAAGGGGAAGGAGAGAATTCACTGGAAATAGGTTCCTGCAAACACGGTATGTAATACAAAAAAGAACTCACAAGTGCCCTCAAACCCTGCAGGACAGACGGGATCACAAGATGATGGTCCTTCAGCCGGTTCTCGTAGAATAGGATCAAGTGTACCACTGCACAGACCAGAAATTCAGCCATTAGTTTACACAGGCTGGAGGAGGGCCCACTGGCTTTGCTCCTTCCCAAAGTTTATAAGGGCTGTTCCTGCTTGGGCTTCACTACAAATTTTCTCCTTCACCGAGAGATATGTCCCAAGCCCTCCCATTTGAGGGTGCCTTCCTTGATCTGTCAGGAAAATAGGTGAACATCTTTTATTATCCATTCTCACTAGGTCACAATCAAACCCATTCTCAAGCCGAGAACTGCCTTTCTACAGAACTTGGGTTGGCAAATTTTCTCAAAGGGCCAGATAGTAAATATTTTAGGCTTGTAGGACATAGTATGTCAAAACTACTCAACTGGGCCACTGTAACATAAAAGCAGCATACACAATAGGTAAATAAATGGGCATGGCTAGATGCTAATAAAGCTTTATAGAAGATAAATAAGTTGTTGGCTTTTTTCCTCAGGACTTCAAAACACTTTGATATTTCATTACTTTTCCACTCCATCTATGAAACACTATTTTGTCCATTTTACAAAGAGGGGAAGATATACTGAAAAAAACTGTCTAAGGCTACATTTGAAATCCATGTGTCTTGTGTCTCAATTCTTATCTTCTCTGCCACATATACCAGTGAGGAATGAAGACCCTGAATTAGGAGTTCATAGATACCTTATGTCCTCCCTCCCTCCCTGTAAAGCTGGCTTGAACAGACAAGCAAGGCCTTGGCTCAGCACTCCTACTAGCGATGCCAGTACCTTCCTTCTCCAGGAGCAAGGAGTGACACTGCAGTAGCACCTGTGACAAAAGCTGGATTCCTCGTGCCCGAGTTCGGGGTTCTGGATTCTCTAGAGAGGACCTGGGGTAAAGTAAGATAGAGACAGCCTGACATTACCCAGTTCAAACTTTTGAAGTAAATATTTTGCAATTAGTCACACTCACCCCCTGGGCATGGAAGCCAGCCCAGGAAGGTATTCTGGAGGTGCTTAGCATTACAGACAACACTAAGGCCAATCCCCAGAATGACCTGGCATCATTAGAGGCATATGTGACACCACAGCCAACAGAAGTGTCCATCTCCAGGCACTGACTGGGCATGGGGCTTACTCCTTCTCATACAACTGTGACATTCCTCTGAAACACAGCTTAGCAGCTAACCACAGGGCTCAAGAGATGACTGGCAGCTGCAGCTTCTACCAAAACAGGAGGAGAATAAATATATCACTGTTAAAGCAACCACTATAGTCTTAGGGACCATATCGTCTTTATAACTGGAGGACCATTATGGTCTTTATAATTGGAAGTTTACAAAGTAAGATGGTCAGAGTAAAGGTTTTAACTATTTAGGATTATTGATATGGGAGGACCTAGGCTGAAGCAACAAGGAGGTGATTTATCTTCAAAACAAATCACAGGGATTACATTTAGACATACCAGAAGGAATCTAAGTAAATGCAGGAGGTAGAAGACTTCTGAAGGAGAACTGGCCAGGATACATGAATGTAACCTCAAGGTTGAGTATCTATAGCTAGGGGTAATGCGGCAAAAAGAAGCTCACTCTTGACGGGATCCTTAGGATAGGAACTTACAGAAAGGTAGAAGTAAAAAACTGTGCATTTAAAAATGGACCAAGGCACACAAATTCTCATAGCAGCATTACTCAGAATAGCCAAAATGTGGAAACAACTCAGATATCCCTCAACTGATGAATGGTTAAACAAAATGTGGTATATCCATATAACAGAATATTGTTCAGCAAAAAATGAAGTACTGGTACATGCTACAACAGGGATGAACTTTGAAAACATTACGCTAAGTGAAAGAAGCCAATCACAAAGGTTACATATTACTGTATAATTCCATTTATATGAAATTTTCAGCATAGGCAAATCCACAGAGACAGAGTAGATTAGTGGTTGCCAGGGGCTAGGAAGAGAAAGAAATGGGGAGTGATTGCTAATGGGCGTGGGGTTTCTTTTTGGGGTGATGAAAATGTCTTAAAATTGACTGTGATAAGGGTCATACAAATCTGTGAATACACACTTTAAAATGGTGAACTTTATGATAGATAAATTGTATCTCGATAAAGCTGTTATTTAAAAAAAATGGACCAAGGCCACAACAACATGAGTAGAAAGGCCAAAAGGTCTCTTATGTGGGAAAAATACATAATGGTGACCTACTCCCCCACCCTCTCCCCAATTTTCTAGTTTTTTCTGTTTTAGAAGACATGCTAGCCATGACAGTTAACAACCTTCGCGACTAAGACTTGTCAATTTAAATGGTCTACCAAGTACGAAATATGAGGAAAGCAGACATTAGACTACAAGCATATAGTTCCTCTGGAGCTTGGAATATCTGGTGGTAACAGTGGTCTTCCAGCTGTTTTTCCAAGCCTTTTCCTATAGTGGGGAACCTGGTGCAAGGTCAGCCTCTTGACCACTCCCCAGGCTGGGCTCACAGCAGGTCTGAGTCAGATGCAGGCTGGCTAGAATCCTATGGGGGAGGGTGGGTCTAAAGAAGCAGAAGAGGAATCCCAGCTCTAATTAACTAACAGTTGATGGCTTTCAACCACCCATCTCAGCCTAAACCGGTGGGCTGACCCAAGAGCTAATGTGACCCACAGACGGTGTTCTCCACACTTCCTTAGGGGCCTCAGTCAGGTGGCAAGAATCATTTTTCAGGAGAAACACTGGCTTAGCCTGAGGTACTGATATGGGAGGGGGAGGAGGGTGTTGGGCTACAGTAGGAGAAATTCAGGACAAAATAACTTTTTCAGAGTGCAGCGCCAGGGCTGGAGACGGGTATTCTAGAGCAGAGGCTCTTACCCAAGGGCTTCCACCACTTGTAACACCGTATAGTTTCCAGATTTCACATCTAAAGGAAAGAAGAAAAAGAAATCTGAAAAAACAAAAATAAAACTCCATCCCAGGGTTCAATGGCTCTAATTACCAATGTTTTTGCCTACCCTAGGGCTTACACCATGGGGCCCGCCGTGCTTGCCAAGAGCCTCTCCTACATGAGAGGCATTTCTGTAACACTTCAAATATGCAGCTCCAAGTATAAAAACTGAAAAGAAAGTCAATATATCATTTGCAGGTAACCTGTTTATCTAGAAAATCCAAGAGAAATAAATGAAAAAATACTACAAACAAAATAATTCATTAGGGTGGCTAGGTACAAAATTAATATGAAATTAAGAACTTTCACATACACACATACAATAGCCTGAAAAATTATATAAAGGAAAAAGGAGCCTATTTACAATAGCGACAAATAAAAATTAAAAAAGAGAGAAAGAGAGAGAAAAATACCTAGATATAAACTTAACAAAAAATGTGAATATCTGGAGACTTCCCTGGTGGCTCAGTGGTTAAGAATCTGCCTGCCAGTGCAGGGGACACAGGTTCAATCCCTGCTCCGGGAAGATCCCACATGCCGTGGAGCAACTGAACCCGTGTGCCACAACTACTGAGCCTGCACTCTAGAGCCTGAGAGCCACAACTACTGAGCCCATGCGCCAAAACTACTGAAGCCCGTGTGCTCTACGGCCTGTGTGCCACAACTACTGAGCCCATGTGCTGCAACTACTGTAGCCCACGCGCCTAGAGCCTGTGCTCCACAACAAGAGAAGCCACCGCAATGAGAAGCCCGCGCGCAGCAACAAAGACCCAACGCAGTCAAAAAAAAAAAAAAAAAAAAAAAAATATATATATATATATATATAAAAATGTGAATATCTGAATGGTGAAAACTTTAAAGAACCAGTGAGAAAGTTACTGTGTAAAAAATAGTACATAATTAGACAGGCAAATTCTGAAAAAGAGTAATGAGGGAGGGAGGGAAGGCAGTTCTTCCAGATAGTAAAAGATTGTTATAAAGTCACAGTAATTAAAATACTGTATAGTTTTGAATATACTTTCTGTTTTCCATAATAAAAGTAAAAAACAAAAAATAACCAGTGTAGTATGAGTTCATATTCAAGGAAATCAATGGTACAGAAACAGAATAGAAAATCCAGAAAGAGACACAAATACATGAGAATATGATTTTAAAAATCATATTTCAATTAATGAAAAACAGACTATTCAATAAATGGTGTTGGCATGATTGGGTAAATATTTGAAACAAACAAACAAACAAAGATACCAATGGCTCTGAATCTTTCACCAAAGTAAATTTCAAATGGATTAAAGAAAAAAACACAAGAGAACATTTCTAAGTATAACATAGTTATATTTAGCCATAAAAGAAAAGATTGGTTAAAATCAGCTACATTAAAAAAAAAATTGGATTTTCTGCAAGGCAAAAACAAACATCATAAGACAAACTGGGAAAAAATATTTGCAATTCTTATAACAAAGGGCTATTTTACCAATATAAAAAGCACTTCCACAAGTCATTGAGAAAAAAGACCAACAACCAATTTAAAAATGGGCAAAAACAGAAGATGCTCAACCATATTAACAACAGGAATGCAAATTCAACTCCCCAAAACGTTGGTTTTTAACATACTAGATTGGCGAAGATCAAACATTTTGTATCACGCTTATGTTTGGTGATGGTGCATGGAATTAAGGTACTCTTAAACACTGTAGGTGGAGTAAAAATTGGTACAGTCCTTTTATGGAGCACCACCCCCCCCTTTTTTTGGCCGCGCCTGTGGGGCATGGAGGATTTTAACTGCTTGACCAGGGATCGAACCTGCGCCCCCTGCGGTGGAAGCGTGGAGTTTTAACCACTGGACCACCAGAGAAGTCCCTATGGAGGGCAATTTGAAAATACTTTTTAAATTACAAATGTACGTAGGCTTTAACCCAGGGAATCTTCTCAGAATTTATCCTATATACTTGTAAAAGTGCAAAATAATGCATGTACAAGTTTTTTCATTTCAGAATGATTTATAATAGCAAATGACTGCAAACAACAATGGCCGGGACATGGAAGCAACCTAAGTGTCCATCGACAGACGAATGGATAAAGACGTGGCACATATATACAATGGAATATTACTCAGCCATAGAAAGGAACGAAACTGGGTCATCTGTAGAGAGGTGGATGGACCTAGAGACTGTCATACAGAGTGAAGTAAGTCAGAAAGAGAAAAACAAATATCATATATTGACGCATATATGTGGAATCTAGAAAAATGGTACAGATGAACCGGTTTGCAAGGCAGAAATAGACACAGATGTAGAGAACAAACCTATGGACACCAAGGGGGGAAAGTGGCGGGGAGGGTGGTGGTGGTGGTGGGATGAATTGGGAGACTGGGATTGACATATATACACTAATATGTATAAAATAGATAACTAATAAGAACCTGCCGTATAAACAATAAATAAATAAAATTCGAAAAAAAAAAAAAGAAAGAAACAAGTTAAATAAGTTATAGTACATCCATAATGGAATTCTCTGTAACTACTTAGGAAAAAAATTGAAAAAAGACTAAGGAACCTATATATTTATACTGATAATGGGACAAGATTTAAAAGCAGAACATAAATAGAGTGTACATAAATAGTATACAGTATGTGCATAGCATTGTTTTTAAAGGGAGGGAGAATTATTTCTATTTGTATTTATTTATATCTCTAGAAGATGAAAGGAATTAGTAACACTGGTTGTCTCTAGGGAGGGAGATGGTTAGCTGGGGGTTGAGAGGTAGACTTAAAAAAATGTTTTACACTTTGGAATAATTTTAGATTTAAAAAAAGGTTGTAAAGACAGTATAGAGTTCCTGTATACCCCTGACCCAGTTTCCCTGAATGTTACCATCTTACATAGTACATCTGTCGAAACTAATAGAGATTAGCATTTGTATATTACTTTTAATTAAACTCCAGACTTTATTCAGATTTTACCAGTTTTTCCACTAATGTAGTTTTCCTGTCTCAGGATCCAATTAAGGACACCACATTGCAACTAGCCATCATGAATCCTTAGTCTCCTCTAGTCTGTGAAAGTTTCTCAGTCTTCCTTGCTTTTCATGACCTTGGTATTTTAAAGAAGTACTGGGCTTCCCAGGTGGCGCAGCGGTTGAGAATCTGCCTGCCAATGCAGAGGACACGGGTTCGAGCCCTGGTCTGGGGAGATCCCACATGCCGCGGAGCAATTGGGCCCGTGAGCCACAACTACTGAGCCTGCACGTCTGGAGCCTGTGCTCCGCAACAAGAGAGGCCGCGAGAGTGAGAGGCCAGTGCACCACGATGAAGAGTGGCCCCCGCTTGCCAAACCTAGAGAAAGCCCTCGCACAGAAACGAAGACCCAACACAGCCAAAAATAAGTAAATAAATAAATTAATTAAAAAAAAAATTAAGAAGTACTTTATAGAATGTCCCTTGATATGGGTTTCTTTGATGTTTTCCTCATGTTTAGCCTGGGGTTATGGATTTGGAGAAAGAATAGCATAGAGGTGAAGTGCCTTTCTCATCACATCATATCATTGGTACAGTATATCAACATGACTTATCACTGGTGATTTTAACTTTGATCACTCAGTTAAGGTAGTGTCAGCAGGTCTCTGCACTATACATACTGTTACTATTTTTTCTTTTCCCACACTCTTTCCTTTGGAAGGGAGTCACTAAGTCCAGTCCACAGTCAAGGGGAAAGGGGAGATTAAGCTTCATTTCCTAGAAGGAGAGTATTTATCTATCTATGTTATTTGGAGTTATTCTAAGGAAGATTCATCTCTTCTCTTTCCTTCATTTATTCAGTTGTTTACATCAGCATAAGCTCATGTATATTTATGTTATGCCTTGGGTTATAATCCAATAGTAGGTTATTTTGTTGCTCAAATTTTCTATCTTTGGCCATGGGGAGCTTTTTTAGGTTGGCACCAGTGTCCCTTTGACATGCCCCATCCTTTTATTTTTTTAAGTGCTTTCTTACTTTCTGGCACTACAAAATACTACAGGCCCATCTTGTAATTTCCCTGCCCCAAACCTTGAATCAGCCTTTTCTCCAATGAGCCCTGGTTCCTTTTATTGGAAAATGGTATTAAAAACCAAGATCTGGGTGAAACTGTGCTCATTGCTATTGGGGTGTCACTGCTTCTAGGCCCTCTTCAGCAGAGAGAGCTGGGAAATATATGTACGTATTCTAACCCATGTATACACACATATTATCATTATGTCTGTATCTACCCATATATATTAAACTAAACATAAGATCATATTAGTCTCCTCTCTAATCTAGTGCCACAGGGTTCATTCTAGCCTTCCCCCTTGCTTATTTGTAATTTATTTCTCTGACGGTGAGAAACCTGGTTCCCATTATCTATTATACCACTTATTATTCTTTTCAACACTAGTGTAGCTAATAAACTACTTTCAGAATTGTCAGCCTCTGCGAGAAACAAATTTATAAGTAGAGTACAGTACTTACGTACAGTTTTGTCTTTAGCCTTATAGTCTCCAGACAAAATATTGTTTTCCAAAGTCACTTAGATCAGCTTTTCCCCCCACCCCCTTTAGCAAGGATATATCATACACCAGTAATATAGTAAATTCATTTGTCACAGTCTCCATGCCATCTTAGGATGGAAGGGAGACTTCTCACTGTGGATCCTTTTGCACCTTTTGAATGTTGCACCATGTGAGTGTATTACTTATTTTTGAAAATGCAATTTTAACAGCACAATGGTAATTCACATAGATCTAACAGAATCATCTTTGGATAAATTTTCAAAGGAGAAACAAAGAGCAAAAGGTTAGCGATCTTCCTAAGCGTTTGATTAACGTAGAGGAGTTTTAGATCAATAAGGTGTGGCAATCAGGGAATTACTTTCGCAGCCTGTTCTGGGTCCCCAACCCACCTACCTCTAAATGCAAGACCTAATTAGTCAGCTCTCGCCAACACCAGACTTTGGCTAGGTGAAAAACAGGCTTGAGAAAACTCCTAAACTTCCAGTCCCCCTGAAGTCTGTGGTCTCTGAACAATAGCTGTGAACTGAGCTGAGGCGCAATCTGGTACTAGAGTAAGAAGTCCAATCTGACTGAGGAAGGGAGTGCTCTAGTTGGGATTCATAGCTCGTGACTGGCACCAATTTAGACATCAGGCACTCTTAGCCTTACTCGTGCCAGGATGTGGAAGGCCCAGTGCTGCCCCTGCTCCTGAGAAAGAGCCAAGGGAAAAAATGCGCAAGCTGTGGGGTGGGGGAAGGGGCAGCAGCTAGACTAAAAGGACAAACCAAGGCACTGACAGTTGTTCTACACCCAATTCCTTAACGTCAGTACTGAAGAGAGACACCCATTTCTGGGTTACAAAGTTGCACCATTTGGGAGGGTGGAAAAGCGTACTTTTCTGGAACCTCCTGGACAGAACCCAGGAAACTCTGCTGAAAAACCCATCTAAAAAATAATTTCAGTAGCGGCCACAAGGGTGTTAGCACATAGGAAGCCATAGGGGACTGATAACTGTTACTGAACTGAACTGAACCATCCTTCTTCAGCAACACCATCAAAGTCCTCTGTGGATGCTGGGCTAGGGACTCTCTTTGGAAGTACCTCAAGTGCTGTTAAGACAAAGTACCCGACTATTAGGCCTCACTCAGTCACCTCTAATTTTTTCATTAAAAAAAAAAATTGAGGTATAATTTACATACAGTGGAATGCACGGTGAACGTATAATTTGATTAGTTTTAACAAAAGTATACCCAGAGTAACCAACACCCCAATCAAGATATAGAATATTTCCACCACCAGAGAAAGTTTCCCTCACACTCTCTACTAGTCAGTCTCACTCCTATAGGTTGCCTCAAATTTTATAAATGAAAAAGAGCTCTTCAGCATTCAGTATACATCATTATGAAACTGGCTGCTTTACAATTACAAAGAAACATCCATTTGCATGTGATTTCTTGAATCCCAGTATATGGGTGAATTCTCTTGGCAAAGCCCTTTAGTCTTCATACTTTCACAAAGAATCCATCTTGAATTAATGCAGCACAAACATAAAAGTGAAGTACAAAAGTCATACAAAATTAGGAAAAAATGAAGAAATAATAAAGCTATTGCAACAGTAAATAAGAGTAAGGAAAATGGCAAATAAGGTGGCAAAGAACTAGAATCAGTATTTTGAAGATGTTTTCACAAAGGTGACTAAATCTAACATCTTATTCTAGTTCTGTTGAGCCTATCTTAGAAATGTCTTTCAAATTTTCATCTTTTCCTTTTCATCCCTTATAACCAGACTATATAGGGACAGCTGTCAAAATAGCCTTCAACTTTTTAGTGTAATGAAAATGTTCTGTAATTTTTAGATAGTGGTGGTAGTTGTAGAACATTGTGAATATACTAAAAGCCACTTATTTGTACATTTAAAATCGTTACAGTGGTGAATTTTATCTCAATTAAAAAAAAAAAAAAGCCTTCTGATCCATCCCTAATCTATCGAAAATGCACAATTACTTCCCTGCTCACCAATCTCCCTTTGCCCCTCATTGCCTAAGACCTGACTCCTTGGCTTGATGTCATTCACGATTTAGCCCTCAATCCCCTCCAGCCTCACCTTTGATCATAACTCCTATCATTCAGTCGCATGAAATCTCAACATGTCAAGCTCTTCCATATCCTTAAGTTTGGAAACACATTACCTTGGTTTGGAATGCCTCTTTCTTGCCCTTGTCAGTCTGAGGAACTTCAACTCCTCAAGACCCAGCTCAAATGGCAACTCTTCTGTGAAGCCTTCCTTGATTCCCAAAACAGAATTACTCCCTCTTACACGTTCCTTGAATCATTCTTTAAAAAAATTGTCGGGCTTCCCTGGTGGCGCAGTGGTTGAGACTCTGCCTGCTAATGCAAGGGACATGGGTTCGAGCCCTGGTCTGGGAAGATCCCACATGCCGCGGAGCAACTAGGCCCGTGAGCCACAACTACTGAGCCTGCGCATCTGGAGCCTGTGCTCCGCAACAAGAGAGGCCGCAATAGTGAGAGGCCCGCGCACCGCGATGAAGATTGGCCCCCGCTTGCCACAACTAGAGAAAGCCCTCGCACAGAAACGAAGACCCAACAAGCCAAAAAAACAAACAAACAAAAAACACCCCAAATGTTCAAGTACAATTGGTGTCTTAAAAAAAAAAAAATTGTCATGTACGTTTGGTTTCATTTATCCATTCAACATTTATTGAATACCTATTACAAATCAATTACTGTGTTAGGACTGGAGAGAGAAATATAGACAGGGAGCTTTTAAGGAGCCCAGTCTGTTGGGGCAGAAAGACATTTAAAACAATCAAAGAACAACAAGTTCAGTGTTACCACAGTGACATAAACAGAGCCTGGGGTAACATAGGAAAGGAGTAAAATTCTTGGGTGTATGGGACCATCCATCACTAACTTTAAGTGATTAGTTCTCTTAACAATACAAGTTCTTCCAAATGAAAAATACCCGGAAGTACTGTTAATTATGCACTTGGACTCTAGGGATGAAAGAAGCTAATAAAAAGTTAATTTTCCTAGGGGTAGTCTCACTGGCATAAGAAAAATAAATGTAAGTTCCTTTCCCTATATAGGTTGGTCTAAGTTTTTCCAATGTGTCCAAGATTTGTTCTCTAAAAATGGACCTACTAGCACCTGCTAAATACCCACTCTTTCCTCAGCAGGGCACCAGTCCGTGTGGGGCACTGAGGAGTCGTCAAAGGAGTATTTATATGAGCACTGACATAGAATGCACAATCAGACCTCTGTCTGATGGAATTGCAGCCTCTTGAGAATCTGGAGTAGCAGCCAAGGGGGAAGGGGAGAGGGGGGAGGATGTGAAGGAACAGGAGAGAGAAAAATCCCAATCAGGGCTAAGTTCCAATCAAGCTCTCAAAATGCCCTTTCTGCTGAGAATGCCACAGACATTTCTCAGAACTATATTTTACTTTTCTTTAATAGTTTTCTGGTTTCAAGAATAGTGGTCTCCTCATGGAATTACAAATGTAGGAAAATACAATAAAGACTGAAATGAAGGCAAATCCAAATAACCAAGAGGAAGAAAATTTATATCCATCACCTATAAATCCCATGTTCAAAATCAGATCCCTTCCCAATTTTTGAACCTAGTACTTTTCTTTTGCTCATCTTCAGGCTCAAAAGCTTGAGGTTGGGCTTCCCTGGTAGTGCAGTGGTTGAGAATCCGCCTGCCAATGCAGGGGACACGGGTTCAAGCCCTGGTCTGGGAAGATCCCACATGCCGCGGAGCAACTGGGCCCGTGAGCCACAACTGCTGAGCCTGCGCATCTGGAGCCTGTGCTCCACAACAAGAGAGGCCACGATAGTGAGAGGCCCGCGCACCGCGATGAAGAGTGGCCCCCGCTCGCCACAACTAGAGAAAGCCCTCGCACAGAAACGAAGACCCAACACAGCCAAAAATAAATAAATTATTAAAAAAAAAAAAAAAAAAAGCTTGAGGTTATCTTAGAGTCCTCCCTCTCCTCCAAGCCCTATAACTAATTAGCCCTCAAATTCCAGATTCTTCCTTCAGCATCTTCTATTCCATTCATTTATACCACCTACTTATGCTAGTCTCCAGGAGACTATGGTGGTAGAAACAGGCAGGTAGGATGTGGAGATGTGTACAGAAGTAGCTACTAAACAGTCTGCAAATAAGTATGAGTGGTTGAGAAATAAGTACCACAAAGATTCTGAACTGTGAGATGATGTCTGGCTGGAGTAATCAGGAGACACTTGGGGGCAGGCAGTGAGCACTCAAGCTGGGCCTTTAATCCCAGGCCTAACTTTAATTAGATGGAGCCAGCGGAGGGATCTGGGAAGCAAAGCACTCAAGGGAACAGCAAATCAATGTGGCTGCCTGGAACTAAAGATCCAGGAGGGGAGTGGTAGACATTGAATGCCTGGCTGAGTAGCCTTTAACTCTTAGGCTGCCAGGTCATTTCTCTTCCATCATTTGCACCTTTACATCTGACACCTACTGTCATCAGGAACCCAGGTGCAAAACAAAGTTGGTGGTAGCTGCCTTTGTGATCACAGGACGTTCCTTCTGCAGTTAAATTTTGTAGGAGAGGCTGCTGCTATGAGTGGCTGAATAGAAAGCTGGTCCCTTCAGCACTAACAAAGCTTGACTTAGGCTGGAGGATTAGAAAGCACATCTTATTCTGGGGATGCTTCAAAACTCTGTCAGCCTTCAACAACCCTAACTAAGTCTGTGATCTAAGATTGAGAATACCGATTTAATCCTTCTCAAATTCACCTTCACTATATGACTCCCTTGCTCAAGGATCTACATTGATTCCAATTACCTACAATAGGTCGTTTAAATCCCTCTGTTTAGAATCCAAGGTTAGGCATCATCCAACCCCACCAAACCTTTTCAACCTTATCTGTTATTACCCCTCTGTTAGTTATCTGTTACTACCAACCTCCTTTCCTAATCAGGAGAGCTAAATTACAACAGGGCTAGTGTTACAGTCTTAGCTGAGCTAAATTTAAACTAGACAACAGTTTAGGCCACTTTTTTTTCAGGCATAAAAAATATAAATTTTACAAAAATATTTATAAGAACTTGGCAGTCTTTATTCATGCTGACTTCTCAAGTGTGTTCTGAATTTGAAGAACCCTAAATTACTGTTCATAATGTATAAATGTGAAAAAATAGTTACAAATAACACTTTTTATAGTAATGTTCTTTACCTTGATAGTGGGTAGGTGTAAGCATTTTTCAAAATCAGTGAATGTATGCTTAAGATTTGTACACTTCACTGAATACAAATTTTACACCAAAATAAACTATAAACAAACCCTAGTTAATGATATGCATACCAAAGCAGATAGAGGGAAGTGTACTGCTATCTGCAATTTAAATGACGGATAGATACATGATAAAGCAAATTATATTAAAATGTTAATGGTAGAATCTAGGTGGTGGGTGTGTGTGTGTTTTTCTTATGAAAAAATTACTTAGACTTTGCTGTATGTTTGAAAATTTTCATAATAAAACATTGGGAAAAATGACATTGATAATACACTGTAGTTGTTAATCATAAGTACTGACGACACACTATACTGCACAAAGCTGTTAAAAAGTTAACTTAGTGGAAAGGCTACATCAGGCATTTATTTGCTCCTTGATGCTTCCATGTCACCCTGCACATACCTCTTACAGCCCTTTTCATGGTGTACTATCTGTTTGTATGGCAGTCTCTCCCACTACATTATAAGTCCCTGGCAGGCACAGATCTAGCGTAATTTGTATTTATATCCCTATTACTTTGCATCATGTTTGAAGAATAATGTGTTCAATAATGGTGGAAGGATTGAATTAAATTGAAATATTGCTAAGGATCAAAGTATTATACTTCTGGCAGATTCACATTATTCATTTCTCACATATTATAAAAGTGAATATGTTCAGTTTTCAAGGGAAATGTATCCTTTACTTCTCCCCAAACACGCAAAATTTCCAAAAATAGAGACAAAAATCATCTGTACTGACAAGATTATTTTGTACTCTATTACTTAAACACAAGGTCTGAAGCCCTCCTAACATTCAATAACTTTTTAGATTTTTTTTTCTAAAAGAATGAAGTCTCAGAATTCCAAGGAAATCTGTAATTTGTTTTATTCAAATCTTAGATAAGCTGTCAGAACTAAGAGATCCCTAAACTGATCAAAAGCAGGAAAGTGGAGTTCTGGGGAAAAGATAAAAACAAACTCCACGTTAAAAAGTCACAAAGCAAATTAATCAAGAACTTTACCAAGAAACGGAGGGAAAGCCTTAAGGAAGATACGCAGAACTTCTCAAACTCCCTCTAGACTGGTTTCTCTCCTCCTCTCTCCGACTACAGCCAGTCAGATATCCGGCCGCCCGGCCACTCCCAGCATGCCACGCGACTGGAGCTGATGCCGCTGAAGATGCTTCTTGTCACATCAACTTCCTAGAAACAACGTGCTTTTGCGGCGTGAGCCCGTGATTCTGAACTGCAGGACCTGGGTCCGAGTCCCAGCTCCCCCACCGGCCTGATCTGAGAGTCTCTTGCCCTCGCTGGGCCTGTTTCCTCATCTGTGAAATGGTAATTAATCTCCTAACCCCGGCCGGCGCACAGAATGGCTATAAACCGAGACAAGGGGCGTAAGGGCGCTTTAAGGAAGACTGCAAGCGACTCGCAATTTACTATGGCTCTTAAGCACGCGGTGCTCACAACCAGCCCCGGACCAATCTCTCAAAGTCACCGCTGTCCCTCACTCCCTTCCCGCCCGGCGCCTGTGCTGAGGCCGCTCCCTCCTGGAGGCCCCCAAGCGGAAGCCGTGCGGCGCCGTCGGCCGTACCTGCAGCCACTTGGTCAGCGGGGCCCTCCTGCTGACCCATGACGAAGTCTCGCACGAGGCCCAACAGGGCGCCCGTAGGCGCCACCGCCTCCAGAGCGGCGGCGGCGGCCATGACGCGAACTGGAGACCGTGGGAGGGAAAGTGGGAGGTGGTACGGGACGGGCCTCTCCGCGCACGCGCCTCCTGAGCCAATTGCCTGGCGAAAGCTGAGGGGGCGGGGCGCTCTTTGGATTACGTGCCTGCCGGCTCCAGGCCAGGCAGTTCCAGGGAGGGATGGGACGGTCCCTCCCCAAGGGGCGGGGCCTGGAGTCGGGGCGGTGGCTCAGGGAGGGAGGGCGGCTGCTGGGCACGCAGCCGGGGGCCTTTGAAGGCGAATAATTCCCAGCCCAGCTCCCTGGGAGACTGGCGGTGGGGCGGGCACCTGGCTGGGTGGGGTCGAGGGGCGGTACGCACCCTGGGGGAAACCAATGAGAAAACCAGGCCGGCCCAAGGGGGCGGTGTCGTCGGTCACATGCGCACCTGGGGGGGGCGGTGCCGCCGGCGCGGGCACCGAGAGCCGATGGCAGGGAGCGGGGCCGGGCTGGGGCGGGGTTAGGCAGGTGAGTGACAGGCTCCGGGGGGCCGGCCCCAGCTGGGAGCCCCGAGCGAACCGGGAGTAGCTGCGGCGGTGCCCGCCCCCTCTCTCCGCCCCTCCAGCGGAGCTGGTCTCCGGCCGGGCACCGTCGCGGGCCCCCCTGGCCCGGCCACCTGGGACTGTGCTGGGTAGTCGGTCACCTCCCTCTCTCCCCTCGCCCGCAAAGTTTGTGGCGAAGCCGGTGCAGGGGTAGAGCACGCCCCCGGGGGAGATCGGGGAGCTCCGGATGCCGGGCGGCAGGAGCCGTTGACCCGGGACGCCGCCGTCCGAGGCAGGAGCGCGGAGCAGCCGACCACCACGCCGCCTCCGGTGCATGGGGCCCGGCTGAGGAGCCAGCATGGGCAACTGCGTGGGGAGACAGCGCCGGGAGAGGCCGACCGCCCCAGGACACCCCCGCAAGCGAGCAGGTAACGACAGGGAAGGGAGCAGGGTCGTCGGCGCCCCGCCAGTTGTCCTCCTTGCCCGACACTTGGGCTTCCCGAGCGACCTCCCACGGCTCCTGGCGCCTGGGTTTCCTCGATGGCTGCTCCGGAGCCAGACGGGGTCCCCCTGCCCAGCCCCGCGGGCCGGGGGAGCCGAGTTGGGGCAACCGTGAGCGCTGACCCGGCTGCGAGCCCAACTCGCTCCAACTGGGAAGCTACGGGTGGGGGTGGGGGCGGGGGCAGGAAATGTTTGCAGACCGCAGCTGGGCCGGCGGCGGGGAGGAGAGCCCCGGGGGGGGGCGCCGCTGGCCCGTCAGCGGTACCGGGGTCGGACGCCCGCCCGTCGGGGCACGGCGCCGGCGGCCAGGCGTCCCCAGAACTCGGAGCGAGCGAAACGAGAACAGTCGCTCCTTCCAAAGACTGTGTCATTATCGGGCTGCAGATCGTGTCTGCCGGAATCCGACTTGCAAAAGCAGCGCAGGACTCTGGGAAAGAAATCTTTATTTTTCCCGCAGGGCTTTTTAGAGCCTCCCGGTCGTCTTAGAGTCTAGGAAAGGTGGGGTGCGGGGTGGGAATCACACTCGGGTTGTTGGGATCCTTCCCAGCCTTGGGAATGGGATCTGCTCCCTGGTGATCCGCGAGGGCCGGCAGCTCCTTCTCACTTTCTGGGTACACTCCTCCTATCCTGGCGCTTCGCCTGGGTAAGAGGTCTGGCGGTCGTTTCCCCGGGTCTTGTACTCACTTCACTTCCTTCTCTGAGGGTGTTGCGAGGGCCTTCTGAGAATGATAAAATCTTAGACTTTAGAGCTGAAAGAGACCTTCGAAACTTGTCTAGAGTCCAAATAGACCTACCTTCTCTTGTCTATGAAAAGCCCAGATCCAGAGAGGTTGAGCAGCTTGTCCCCAGCCACACAGCTAGTCAGTAGTACAGCTGGGGCTAGAATGCAGTCTCCTGTTCCACTCAATTGCCACATATCCCTTTATGTAAGAGGAGCCACAGGCAGAGTTGTTAATGAAGTAGAAACTCTAGTTGGAGTTTCCTGTCTCCTTTGACACTGAAAGTTTGTGTTGCTTGAGTTCCGGAAACTGGGACGGAAGATGAGGGGAAACATGGGGGAAGCAGGGAAGGATGTCTGTGTGGTGGACAGGATGACTTGTGCAAGAAGCAACATGTGTTTATAGGGAGGACGACGTAAAATTTAGCATTAAGTCCTCTTGTCTGAGGGCAACCCTGGCCATTCTTCTGACTGAGGAAAGTTGATTCTCAAATCCAAAGGCTTTCTTCCTTTCATTCATTCACTTATTCAACAAATATCATTTATGTGCTCAGCCCACATAGTTGATTTGTAGCATTTTTTATTGTTGACAACCCTCTCCCATTTGAAACTCCAACACTTCCCCCAACTTTTCCCTCCTTGGCATTGTTTATTTCTTTGATCACTCCCACCCGCCATCACCTCCTAGAGTGGGACGCCCATGATCAGTTTGACATTCCGTTTGTTTCTCTCATCATGCTCCCTCCCAGAGGAATCTTACTCAGCCCCCCAACTCGTCCACTGGGAAGGCCCCTATGCTGTATCTTCAACTATTGCCTCTCCAACCCCAGACTCATATATCTAAATGCCCACTGGACACAGATGTAGTTAACCTCAGGTTCAACAGTTCTAAAACCAGCTCTGCATCTCTCCTCCTCAACTAGCTTCCTTTTACTCTTCCATTCTTCCAGCTGCCTAAATTTATACTTTGAAGAATTCTCTCTGCTGTCTTTGTCTCCATGTCCTGGAGGAGTCATTCGCTGGGCCCTGCTGGTTCTTCCTTCAGCAGGTCTTACAAACCTGCCCTTTGTCACCTCAAGGCCAACTCATCTCCCAGACTGAAGTTAGTTCCCCACCAAAGGCAAGTACATCTTCAGTTATTCATCCAGTGCCTGCACATGGTAGTGTCCCAGAAGGCATTTGTTAAATTAACCTGTTCTGAACCCTGTAAGTTCTATGTTCAGAAATCTTTCTGCCCCTCCCACTCCTACAGGAACTTTAACTTTCAAGGCTGTTCAAGTCTGGTCCAGTCCTACCTTTTAAGGCGTGATTTCTTTCTCTTCTTTGATATTAATGTCACCTGTGTTTGCTCGTGCCCTTTCCCCCTTCTTATCAAGAGCCTTTCTTCTCTTCAAGGTCCACCTCAAATCCCTTATCTTTCTGGAAGCACCTTGCCTGACAAGTCCCCCCCACCCCCCAGCAAACATGATTGCTCTTTCTGAGAACTCCTGCAGTCCCATTATACCACTTACTTAACAATTATCTACTCCATATTATTAATCATTTCTTTGATGTTACAGTCATATCAGCAACTGCATTGTAAGCCTTGAAGACCTTGTGTGTGTGTCTGTCTCTGTCTCACTCACTCATATAGTCATACACACACACGCACACTAGGCACTTAGCACAATGACTTGTACAGAGGAAGCACTCAATATTTGTTGATTTTAAAAGGCTTACACGGGAATTCCCTGGCAGTCCAGTGATTAGGACTTGGCTCTTTCGCTGCCGTGGCCTGGGTTCAGTCCCTGGTCGGGGAACTAAGATTCCACAAGCCATGTGGCGCAGCCAAAAAAAAAAAAAAAATTTAAAAATAAATTAAATAAATAAATAAAATTTTCACCTAAATGTTTTACTGAGGTATATATCTGCATTTAAAAAAAATCTGCTAGTGTATCTTTATTTCACTTCTGTGGGTCCTACTATGAATAGCTTTATTCATACAGTCCAAAGCCAAGGGGAACTCTGGAGGATGACAAGTTTGGTATAACGGACGGACTCTTTCTTTTTTTTTTTACCTTTTAAGTTATTTATTTATTTATTTATTTATTTTTGGCTGCGTTGGGTCTTCATGGCTGCACGCAGGCTTTCTCTGGTTGTAGCGAGCGGGGGCTGCTCTTCATTGCAGTGCACAGGCTTCTCATTGCGGTGGCTTCTCTTGTTGCGGAGCACAGGCTCTAGGCACACGGGCTTCAGTAGTTGCAGCACGCAGGCTCAGTAGTTGTGTCTCACGGGCTCTAGAGCGCAGGCTTAGTAGTTGTGGCGCTCGGGCTTAGTTGCTCCATGGCATGTGGGATCTTCCTGGACCAGGGCTCGAACCCATGTCCCCTGCATTGGCAGGCGGATTCTTAACCACTGTGCCATCAGGGAAGCCCGGGATGGACTCTTTCTTAACTTCACAGCGTGCACCTGGCATTCCTGTGACATCTGCAATTTACCCTTTGACAAGGACATAGTTTCATGTTGTAAGACTAATGCCTAAAACTCCCCCTGCCTCCCACCGTAACTCTTATCTTTCCTTCGCCACTGCCATAGTGGGAAGAAACCCTCAACAGAGAGCTAAAACCTGACTTCTAGGTCTAGGCCTGCAGCTGGGTAACCCTGGGCAAGTCATTAACCCTCTCTGGGTCACACTTGCAATATCTCAGAAAGGGAGGGGGCTATACCAGATCATTAGAGCTGTTTTTATCATCTTCACAAAGGCAGCTGTTCTACACTGGAAAGTTAATGAGCTGAAATCTTATGCATTCTTATGTCACTCTTTGGCCTTAGTTCTGTCTTCCTAGTCACTTGATGGGTGAAGCAGAGACACAAGGCCTACCGGTCAGGGAGTCTTCCAAGAGCTAGAAGGATTAGGCGGTACTCTCATCTCATCAAGATTTGTGGTTGTCACTCTTTTTTTTTTTAACCTATTACTCTTAATACATTCTCAGTAGGTCTGAGTTCTCCCCTTCAGGTGCTGGGTGGTCTTTGCATGCTCCAGAGAATACGTGGGGAATTACTCCTTTGGGGGGCTCCCACCAACCCATGCATATACCCTGGATAGATCCGATATCTCTGCCCATGAAGTGGGTGAGGCAGCCCCTCCCCTGCCCATCCCGGGGAGAAATAGAGGTGGTAGAACAGGCAGGTGTCTTGCCCAGTTCCACCCTTTGAGAATGTGGCAGGGCTGAAACCCAGCTATCTGTGATGTGCCAAGCATATCCACTTACGTTCTGGAATCTCAAGCTCGGGGTGGACAGACCCAGGGCCCTGCTTTGGGCTGGCTGGGCTTGGCCCTGTGGTTGCAAGAGAGCCTACTTCTCATTGTGTGGGCTGCTGTGGCTATTCTTGAGGGAGTAATTGGGCAACTTCTCCATTTGCTCAGTAAATATTTACTGAGTGCCAGGCACGTTGCTGGCTGTGAACAGACAGGGTCCTTAGACACATGGAGCTTATAGTTTTGGGGGGGCGCAGACAGTAAACATACAAAGTGTGTGTGATCATACATAGAAATCTTGTATGATAATACGTACAATTTTGTATTATTATATATGCTGGTGACTCCCACATGTATAATTTCAGCCCAGTTTCTCCAACTCCAGCCTTGTATATTTTGCTGCCTGCTCAACACACCTAATGTCTAAAAGGCTTCTCAGTTTAACATTTCCAAAACAGAATGAAGGCCCACCCCACCCCCTGTCCTCCCAAAGTCAGCTAATGGTGATTTCATCCTTCCAGTTGCTCAGGCCCCCAAAACTCTAATATCATCCCTGACTCCTCCCTTTCAATCCCACCTCCGCTTAATCAATAGATCCTGTTGTCTTTGCCTTAAATGTATCCAGAACCTGACTCTCACCATCTTTACCACTTTCACCCTGGTTTAAGCTACCATCGGCCTTTTAACTGACCTTCCTGCTTCCTCCCTTGTCTCCCGACAGACTATTTTCATCACAGCAGCCAGAGAGATGCTGTAAACTGTAAGTCAGACTCTGTTACTCCTTTGCTCCCTGTCTCATTCAGAGTCCTTGTGTTGGCCTACAAGACACGATAGGATTTTCACCACCTTGCCTTTCCTCAGCCATCTCTTGTTCTTCATCCCCTGTTCCACCCCCTGAAATCTGAATGGGTCCCTCTCTCTCCTCCTCCAAGGCTCCTCCCTTCTTGTCAGTCAAGGCCTCCCAGGCCGTCCTTTTTAAAACTGATCCTCTTCCTTCCACTACCTGCTCTCAGCATTATCTACCACCTTTTGCCTATTTTATTTTTCTCCCTGGCACTCACCACCACCTGACATTGGCTATCTCCCCTACTACGTGTGACCTGAGATTTTTATTTGTTCGTTCCATGGCACCTAGAGCAGCACCTGGCATGTAGTAAATGCGTAATAAATATTTGTGGATGAAGCTAGTGTGTAGAACAGAGTGGGTAAAGTCTGTAGAAGAACAGGAATGAGCAGCCCTGATTGCTGTCTCATCTTAGGTGGGTGGATGTATCCTAATGGACGGATTTAACTGCAACCTCAAAGTGGTGTTCTGTTCCTGGGACTGGCTTCTCTCTCGCCCCAGGCCTGGGTAAGGTCTCAAATACCTGAGATGTAATTTCCCGTGGTTTGGGAGCCTCTTGCTAGGAGATGCTGGGGCTGAAGCAGGAGAACAGAGTGAAGCCCCTTACTAGGGTCCCAACCAAGCAGTTAGCACTTTCTTGTTATTTTACGTGTGCAACTATGTAAGAGTGGACCCTTCTCCCAGGCACACATGGTATTTGTGGTCATTAACTCAAGAGGTGGGTGTGGGGTGGTCTGATAGAGTGTGAGGCAGGAAGGCGGGTGATGTGGATTCCAGGCCTCTCTACCCATCGAATTGACTTGCTGGGGAATTTTTAGAATCATAGAATTTTAGAGCTGAAAAGGAACTTAAAGATTTCTTTAACCTCTTTTTCTTTTCCAGCTATTAAAAAGAGAATAAAGGTATGTCTACTCCCTGCCAAGTTCACAGAAATATGGTGCAACCTATATAAAAACTGCATAAGCTCCTTTAAGTTTTGAGTATGCTAAGGTCAAGAAATTGTGGTCAAGGTTGAACGTATTCAAAAGGGAGGGGGTGTGGTCTCTTTGCCACTTTCTTGAATGGTGATCTTGGGCAAGTCACTTGTTTGCTCAGTTAATCATCTCTTAAAAAAAAAAAAGATCATAGTTCCAGTTTACTTCAGAGAGATGTTGTAGGGATAAAATAAACTAACATTGTTTTTAAAATTACTTTCATGGCTTAATGGTCTGCTCAAATATGAGGTCCCAATCCAGAGTGTCATCTGCCATTGATGGGAAATAAGGCCTTGGTTCTCTGCTCCTTCCTAGTTGTGTGTGCAACTTTGGACAGGCCTCTTGATCTCTTTGAGCCTCAGTTTCCCCATTTGTACAATGGGATGACTGCTGCCCTGCTCACCTCCCAGAGAGACTGTAAGAATCAAGTGCGATCCTGGATGAAAAGAGACTTTGTGAACTTACGAAGTTCCCATTATTCAAAGGTAGAGGATTTTTACACACAAAAACCATAGCCAGTGATTTTCCCCAGATCATTGAAGCTTACTCTTTTTTAAAGAGCAAAACTATAAAAGAAATGTTTAAAAACTATTTTTGGATGGGAATCTTTCTGAAACGGATGATATGCTTCCCAGCAAAGTATACTGAGCATGAATAACCTCCTCTTTGCAACTTGGGGGTGTTGAGTTTGGACCTGTATGTACAAAGCCCTGCTTGGTGGAGATGGGGACCACAAAAGCCTCTTTCTCTCAAAAGCTTTTATCTCTGAAAGAAGGTGGGGGTGAACTGGTGGCAGGTGGCAGGTAAATTGCTGTGGAAGAGCCCATAACACAGTGGCCTGCCTCGAGGTCCCAAGCAGTATTGGTGTGGGTAGGCTCTTGAACCCTGTTCTGGGCTCTGAATGAGAATAGCGGGTCCTGCCTGATCAGTTACTGTACTCACGACAGTGTGAGGCCCCCAGGCTTTTCAGAATGTAGGGCATTGGGTCCCAAACTAAATGGTTCCCAGCTGCTGTGCTTCTGGGGTTCACGTTTCCACCTATAATTGTTGCTCTGTCTTCTCCCTGGTAGTCAGTGTCACTTTTTTTTTTCCTCATTAAAAAACTTGTGGTTAAATATACACAAGATAAAATATACCATTTTAACAACTTTTAAGTGTACAGTTCTGTAGCATTAAGTATATTCACATTGTTGTGCAGCCATCACCACCATCCATCTTCACAACTTTTTCATCTTCCCAGCTAAAAATCTGTACCTATTAAACACAGACTCCCCATTCTCCCCTTCCCCAGCCCCTGGCAACCACCATTCTACTTTCTGTCTCTATGAATTTGACTACTCTGAGTACCACATAGAAGTGGAATCAGGCAATATTAGTCCTTTTGTGTCAGGTTTATTTCACTTAGCATAATATCTTCAAGGTTCATCCACGTTGTACATGTGTCACTTGCCTTGCTTTTTAGGGGTGAATTCTATTGTATGTCTATACCACGTTTTGCTTATCCATTCGTCTGTTGATGGACACTTGGGTTGCTTCCACCTTTTGGTTTTTGTGAATAATGCTCCTGTGAACATCGGTGTACAAATATTTGTTCGAGTCCCTGCTTTCAGTTCTTTTATGTGTATGTCTAGAAGTGGGATTCCTGGATGATATGTTAATTCTGTGTTTAATTTTTTGAGGAACCGCCATACTGTTTTCCTCAGCGGCTGCACCATTTTACATTCCCACCAACAATGCACAAGGGTTCCAATTTCTCCACATCCTAACCAATATTTGTTATTTTCTGTCTTCTTGATAATAGCCATCCCAATGGGTGTGCAGTGGCATCTCATCATAGTGGTCACTTCTTGAGATCCTGACTACCAGGCTCAAATAGCAGCCCCTCCAGTTTCCTGGGGGAACATATGGCTGAGATTGTTAGACTTGTACCTAGAGAGAGAGTAGATGGGCTCAAAGTGAAGCCCGAGGGGCCCTCCAGAGAGGGAAGTACAGGAGTTTGGGCAGGTAGATTCTGTGACATCTTTTCTGGTCAGTCAGAATCTGGCTTGCTTCTGAGTTTCTAATAATGTGGTCGATGGCTGGGATGGATGGACAGTGGCTTCCAGTTAAGCAAAGCAGTTCTTTGTTGTTACAATTCATGTGGCTCCCGAAGAACATTAATGCTGTCTTACTCATATTGAGCGCTCCCTTTTGCACAAGAGATGCAGGACTGTGGTTCAGGTGGGAGCACTTGGGATGGGTAAAAAGCAGGGAGTATTATAACGACATGGCATCCTGGTGAGCTTGTCCGCTGCTCCAGGCCATGTGCTTCTCTCTAAGCTGTTGGGGACAAGATCTCCCTGCTTTCTGAGCCCACAGAGAAGGGAGACCAAGCTTAGTGTGCCCTCACACCTCTGACCAGCCCCAGGCCCTCAACTTGTGTCCCTTATTGCCCTCGGAAAGGGGAACCTGTCAGGAAAAGGGCTGGGGCACCTTCTGCAGGGTATGGGGTTGGGGGAGTAGGGGGACGGGAATGGCTCCTCATTTGTACCTGTCTCCTCTGGGAGGCTGGCACCAGAGCCCAAACCTAGGCAGCCAGCCAGTTACCAGGCAGCCTGGATCTTAGAGGCGAGCCTGTGGACTTGGAATTTTGTTGTTTTTAAGGGCTTGTAGAGATGCAATTAGCAACAGCTCACCTTTGCTGGGTGTGTACCATGTGCCAGGAGACTCCTGTGCAGTCTCTTGGTTAATCTTCACATCCATCCTATGGGTGGATACTATTATCACCTTTTCACAGAGGAAGAAATTGAGCCTTAGAAAGGTAATGTCTCCTCTCTAAGGCCATGCAGCTTGTAAACAGCAGGGCCTGATCTCAGAGCCTGAGCTTTTGGCCCCTGTATAGTTTACCTTCCCAGGAATGGGAGGAAGAGAGCACAGGGTTTTTTTGTTTTGTTTAAACAAGAGTTTATTATCGAGTACCTTCAGGCACCCTGCTCACCTTGTTCAGTCAATCATCTCTTTTGATTCTCCTCATTTTGCCTTATGGGAACATTCCTACCCAATTTACATAGGGGAAAGTAAATTGATTTCTGGTGGTCACAGGCTGAGCAGGGGCAGATCTGGGACTCACTTTAATACTTTGACTCGAATTTCAGTGCTCTGAGCTCATTCCATTGTGCTGCCTCCCCCCATCCCCATGAGAAGAATCGGGAGGTGGCTGTGAAGTCTGCAAAGCTGCAAGGACTGGAGTCACTCCGCTCCCTTCCCATTGCTGTCTCCTCCTCCTCTCATTTCCTCGCCCCCAGACTATATCTCGGGGCCCCATGAGTCCATCATTATGCATCTAGTACTTGGCACTTTGGCACATAGTAGGTGCTCAGTAAATGTGCATTGCATGTTTATGGGCTGAGTGTGGTGGAAGCACTAGAATCTCAGCCAAATTGTTCCTGAAGAGGAACACCAGCAGAATGCAAACAGCGTTGTTTCCTCCCTCTTCTCCCAGAAGGAACCTCCACTTCCCAATGCCCAGATGCCAGGGACTTGAAGAAAAGAGCGCCTTGGCTCTGCAGACTTTGAATTATCCCCAAATTCCCAAGGGAAAAAAGGCAACAGAGTCACATTAGCAAAGTGCTTGCAGGATCAGGTGTCATTCTTTGTAATTAATAAGACTAACGATCCCTTGCTATGTTCATTTTGCCATTTTCAAAGTGCTTTCTCAAATATTATGTATCATTTGATCCCCACAACCATCCTGTTAGGTGATCAGGGCAGGAATCATTTTTCCTGTTTTACCGATGAGGATACTGAGACTTAGGATGTTAAGAGCTGCCCAAGGTTGTTGACAAGTAAGTTAGGCAGAAGCCATGGGAGGCAATGGCTCCTCTGCTATCTCATTGTGGTGAGAAAGCCTCAGGTCAGAGCCTCAGTTTCTGCATCTGTGAAATAGGGACAGGAGTAGACCCCTTCAGGTATTCAGGGATTAAATGTGATGATTTGTGTGAAGTGATCAGTGCAGTGCTCACACACGGCAGATGCTTAACAAATGATGGCAGTGGGCCATTAATGACAATAACCTAGGCTAAGTTCATTGTTTCTTTGGGGACTTGTATTCTACTGACTCTTGTTCAGCTCAGAGTATTGGGAAGAGCAGAGTGTAGCCTCCCTTACCTTGACCTGGGAAGTCCGACTCTGGCCACCCTCTGGCCCTTCCCCTGCACTCAGAGTGTATAGCAAGGGCTGACCCTGAATTTCTTTTGATTTGCAAAATCTGAGGTCTTTCAAAGAGGAGGTTTATAAGGTAGAGTTTTTCTTTTGGTAACAGGTAATTATGACAATTATGACAAATATTTTATTCACTTAGTATCCATTTGCATTTTTTTATCCTAGCTCCTCCAGCTCATTAGCTGTGTAATCTGGGCAAGTTGTTTTGGATTTGGGGGCCTCACCTTCCTCACCTGTAAAATGGAGATAACAGTATCTACTCATAGGGTTGTCTTGAGGATGAAATGAGTCAAAGCACGTAAATCCTTAGACTGGTGCCTGGGGCATATTAAAATATTCAGTAAATAGTAGTTATTTTTTTTTCATTATTATCAGCATGCTTGGCACTGTATTTAAGCCAGCTGTCCCCAGCCTTCTTCTTCCCCCCAAGTTGAGGTATATGGCCAGTGAAGTTCATATACAAGACCTAGCTTCTGCTCTGTACCCTGGCTATTTACCATTCTTGTAACTCCACTCATTCAGGAAAGCAAACGGGAAGCAAGTTGCACAAGAGTGATATTATTGCAGAGATAGCCTTGAATCTAGCTTCATTTTTTAAAAAATGTGAATCATTCACAAAAACTTGAGAACTTCAACTCTTGTTAGTTACAGATCTCTTGCAATGTCCCGCATATTCTTGCCGATTCCAGCAACAACTAGTAGCTACTTTTCTGGGCTCTCTTGGAACAGATGCAAACACTTCTTGCCTGGTAGGTCAGGGCTTGGCAGTGCCCTCAGTGTGCTCATCTTCAGCTTGGCAGAACGTGTCTGGGTCTGCTGGGGCTTCCTTCCTGGAACCTGGCACCTCCTCCATGAACTTCCAAGAAAGCAGGGATAAACATCCACAGCAGGGCCACTTTTCCACACTTGATACACAACCCCCTGCAACTGGATTCAAAAACAGTTGTTTTATAGTTATTATATACTGCTGTTTATTGAGTACCAACTGTGTGGCAGGGCCTGCAGTAGGTACTTCATACTTATCTCCTGTAATCCTCCTGTTAATTCACTGCGAGTGATGTTGTCTTCATATTAGGGGAGAGGCTCCGTGATACTAACTATTGCGCCCAGGGTCACATGGTGAGAAATGGAAGATTTCGGATCCCAGATTACTGTTTTCAATTTTCAGCCCTGCATTCCTTCCATGAAACACCTGCCTCACTGTCAGTTTCAACTGAGGGCTCACCGGGCCCTAAACAGGTATAGCTGGTTTACTGACGTCATTGCCACCCATGACTATCAAATAGTCTGCTTCTGCCAGTTCTTGCACCATGTATCCCGAGTATGTTAGAAAGCGTACTTTGCGACAGCCTTCATGGGTTTGTCCCTCCTCCCACCTCTCCCCACATACCCCTACTGCAGTGTCTGCTAAACAGACCACACTGTCCTCTGGAACATGGGATATCACACATGGCATTGATTTTTTTCACTTATGCAATGCTCTCTGTTCCCCCAAAATAGACTGTCATGTGGCCGGAGCATTTCCTTTCACGAACCCTCACAGCAGCTCCAGGAATCGTTACCCCTGAATCAGTCCCGTTTACGTGGTGATTACCACGTGCATTAGGCACCCTACTACGTGTTTGACATCACTGTCTTCAGTGTTCACGCCAGCCCCAGGAGGTAGGCATAATTACCTCTACTTTACAGATGAGGAAGCTGAGGCTCAGGGAGGTTAAGACCCTTGTCCACGAAAGTGGGGGAACTGCTGTTTGAATCCTAGTAGTTGTACCCCAGGGGCCTGTATCTTAACCGCTATGGGAAACTGCCTCTAAATATTCACCGTAACTGCCTTGTCCCGGCCATGGTGTTAGCACAGGGCGCAGCGTGAAGAGTCAGTTCCTTTCCTCAAGGAGCTCACGGTGTGGTGGGCTGAATAATACTGAGCTTCTGTGATCTGTTTTTATTTATTCCAAACCCATTTCCATGTGGGCACACCCAGGTGTGCAGATTCATGACACACAGCTCCAAGGTTGCAGGGTGAGCTGAGGGGACAGTCCCCGGCGAGCTGACAGTGCTCTGTACGGCTGTGTTTATGCCCCAGGTTTACTTCTCTGTTTGCTATTTGCCCTTCTTCCCTCTGGGCTCTCACATCAGGTTCATGGAACCCAGAGGTCATCCGGGTCTGGCCCAGTGTGATATTCCTGTTTGTGGCCCAATGCAGGGCTGGCTGGTGAGGACAAGGGAGGCCTTATTTGACTGGAAACTTGCTGCTATTATGGCTTTTTGTAAGGCCCCAAATTATTTTTTGAAACATGCTGTATGCGCTGTTATTTGGTCCCGCTCCCTGAGGAGCAGAATGGGCTAGTCTTTGGAGTCCATAGGCAGAAGGAAAGCTACATTGGACCCTTTAATCTGTAGCTGACCCCTCCTACCTGAAGCTGAGCCTAGCTCTGCCCTGCTTTGACATATGTCCCATGGAAGATCCAGGGCCTGGATGTCTGGTCCATTCTTGGCCATTAAGCACGTTTTCCTGCAGCCCCGGACAGAGATGCTCAGTTTGCTACTGTTGACAGCACCACTCCTTGGGCATTCATCTATGCCAGGGCCCTAGGCCCAGGGGAAATATCTAAGGAGAGACTTCAGCCTATGGGCCCTGTTCTGCATGTGTCTGGCTCACCACCCGATGCTGGTTTGGATATGGATTGATGGGGACCCCTTTTGTAGGCTGGGCCTGGGGCCTCAGTTTTTAGAGGTGAAATGATCCAAAAGCTGTGGGGCTGCTCAGAATCCACCCTTACCTTTTAGAAGAGAATTGGCATTAATAAGGAATTCAGCTGGAGGAACTGGTTCAGAAAGGTCAAGCCCCTGGTCTGTGGTCTGTCCTGTGCAGTCAGAAGTGGAGCTGGTACCTGACCCAGGGAATCTGACTCCATTTCCTGTGTCTTTTCTATACATCCTGCCTCATTCCTGTGTACGCATATTATACATGTATGTCTCATCATCCATGATGGCTTACAGTCTATCTGGGGGAAGGAGCAAAGACAAATAGAGGTGTGATACAGTTTCAAGCAAGATAATGTGTAGACAAGTGCTGAATCATGCGGTGTAGACAGGTAGAGACAAAGGCAACGTGTAGACACTTGAGAAAGAATTGAGGTTGGATAGGGCAGATATTAAGGGTAAGTGAGGAGAGTTTACAGAGTGATTTGAGTAAGGGGTGCAGGTTGGAGAGAAGCAAGTAATACGATTTTCTTTATTGTAAAAGCAGTCTGTGTTTATGTAAAAAATGTGAGCAATACCAGAAAGCCCAAAGAAGAAAATCTCCTTCATATTCCCACTACCCAGAGAGAGTCTCCATTCCCGTTTGGTGTTTGTTCTTCTAGCCTTTCTTTCTTTTTTATTTTTTAGGCAGTAGAATCAAATTGGCTGTGTACACCAAGGTTAAGGGAAGGTCTCGAATAGCAAATGGGGAGCGTAGGTCAGAGCGAGCCTCTGCTGGTTCCTTACACATGGAGTGCAATGAATGAAGTGCTTCAGGAAGAGGCACCCAACATCCGTGAGCAGATGGGACCGGAGCCTGTGAGGAAGCAGGGGCTCCCCCACCCAGAGCTGGGACTCAGATTTCATCGCCCACTGCAGAAGAGTCTCAGGTTTACTCCTCACTGCTGCTGCCCAGGGGGTCAAGGGAAAGAATTTGTCCTGAGTCGTCTCAAAAGCTCG
This sequence comes from Eubalaena glacialis, assembly GCF_028564815.1. NCBI lineage: Eukaryota > Metazoa > Chordata > Mammalia > Artiodactyla > Balaenidae > Eubalaena > Eubalaena glacialis. The sequence continues at coordinate 31,028,888 of NC_083716.1, read as the reverse complement.
CTCCCCCCGACACACCCCCATCCCGCGGACTCCTCTCTTTCTTACTTACCATCCGGTTTCTCCAGCAGAGTTCTCCTCTCCTGGAGTTGGGGCCACACAGCCGATTTTGCCACACCACAAAGCTGTGCTGCTGCCTGAGGTCATTGCAGGGGAGAAACTATATATAGCGGAGGACTAGCATCAGGACATCTCCATATTGTTCGGACCGTTTAGCATTGCCCTTCGGCCGATGCAGACAGGGTCTCCTGGGACTCAGCTTCGTTGTATCTTCAGCGCTCTCTCTGTGTTCCCCAGCCGGTGCTCACCCACACAGGACCGGGGTTCTGACCCCTCCCAGTTCCAAGAGAGCCTTTAAAGGAGCTGCCTAGGGAAAGGGGCAGCAGGGAGACTTCAGAGCCCAGAGTTCTCTTCCAGCTCAGCCACTTGGCACCTGTGTGGCCTTATGCCTATGAATCTCTGGCTCCTCATCTGAATGATAAAGGAGTTGGTCTGGAACAGGAGTTTTGTACTATTGTTTTAAGCCACTGGAACCCTTTCAGATGCAAGCTCACAAGGTAGCCTGATATATACAACCAAATGGGCGTGCCACTGGTTGAGGCTGGGGAGACTGGAGCCCCAAGAGGTTCCATTGAAGTCTCAGCGTCCCGCAGAGTGCACAATTTGAAAACCACTAGGTGAGACAACCTCTGAGGTTTCTTCTTCTAGCCTTAGGATTCATGGTCTGGCTTTGCGATGGCCTCTGGCATAAATGACCCATCAATAGGGGTGGAAACTTTGTGATCTCTTGGAGACTTTGATGGTCATCTTGGGGGAGGGGAGAATGGTACAGGGACAGAAATCTCGGGGCAGAGGTTTCTGTAGTGGGGGCAGCCCAGGGGAGCACAGTTTGCAGATCCAGTTGGACGTGCTGGCCCGCACTGCCATGGGCTATTTTTCTCTGGCCTGCTCCCGCTTGCCTTGCCTTTGAGTGCTGGTTTGTCCCAAAGATGAGATGAAAATGAGGATATAATGCACTTCAGGCAAGGAAAGTGCATTTAACTTAAGTTGCCTGGGGCTGAGTTACATACTTGATATGTGGAGTATTTGTAGAGTATGGTGGTACCTTTGGCAGAAATCAGAAAGCCAGGATCTGGGGCCAGTTTTCTTCATTCAGCAAGTTTGTTTGTCAGGCACCTGCTTTGTATTCCTGGCGAAGCATAAGGGAGATCCCAGCTTTGTTAGGACCCCTTGATTTCGAGTTAACAGAAACCAGCTGGATCTAGCTTAAGCACAAAAGGTGATTAATTACAGGGTTTCAGGGGGTGCGCAGGACCCCATGGCAAGATTGCTGCCTGGCCTTAAGCAGGGATTGGAAAAACCTTGTTAGATTCTCCCTCTTTCCCTCAACTCGGCTTCTCCTCGGGCTTCCTCCTGTCCCTGCAGCCAGGCTTCCTCCTCCTTCAGCCCACACGGCCCAAGTGTTCCTGCTGCAGCTCCAGCCACACTCAGGGGGGCTTAGCTCTCCCAGCCCAAAGTCCAGACTCCCAGAGCAGTGTGTCCAATTGGCCCAGCTTGGTCCACTCAGCTCCAGCCAGGGGATGGGGTCACATGCAGCAAAACCTGTCTCGTGGGGGCCACTTCTGACCCCGTGCGGATGGGGGGCAGCTCCAGAAGAGGGGCACTTGTGAGCTGCACAGACAGCTCCAAAGCTGTCTGGTCCTCCAGCCCTCAGTGAGGAGCTCCAGTCCCAGGGCAGGAGCAGGTGTAAGAGGAGCGCTTACTAGGCACACAGGGAGACAAGAAAAGAAGTTACCCTTGGCAGAGCCTGCTTGTTGCCGAGTACACGGCCCCTCCAGTTGGGGCTGTCAGATGGAGGTGACGGGGCTCCCCGGGCTGGTGTTGGCAGTGTTCCCCACAGAGCAGGGGCCCCTCCGTGTTAGCTCAGGGGGAAAGGGTTTGTTGGCAGGATTACAGCGAGGCAGCCGGCCTCACGGGAGCTGGGCCTGAAGAGCAGTCAGGAATGGAGGCGGCTCTGTCTTTTGGGGGCTTTTGGCCTCTCTGCTTGTGTCTGAGCGTCTGCTCCTGGCTTCCCCCTCTGTAGACCCAGCCTTCTCTTCTTACTCATCGGCTTGTTCCGTGACTGAGCACACCAGTGCCAAGTTCTGGCAGCGAGTAGATTGGCTACTCTGTGGCCAGGGACCACCCAGGTACAGGCAGTAGGTGGGCGCCTGATCCTGCAGGATGCTGGGCTGCCCCTTTCAGGACTCTGGGCAGGGCAGGTGTTAAGAAATGGTCTCCTCATTCCTCCTGCAGACAGGGGGAATGCTTGTGGACAGAGGAGAGGGGAGCCTTGAAGATGGAAGAGAGGAGGGGGCTCAGGAAGGGGGACCAGCCTGAACTGAAGCAAGGGTGCAGGGAGGAGCCGGGGGGCCGGTGTGTGGTTCGGGGAGGGGACAGTAAGAGGCAAGGCCTGAAAGGCACCTTGAGAGCTGAGCTGTGGGCCAGGGGTGTGGAGGGGATGGGGAGCCACTGGGAACGTGTGGCCAGGGGGCTGCCGGGGACTTGAAAGGGTACCCTGGACTCAGAGGCTGAGAAGGATGGCTAGGGAAGGGATGGAGCAGGGCTGAAGACAGCCAGGCCAACTAGGGGGAGGAGGGGAAAGGTCTGCCCTGACATGTTGGGAGTGGAAGTCCCTTTGAAGAAAGAATCCACAGGATTGGGTGACAGGTTGGCGGAAGCAGAAGGAGGGCCAGAGGCGTGGGGGGAGGGGTGGGAGCATTGGGGAGGGCCTGGCGACACTGGGAACTTGGAGAAGGGAGGCTCATCTAAGGAGAGAGATCGTTAGCCTTACAGAGCAGCGGGCTGCTGGAGTGCTTGTTGTTTTATGTTGGGAGAACTGAGCGGAGTTAACAGGGAAAGGGAAGTCCCAGGCTAAAGGAAGGAGACTTCTGGAGAATGGGTCCTGGGCCCACCAGCTCTGCTTCTCAGGAACTGCGATCCTGCCCAAGTCGCTCAGCTTCCTCATCTTCAAAATGGGAACAATATCTGCCCAGTCTTCCTCCTAGCGATGTGAGGAAGGTCAAAGGTCACATACATGACGATGCTTTGTGCACAGGAAAAGCTTGTACAGATGTGGGCAGCCTTGTTACTGTGGCTGCTGGTGTGCCGGCCTGCATGGTGACCCCCTCTGCAGGATCAGGGAGCCTTCCTTCCCGTAGCCACCCCCGACTCCCGGATGACGTCGCTGCCAACTCCATGTTACCTGGGGTCATGTTGAGATCAGCACCCTTCTGGAACTTGAGCCTGGGGGTACCTGGATGGCCGATTAGGTCTAAGATTAGTCACCCCTCACCAACTTCCAGCATTCTCCTGATGGGTGCTGTGTGTGTGTGGAGCCCAGTGGGCCGACTGAGGCTGAGCTCTCCCTCCGGGAGAAGGAGAAGAGGCAGTTGGAGAAGGGCCGGATGTGGGCAGGCTGAACCACGTACATTTCAGAGTGGAGCTGGAAGGTGATTTCTCCCCCGCGTGGGCCTCCTTGGCCTGTTCCCCACAGAGAAAACCACGGAGCACTTGTTTCAAAGTTCCCAGGAAAAGGGGAAATGATGAAACCTGCATCCTGTTTTGCCACCGGCCTAGGGAGGAGGACCCAGGTGGGGACAATAGATGGTGGCAGTGACAGGAGTACTGGTGAAATCCCGGGGCCTGCAGAGTTGGGGGAACAGAGGCTTGAGGAGGGGACCCAAGGTCAGTGAGGGGAGAGCGTGTGGCCCTCTTTCCCGTTCTGTCCCCACCTTGCTCCATTTAGTAGCATCCGGCAGCCTGATAGCCTGCTTCGTTTTCCCCAGCCACCCCTCCCTCGGGATTTGGCCCGGCTTTCCCCTGCTGCCCACATCCTGTGCTTCCTGGCTTCCTTCTGGCTCACCTGCAGCTTCCTGTCTCTGGGAAGGCCGGCTTCCTGTGCCCTCCTGTCTTTGGTTTGGGTCTTTCCCCGGTGCTTTCTCTTTTTCCCCCTCCAGCCCCTTTGGCTGTTTCTGTCTGTTTCCCTCCTACAGAGCCTCTGCTCCTCCCAGCCCAGGCCAGACTTCGTATTCTCCTGCCAGCTCCTTTCCAAACTCGGGCCCCTTGGAGTATTACTTTTCCTAAATCGCAGCAGCTGTGCATTTTGCTGGCCTACCCAGCTGTTCTTGTCCTTGACCACAGAGGTCATGTCATTTGTGACAATAAATAGAAAATGAGAATGAGAGGGTTGCCCGGTGCCTCTCGGCTCCCCTTCCAGCTGCCTGCAATCCTACTGGGAAACAGTAATAGTAATAAAAATAATAAAGCTAATGCTTATACTCTGCATTTTCACTTATTTTCCAGATGCTGTGCTAAATATTTTACATGCCTTATTACATTTAATCTTCGTAATAACCCAGAGACATAAGTTGTATAGTCATCCTCTCACAGCTGAGGGAAACTGAGGCTCCCGAGGTTATGTAAATTGTCTGACATTACCTGCGAGTAAGCGGCAGAATGAGACCAGAACTTGTGGGGTCTGACTCCCATGCCCATCTCCTAACTTTGGCGACCTATCTGCCTTCCACTGGAGGAGGAGAGTTGCCACAGGGCCAGGCATCCCCTCAGCCCACTTAAACTTCGAAGTTCACCTTTCACCCAGTTGCCTGTTGCAACTAGTAACTAGCCCAGATAAGGAACCCTTAAGGTGTCCTTCTCAGAGCTGTGCTTTGTTTCTCTTTTCTCCATACCCCAAACAACGGAAAGACCTTCAGGTGGCAGGGCTCATAGTATTTCTCTTTGCTGTGGACTCCCCCATACCAGTGTCCCATTTTACAGATGGGAAAATGCCTCCTAGTCTTTTTTTTTTTTTTTTAATTCTTATTGGAGTATAATTGATTTACAGTGTTGTGTTACTTTCAGGTGTACAGCAAAGTGAATCAGTTATACATATACATATATCCACTCTTTTTTAGATTCTTTTCCCATATAGGCCATTAGAGAGTATTGAGTAGAGTTCCCTGTGCTATACAGTAGGTTCTTATTAGTTATCTATTTTATATATAGTAGTGTGTATGTGTCAATCCCAATCTTCCAATTTATCCCTCTCCCCCCCCCACCCTTAACCCCGGTAACCATCAGTTTGTTTTCTACATCCTCCTAGTCTTAAGAACTTAATTTGACATTATCCTGACAAAGGAACTTCAGAACTAGAAATAATAGTCTAATCTCTTGACTTCCACTCGATACTCTTCCCACTGAGATCATGTTGCCGTTCTGTTCTGAGTGTGCTAGAAATGTGCCCCAGAGGTTGCCTCTTCCACACATTCTGTTTAGAACACTTCTGCTCTTTGCAGTCGGCCCTCTGTGTTCTATTCTTGTCTGTGAGTGGTGATCATCAATGGGAGAGAGATTGAATCGAAATCTCTGGGGATTGGGGCATATAGGAAGTTTGAAAGAGCATATTTAGTATCGTAATCACATCTTAGGTTTGGAAAATAAACCATTTTTAAAATATAAACTATCAAAGGTAGAGTTTGGCAAAAATCTTGCCTGATGTTACAGTAATTCCCAAGTCGGGCATGGCACAGTTTTGGGTGGGGGTGTGTGTGTGAAGTCTGTATTTATCAAAAGGGTGTGTGCTTAAAAAGGCTGGGAAACGCGGTTTTCCAACAGGAGACTGTATTGTCTTGTCGTTCTGTGTCCTGCGGCCCTACAAGTATTTACTGGAGGTGCCTCAGGATGGCTCACACTATATGGGGGCATCCTGCCTGCCTTGTCTCGGTTGGACCAAACCCTCTTGGGGCTCTGGGTGGCCTACCCGATGGCTTTGTTGTATGCCAAATGAAGGTGATATCTAGTGTGGAGGCCCGGTCCTGGAGAGTTCAAAGCTAATCTGAAGTATATACCTTCATAAAGCTCAGGCGTGCCTTGAGTTTGTATATGCCTGGCCCCATGCTTGGTCCTGGGTATGCAACTGAACAAAACAGGTATGGTCCTGCCCTCATAGAACCCACAGAGTAGTGGGGAAACAGATTATGCCCAAATAATCAAAATGCATACGACAAAGGGGAGAAGAGGGTGTTGGGAGAGAATTATGGGGTAGGGGGAATGAATTATTTTGGGGTAGACGATCAAAAACACTTCCCTGACAAAGATACCTAAGCTGACACCTGAAGGCTGAGACTGAGGGAGCCACGTTTGTCTCATGTGACCACACTCCACTTTGGCCAGAGCTACTTGCTGGCCCATGAGACACCTCTAGATAAATTAGAAGAAGATGCTTTTGGGCAGAGGCAGTCCTGCTAGGGCCCATTGCTGATGAGTGAACATGAGCTGGCCCCTGGTCCTGGTGCTTATGTGCTGGGTACAATCCAAGGTGGGGAGGTGTGCAGGGAGGATTACCCAAGCCAGATAGAAGGAACTGCATGAGTGAAGGCCCTTGGACAGCAAACAGCTTGATGCCTTCCAAGAAGCGAAAGAAGCCATTGGAAGAAGCAAGTTGCCACCTCAGTTTTTCTCCCCTGGTAAGGAGGTATTTTCCCTTTCAAGGAGAAAGGAGAGAGAGGCCGCGTCTGGGGCACTGTCCAGAGCTGCGAGGCTGTCCAACAAGTACTTGAATTCTGGCTTCCATGGGGCCATAGTTAGTTGGTGAACGTCTGCTCCGACCTTCTTCCCACAGCAGATGTCCCTTCCACAGTGTCCTAGGAAGAGAGAAGGACCCTTAGGAGGGAGTTCTGGGGAAGCCAGGACAGAGACCAAAGCCCAGGGCCTGCCAGCTTCCATTCAACCACCCCAGGACAAGTACCTACTCTGTGCCAAGTTCTGTGCTAATCTTGCCAATTTGGAATATCATGAACCTTTAACCTTTTTCTTTGTCTTACCTGGGACACACAACCTTTCGTTCCACAGGTAGGGATGATGGACTCAAATGCGAATGATGGCTGCTGGGTGGAGAGCTCTGCTCGCCTTGGGGAAGGAAGTGGCGTTTGAGTTCGATCCTAGGTGCATGGATGCACATGGACCATTAATGTATGGAGTGGACTAAACTCTAAGCTCTTGGAGGGAGGGATCCCGTTGTTGATGGCGAATCTGCAGTGCTTAGCGTGATGCCTGGCTCATCACAGGTGCTCAGTATGATCTAGAGATTTATTTGGAGATTCACCATCTCTCCAGGAAGGCTGTCCAAATTCGAACCCAGGTTTCTGTCCCTTTGCCTGAGGCCTGCCATTGGGCCACAGCTACCTAGTGACAGAAAAACTAAGGGATGTTTGAGGAACTTGAAATCATGTCTTGGGGAACTGGGACTGCTTGGCAAGAAAACACAAAGGCACAGGGAGATCAGGAAAGTGGTCTTTAAATCCTCCAAGAACTGTTGTCGTGATATTGTTACCAGTTACTGAGCCCTTCCTATGTGCCAGGCACTGTGCTAGGGGCTTCACATACGCAATCTCGTTTAATCCTCACGATAATCCAAAAAGGAGAATATTATTATCTATATTTGATAAGGGAGGGAACTGGGGCTTAGATTAAATGACCCACCCAAGATTGTCCACCTGAGATTTAGAATGGGTCTCTCTGACTCCCAGACTCATAATTGCTGAGAGATTTTAACCAACACAACAGCACTGCCTAGAGATTTTGTCATGTGGTTTCAGAAACTAGAGCTGGCACTCGTGGGTAGGAGCTCCAGGAAGGTAGTTTCCTGTTCCCCATAGGGTGATTTCTCTTCCTAAAGGAGAACAGTCTGAAATTAGAATGGGCTGCCTTCTGGAGCCCAGCTAACACTGCAGGACCTCCCAGGATCTTCAACTTCAATGGGATCTGGTTCTACAAAAGCTGAAGCTCTCCTGCCTTAGCCTGGTAGGGGCTTTTTCTGAACTGAGCTGACATGAGCAACAGTACCCAGACTTCCTGGGTCAACCCAGCCTGGACTGTGTGTTCTGGTCCCTGTTCTCCCTGAAGCCCAAGCTATAGGGCTGGGTTCAGGTTTCTTCCAAAAGGAGCTGGGCAGGAATGTGCGCCTGACACCCTTTGGAATGGGCCACACAACCACATGGCCAGGTCTCTGGACCCTGGCATGGAAGCTGGCACTTGTTTGGGCTTCAGGGGAGGGCAGATTGGAGTGGGCACACCTATTCTGGGCTCTTTAGGGCTACAGATGTTTACATGGACGCATTGATTGTCCTGTGCCTTTCACTTTGCCTCACTGACTTCTGGTGGCCATGTGGCTGGCTCCAGGATGCAGAAGGGTATGGGGTGGCTCTTGAGCCCCTGCCACACATCGAGTGAGTTGATATCAGTGGTTTACACAGGAGGCTGCAGGAGCAGGGGACATCCAATTGGAATTGCAAGACATGGATGAGATTGCCTTTTCAACTCCAGAGCATTTTGACCAGAAATTAGAGTTGGAAAGGCCCTAAAGGTGATATTGTCCAGCTACACACCCAGCGTGGAGTTGCTCCACTCAGCACCCCTGCCAGGCAGTCGGCCAGGCTTTCCTTCAACAAGGCTAATTTTGGATGGCTCTAATGAGGAGGAACTCCTTCCTCGCCCTCCGCAGAGTGTGTTCCTATGCACTGCCTTATCGCCTCTCACCGTGGCCTTGTGAGGGGGTCTGTATTCAATGAGCTTGAGTGATCCTGGGCAGGCCTTCTTTGTGTCTCCCACCCACTGGTTCTGCATGAGCACGTCTACTTCCCTTTGGTGAAGTTTTCCTGTTACCACTCCTGGGATACGAATCCAGGGTAAGCATTGGTGACCTGTCTTACAGCGTGGTGAGGATCAAAGATAAGGCATAGGCCTTGCCCAGGTCATCCCACACGTGTGGCCAGGCAAGGACTGCAACCCCCGAGATGCTCAGTCTTGTCCTTTGCTGCTCAGGCGCAGTCTGCCTCCTTCCTGATCTCTGGCATGTTTTATGGGCAAGATTCAGAAAGCCCTTTCCAAACAGCAAGGTTAAAGCTTTTGGCTTCCTTCTTTAGAATGTACCTGGCTGGTGGGGTGAGTGTGGGGATGGACACGTAGGAGCCACATGGTACCAGGAACAGGACATAGCAGCAAGGAGGAGGGATCTGGAGGGGGGCCAGGGTGTGATGGCTGAGTGCCTCGGAGAAGGGCCGCCGCCACGGGAGGCTGGGGCCACCCTGGTAACTCCCTCCTTTTCTCCTTCAGAGGTCTTTCATCTCCCTGCCTGCCTTTTCCTTCGGCTTTTCTCCTTTTTCTCTTCTTGTGAGGCAGCCCTGAGCTGTTCTGCCTTCCAGCTCTTTAGCATCTTCTCTTCTGTCTACCTGGAGATTCCCGATCTTAAGATTTAGCATCCTTGACACATCATATTTCTTTCTAGCGTCTTCTCCTTCAGGGCTCTGCAGCCGTACCTGCCACTTCAGAGCAACTCCTGTCTGTACTGGGAGCTTTAACACTGAGCCCCAACCAGACAGTCTGGATGCTTGGCTGCCAGCCTGCCCAGAACATTTAATTGCCTCTTGCAGGTGACATCTTATTCCACAGCGACATTTCACGACAGTGCCTTAATGCTGAAGGACAGGTCCAGTGGTAGGAATTTGATGTATCGTGGCATGCCAACAAGAGGACGTTTGGGGGCAATAGAAGGAAATGAGTAATTTGTGGAGTACTTTCCACGTGCCAGGAACAGGGCAAGCTTCTCTTTCCAGTGAGCCTGTGAGGTGGCACCATTATCTCCGTTTTACACATTCGAGAACTCAAGCTTGCTTAGGGTCCCAGGGCCAGTTAATGGGTGGGGTCAGAGTGTGAATCCTCTTCTGCTTGACTCCAGAGCCCAAGCTCCTTCCCCTGGTCTGTGCTGCCTCTCCACAGGGCCTCTGTCTTCAGTGTTTCCTACTAGCGCCGAGCCCAGCACCTGGCGTGAACATGAACATGTGATGGTGGTCGTAGAGGGTGGGATGGGGCTGTCAGTTAGGGGCCTGGTGAGCTGGGTAGACCTGGAATGGTTGGGCAGATGCCTGAGGCACCTGTAGGCTGGGGGAAGGCAGTGGCTGTCCTCGGTCCTTGTACCTTCTGTTTGGGTGTGACTTGGTGGGCACCCAAGCTCACGGTTGAGAGCATCCAGAAGTGGAATGAGGAGCGGTGGTGCTGGGTGTAGCAGACCCAGAGTTATGGCAGGACCATTGACCTTGGCGGGCTCCCAAGGCTGACGAAGACCAGCTTCCTGGTACCTCTGTGAGAGGTGGTATTGGTGAGATTATGTCCACCATCTCCTGGGCCAACTTCTTCCCCGTTTCTGTGGTTCTCCCCACCTTCTGCCCCATGAAAGCCAGCAGGTTGAGTGTGAGGAGACCCATCGAGGGGCTAGAATAAATGTTGGTGTGCGTTTGGTTTTGCATCCCTTAACCCTTTCTTAACAACGGGAGTCAGGCTTTCAGACCTTTGGGGACCAGATTTGTTTTTCTGGTCCCCTCCACTGGCTCTGATGCTGCCTTTTTCCTGCTCTCACCACAGTGCTCTTCACCCCTGTTTGTGCCTCCTTATGGGTTCCTCACAGAGTGTTTGCTCTCACTTGTACACCCTTTTCACCTTGCCTCCTCTCCTGACACTCCTGGATCTTAGAGGCTTGTCTGGGGGTTAGGACTCACCCAGTAGGCACTGAGAAAGGTATTTGACGATGATGAAGATTTATGTCCCATTGGTGCTTGGCTCACCCTGTGAAGGCAAGTGCGTTTATTCACGTTAAAGCTATTCTGCCATATGAAAGGGGCCTAATGATACAATGGCTTGAAGAGTGAGAAATTTATTTTTCTGTCTCATGTAGTGGCGCTGATTCTCCCTGATGTGAACAGACCGGGTGAGAGGGGCACCTCTGCCGCTTGTGGTCATTCTGGGATCCATTTCCTTTGGAAGTGCTGCTCCATCACAGGACATCATTGTCCACATGGCTGAAGCTTGGATTCCAACCAGGGGAAGGGAAAAGAGGAGGCGGAGGGGGCAAGCCTGTTGTCCTTAGGCCCAGGTCCTCTGTGACTCACGTCCCTACAGCTCACATTCCATTGGCAAGAATGTAATTACAGGGACTTCCCTGACTGCAAGGGAGGCTGGGAAATGTGGTCCAGCTGGGCTGCCGCTTGCCAAGAAGGAAGGGAGAATGGACTTGGGTAGACAACTGCCAGTCTAGGCACAAAAGATGGAGAGTACTTTCCTTTGCATGTGCTGATATGAAGAATGTTTCCCTGCCTGTAATGTGCTCACTCTCTTTGATAACTTGCACACATGCCTCCCTCCTTGGCAAACATCTGTGCATCAGACTCAATGCTGCACAAACTGGGTGAACCAGAAGCTGAGTAAGGCAATTCCTGCCTTTTAGCAACTCAGTGTGGTCTGGAGAGGGCAAGTGCGGAGGCCAGAGAGTCTGTAAGTGCCAACACAGAGATTCTCTTGTTCTTGTGTGCGAGGCAGTGCAGATACAGAACTAAAGGACCACACATGGCCTCCATATGTGCGCAGTCGTGTGGACTAGGAGATGGAAGTGAAGTGCTGGGAGCAGGGCTGGCTTGGGGAATGAGGAAGGCTTCACAGAAGAGGTGACATTGGAGCCGGGCACAGAAGCGTTCAGTTTCAACAGGTGGAGGAGGGAATCTTCAGGAGAAAAGACCAACAGCAAAGGCGTGCAGACTTGCAAACCAGTGCAGGGTTGCCGGCCCCGGGTGTGGTCTGAGCATAGTGGGAGGGAGTCCAGATGTCTGTGTGGCTCATTCCTTGCTCCATTCTGGCCTCTGCACCTGCTCCTTGCACCTGCCTTCCCTGGCCACCCTTTCTACAATTGTGCCCCCTCTCATGACTTTATTTTTCTGCTTTATTTTGAGCATAACACATATAAATACCTGGCACATCTATATTGACCTGTGCATCATCTGTCTCTCCCGTTAGAGTGTAAGTTCCATGAGAGAAAGGATTTTGTTTTGTACAGTACCTGGCAAATAGCAGGTACTCAGATGTTTGTTGAATGAATAAATGAATGAATAGAAATGTGTGTTGAAGATCACATTCTTGGAAAACCTTGATTTCCATGCTAAAGAGTTGGGCTTTTATTTTGTAGGCAGTGGGAAGCCACGGAAAGTTTTTGAGCAAGGGAGTGACACAGTCACTGTAGAGAAGGTTATTGGCAGCAGGCAGATGGGTTGGAGCAGGGAGAAAGTGCCCCTTCCCTGGTCCTACCCCAGCTCCGCAGCAGTATACCCTTCAGCCTAGTGCCCCGTTTGTGCAGCCTGGAAACCTTTTCGTGGGCACGGTCATTTTGTTCGGGGCCGAGCAGAGATTCAGTCTCTGGCAGGTCTTCATTCCTAGCAGTGGGGTGGATGTAAGCTGACCTCTGCTTTTCTTTTTGGAGGCCAAAGAAGGTCTAACAGCCACTCTTGTGCACTTCACTGGTGAAAGTGAAAATTGATACAGTCTTTCTGGAAAGCAGTTTGGCAAAAGGTAACCAAGTACCTTAAAGATATTGTTAAAGATACCTTTAACCTAGAAATTCCACGAGGACTCTGTCATAGGAAAGTAAGCCAAAGTATGTGCAGCGTGAAAAATTAGAAATTACCTAAATGTGTGACTCAAATATCTCTCATCTCCATCCCACTAAAACTCTGCCTGCCACATAATAGGCGCTCAATACAGTTGGAGTCCGGGCCCTTGTTTCCTCTCCTGAGCTAATGCAGCAGCCTCCTAACTGGTCTTCCTGCTGCCAGTCTAGTCCCCTCAAACCCACCCTATGCATGGATTCCAGAATGAATGATCAAAAATGCGTGTCCTTTGGGTTCGAGCCCTGGTCCGGGAAGATCCCACATGCCGTGGAGCAACTAAGCCCATGTGCCACAACTACTGAGCCTGTGCTCTAGAGCCCACGAGCCACAACTACTGAGCCTGTGTGCCACAACTACCGAAGCCCACGCGCCTAGAGCCCGTGCTCCACAACAAGAGAAGCCACCGCAATAAGAAGCCTGTGCACCGCAATGAAGAGTAGCCCCCCCTCGCTGCAACTAGAGAAAGCCCATGCGCAGCCACGAAGACCCAACGCAGCCAAAAATAAATAAAAAATAAATAAATTTATAAAAAAAAAAAATGCATGTCCTTCTTCTGCAGCATCTTTTCTGGGTTCTTCCAGCTCTTGGGGGTAATGTCCACACTGACCTCACGCCTTCCATAGCCTGCTCTCACCTCTGCTTTGGCTTAGTTTCCAGCCACCTCCTGTCTTGCATGTCACACTCTGGCAGCACTGCTTGTGCTTCCCCTGCTCACCTCCAGGCCCTTGCTCCCCTTCTTTCCACTGCCTGGCTAACCCCTGCTCATCCCTAGACTCGGAGCAGACTTCAGGACCTCTCACAGACTGAGTGAGACCCCGTCTCCTGTGTTCCCGTGATCCTGTGTGATCGCAGTCCTTGCGTTTGTACGTTGTTTTCTACCATCTCCTTATGTGTCTGTCTCCCTTACCAGCTCTGACCTTGAGAGCCTGTCTTACTGGCTTTGTGTCTCTGTTCCCCAGCATGGGGTCTGGTACACAGGAGAAGCTCAATACATTTTCTTGAATGAGTGAATGAATGAATGGGGAATGATGTAAGCTTTTTGTTAGGAAAAAGTACATCCTGTACAGTGCTAAACATGTAGTAAGTACCCAGTAAATATTTATTGAATGATTCTCTGTGAGGCAAAAAACAACAGGATTTTTTGGAAGTGTCTTATTTATTCTGGATTTCCTTTATTTCCTGAGTTGACCTTTTGGGGTGCCACCTGGGCATCTGCATTTTTACAGAGCTTCCACAGGTGAATCTGATGCGCAGCAAGGGCTGCAAATCACTGGCTTAGCAGATTAAAATAAAAGCAGGATTGAGGACATACGAACAGTGGGAGTTTGGATTGTACACACTGTGTGACCCCAGCAGTGCACGCGTGCCTCGAGAGGAACAGAAAGACAATTGGTCGACATGTTATTGCTGGTTATTGTTGGGTGTCAGGATTTGGATGACTTTAATTTTTTTTCTTTTTGTGTTTTGTTGTGTACTTTTTCTCTATTTAGTATATGTCACCTTTTAAACAACACAAAAAAATGAAAAGAAGGGCAGTCAGACAGAGGAGTCCTGATCGTGCTTGGCATGGCGGGTCCTGGGGTCAGCCCTGGGCCACAGCCTTTCACTGGCTCCTGCGACTGATTCCGGCATTGGGTCTAGAACCCGACCCTTTATCCTTTCTGAGCGCCAGCATCCTGGTGCTCCGAGAAACTGCCCTGTGACCGGGGACCTTGGAAACTGCCGTAGATGATTCCTAGGTCCGAAGCAGGCTGCCTTGTCATTCCAGGTCTCCAGGTGAGGAATGTGGTGGGAATTTGGTAAGAATTTGCCACTCCAAGGTAGTCTCCAAATGGGTCCAGAACAGAAAAGCTGAGCTGGGATGGGATGGGGGTGGGGCCCGGATCTGGGGGCCAAGACCAGCAGGTTCACTGTGATACTGGGGGCTGGGTAGAGAGCCACCTGATAGGTATGAGGAAGGGCAGGGGCAGCCAAGTGGGACACTGAGGGTTAGAAAAGTGGGACGGTTGGGGAGCAGGTAGCAGGGGACTGACTGGGTCGAGGAAAGCAGCCCACTGGAGGGAGCAGCCCTGAACCAAAGGGCTCTTGGTGTGTAGTCTCTTGGCTCTGGAGCTAACCAGGCAGCTGGGATTGTCCACGGGGTGGGGGTGGGGTGTGTTTGCTTGTTATCTAATGCCGTCTTCCTCCCAGCAGCCTTTTTGAGTCTTTTTCCCTTTATGTCCCCCATCAAGGTGAGCTCTTTCTTTCCTTTAAAGCCCCGATGGTCCTTGTTCATGCCTCTTATGGCCTTCGTCACTTTCTGATTTTATGTTCTTGTTTCTGGGCGTGTCTTGGGCCCTCCTGAGGGCAGGATGAAGTCTCATGAATCTTTGCGGTCCACACAGGCCATGGTCGGGTCCAGGGAAGGTGGAGGAGTGCTTCGAACCTGCTTTCATAGCTGGAAAGGTCAAGGCCGGGGCTACGGCAGGGAGGGCTCTGCTCCTGGCCTTGTGGCTGGCTCCTGCCTGGTGCTTCACAGGGTCGCCACGGCGACAGGGTGCTCACGCGCAAGCAAATAGCATCCCCCCGTGTAGGGCTGCCAGCTTCAGCAGTTCTTGACCCCAACTGAGTTGAAACTGAGAGGATGCCTTTTCCAGCAGCCGAGAGCCCAGCCCACAGGGCTCCCTCCCTGTCCCTTTAGTGCCTGTGCTGAAAACAGATACCTCCTGCTGCCCGGGGTTTGCCGCCTCCTTCTCCCCACTGCCAGAGCCTGTCTGCACAGTCCGTGGCGGGGAGGAGGCTTGGGGCAAAACAGGTGGTCTCCTAGCACACAGCTACCAGCTGCATCCTGTCTGCCAGGGCGCCTTCCCAGGGCCTTGCGTTCTCCTGGGTTTTAGCACCCTGGGAGCCTGCCTTTCTCCTCTGCCCCCGAGGTGGATTGAGGGGAGGCTGGGGAGGCTGCTCCTGCCTGGCCTCGGGCTGGTGGAGCACACCTGAGAGGACGAGGCCTGACCCGTCCCCTCAAGTCTGACTCAGCTCTTGCTCGACACGGATCTTCAGTCCTCGTCAGACCGTCTCAGGGAGGGCAGGTGATGTGGGCCACGGCCCAGCTGCCCGAGACGGGCCGGGCCCTGCAGCCTTCTACTCTGGGAAACCCCGCAGGCAGGGCCAGCTGCACCTTTCCTAGCCACACAGCCAGCTGCCTTCCCCTGAGACGAAGGCCTGAGGGCAGCTCCACCAGGAGGTCAGGTGTTTTCCCCTCCGTTGTCCCCTTTCCCACTCTCACTCTCATCTCTGCCCAGGAGACCTGGGCTCTCACCACCCCACCATGTGATCCTCTCCCTCGATCCTTCTCTCAGCCTTTGTTGAGCACCTATTGTGTGCCAGGCACTGGCCTGAGCCCTGGAGCTCCTGAGATGGGTAAGGCCCAGCCCTGCCCTTACAGTTTGTTTGCGGTGCAACTCCTACAGAGTGGCTTAAATGGGAGTTTTATCAGATCCAGGACAGCGAGAAAGAATCTTTCCTTAGAGGTGCCTTGTGGGCAGAAGGCACCCAAAATCCTGGCTGAGCTGTTTCCACCTTGTCATGACAAGGATCTTTTATTGCCTTTCCCCGTAAGGCTTATAAAGTTTTCTACCAAACCACACTTAAACAAAAGCTTAAAACACACACACACACACACACACACACACACACACACACACGAGAACTTATTTTTTTAAGAAGTCAATACATATACAAATATATATTCTAGAAAGTTAAAGGCCCATTACTACACCCCTCCAGTGGAAAGACTGGTGTGTATCCCCCAGATTTTTTTGCTCACTGATGCTAACGCTGTCTTTATAAACTTGGGCTCATTTGGAGCTGCCTGTTTTCTTGGGAAGCACACAGCCTCCAAGGGCCACCACCTACCCCTGGCAGTTACTCCAGCCCTAGACCTCTACCCAGAAAAATGGCGTCAAGCGCACAGTCCTCCTTGCTCCCTCCCCCCACCCTCCCCAGTTTGCACCAAGTCAGGATCTAAAGCTCTGTGGTGAAAGCCTTTGATTGGCTAGAATTTCATTTGCCAACCTCCCCTTCCCCGCTTGCACCCCAGACTCCTCTTCCCTTGAAGAGGAGCGTGTGGGCAGTGGGGAGATCCCACCTGGATCTAGAAGTGGGACCTCTGGGTTTTTCTGCCCATTCCTCCTCCTTCTGACCATGTCTCTCACCTCCTTTGTGCTTCCCCCATCTCCTGACCTCAAGCAATTGAGTCGCAGAAGCATCACAACCTTCCAGAATTGACCAAAGCATCTTTTCTGGGCTGGAATTCTATGAGCTCCGTGAGCCACTAGTTTCCATATGCTGATCAGAAGCTTTAGTTGACAGATGTCTTAGCATTTCCATTAGAAAAATTATAATCTAAATGTAGTTGGAGAGAAATTCTTTCGAGACTTGTGGGGGGAGCGTAATAAAAGGTCTTTGTCACGACCAGGTTGGGAGTTGCCCCGCCGTCCCCCAGTGGTGGCATAGCTGTGTAGAACCAGAGCCAGTCAGCCAGGGATGGACACTAGAAAAGAAGAAAGCGGGGCACAGCCTGGATGCCACAGCGAGAGTTTGATTTAGAAATGACCCCTGCTCACCACACTGCAGACTTTTGTTCAGATACTTCTGTAGTCCTGACCTTGTCAACGAAGAGTGAAGAGCAATGTTGAGTAGGAGGCCAGTGGGCCAGAGAAAGGGCACCCGTCAGGGCCCGGGCGGACTCATCAAACTTCAGCCCATCTTGCTGCCCGGCACTCACTGTCCCAGCCTGACTCCAGGCCTTTGCTGCTTCTGTACCTTCCACCTGGAACGCCTCCTCCGTCACCCACTTCAAGGCCAAGTTCACAATGTTATACCTCCTCCATGGAGCCTCACAGATGTGCTCACTCCCTCATTTGTTTCCCCACAGCCTTCTGAATCTTTTTTATGTCACTTCTGGCTTGTCTGGTGCTGTAGTCATTCATTCATTTGTCCATTCATTCATTCATTCAACTAATACTGAGGACCTACTCTGTGTAGGGTGCCAGGTGCCACTGTGAAGGAGACACCAGGGCCCTGCCTATGAGCAGCTGGCATTCTGATGGGGAGACGGACAGAAAAATGAGTAAACTAACCACAGCAGAATTGGGATCGACACTACCTAGGAGGAAAGGGGCTGGAATGGGGAACGGGGAAGCCCACCTTAGTTAGGTCAGCAGGGAAAGCCTCTGTGAGCAGGTGCTGTTTAAACCTTAAGGTAATTAAAATGACATCCTCACAGTCTCAGGCCCCTTGAGTGCCTGGTAAGATCTTGAACACAGTGGGTGTTCAGAATTGTGTTGCAATGAATCTAGGCCATGACCCTTTTGTCTGGGCGTCAGCACCCTGGGAGCCAGTAACCGTAGCCCTCTCCTGCCATAGGGCTCCCTGGCCCCACCTCCAGCTGTCATTTGACCAAGAAGAATTGGGTTACTTTGGGGGTGGGGTGGCAGGGTCCTGTGAACTTGGGTGTGGGCCAGCAAGGCTGCTCCCAGGCCAAGCCCGGCAGCATCAGGGGCAGGAGAGAGAGAGAGAGCATGAACAGGGGCTGACGACCTCCAGACAGCCTGGAGGCTCTACATGTGACTGGGCCTCTTGCATCTGGATCCTCCCTCAGGGTCGCTTCCCCTCCCCTGCCACCCCCCTAACCCCAGAGGGAAACTGAGGCCCAGAGCTCGGAAGCTGCCTCTTCCTCTAGCAGCAGCAGAGGCCAGAGTGGGTCACTGTGCTGGGGAAGGAGAAATGGGAAGTCTGAAATGTGAGGCTGAGGGGGAGACTTCCTCCAGCCTGCCCTCCCAGCCCACTGGAGCCTGCTTATTTCCAGAGTCCTTGTCACACAGGGTCGTAGGTGGAAGCTGCCAGCTGTGGAGATGCTCTAACCCAGCTCCTGCCCACCCCCTTGACAGATGCGTAAACGAGGCCTGGTTGTCAGGGTGTGGTTCCCGATACGCTTTCCAGGTACCTCTGCTCTAGCACGCGGCAGTTTGCCTGCTTGTGTGGGGGGCATATCATTTACTTATTATGCATTTGTTTATTTTTTAAAAATGTGCTGCAGAGTAACACACTACAAGGGTTTCCTAAATTATGCATTCAAGTATTTTCAAAATAGGGAGCATGAACATAATGTATCACAAAACCGGAAAGGATCACCATGCATCACTTGCGCGATTCAGCCCCGGCCCGGGCGACATTAGAAGCTCATCTGGTTGGGACGTGTCATGTTCTCCTGGGTTGCACAGTGCCTGGTGCTGGTGGATGGCTGTGTGAGATCCGAGCCATTTCCACTTCAGCAGGGATCCCATGGGTGTTTGAGAGTCTCTCTCTCTTGCCAGTCTTGCAGCATTTTTGTGCACAGAATGTCGTAGCTCTTTGCGTGCACGCAAGATCACACGTATGGTTTGCCTTGTGGTTTTGGGTGGGACCCCTGAGTTTTTGAAGGAAGAGATCTTGCTTTAGTTGTCTTTGTGCCCCTCACTGGCCCCGCACAGTTCTCTCCACAAGTAGATTTGAGTTGAGTCTTAGAGCCAGAAGGGGCCCTGGATCTGTTAGTCCAACCGCCTCATTTACCAGATGGGGGCCCAGAAGCGGGCCTGCAGGGAGATGACCTGCCCCAGGTCACAGGGGCTGAATGAACCAGGTGGTCCTGGGGCTGAAGTGTGCAGCCTTCAGAGCTGAGTCGGGAGCTGCCCTGGAGGTGAAGAAGGGGTGTGTCCCCAAGAGGCCTGGTGGGCAGTGTGGGGGGAGCTGAAGCTCACTTGTGCCTCAGGAGCCTGGGGTTTCTGGGGGCCACTGGGGAGGTGTCAGGAGGGGTGGGCAGTGTGTTGTGTCCGTGTTCTCTCTGCCTTCCCTGATCGGGTCCACTTTACCTGCCTCCCATGGTAAGTGGGCTTCTCTGAAAACCGTTCCCTCTTTTCTCTGAAACAAGGGTTTTGCTGCTTGGAGAAGAGCTGCCCTGGGGCTGGCTGGGGAGACCTCTCCTTCTTTAGCTTGGGGGCCTGCCCTTGCGGCCTGGCTGGTGGCAGGACGGGGCCCTGCGCTCCATACAGACGCCAGGCCCACTCCTGGAGGCCACTCAGCCCCTGTGAGCTCCCTGCCCTCCCAACCCACCGCCTCCTCAGGCATTGCCCAAACAAACAGCACGAGGTGCCTGGGCGCCCAGAGGCCCTTCCTCAGAGGCACCCTGGAGGGCCACCACAGCCAGCACCTTTGGGCATTTCTGTTCCCTCGCCTCCTGAGGGGCTGGCGCCTTCCATCTGGAATGTTCTCTGAGGAAGGGGGAGGGACCTGGGGAACTTCCCGGGTTGGGATCCCTGCCTCTCGCTCCAGCAATCTGGATCCCATTACCCTCCTGAGAGGGGTGAGGAGGCCTTGCTTTTTAAAAAACTTGTTTTTCTTTTTTTGCTTTATATTTCACAGGAACTTCAAATAACTCAGTTCGCCTGTACACAGAATAGGACTCAGTGATAAATGCTTGCTGGTGGAAAGGAAATTAGACCCAAGGAGGTTCATTCATTGATTTGGCTCAGAAATGCTTTCCGAGTATTTGCTAGACTAGCTCCCATGTGATGAGCATTCATGACCTACCAAGCACTTGACACTCAGGAGAGGCCGTATCTTTTTTTTTTTTTAACATTTGTTATTTGGCTGCACCAGGTCTTAGTTGCGGCATGCCGGAACGCAGTTCCCTGACCAGGGATCCAACCCAGGCCCCCCGCATTGGGAGTGCAGAGTCTTAACCACCGGACCACTAGGGAAGTCCAAGAGGCTGTATCTTATGGGGGTTTCAGAGCCAGCCCGCCACCTAGCTGTGTGACCTTTGGATTAGGTGACTTAATACATGTAAAGGGCTTAGAACAGTGTCTGACATATAAGAACTTAATACATGTTAGCCATGATTATTAATGTCCTGGCATTTACCATAGTGCTCATCATAACCCTGTAAGGCAGTGACGGTTATTATTCCCATTTTCCAGATGAGGAAACTGAGATTCTCAAAGGTTAAATAACATGCCCAAGTCATGCAAGTAAGTGGCAGAGCCAGGGTTCCATCTCAGTCCTGGAGTCTGAGGCTTTTGGCAGCCCGACTGAGCTGCTTAGCTGGCCCCAGGCTAGGGGCTAGGCATTCAGGTGCCAACACTAACGAGACCAGGTGCTGCCTTGAAGAGCTCATCGCCTGGCATGGAGGCCAACACACACATAGGCATCACTGAGTGAATTTCCGGAGGCACCACATGGGTTAGAGTCAAGCCAGGCTGAGTGAGAGGCAGGGCAGGACTGACAGCAATGCTGCACTACACACAGGACTGGTCAGTGGTGCCTCCAGCTAGGCCTCCCCTTTTGGGCTAGAGGCAGAACTGCTTCTGTGCCTGTCAACTGTGTGTGTCATAAAGCAGAAACTAACACACCATTGTAAAGCAATTATACTCCAATAAAGATGTTAAAACAAAAAACAAAAAAAAACCTGTGTGTGTCGGAGGGGAGAGGGGGTCACCTCCTCTCCCACCCCCCTCCCAGCCCCAGCCAGGGCGTTCTTCTCACTGCCTTGGGGAGGTGTCATGCAGCACAGGGTCTGGGACAAGCACTGAGAGGGCTGAGAGTGAGAGGATCTGAAACCACTCACTGGATTCCTGCCACTGTTCCAGGGTCCCTGAACCTCAGCGTCCTCATCTGTAAGATGGGAGTAACATTATTTGCCAAACAGGGTTGTTGTAAGGATTAAGTGAAATGATGTAAAAAAATCTCTCTATAATTCTAAGTCTAGTACTTACATGACTAATAATAATCACTACCGTTTTTGAGCCCCTGCTTGGTGCCTCACACAATACTAGACTACACACAGTACCTTGTTTTTGTTTTTTTTTTAATTAATTAATTTTATTTTATTTTTTATTTTTTTTTGGCTGCGTTGGGTCTTCGTTGCTACGCATGGGCCTTCTCTAGTTGCGGCGAGCGGGGGCTACTCTTCGTTGCGGTGCGCGGGCTTCTTATTGCGGTGGCTTCTCTTGTTGCAGAGCACGGGCTCTAGGCGTGCGGGCTTCAGTAGTTGTGGCTCGCGGGCTCTAGAGCACAGGCTCAGTAGTTGTGGCGCACGGGCTTAGCTGTTCCGCAGCATGTGGGATCTTCCCGGACCAGGGCTCGAATCCGTGTCCCCTGCATTGGCAGGCGGATTCTTAACCACTGTGCCACCAGGGAAGCGCCAGTACCTTGTTTAATCCTTACACTAGTTCTTTAAGGTGGATATCATTGCTCCCATTTTATGGATGTGGAAACTGAGGTCCAGAGGCTCAGCTGCCTGGGCTCACACCTGTGAGGGGGGTGGACATGAGAATCAGACCCAGGTCCTCTCTGATCCCTAAGCCACCTCTCTATGTTCCAGACCTTCTGAGTTCTCTCTCCTTCCCAGCCCCGCGCCACCCGTTGCTGGTAAGTTACTGAACCAGCCACGGGAGGGTGTGGCTGTCAGGGGGCCAAGCTGAGCAAGGCACTCCTGCCAGGCCTCCACTCAGGCCTGGCAGCTGGTGGTGGGCAGGGATGGAGGGATGGGCTTTACCTGCCCACGGCCCCCGGTTGTGGTGGGAGCAGTAGGCGCTCCTCCCTGCCGGTCTGGCAAGTAAGTTTTGTTGGCCTATGAGTCACACAGCACTGATGAGTCAGGTTTTTCCCTTCTCCTTGCCCAGAGCAGCTGGGGAGAGGGTGGGGGTTTTGTTAGGAAACAGGACCTCCCTCCCTCTGCTCTCCACTGTCCCCCAATGCCTTGGAGCTACATATTTTCTCTCTAAAAGTCTGTGGCTCAGCCTGTGTCCCTACAGAAAAGGGTATCTGGGTGCTGGCCGCACAGGCTCGAGAGAGCAGGCCCCAGGCTGAGAAGAGTGGAGAGAGAAGGGGCCCTCCTTGTTAGTAAGGAGAGTAAGGTAGCTAGTCCAGGGCTGTCTGACTCCAAAGCCCTGCTCTTGGCCTCTCGTTTTGGCTTACCCACTCCTATCTGCAAAGAGGGCCCTAGCCCTGTATCCTCTGGACAGTGCAGCCGGGTTTCCCAAGGCACAGGGTCCCCTGAGCTATCCACTCCTTGCCTTATGACCAGTCTGGCTGCGAGCCTTGAGAGGACTGTCCAGATGGTCAGCCTCACGCATGCCTGGGGTTCTCCCTGAGTAACCCCCTGCCAGGCCCTCTCAGAGGCCTCATTAAACAGTCAAAGCAGCCAGCCTAGTTCCAGATCAGTGCTTGTCAGTCCTGGCCACATATTAGAATCATCTGGAGAGCTTTTAAACCCCTCTGATGCTCAGGCCATACCCCAGAGCAATTAAATCAGAATCCCTGGGGCTGGGTCCCAGGCAGCCGTGTTTTTGATGCAACACACTGTATTGCCTCTCGAGAGCCTGCCCTCCAGGAGCTGACGGTCAAGTTGAAGGGACAGCACAATGCGCAGGGGACATGCACACATGTCAGCATGTGACTCAGGGTGGTGTGGGACAGTCACACCCCACAGGGCCAGGGGTGAGATACATGTGGGTCCCGGAGGGAGGAGGCTTCTGGCCTGCATCCTGATGGATGGAGGTCAGGACCAGGCAAAGCATGGGAAGGAAACAAGGAGGATGCTGGCCTGACAGGGCCAGTGATTCACGGGCTGTAGAGGAAGAAGGGGAAAGAATGAGTCAGGCACAGCTAGCTGCCTGCAAGGCCCGAGCCTGGCTTTGGAGGAGAATGAACGTGCTCAGGCGAGGAGTTCTCTGTTGATCCACAAACAGAATGTTGCAGGCTCTGAGCTGTGGCATGTGAAGAAGTGGGTGAGTCTAAAAAAGGTGGGGTTCCAGATCTCAGGGATGTCAGGCATCTGTGTACACCTCACACTTGACCAAGGCACTTCTCACAGAAGCTCCCTGGAGTATTTCAGCGTCTCTGAGGTACACAGAATTGGGCAGATGTGTTTGGAGAGTGAAGGGCCATGCCCCAGGTTACCTGGCACAGGCCGCGATGGAAACAGACTCAGGCCTTCTCACTCCAAGTTCACCCACTTAAGACAGGCCAGAAAGAAAGACAGGGTATGGACTGTAAATTAACACCAAGCCAGAGAGAGTATAGAGGCACAGCCAGGGGAAGGGTTGTGGGGTCTTTTCTAGCCCCAGCAGTGCTGGGCAGACTCGCTGTCGTGTTTGCTGTGGAGGCAGAGGGGCTGGCGCTCAGGCAGAGGAAGCCAGAGCCCAGGGAGGCTTGGTGCTGGGCAGATCTCACGTGGGCTGTTAGGTGAGTTGGTTAGTTGAGAGGAGGGTGGACGGGATAGTAAAGAAGCTGGAGTAACAGTAGAGGGAACAGGGATCTTCAGTCTGGAGAAGAGCAAGATGTCACCCTGTGACAGTCGTGGTGACTTGTTCTGTGTCATTCCAGAGAGCAGAGCCAGTGGAGTCCAGGTCAAAATAATAATCTTAATAATGGCAAAAACAATTTCAGTGACAATAATAGTGCCTCCTCTGTAGCAAGTACGGTGCTGGGGGGTGTGTGTGTGTGTGTCTGTCTGTCTGTCTTCAGGTTGAGGAAACGAGCTATGGTGCTAGGGAGACTGCACTTAGGGTGTGGGGTGTTAGGTGAGTTGATTTATTATATATAATCTTCTTGATCCTATTAGCTAATGTAATATATATGTGTAGATTTTCAATCCTCCCAACCTCCCTAAGAAGTGGGCCGTTACTAACTCCCTGCTTCTCAGAAGAGGAGACTAGAAAGCTTAAGACATTTACCCAAGGTCACTTAGCTAATTTATGATGGGGCTGATGTTAAAACCCTGGTCTGTCTGACTCCAAAATCTGGACCTTCGGTCTCTGTGTTTCTCTGTCCTACTGCCTGCTACATAGTTAGTGCTCAGTGAAGGGTGACTATAACACTTAACTTTCTAACCATTTGATCCATCCAACAATGGGGTAGGTTTCCTCCTGGCATAGTGAGTGTCTCCAGAAGTGTCCACAGAGGCTGAATTGCCCCCCGCAGGAGTGTCATACAGGTGGGAGGTTGGTCTCCATCACTGAGCCCCAAACCAGCCATGCGGAAGTAGAGTCTTGGGCTAGTGCCTGAGTCTGTGTTTCTGTCTAGTCCACAGGAGACCTGGATGCACAGTCAGGCCCTGGAGTCCTGGGAAGGCCCCGCTCTTAGATTTCGTTCTTTCCTAGTGGGAACGGACTGACTCGTAACTCTTCCACTCTTGCTCCTGAAGCGTGTTCGGCTTACTGCTTTTCCTGTTGGAGTATTCATCATCTTTGGGTCAAAGGCCTATCGTTTTAATGTTCTAGTTATAATTGAGCTTTCACTGGCAGTGGAGTGGTTTGATAGAAACAATTTACCATCCCCCCCACCCCGACCCACACATGGGCAAAAGCTGTGGGTTTTGGGACAGGTCACATCACTTCTCAGAGCCTCGGTTTCCTCATCTGTAAAATGAAGGGGCTAGAGTAAATGACTTTAAGGTCACTCCTGGCTTCAGGATTCTGCCATGCTCTGGGGGACCTGCCCTGATGGAGTGGCGCATGTCTGAGTGAAGCACAGGTGGCGCTTGACACCCAGGGGGACAGAGTCTTGGGTGTCAGAAGTCAGGCCTCTAGGCACCTGGCTGCCAAGTTGGTGCTGGTCTGGATCCTCCCTGCGGGGACCCTCCTTGACAGCAGGGCTGTAGAAATCAGTGGTAGAGATGACCTGTCTCTCCTCCTTAGAGTCCTGAGGTAGCAAGGGGAGCTGGCCAGATACCGGAGACCTTTCTAGCAACCTCTGGGGAGTTCCTGTTTTACTTATTAGCCGCCATCCTCACTCTTCTGGCCCAGGAAAAGTGCTGACCCTACGCTGTGCAGCCGAACAGGGAAGCGGGCAACCATCAAGCCCGCTCTTTGTCCCTGTCAAACTTAACCGCATTTAACCCCTGCATCCTACTGCACTGGGGGAGGTAGAGATCAAGAGTTCACTACAGCAGGGGTTTTCACAGTTTTCAAAATCACAGCAACTTTATGGAAAAGGAAAAAAAGATGGTAAACTTTCATTCTGTTAATTGCGTAATGATAATGAGCACGATTGACTCGGCTTGATCACTAATTACAATAGCTGCCGTCTTTTAAGTACTGGGCAGAGTGGTCTCTGTAATCCTTACAGCAGTCCCATGAGGTGGGAGTTACGTCCTCTTTACAGATGGGAACACTGAGGCTTGGAATGAGTTGGGCCCCTGCACTCACACAGGTGATC